>NW_027309876.1:0-714821 GCF_047496795.1 Chiloscyllium punctatum
TCTGTAATTCAGGAGCAGTTACCCTCGCAGCATGTAGGACTGTGTACACCACCCCAATACATTGATCTGTAACCCAGGAGCAGTTACCCTCCCAGTATGTAGGATTGTGTACCCCACCCCAGTGCATTGATCTGTAATTCAGGAGCAGTTACCCTCGCAGCATGTAGGACTGTGTACACCACCCCAGTGCATTGATCTGTAACCCAGGAACAGTTACCCTCCCAGCATATAGGACTGTGTACCCCACCCCAGTGCATTCCTCAGTAATACTGTATTCGATCCCTGCCCAGTGTGGGGAAAGTTGCAGCCCATGCTGGAACTGACAGGATGTGCAGCTCCCACCCATTTACAGCTCCATGTCTCCATTGTTGCCCTAACAAGGGGGTGTTGTGTGTGTGAACCTCACTGCCAGAGAGACCAAGCGGGGGAATCAGTTTAAATATCATCACATGGGAGGGGTTTGGGGTATAGACAGAGAGGGGGAGACTGAGAGACAGTGTCATGGAAGGATGGGTTCCCAGGTTGCAGAATACTGAAAGCTGGACACTTCGATAACATTCTGTAACATGAGCCAGTCTTCCCAGGAAAGATGGGAAAATGGGATATTGGTGTGAGGTCAGATGATGGAGAGTTTTGGATGAGCATTTGTTCTCCAGCTTTGTAAATGGAGTCCTTCATGGCTGGAGGTACTCACCATCACCCAGATGCCCCTGGATATTCCGTGATCCCTGGCACTGGGGCCATCTTTAAAAGGCCAATGGGCACATGGTTGAGCTTTCTCAGTTTGGACCTGCCCTGGACAGTTTACCCCGAGCCTGGCAAATAAGGGGCAATTACACCATGGTTTGTCAACAGGGGTACGGAGGTCCTGGTGGCTGGGCTAGTACAGAGAGGGACCATTCTCTTCCCAGAGGGGGACACACCACCAGACCCACCGAGCATGGTCTGAGCTCCCCACCCAGCTCAGTGCAGTATCTGGGGTCTGAAGAAATGTCCAGCAATACAGGACAAGCATCAATTACCTCCCCCACTCTGTCAGGATAAGGGTCACCGTATTCTCTCTGCTCCCTCACACTCACGGTATATCTGTTATAGTACCAACCACCGAACAAGGCTCATGGTCCACCACTCTCACTGCCTCATGCTGCACCTTCTGTCTCTGTCTCTGTCTCTGTCTCTGTCTCTCTCTCTCTCTCTCCCCCCCTCCCTCCACTTCACCCCCACACTAATAACACTGCATGGAATCAACACTGTGGACTGACTCCCTCCAGACACCTCACTATGACCCCCTCCACACCGATACTCACACTAACAGTAGGACCACACCCACTCCCTCCCTCCCTCCCTCCCTCTCTTCCTCCCATTCCAGGAGAAACAGCCTGGAAAAGGACAGAAAGGGCCAAGCCGGGTGGTGGAGTGCCCGATATCCGTTCCCTCACCCCCCCCCCCCCGCCATGTGGGGAGGATCCTGGTACAAGCCGGAGAGGACCGGGACGTCTCGTGTGGAGATTCTGAAACATCCACGTCCCACCGACCGAGTAAGGAGCAATGTTCAGTGAAGGGCAATTCTCACTTTAAACCCACTGGCAGTTCTGTTTCCTCCCGGCACAACTTAGAAGCTGTGGCCCTGATGCCATCTCCCTTTTGTGTCGAGCTGGTAAAATTGTTGGGCTCACATCACATCGTCACCACCACTTCCCAGGAAAGGAGCACCGAGACTGCCTCCTCCACCTCCCCCAATAAACATCTCCGATACTGAAACTATTCTTCAGTGAAAAAAGTCCCAGCCGATCCAGCCTCTCCTTATAGCTCACTCCCTCCTTTCCCAGCAACATCCAGGTTAATCTCTTCTCAATCCTCTCCAACTTAATAATATCAAAGTCAGTAATATCAAAGAGAATAGTCAAGGTATTTTCTAAGGGTACGGGGAGTCCAAAACTAGAGGACATAGGCTTAAGGTGAGAGGGGAAATATTTAAAAGTGACCTAAGGGGCAGCTGTTTCACCCAGAGGGTGGTGTGCCTATGGAATGAGCGGGCAGGATGACCAGACTGGACACAGAGGTCTCACCAATGTCCTGTACAACCACAACATGACATCCCCACTCTGATACTCAAAGGTCTGACCAATGAAGACAAGTGTGTTAAACACTTTCTTAACCACACTATCTATATGAGATGCAAATTTTAAAGAATTAAACCTGACAGCCTAGGTTTCTGTACTACAACACTGCCAAAGGCTCTACTTTTAATTGTACAGGTCCTGCTGTTGTTTGATTTACCAAATCCAGTACCTCGCATTAATCCAAATTAAACTCCATCAGCCACCCCTCAGCCCAGTGTGTGATATGACTGTCACCTCCCCCTCCCCCTTCAATTTTAAAATGCCCATCTCCCTCTCCAGGAGGCCTGCACACTCCGGCCTTGATTATCACAAAGACCCTGAGCTTGGTTTGCCTTGTGTGGTTAGGGGGAGGAGGGACAGATTGCAGACACAGTCAGTGGGGAGGAGAGGCTGGCCAGTAATCAGCAGCCAGGAAGAGGGGAGTCGCACATTAGAGTTAGGTAAGTGTGATCGGTGTTTTGTGACCAGAAATTAAGCTCTTCCTTCGTCTCTGGTGTTCAGTAATAAATATCTAATTGAGACCCTTCATTGGGCATTACCTTCATTACCATTCTTATTTTTATTGAATCCCTGCAGTGTTGACACAGGCCCTTCGGCCCAACAAGTCCATACCAACCTTCCCAAACCATTTCCCTATATTTACCCCTGACTAATTCACCTAACCTAGAAATCCCTGAACACTACAGACAATTTAGCATGACCAATCCACCGAACCTACACAGTTTGTGGTAGGAAACTGGATCACCCATTATAAGTTCACGCAGACAAGGGGAGAATGTGTAAACTCCACACAGATAGTCACCCAAGGCTGGAATCAACCGCAAGTCCCTGGTGCTGTGAGGCAGTAGTGCTAACCACCGTAGTACCCTTTGGATGATCCCTAACCAGCATTCACTGGAATCTACTCACTGCCTAAAGCAAAGGGAATTCAGTCAAATCCAAACTCTCCCAGGATGAAATCCCATTGCAAGTAGCTTGTGTGAGTACAATGTCTTCAGAAGCAGAATAACGTTTTGGACAATCTCACAATTTTTCCTTTGTCACACGTTTCAATAATATTTGGACAAAGTTCTTTCAAGTTAAAATTGCAGAGATTGTGTGTGTCTGTGTGTGTGTGTGTGTGTGTGTGTGTGTGTGTGTGTGTGTGTGTGTGTGTGTGTGTGTGTCAGCATTTTTAGAAAGGGAAATATTGATTATATAATTGCAATACCCAAACAGTTTGCCATTCATCTTTCCACCATAGTTTGAGTAACATTGCTTTGGATCATGAACATGTTGTTTTAGCAGATTAAAGAAACTAGTCTGACTTGTTCCTAAAACTGACACTGACCCAGTCTGAGACCGATATCATCGGCCATATCACCAACCTGGTCACATTTAACATTTGTTTTGAGCAGTGGAGGAGTGGGACTAGAAAAGGAAACAGTGACCCAAAAAGCTGGGGAACTATAGACCGGTGAGCCTGATGTCAGTGGTGGGTAAGTTGTTGGAGGGGATTCTGAGGGACACGACTTACATACATTTGGGAAGGCAAGGGCTGATCGGAGTAGACAACATAGCTTTCTGCATGGGAAAGCATTGATTTGGTTGAGATTTTGAAGAGGTGACAAAGAAGATTGATGAAGGCAGTTTGGTAGGCATTGTCTATATGGACTTCAGCAAGGTGTTCATTTAAAGAACAAAGACCAAAGAAAATTTACAGCCCAGGAACAGGTCCTTCTCCCTCCAAACCTGAACCAATCCAAATGTACTGTCTAAATCTGTCGGTCAATTCCTAATCATCTGTCTCCCTCTGCTCCCCACCTCCTCATGCATCTGTCCAGACGAATCTTAAATGAATCTACCGTGCCTGCTTCCACCACATCTGCTGGAAACGCATTCCAAACGCCCACCAGCCTCGACGTGAAGTACTGACCAGGTGTATTCCCCTTAATCATTCCACCTCTCACTTTGAAAGTATGACATCTCGTTATTGAATCCTTCAACCTGGGAAAAAGCTTGTCTCTATCCACACTGTCTGTACACATTGTGATTTTGCAAACCTCAACCAGGACCCCCTCAACCTCCTTTTTTGTAGTGAAAATAAACCGAACCGACTCAGCCTCTCTTCATAGCTAGTATTTCATTCCGATTGGTAGACAGATTAGTAAGTTTCAGTCACATGGGATACAGAGGAAGCTCGTCACAATTGGCTTGAAGGAAGACGGATATTTTTCAGACTGGAGGCTTGTGAGCAGCAGTGTGCTGTAAGAATCAGTACTGAGTTCACTGTATTTCATCAATTATGTAAAGGATTTGGATGTGAATATTTGGGCCATTGTTAGTAAGTTTACAGATGACATCAGAAAGGTGGTGTAGTAGATTATCTCAGAGTACAACAAGACCGCAATTAGATGGGACAAAAGGGGCAAGGAGTGACAGATGAAGTTTAATTTAGAGAAATACGAGGTTTTTGTATTGTGTGAAAGCAAATCAAGGCAGAAATTATACACTTAATGATAAGGTCCTGGGGCGTGTTGTGAAACAAAGAGACCGAGCGATGCAGGTATTTTGTTCCTTGAAAGTGGAGTCGCAGGTAGACAGAGTGGTGCAGAACACATTTGGCACATTTGCCTTAATCAGTCAGAGCATTGAGTATAGGAGTTGTGGTGGTATGTTACATCTGTACAGGACGTTGGTGAGGCCACTTTCAGAATACTGCGTACAACTCGGTTTTCTGCAGAAATGATTTACACAAATGTCCCAGGAGTGGAGGTTTGAGCTTTAGGGAGAGGTTGATTAGGTTGAGGTGTTTCCCCCTGGAGTGTCAGAGGCTGAGGGGTGACATTATAGAGGTTTATAAAACCATCAGGGGCATGGATATTCTGAACAGCCACGTTCTGCTCCCCAGGATAGGGGGTGTCCAGAACAAGAGGGCAGAGGTTGAAGGGGAGAGGGCGAATGATTTACAAGGGACCTGAAGGTAAATATTTCACACAGAGAGTGGTGCGTACATAGAAAGTGCTGTCAGAGGAAGTGCTGAAGGCGGTTACAGTCGCACATTTAAAAGTATCTGAGAGGAGGAATATTGGCCAAATGCTGGCAAATGGGACTGGATCAGATTTGATATCTGATTGGAGGGAACGGATTGGACTAATGGATGACTCTCTGATTCTACAAGAGAGATGACAAAAAATTCTGAAAGGACTTGTCAAGTCAGAATTCTCTTCACTGGAAGTTTATTTTGTCTCTATGCTCATATTGATTGAATGCTGCGTTGGGTCAATATTTGACAGAGAAGTGAATCATGCATAATGGGACACAGACAGGAAAGTGGGGCTGAGACCCCAACCTGATCAGCCACAATCTTAGTCCCTGGTAGAGAAGGCTCAAAATATCTAATGACCCACTCCTGCTCCTCAGTCCCATGTTCCTGTGTTCCATTCAGCCCCTCATACCTGCTAGACAGGAGCAGTTGGAGGCTACTTACTCCTATAACCTGGTGCACAGAAACACAGGAGACTATTCGGCCCTTCAAGACTGTCCCACATTGTTTGAGGTGATTTGGGAAATGTAATTGGGAAGCCCAGGCTGGGTATGAAAGAGGCCCCTCATCTCTCTTTGCAGAGCCCCTCCTCTCTGCAACTTGTGATTCATTTGTTGGTCATGTTGTAGACCCAGATTCACTGTGATTACAGCCCACATACCTCACCAAGCAATGGCTCACAAAATCCTCTGGTCTCCCTGACTGCAACATTCAATAACAGAACTTTCATGAAAATAACACCCACTAACTTTCAAATAATAGAATGGGAGAACATCAGAAACAGGGGCAGGTCGTTCACTCCCCAAGGCTGCCTTACCCTTCACTAAGATCATGGCTGATCTGTTCTTGGTCTCAAATCCTTTTTCATACCCAATTATTCATAGCACTCACTTCCTTGACAGGTCAATATCTATCTACCTCCTCTTCAAATACTTTCAGTCATCTTGCTCCCCAACACTCTTGAGAAGAGAAATCCACTCATTCAATCCTACCTGTTTGAAGAAAACAGTTGCTGCTCCTATATCATGGCTTATTGATGTGAACAAAAGAGGTTGACTCAAGGGTTCAGGTAAAAATGACTGGCCCCGATATCAAGGCAGTGATTAACTTCTGTTGACACCAAGGAGCTGGACTTAATGGGAATCAGAGTAAACTCTCCAGTGTTTGGTGTCAAACATGGCACAAAGTAAGATGTTCATCATCTCAGTTCTGGGTCACCTCTGTCGGAGATCGTTAGGTCAGCTTCCTTTTCTCAAAGATATTCAGCTGCTTCATCAATGTCTCCCCGACCCACCCTCCCCACCATAAGATCAGAAGTGGGGATGGTCGATGAAGATTCCACAATGTTTGGAACATTTTTTCCCCCCTCAGCTCCTGAACTGGTCTGTGTCCATTGCAGCAAGACCCTGACTCCATTGAGACTTGTGCTGTTAAAGTGTCAGTAACATTCATGTAACAGTACATTGCCACAGTAAAACAAGAGTTCATTCACCATCTAACTCTGGTTTCACAGCAATATGAGGAAGCCATTCAGCCCATTTACACTATTGGAGAAGAACAGTGACAGCCCATTCAGCGCCTTCAGCCTATTACTCAGGAAGAGAAGGAGTCTAGTGTGATGGACCACACCAGAGACCCCCGAAAATATTTGAAGGCAGTAGCCGCGATTCTAATGTTTTCTTATTTTAAAGGAATTGTAAAGTTTCTGTTCCAGATGCAATGTGATTGGTCAAACTACTCGGTGGTAAGCAAAACACCATTTACTTAAACACAAAAGATGACACAAAACCAAAGAAAGAGGAATTTAGAATAATGTAATTACATTGGACAGCTTAACAGAATAATAGATCTAGGAGCTATTACTAATGAACTATTCTAACATAGGAAACTCCCATAAACACAGCCCTTGGCAAAAAGAAATATTCAGATACAGAATGCCACAAACATTTCTCCAATCCAAGAATTAAAAACAGCAGCAAGAGAAAATTCAGAAAAGAGTATCAGCTAGGAGACATTCCTTAAAGCTTCCAACTTTGTGGAGACCCCAATAGTTTCTGATGTTACTGAGAAACCAAAACCCAGTGATCCTAATCTGTGAGAGCTGGCCACACCCATTCAGACTTGATGGCCTCCCTCACTGTTACTCAAGTGGTCTTAACTAGCCAGCTTGGTAACAATCGTTCAATCTCTCTCTTAAAAAAAACAGGACAAAATGACCCCTTAAAGCTGCAGCATTGTCACACTTGTCAGCACATCGAGCTGTCAAACAGGAACCCAGTCAGGCCCTTGGCCCTGTCCAATTGGATGAGGAAGTAGCCAGTCAGTCCCTTGAGCCACTTACACAGGAACAGAAGGATGCCATTTCCACCTCAATGCGCTTACACGGGGGCAGAATTAGGTAATTTATGCTGATTCCTGATGAATGTCTTATGCCCGAAACGTCGATTCTCCTGGTTCTCGGACGCTGCCTGTCCTGCTGTGCTTTTCCAGCAATCCACTATCTACTCTGATCTCCAGCATCGGCAGTCCTCACTGTCTCCTAATTGATGCTCTAACATGATGAACAATTGGAGCAGAGGCTGCACAGAGAGATTGCTCCACGGTGTTCCTCTTGGCTCCGTGGCTTATGATACACACGTGGGACTTTAACGTGGTTTTCTCGAGGTGAGCAGGGAAGCCATATGTCTTGTGTAAAGTCTCAAGAAGGCACCTTCCATCTCCAAGAAGACAGCCTGGTGTTCTCTATGTAGGGCAGAAGTGGGTGGGAATGGCTACCTGTTTCAAATAGAAGATATTGTGGCTGCTGTTGGGGGTTGTGAGCAACCTGACGTTCAGTACAGGGTTCACACGCCGACTGCACAATAACATGGGGAGAGTTAATTTAGGCATATAAACTGTTAGGAAAGTCACGTTAGACTGATGAATGGATGCTCTAAGTTCAAATAATGGTGATCTTGTTCATGTTGATCTTGTCTAGTGCACGTCCTGTTCAGTGTAACCTGTATGCCTTACCCTGTCCAAGTCTATTTCCACCCTATGATCTGTCTGGCCATGCTTCCTATGATCTTCCTCCACTGCTCATAAATAAAGTGTTTCCCTGTACTGAGGTACACGTGACAATAAATCAAACCAATCAATCCTGGGTAAAGTATAGAATTTCTCTCTCTGTCAATGTCTTTTTTGGAAATAAGTGATCGCTACCACTCCTAGTGTTTCAGCATCACCATTTCCTCGTCTCTCACAGTACTACAGATTAAACACTCAGCTCCTTCACTTTATTCACATGATACCATCACTGGTTTATATGGTAAGGAGATCATTCCTTACAAAAGTGATCAAATCTGTACAGAGTGCCCCGAGTTCTCTCTCAGCAAAGCTCTACAACAGCAGGAAGATGGCTTTACTTATGTACTCGAATCATCTTACAATGAAGGACAGCATACCATTGACTGCACCCATTACTTACACAGGGTTTGATTCAGAGCAGTCAGCATAGACTTGTGAGTGGGAGATCATGCTTCCCAAATTTCTTAGAGTCCTTTGATGAAGTGACCAAGAAGGTTGACGAGGGAAGAGCGGTAAACATAGTCTGTAATGATTTCAGTAAGTCCTTTGATAAGGTTTCACATGGCAGGCTGCTCTGGAAGGTTCCATCACGTGGAATGTTGGGGGATTTGGCCAATTAGATACACAGTTGGCTTGATGGTAGGATGCAGCGGGTTTAGTGGAAGGATGCTTGTCAGACTGGAGGCTGGGCCCATAGCTGTTTGTTATCTATGATTGGGTTGAGAATGTATAAGGCATGATTAGTAAGTTCGCAGATGACACTAAAATAAGTGGTATTGTGATTCGTGAGGAAGATTATCACAAATTGCAGCAGACCCTTAATCAAGTGGGCAAGTGGGCCGAGAAATGGCAAATGGAATTTAAAATAGAAGTGTGAGGTCTTGCATTTTGGAATCTCAAATCAAGGTAGGAGTTCCATGGTGAATGGGAGAGCCTTATGGGGTGTAGTGGGCAGAGAGACCTTGGCGTTCAGGTGCACGGTTCTCTGAGAGTGGAGTCACAGGTCGACAGGGCAGTGAAAAGGGCATTTGCGACACTGGCCTTCATCAGGCAGGACATTGAGTATAGAAGTTGGGAATTTATGTTTCAGTTACACAGGACTTTGGTAAGGCTGCACTTGGAGTATTCAGTTTTGTCACCTTTGTTATGGGGAGGATGTTATGAAATTAGAAAGCGTGCAGAAGAAATTTACAAGGACATTGCCAGGACCCATTGGTCTGAGTTATAGGGCGAGGTTGGGCAAGTAGGTCCTTTTCTTTAGAGTGGAAGAGACTGAGGAGGGTCCTTATAGAGCTGTATAAGATCATGAGGGATACGGATAGGGTGAATACTCTCAGTCTTTTCCAAGGTTTAGAAAATCGAGGACGAGGGGGGATCAGTTTAAGGTTAAAGGGGAAGGAATAAAAGGGAACCTGAGGGGCCACTTCTTTACACAGAGGGCTAGTACGTGGATGAGCTGCCAGCAGATGTGGTTGAGGGGGGTACATTAACAACATTTCAATAGCATTTGGATAAATATGTGGATCGGAAAGGACTGGAAGGATATGGGCCAACTGCAGGGAATTGGGGTTAGCGTGGATGGACATTTACAAAGTGGTGTCAAACCCCTCTGTTAATTAAAACCAAACATCCAGAAAAGCTCGCCTCACCTTGTTAAACTGTTAAGATATGAGTGACACAGATCTCCTACATTCCACTATTTAAACAAAAATTAACAAGTTAATTTCTTAACTTTAAAAGTGAACACTAAACAACAACTATTCACAAATACAAGCCCCTCTTGTCTGAGCTAATTACTATCTGACTCAGACTCTGTAAAAATATGCTGTTCCAACAACCCAATCACAACCCAAACCCATGCAACATCACAATCTCAAGACCACACATTCTCTATCTTCCCCGCTGTGTTCACTCTTTCAGCTGTTGATCTCCTGGGTCATTTTTTTACGCAAGTAGGTTTGACATGAACATGTATCTTTGCTAGAGAGTGTTAGAAATGGCCAGTTAGCACTCCTGCTCTACAGCAGTTACTCTGCTGTAGGATGGCAGTGGCTCTCCCTCTAGTGTTCAAAATGCTGGGTTTATATACTCCCCACGATACAATAATTCTCATAATTCGATTGCTTTCCAGGTGTCCAAACAATAATATTCACATTCTGTTGGCTTCTGGTATCCTGAGCGTTATTTAAACTCTTTGGTTGTCTTTGAATTGTTGTCAAAACAGCAACCAAAACTCAGGTTCCCATTTCCCAGCTCAGTGTTACATGTGAAACATTTTGAACTTTAGCTTCCATCTCTGGCTGTACTTCCTATTCAGCAAAACCCGTTCTGTATTAAAATGACCGGACATGCTTTCGGCTTCATAACATCTCCCCACTTCAAAAAAAAACATGAAATGGCAGAATGAAAAGATGGCTTCATTTCTTTTCCTCTAGTTCTTAATACCATTATTATGAATTACAAAAGTATTAATCTCAGCTATACCATATATATTAATTCTGCACACATATATATAACACTGCAATAAGTCAAATTTTATCTAAACGTATTCCATAAAATCGGGGTTAACGCATCTGCTATCACATTTTAGGACCCACAACATGTACATTTTGTAAGGTTAAAGTCGGTAAGATTAGACTCAAATGAAATAGTCTCATATTCTGGTCTTTAAATATTCCAAAAAATGCGAGAGGTATGTCGTTCTCCACAACCATCTCTGACAATTCCTTTGTCATACAAACATAAAAATATTGTCAGTCCAGTGCTAAACTTAATCATTCTTTTTCAATAATGGAGATGTTGCATTTTTTTTCTGGTGGATATTGAATTTTTTCGACAAGTAGCCAATTGGTCATTCAATTCCATCATCCTCTTTCTGTATCAATACATCTCCGACCACGATACCCCGAGCATCAAACTCAATTTTCAAAGGGTTTCAGAATATTTGGTGCAGCTAAAACTGGTGCGGTGATTAATCCTGCTTTAAAATCCTCAAATGCCTCCTGGCATTGTTCTGTCCACCACAATTCTGTGTTCATCTTTAGTAAATCCATCAGTGGTGCCAATACGCTGCTGAAGTTTGGAACAAACTTCCGATAGAATCCACGCAGTTCGAAAAATCGAAGCACCTCTTTCTTCGAGGATGGTCGTGGAAATTTCTCAAAGCCCTTCGTCTTTGTGTTCCATGGGGTCAAGCTTCTATGTCCAATGTAATGTCCCAAGAACTTCCCCTCTGCCTTCGCGAATTCTGTTTTCTTTAAGTTTATTACCAAGTTTGCTTCTTGTAATCGTTCAACATGCTTTGCCAACTGTAACATGTGAGCTTTCAAACACTTGCTAAAGGTCACTACATCATACAGATAAGCTGCATAATTTGTTCATCTGGCCACAACTCTGTTCCTGAGTCTTAAATGTATCTGGAGCATTATTCATTCACGTGACGAACTCTAACTTTTTTTGTCATCTCTGCTATCTTTACCAGATAGTTGAACTGACTCAACACTTTTTTCATTTGAAAGGGGGCACTAAACCTGGCTTTGAAGGGATTTCCTACCACTGGTGGCAATACTAATACCTCATCCCCACGGGAAATCGTCAAAGTTTCAGAGTTTCTATCTGCCACCTGCTTCATTCCATGCTGTGTCCTCTTCAGGTGCTGTTTAGATTAGATTGCTTACAGTGTGGAAACAGGCCCTTCGGCCCAACAAGTCCACACCTCCCCGCCGAAGCGCAACCCACCCATACCCCTCTACATTTACCCCTTACCTAACACTATGGGCAATTTAGCACAGCCAATTCACCTAACCTGCACATCTTTGGACTGCGGGAGGAAACCGGAGCACCCGGAGGAAACCCACACAGACACGAGGAGAACGTGCAAACTCCACACAGTCAGTCGCCTGAGGCGGGAATTGAACCCAGGTTTCTGGCGCTGTGAGGCAGCAGTGCTAACCACTGTGCCACCGTGCACAGTGTTTAGCTAACTCACCTACTCCATCTAATTTCTCCCTCACGTGTGACACATAATCCAAGTGTGGATCTCCGACTTCGGTCCTGTCAATTTATATTTAATTAATTTCAAAGGACCTCTCACTTCATGTACGAATATTAACTCAAAGGAAGTAAACTGAGTAGATTTATTTGGGGCATCTCTCATGGCAAACAATATAATGAGACGCCTTTATTCCAATCATTCTGGTAATTCTGACAGTACGCTGTTAATATTGCCTTTAGCATCTGATGCCAACTTTCCAAAACTCCCTGGGATTCGGGATGGGATGCACTTGATTTAAATTGCTGTATGCCGAAGTTATCCAAGATGTACTTAAATAGCTGATTGGTAAAATGAGACCCTTGGTCTGACTGAATCACACTGCATAGCCCACAGCGAGTAAAGAAAGCTACCAACTCCTCCACCTCCCCTTTTGCCTTAACACCCCATAATGGAATTATCCCTGGAAATCTGGTGGACACATCCATTATGATCAGCAGATATTGGTTTCCTCTTTAATTTGAAAAGGGGAGCTCCACCACTAATCATAACTTACGTGAAAAGCTCTTCGAATACAGGAATTGGCAACAAAGGTGCTGGTTTTAATATGGCCTGTGACCTTCCTACCATTTGGTATGTATGACATGTACAACAAAAAGTAAACATGTCCTTGTTCATTCCAGCCACTAGAAATGCTTTAGCCTGAATATTCCGTGCATCAACTCCTTTGGCGTTTTCTTTCAGTTTTCCTTTCTGTTGTAACTTACGACAGTAGGATCTTGTTACGACACAGTCTGGAAAAATCCCTGGGGTATTTTCCTTTTAATTCCCCTGTTCCCTGGTCTTACTTTGGCTTCTCCACCACAAGGGGCGCCTTTCCCACCTTTGACCCTGCTAACTCATTCCCAAGAACAAACTGCATTCCTGGAACTGACACCCTGCCACTCAATCTCACTGTTACTTCCCCAACCTTGATGTGGCACTGCAACCTGATTTTACACAAGGGAATGCTTAATTTCTGTCCCCATTCCACAAATTATCATGCTGTTGAGTAACATGTCAGAAAGAGTGAAAATACTTCCAGCTCTTACGATTAGAGGCTGAGGGAAAGTGAGGACGACAGGTGCTCGAGATCAAAGTTGAAAAGTGAGGGGCTGGAAAAGCACCGCAAATCGGCAGCATCCGAGGGGCAGGCAAGTTGACGTTATAGACAATAGACAATAGGTGCAGGAGTAGACCATTCTGCCCTTCGAGCCTGCACCACCATTCAATATGATCATGGCTGATCATCCTTAATCAGTATCCTGTTCCTGCCTTATCTCCATAACCCTTGATTCCACTATCTTTGAGAGCTCTATCCAACTCTTCCTTAAATGAATCCAGAGACTGGGCCTCCACTGCCCTCTGGGGCAGAGCATTCCACACAGCCACCACTCTCTGGGTGAAGAAGTTTCTCTTCATCTCTGTCCTAAATAGTCTACCCTGTATTTTTAAGCTGTGTCCTCTGGTACGGCACTCACCCATCAGCAGAAACTTGTTTCCTGCCTCCAGAGTGTCCAATCCTTTAATAAACTTATATTTCTCAATCAGATCCCCTCTCAGTCTTCTAAACTCAAGGATATACAAGCCCAATTGCTCCAGTCTTTCAGCGGAAGATAGTCCCGCCATTCCAGGAATTAACCTCGAGAACTTACGCTGCACTCCCTCAATAGCAGAATGCCTTTCCTCAAATTTGGAGACCAGAACTGCACACAGTACTCCAGGTGTGGTCTCACCAGGCCCCTGTACAGCTGCAGAAAAACCTCTTTGCTTCTATACTCAATCCCTCTTGTTATGAAGGCCAGCATGCTATTAGCCTTCTTCACTACCTGCTGTACCTGCATGCTTACCTTCATTGACTGGTGTACAAGAACACCCAGATCTCTCTGTACTGCCCCTTTACCTAAATTCCATTTAGGTAGCAATCTGCCTTCCTGTTCTTGCCACCGAAGTGGAAAACCATACATTTATCCACATTAAACTGCATTTGCCATGCATCTCACCACTCAACTAACCTGTCCAGGTCACCCTGCAATCTCCTAACATCCTCCTCACGTTTCATCCTGCCACCCAGCTTAGCATCATCAGCAAATTTGCTAATGTTATTACTAATACCATCTTCGATATCATTAACATATATTGTAAAAAGCTGCAGTCCCATCACTGATCCCTGAGGTACCCCACTGGACACTGCCTGACATTCCGAAATGGAGCCGTTTATCACTACTCTTTGTGTCCTATCAGCCAACCAATTTTCAATCCCAGTCAGTACTTTGCCCCCAGTACCATACTCCCTAATTTTGCTCACTAACCTCCTAAGTGGGACTTTATCAAAAGTTTTCTGACAGTCCAGGTACACTACATCTACTGGATCTCCCTCGTCCATCTTCAGAGTTACATCTTCAACAAATACTGGAAGATTAGTCAAGCATGATTTCCCCTTCATAAATCCATGCTGACTCTGACCTATCCTGTTACTACGATTCCAGATGTGTCGTAATTTCATCCTTTATAATAGACTCCAGCATCTTTCCCACCACTGAGGTTAGACTACCTGGTCTGTGATTTCCTGTTTTCTCTCTCCCACCTTTCTTAAAAAGTGGTAACATTAGCCACCCACCAATCCGCAGGAACTGATCCCGAATCTATCGAACTCTGGTAAATAATCAACAGCGCATCCACGATTTTTTGAGCCACCTCCTTCAGTACCCTGGGATGCAGACCACCAGGCCCCGGGGACTTATCAAACTTCAGACGTAACAGTCTCTCCAACACCAATTTCTGGCAAATATTAATTCGCTTAAGTTCAGATCCTTCAGCCACTGTTACCTCAGGGAGATTGCTTGTGTCCTCCCCAGTGAACACAAATCTGAAGTACCAATTCAATTCTTCTGCCATTTCTTTGTTTCCTGTAATATATCCCCCTGTTTCTCTCTTCAAGGGCCCACCTTTAGTCTGAACCATTTTTTTGCCTTTCACATTCCTGAAAAAGCTTTTACTATCCTCCTTTATATTTTTGGCCAGTTTTCCTTCGACCTCATTTTTTCTCTGCGTATTTCCTTCTTAGTAATCCTCTGTTCTTCTTGAAAAGCTTTCCAGTCCTCTGTTTTCCCACTTTTCTTTGCTATGTCATACTTTTTCTCTTTTAACTTTATATCTTTCTTAACTTCCCTCGTCAGCCACGGCCGCCCATGCCTCCTCCTAGGATCTTTCTTCCTTTATGGAATGAACTGATCCTGCATCTTCTGCATTATACACAGAAATATCTGCCATTGTTCCTCCACTTTCATCCCTGCTAAGGAATTAAACCATTGAACTTTGGTCAGCTCCTCCCTCATAGCTCCATATTTCCCTTTATTCAACAGAAATATTGTCACTTCCGATTGTACCCTCTCCCTCTCAAATTGCAGATTGAAGCTTATTGTATTATGGTCACTACTTCCCAACGGCTCCTTCACTTTGAGGTCACTGATTTATTCTGATTCGTTGCACAATACCAGATCCTGAATTGCCTTCTCCCTGTTAGACTCCAGCACCAGATGTTCTAAGAATCTATATCGGAGGCACAAAGTCTCTTTCTTGAGGTCCAATACCATCCTGATTCTCCCAATCTACTTGCATGTTGAAATCCCCCATAACAACTGTAGTTACATCTTTGCGACAGGCCAATTTCGCCTCCTGATTCAACTTACATCTGACATCCAGACTACTGTTTGGGGGCCTGTAGGTAACTCCCAAGAGGGTCTTTTTATCCTTAGAATTTCTCAGCTCTATCCACACTGACTCTACATCCCCTGATTCTAGGTCCCCCTACGCAAGGGACTGAATGTCATCCCTTACCAACATGGCCACCCGACTCCCTCTGCCGATCAGTTTGTCCTTATGATAGCACGTGTAGCCTTGTATATTCATTTCCCAGGCCCTGTCCACTTGAAGCCACGTCTCAGTTATCCCCACAATATCGTATTTGCCAATTTCCAAAAGAGCCTCAAGCTCATCCATCTTATTTCTAATGCTTCGTGCATTCATGTATAGTGTTTTTAATTTGTTACTGCCCTCACCCTTCCCATCAACTCCTATTTCACTCAACCTTACAACATGATCCCTTTTTGAGTTGTCTGCCTCATTGATACTATTGTCTTTCTTGATTTCCCTTGTTCTAATTTTCCCTTCAATTTCCTTCTAAAACATCCAGTTTGTCCTCTCCCTCCCGATACTTAGTTTTAACGTAGCTGTGTTGCAGTAACAAACCTGCCTGCCAGAATGCTGGTCCCTAATCTATTAAGGTGCAAACCGTCTCTCTTGTACAATATATGCTTACAACAAAATATACCCCAGTTATCCAAGAATTTAAATCCTTGCTTCCTGCACCAGTTTCCCAGCCACGTGTTCAAATCCATTATCTCCCTGTTTCTGGCCTCACCACCCTGAGGAACTGGAAGCAAACCCGAGATAACCACCTTGGACGTTCTGCTTTTCAGTCTTCTTCCTAGTTCTCTGAAGTCCCGCTGTAGTATGTTCTTCCTCTTCTTTCCGACATCATTTGTGCCGACATGTACGACCGCCTCTTGCTCTTCACCTTCGTCCTTGAGAATTTCCTGCACTCTGTCTGTGATGTCTTTAACCCTGGCACCAGGAAGGCAACAAACCATCCTTAAGTCCCGTCTGCTGCCACAAAAACCCCGGTCAGTTCCTCTCACGATGGAGTCCCCTATTACCACAGCTCTGTGTGATGTCCGACTCTTCCGCTGTGCCTCCACGCCAACTTTTGATTGACGGACCTGGCAGTGTCATCTGTCTCTACTGTTTCCAAAAGATTCAACTTGTTCCCGACAGGTACTTCCCCCGGAGTCTCTTACACCCCGGGGTCTCCTCTCCGCCTTCCTCATCGTCTGCTCTCTTCTGCTCTTTTCTGGTATGGTCGGTGTAATAATCTCGCTGAAGGTCTTGTCCAGAAAGATCTCATTCTCTCGGATGAGCCAATGGTCCTCGAGTTCTTTCATCAATGCTGCAATATGCTCGGTCAGTAGCTGAACGTGAACACACTTTCCACACTTATACGAGCCAGACACACCAGAGTCGTTGACCTCCGACATCAAGCACGTAGCACACTGAACTTGGCAGCCATGTCTTCACCGTCTTCAACTGTGGCGTAATCACTTCACTCAATCTCCTTGTCAAAGACTCGTTTCAGGCGTAAGTTCTTCATCAGGAAAGTAAGGGAGGGGGAAGGGGCTGAGAATTAAATAGGATGGTGGGGGTGGAACTGGGTGGAAGGTCGCTTGGAAGGCGATAGGTAGATTTAGGCGGGGTCTGATGGTTATAGTTCGGAGGGGAGGGTAAAGTGGCTAGGTGGTAGGACAGCTGAAAACGTCAAACTATTCAGCATCAACGTTGACTTCACCAATTTCCAAAGTGCCCCTCCCCCAACCATTTAAATTAGCACTGCCCTCTTGAACTGCCCTAACTGTCCATCTTCCTTCCCACCTATCCACTCCACCCTCCCCTCTGACATATCAGTTATACTCCAACCTACATTTTCCTATCACCCTCCTAGTGACCCTCCTGCCATCCCAGCTCCTACCCTCGTATTTACCTTTCAGCCCCCTTGTTCCCTGCCACATTCCTGATGATGGGTTTATGACTGATACATTGATTGTCCTGCTCTTCGGATGCTGTCTGATCTGTTTTGCCTTTCCGGCTCCTCACTTCTCAACTATTAGAAACTGAACAGATCCTGCATCTTGCAAAATTATTACTTTTGTCCTCTCCCCACACCCCTTTTTTGCTTAGTAAGTTTTATCTACAGAGGTGTATTCTTTGTAGGGATCAGGCACTGACTCCATACCCAGCCCCTGTCTAGGCTGTGCACTCTCCTGCAGCTCCTCGGCTCTACTTGGGGTCTCCTTTACCAGGTTCACTAATACCACTGGCTTAATCACATCTTTTCCCAAAGTGCCTTGCTTCAATGCCCAGCACGGTGTGTCCCAGTTTACTGCAGTGAAAACACCTTTTCCCAGTGTCCTTCTTAAACCATCAGCACTGTAATTTTATGTGTTCCGCTCCGTTATAATGAGAACACCTGAGGCCTTTCACCACCTTTCAACCCCCTTGGGCTTCTTTTTCACCGGTGGTAAACTATTGCCAGTGTGCTTTACTCTATGTTTTGTTGTTTAGGATCTCCCCTTCTCCCAATTTCTATCCCTCACAGGATGAAAATCCTCCCAGAAGCTAAATATAATCTCATGCACCAGTGCATATTTACCTGCCATTTCTGCTGCGCTTCTCACTTCTTGAACTTCCTATTCATTCACTTGAATTCTTACCATCTCTGGAAGTGAGTCTTTAAACTCCTCCGGCAGAATAATCTCCCTTCGAGCCTCACAGGTCTTATCCATTTTTAAGGCCTGCACCCATCTCTCAAAATGACTGTGTTTAATTCTTTCAAACTCAATATAAGTCTGACCTGGTTCCATCTCTATATTTCTGAACCGCTGTCTATATTCTTCTAGTACCAATTCATAAGCACTCAACGTAGCCTGCTTGACATCTGCATAATCTCTTGCTCCCTCATGTGACAGCACTGCATATACCTCTCAAGCTGTACCCACCATCTTAGTCTGAACTAGCATTACCCACAGGTTCACTGGATATGCCATCTGCCGAGCCAATTTCACAAATGAAATAAAAACGGTTTTGGCATTTTTCGCACTGAAATATGGCAATGTATTAACACAGTTGCATACATCCCTACATTCTCCCTTCATCTTCATCCTGCTAATTTAACTTTCTTAACTAATTCCAAACTTTTGAATTTCAAATTCTCCCTCTCTTCCTTTTTCCTCTCTTTCTCTTTCTCTATCTTCTCTCTCTTTCAGTCTCTCTCTTTATCTTCTAACTGCAGTTGTCATATTTGCAATTTAAGTTTTTTCTAACTCGACTGCAGTTGCCAGCTTCTCTGATAGACCAAAGTGCTTGAGCAACTCCATTATGATGACAGCTTTCCTTTTGTCTCTGGTGAAACACAATTCTACTCTTCATGTTAATTCTAAAAGTATGCCCTTCCTTTATCTTTCTACACGTTCTTGGCAAATTTGGGTACCATCTTCAAACCTCAGAACCTTTTTAGTAATATTAAAAGCCATTTCTTTTAAATTAACCGACCACAAGGAAACAAAATTAAATGAATTTTCTCACCTGTATTACTTGAAGATCTAGGTCACTAACTGCCAAGTGTTGGAATCTGCTGGGACCTTTTGTACCCCAAATCTGTTCACATCTGTCTAAATTCCATACGACAAGCCCTCAAACTGTTATGATGTCGATGTTGAACCCCTCTGTTAATTAAAACCACACACCCAGAAAAGCTCACCTCACCTCGTTATCTGTTAAAACATGAGTGACAAAGTAGTCGCAAATTCCACGATTAAGAGAAAAATAACAATTTATAATTATGTATGTTAACTCGCTGAACTTGAAGGTTTGTTTTCAGATGTTTCGTCACCAAGACTGGGTAACATCATCAGTGAGAGTCTCTGGTGACGCACTGGTGGGATGTCGTGTCTTTCTATTTCTAGGTCTTGGTTTCTTAAGTGTCGTGATGTCATTTCCATTTTTTTGTTCAAGGGAAGGTAGATAGGATCGAAATTAATATGTTTATTGATGTACTTCTGGCTAAAATGTCATGCTTCTAAGAACTTTCGTGTGTGGCTTTGTCCTAGGAAGTGTGTGTTGTCACAGTCAACGTGGTGTCCTTTTCCTGTATGTATGGGAACGAGTGAGAGTGGGTCATGTCTTTTGGTAGCCAGTTGGTGTTCATGTATCCTGCGAGCACGACAACAGGACAGTGTGAAATGGAGGAAAAATGATTTTTTATACACTGTTTAATCAGTGTGTGTTCAGATAAGGAAGATTGTTCATATGTGTACAACACATTCTGAATGACAACGGAGACATAGTTAACGAAAAATGATGCACACGATGTATAAAATTTATAAATCATTAAAACAATATTTGATCCTCATCTGAAGTGATATCTTCCCTTTCTCTCAACGTTCCCCCTTTTCTGGGATTCCCAACTCTAGTCTCTCATTCTTCTTAGGATGTGTGTTATAAATTCTTGTTTCTGGTTTCCCAACTTATTTCAGTTAATCCACTTTCTACCAGGAATTAAATATGTTGGCCTGTTGGGTTCTTTCCAAAGCTAGTGTCTGTCATATTGTTGGAGAGAAAAGTTATGGCATCAGACCCAGCATTTAAACATATTGCTCTGTTGTACGTGCACTGTACAAAGGACCACCGCCCACAGGAATTGCCAAAACATTGAGGGAAGTATATCTATTTCGATCATATAGTTTCTCATTTTCCACATCTCCATATCTATATCCTCTCTCTCTCTCTCGTTCACCCTTTGTGTCTATTTAAGAAATCCACCAGTCATTCTTCGTGGCCCATCTCTCAAAACTCCTTCTTTCAGTTATACGCAATGCTTTCTTCAAGATGTAATGTGGTTATAATTAAGCAATGTAACTACCAAGACATGCGGGAGGAGCTGGCCAGAGTAATTGGAAGGGGAGCTGAGCAGGAAAGACCATGGAGCAGCAATGGGAGAAGGTTCTGGGGATAATTCGGAAGATAATACCAGAAATGCAACCCCAAGAAGATGAAACATGCTCATGGGAGAACAAGGCAGCCATGTGTTACAAGGCATCAAACCAAAAGAGAAAACATGCAATGTGGTGAAGATGATTGGGAATCCAGAGAATTCATTGGCTCTGCAACTACATAAGGCTGGTATCACTGACACTACAGAGCTCTTAATCATGGTCAGGGAGAGAAACAGAGGAAACACATTCACTTTAAACACAGAAGATGGTATTTCTCAAGGAAAAGGATTCAGGTGAATTAAACATTTGAATTAAGATCAGTTAAATGCTTTTGCGGAATGTGTCAGATTGGAAGCAAGACCCGGGGAGACAGACCCTCAGCAGAATGAGAGTTTGAAAATGGAAGTATTTCCACATCAGAAACCAGGTTAGGTCACTGAGTGCAGGGCTCATGGGTGAATGGGTCTCAGTGAGATTTGGGGAACAGACAGCAGAATTGCATTGCAGATATTGCAGCTCGAAACTGAGTATTCACGTAGTGCTGTAGACCACAGCAGCAGGAGAAGTAGAACAGCATTCAACCACAACCTGTAACTTCTTGCCAGGGTAACACCTCAGTCTGTCATTACCATCAACACCATCTATGACTCAGTGACGAGTGTGGGTGAAGATGTCAGTCAGAATCACATGAACTTTAACCTGATGCTAACTCATTAAAGCTACCGTGCTTGACAAAAAGATCTGATGGAAGCACAGCAGTCCTGTCACATTCAGTCCTAAATGGTGATGGACGATTAAACAAATGACTGGAGGAGAATGCTCCACAATCTTTCCCATCCTAAATAATGGAACATACCTGCACATCAGTGTAAAAGAGAAGGATGTTTTATCTGCACCATCCTCTGCAAGAAGTGCCAGCCCGATCCCACCCATCATGGCTGGAGTTACTCACGATCGCCAGGATGCCCCGATAGTCCGTGATCCCTTGCACTGGTGCCATCTTTAAAACATAATGGACACACGATTGAGCTCTCTCAGTTTGCAGCTGCCCTGCACAGTTTATCCTGAGCATGGCAGGTAAGGATAAATTGCACCAC
Source organism: Chiloscyllium punctatum (assembly GCF_047496795.1). Classification (NCBI taxonomy): domain Eukaryota; kingdom Metazoa; phylum Chordata; class Chondrichthyes; order Orectolobiformes; family Hemiscylliidae; genus Chiloscyllium; species Chiloscyllium punctatum. Next base: position 21,948 of record NW_027309876.1, read on the forward strand.
GGTTTGTTGACAGGGGCATGGAGGTCCTGGTGGAAGGGCTAGTACAGAGGGGGACCATTTTCTTCACAGAGGGAGCCACACCACAAGACCCACCAAGCATGGCCTGAGCTCACCAACCAGCTCAGTGCAGTATCTGCGGTCTGAAGAAATATTCAGCAATACAGTACAAGCTTCAATAACCTTTTCCCACTCTGTCAGGATAAGGGTCACCATTCTCCCTGCTCCCTCACACTCACTGTATAGCACTGTATATCTGTTATAGCACCGACATCCGAACACGATTCATGGTCCATGACTCTCACTATTGCATGCAAAGCCTACACACACACACAGACACACACACACACACACACTCTCTCTCTCTCTCGCATTTGCAATATTCCCACATGTTGATAGAATATTCTGAAGAACGCTGATTGTGGAATGTTCAAGTTAGTGTTCCAAATAATTCCCATTTTCAGGAAAATGTCAATGACCCCGCATGTAACACAGAAGGGGAAGGAACAAAGTTGTACAATTTTCAAATCACATGCAATTCAAATCCACCATGAGGCCATTCAGCCCTTCAAACGCATTCTAGCATTTAAGAAGATTGTGGCTGATCTGATGCATTTCTCAGTTCCATGTTACATGAATTTTCAGTCATTCAACCCCTGGGCTCCTGTCACTGAGCAGACAACACTCAGGCACTTTTACTCCGGTTTTCTTCAAGCGCCTGCTCGAGGGCTTTTCCCATGGGGGCGCACTCTCCCAACAATATATTCCACCAGCTTTCTTTGTCTATGTAATGGTAAGAACATTTTACACAGAGCAATCAAAAATCTACACGTTATCGATATCCAGTCACACTTAGTAATTCTGGTTATTTCATATGTCTTACCCTATCGTATTCAGCCAAAGACGGATTTGAAATACTTGTCTCATTATAAAATACAATTTCTAGCAGAGAACGTTTTTACCCTCAGTCGTTATTTTGACCGTTACCTGAATTGTAACTTTTTCATTGTTATGACTGTTTCTCTTGCCCTTTGCCTGTGCCTGTTTCTGTCTGTAACAGTTACACTGTCTCCCACTCAGTTGGCTGGACGGCTGGTTTGCGATGCAGATGGAGGCCAGCAGCGCTGGTTCACTTCACCACAGTCACAGAGGTTACCATGATGGGGACGCTGTCTCATCCTCAACCCATCACTCGAGGCGTGGTGACCCTCAGCTTAAACGACCACAAGTGGTCTCTCTCTAATGACAGAGCAGCTCTCTGATCCTTGGAACTCTGTTCTATCACTGTTAGCATTTTAAAATGTTTTCTAGATTACCATTTCATTTTGCCGGATGTTCTGAAGCAGTGTCATTTTTTACCACAGTCAACATTTCCCCATGGTGCACATCGCTGCCCATTCCTTGATAATCCTTGACTCTGTTGCTACTTAGGAACATTCTGTCTGTGCCTCAAAAATATTCAATAACTCTGCCTCCAATGGTCTGCGGGGAAGAGAGTTCCAAAAACTCATAGCACTGAGAAAGCAAAAAAAAACCTCACCTGGGGTGTGAGGTGAGTTTTTGTCTACTTCCCTGAGATTGGATACAATTACATTGGAAGCAGTTCAGCGATGTTACACTTCATGTATTCCAGGGATGAAGGTCTTATGTTATGGTTACTCATCGAAAGAGAGGTGATCTTACTGAAACATACAAAGCCTTCAGCAGAGTGTATCAGGTAGATATCCGTTGGGTATTTGTATAGTCCAAACTTTTTGATATTGTTCTAGAACCTCAACCGTGGGCATTCTACCCATCAAATCCACACTGACCCAGCGAACAGCATCCCAGCCAGACCTGCCCCCATCCTATCCATGTAACCATGCATTTCGCATGAGTGACACATCTAACATACACATCCCTGGTCACTATGGGCAAATTAGCATGGCCAATCCACTCTAGGCTGCACATTCTTTGACTGTGGAAGGAAACTGGAACACTGGGATGAAACCCACACAGACACGGGGAGAATGTTCAAACTCCACATACAGGACCCCTGAGGTTGGAATTGAGTCCAGCTCCTTGGTGATGTGAGGCAGCAGTGTGAAACACAGATCAACCATGCTCCTCCATTAGTTATAATAGTTACTTGTGTCTGACTAAAGAAATCTGCTTGACTTGTTCTTATCATTGAACCTGACCCAGTCTAAGACTTTTATCATCGGCCATTTCACCAATCTGGTCACATTTAAAATGTGATGTGAGTAGTGAAGGAGTGGGACTAGAAAAGGAAACAGTGACACCCTCCAACCTCAGTCAGAACCAGAGTGAGGAGAAATTCACAAAGTGGGGATTTATTCACGTAGGAATTCTCCTTCCCAGAAGTATGGGATGAATGAAGCTTTTTATTATGTCGAGGCTGGCTTCATCTGATTTTCCATAGAAAGTGGATAATGCTGCTTGGAGTGAAAAGTGCAGCTGGGACCACAATGCGATAAGCCATGACCTTATCAACTGGTGGAGTAGTGTCAAAGGGCCGAATGTCCCACTCGTGTCCCTCAGCCCTATGTTCTGATGTTCCATTCAGCCCTTCGGGCCTGCTACACAGGGGCAGATCGAGGTCACCCCGATGGTTAGATATAGTTTGGGAAATTTAATTGGAAAATCCAGGCTGAGTCAGGAATTGACCCTCACCTCAATCCCTCTTTTCAGGTTTCCTGTCTCTGTAACTTCTGCTCCAGGTGTGGGTCTTGTTACAGACCTACATTCGCTGTGAATACAGCCTTCTCCCCGCAACCAGCGTGAGCTCAAACAAATCCTCTGCTCTCCCTGAATGCACCATTGTACAACACCATTTTCAGGGAAAAAACCAGTTACTTTCCAGAAGAATAACATAAGAACGTAAGAAATAGAAACAGAAGCAGGCTATTCGGCCCCTCAAGCCTGCACTGTCATTTAATAAGAACATGGCTGAACTACTTCAGGGCTCAACTCCACTTTCCCGCTAACCCCTTGTATCCCTCAACTCGCTGATATGTCAAAACCCAATCCAGCCAGTCTGTAAATACATTCAGTGACCCAGTCTCCACAACCTCTGGGTTAGAGAATTCCAGGCATTCACTCTCTTCTGAAAGAAGACGTTTCTTTGTATCGATTTCCCTTATTTTGTATCTCCAACCCTAAGTTCGGCTCTCTGCCCTGGAATTGATCCACATTCTCGAAAGCTACCTTGTCAAGCCCCCTCTTTCTCTTGTCCATTTCAGTAATATCATTCACATTCATTTCAACCACAATGAATAAACGCCTCACCATTTTAGATGTACTCAATAATTAATCCCTTTCATTCCAGGAACCCGCCTAATGAACCAATCTAGTTATTTGCTGCATCAGCATGCTGACGTTATGCTTCAGACACAAAAACAATCCCATCCCTTCGCACTGATCCTTTTGCGGGTGTCTTCTCCATTAAGTAACAGTCTGCCTTTTGGTTCTCAGTGTCATCCTCAAACTCGGATATATATTGCACTCAGCTCCGGCTTTCAGTATAGATTGTAACTAAATCTTGCATTGGACTGATATTTGTGATACTCCAGCAGATAGATTCATCAGGAAGATCCATTAACCCTGACAGTCTGATTTCTATGTGTTAACCAACCGTCATCCCATGCTAATATATTAGCTGTCAAATTATGAGCTTCTGTCTTGTGTAACAAGTTTTTTTTCGTGAAACCTTATGAAAAATCTTGAGAAAGCCTCGTATCTACCAGATCCCCTTTATCATGTCCTTTTTTTACATTCTCAGGGATCTCCAGAAAAAAAACTTTGCATGATTTTACAGGCAAAATGTAGATCGCCTTTCACAAAACCATGTTGACTTTGCATGAAGCTTTTTCTAATTGTCCTGCAATTCCTTCCTTAATAATAGACTCTAGCAGATTCCCAACAATAATATTGAGGCTAAATGGTTACTGCTTTCAGTCTCGCTGTTTTCTTGAAAACAGGCGCCCCATTGAAGGGTCTCCAGTTTCACTGGAAAATTCCTGCAATCCAAAGAGTTATGAAATATTTCTCACAGGAACACCAGTCACTCTGTAACCGCCGCTTTTAAAACCAACTGTGGATTACTGCTGACCTGCGTACCCTTACTCTTATCTGTTTATTAAAAAGCCTTTTTCCTTTTGTTAGAGGCAGTTCACTAACTTCCCTCTTATTGCTATTTTGATTATATCATTGAAATACTTACAGTGCCTTCTAATGTGAGGAATGATATAAAATTCTGGTGTAAATTATCTGTCTGTTCCCTCTAGGCATACCCTCCAAACATCCTCAATATATTTTCCTGACTTCATTTCTACCAAAGGGCATACATTCATCTTGAACTTTCTTTATATACATATTAAAGCTTGCACTGCTTGCTTTTATATTTCTTGCCAGTTTTCTTACATCATATCTTTCTTCCCTTTTTCCTTGCTTCCTTTGATTCATACAGTCATATCGTGCACAAACAAACCCTTTGGTCCAACTTGTCCATGCTGACGAGGTTTTCCAAACGAAACTAGTCTCATCTGCTTGCATTTGGCCCATATGCTTCTGAACGTTTCCCATTTATATATTTGTCCAAATGTCTTTGAACTGTTGTAGCTGCACTTGCATCTTCCTCTGGCAGCTCATTCCATAAGCAAATTACCCTCTGTGCGAAAATGTTGTCCATTTGTCCCTTTTAAATTTCCTCCTTTTAACCTTAAGCTACGTCATCTATGTTTGGACTCTCCTGTCCTCTCAAAAAGACCTTGGCTATTCACCCTATCCATGCCTCCCATGATATTAAAACTTCTAGAATGTCACCCCTCAACACTCCATCTGATTCTAGCTTCAAGAGCAAACATTTAAAGATAACCACTGCAAATTTGTAACAGTATTAAAAGTGACAGGTAAACAACACACTGCCCAAACTTCATAATGTAATTTGTTTTTCTCCATGTTACAATACTAAGGCAGCTTGCAATTCTTACTCGTGCTCATGAGACGTCAAGCAAACAAATTCCTTTGTCTAAAGGGGGTGATGATCTCAACAGTGAAAACGTATATTTGGCCAGTTCTATGTTAAAAAAAAAAGAATTCTTATACCATACGGTCAGCATGCACCTTTAGCAGAGTGAGATGAAGGCTGGGTGTACTTTTTGGATTTGGGATCACAATGTGAATTCAGTGCAAAGGGAGAATGGTGTTTTCAATACGGTTTACTCCAACAATGAAACTTTCCAGAGTGAGATGTGAATGGGAGGTGTAAAACAGCATGAATAGTGAGGCTGAGCCACACTGAGACCAGTGGCAAGGTGGCAGCACAAAACGCAGATTGATGCTAGTGCAGGGAAGGTAGACTGGAACGAGTTTCAGGTGAAGTGGGGAGGGACCATAATGTGAGAGAATGTGCTCTGTAATTTGAGATGGAGAACCTGGAATCAGGAAAGGAGAGGAGCAGGGAAGAGGATGGAGCAGCAGTGACAGGGGTTTCTGGGGAGAATTCAGGAATCACAGCTGAAAGTCATGCCCCACATCTGCTTATGGGCCCTGAAATAAACATCCTAAATCTGGCCCTACACTAATGCTCATCATGGTATCCTTGTCAACCATGGGTGGTACATCTTCTAATCGAGTCCTTCTTTTTGAACAGAAACAACAATTTCTTAGCGTTATTGGATATCTGCTTGAATGTCTGCCCAGGTATACCCACTGACCTTCCTCTGGGTCTACTTCCACATCCCGCTTCAGATCAGATGTGAGACAGAAAGCCTTAATTTAGATGTCTAAGTCTTTTCAATCATTCAGGGGGGACTTCTGCATGTAGCTGAACACATGATCAGCGGAAGCTGACTCCATTCTCCCAGTTTCTCCATCTCTGTTGTTTCTGTTTGATGACGCCACATTCCAGTGAACTGCCACTGATGTGACCGCCTTTTCCTTCAAATCAGAAGTCCGCTAATTCCATTGAACAGGGCCTTCAGCTGTGACTATCACAACTCCCGCGCTTCTGTCCTCACTCCGTCCCCTCCTTACCAGAACAATGATAGATCTCCCCTCGTCCTCACTTCTACTGTACTAGAATCCACATTCACAGAATCATCTTCCATCATTCCACCATCTCCAATGGGACAGCACTATCAAACACATCTTCTCTCGCGACCACTGACAGCATTTCATAGGGACCATTTCTTCTGTAACACCCTCCATCATCCTGAACACTTCCCAACTCCCCATGACACATTTCCATGCAATTACAGAAGCTGCAACACATGCCCGTTCACCTCTTCTATCTCCACTGGGAAGTGTAAATTAACAAAAGATGCACAAATATCTTGGTTCTGAAACTACATACGACTGGAATCATTGACACTACAGAGTTCTTAATGAAAGTCATGGAGAGAAGCAGAGTGAAGCACATTCAATTTAAGCACCGAAAGTGGCATAACTGCAAGGGAAAACGTTCAGATGAATGTTAGAATTAGAATCGCTACACTGTGGAAACAGGTCCTTCAGCCCAACAAGTCCACACCGATCCTCTGAAGAGTAAACCAAGCACACCCATTTTCTTATCCTATATTTACCCCTGAATAATGCACCTAACCTGCAAATTTTTGGTTTGTGGGAGGGAACCAAAGCACTCAGAAGAATCCCACATGGAGAATGCGCCAGCTCCATAAAGACAGTCGCTAGACGATGGAATCGAACCTGGGTCCTTAGCACTGTGAGGCAGCAGCACTAAACACTGAGCCTTGGTGCTACCTCACGGAATGCGTTTTGGAGTTTTGAAAAACAAGACAATGAGAGGTGTGACACAATAAACAAACGCTCAGAGGGATGAGAATATCGAAATGGAAGTGCTACCACATCAGAAACCAGAGTAGCTCACGGGGTGCAGGTCAATGGGTCTCTGTATGAATTGGGCGATAGACAGCAGAATTGCATTGCAGAAGTTGCAGCGCAAACCCGGGAATTCATGTAATAGTGTAGATCACAATTGGACAGAAGGAGAATTGTACTGACTTACAATCTGTAACTTTTTGCCCAGGATAATTCCTCAGTCCATTATTCTCATTAAGCTGAATGATGTTTCAGTCACGAGTGTAGGTGAACATACCAGGGTCAGAGCCGTGTGGACCTAAAACTGATGGCAACCCATTTAAAGCTACCACACTTGACTACTCACATACATTGCAAACAACAGGACTAACATCTGATAGAGAGGACGAAATGATTACAAAGCAAACAGATCAGATCGAAGCTCTGCAGTCCTGCCACAGCTAGTCAGAAATGGAGTTGAACTATGAAACTACTGACGAAAGAAGAGGACTCCACAAATATTATTTTTTAAAATTATTCAATGGGATTAGTGTGTCGCTGGATAGGTCATCTTGTATTGCCCGGAGGGTAGTTAAGAGTCAAACACATTACTGTGGGTCTGGAGGTACATGTAGGCCAGAGCAGGAATGAATGGCAGTTTCCTTCCCGAAAGGGCATCTGTGAACAAGATGGGTTTCTCACACAATCAGCAACTGTTTCTTGATCATCATTAGACTCTTAATTCCAAATATTTATTGGATTTGAATTCCACCATTTGCTGTGGCAGTATTCGAACTGAGGTCACATGAGCATTGCCTGGGTCGCTAGACTAACAGCTCAATACCACTAGGTTATTGCTTTGCCATTCCCCGAAAGAATGGAACTTTGCTGCACATCAGTGTAAAAGACAGTATGCAATGTCTGCACCATCCTCAGCCACAAGTATCCCTTAGATGATACCCAACCAATTCGATTTGCTGCATGTGACATGAAGAAACAGCTGAACACAGTAGGTAAGAAAAAGGCAATGGGCCCTGACACCATTCCTGCAATAGGACTGAAGACTTGTGCTGCATAACAAGCCGTGTCTCTGGGAAACTGTTTCATTCCAGCTCCAACTCTGATATCTCCCTGGCAACGTGGAAAATTCCTCAACTATGTCCAATCCCTTAAGAGAAGAATAATTACAATCTGACCATTTACCACCCCCTCAGTCCCATCACGAAAGACAAAAATGTGTGAGTTATTTTTGACAGAGCTGTCAAGCAGCACAGAAATTATCTGCTCAGTGTGGTTTCCGATTGGTCCCCATGTGGAGATGGTGCTGTTGTGGAAATGTCACTGGATTACCAATCCCGACCAGGCTAATGCTCTGGCAGCTGGTGGAAGTTAAAAACAACTAATAAAATATCGAAATCTAAAATCTGCTGTCAGTAACAGTGACCTTGAAGCAAAGTCGATTGTAAACACCAATTGCCTTCCCAATGTAATTTCAGGCAGTGAATCTCCCCTGCTTTCCTATTCTGGCCGAAAAGTGCCTCCAGACGATAGACATGTGGCAAACTCTTCTACGGTCTCTAAAATGCCAAGCAAGACATTCTATTGTATCAAACTGTTCCGAGCCCTTAATGGATAAAATTGAACAGAACACCCAGCACCAATCTCGGTATGAGAAAAGGTAATGGGAAACACAGTCCTGTTGATCCAGAAGATGCCTCCTTCCTAACAGCTGAGAGCTTGTGACACAGTTATAGAGTTTTCACACAGACTGCACAGAAACATTGGGGAAGGAATAGGTCATTCAACACATTGAGCCTCCCCCATTCTAGTTTTTGGTCTAACATCTCTTCAATTTTTTTCCCAAACACTGCATACTGTATATCCTTTGAAGTGATTAATTATTGGAACAATGTGAATTACGAACTTCGGTCCATCAATTTTGCTTCCCCATTCAATATAACGATGGTTGATCCTTTCTCCCCACACCAAACTTCTGCTGCAACCTTGTCCCTTTAGTGTCAAGAAATACTTAACGAAATTCAGTGCGTTGCCTTCCACAGGCTTGTGTAGCATAGAATTCCCAGATTCACCAGTCTGTGAGTTCAGACATTTATTCTCATCTCAATGCAGAGTGCCCTGGCCGTACCTAATACTGTGGCTGCTTGTTTTAGACGTCCCAGGAGGTGAATTATCATCCCTGCTTCCAATAAATCTCGCCCTGTCAGAGTATTATATATCTCACTGAGATCTTCACTCATTTTCCTAAACCACATGGAATACAGACTCAGTCGCCCCAAACTCTGCTCCCACAACAAGTTTGTCATCCTATAGATCAGTCTGGTCATTCTTTGCTGCTCTCCCTCAATGTCAGGTTTGTCTTTCATTAGGTAAGGAGACCAAAACTGCACACAATACTGCACAAAGTTCGAGATGGGGTCTCACCAAGGTCAAGTAGAGCTGTAATAAAATACCCTTATTCCTGGACTCAAATTCCCCGGAAATGAAGGTCAACACATCATTTACCTTCCTAACGGCTTTCAGTTGCTCCAATAATGCTTTGAGTGACTGGTGTACAGGGAGATCCAGATCCTTTTCAATGTTACATATACTCAATTGGTGGGTCTATGTACATGGGGCAGCGTTCCAGTGCCAATCCCAGTATTGACGTCTGGCTTCAGAATGCACTGCCGTGAATGGACCTCAGAGTTCAGTGAAGAAGTCAACAAAGTATGCACGTTACTATCTTCATCGACCAACATTTCACATCAATTCCTTTTGAAATGCTAGCCTGATATTATATTTTTCCAACCAAAATGTTCAGTGTTACGTCAATCCACATTGCTGTTCATCTGCCACGTATTTGCCCATTTCCTCCACGTGTCTCAATTACCTTTAACTTCTTTACATCCGCCTCATCCAATCAATTCTCAGTTTGCTACCATCAGCAGATTTTGAAACATTCCATTTAGTACCCCAGAGCAGATGTTTAATCTACTTCCTGAATAGATGGGTGCCAAACATCAATTCCAGGATCATCCTGCTCGTAATTGCTTTCCACTCCAAAAAAAAGGAACTGTTTATTCTGACTCACTTTTTCTTTCAGCTCTCTACCATTCTCAACCCATGCCAGTATATTAGATCACACTGTTGCACACTGTTATGGGCCAGGACAGAACACCTCAAGTCTTTTTAAGGAAGTAGTGCAGACTCAAACTTTGCTTCTTGCCTTAAGCAGGTGTAAGGAAGATATTCCAGGAGTGACGCAGCTTGTTAAGCCACTTAGTTTTAAATAAAACAGAATTTATTTTCAAGGTTACGGAATGAAACACAAACAGAAGAGAATAGCATGCACAATAACAACCTATCCGAAAACCCAACAGATTATCCTAACTTAATGATGTAAGCAAATTAAATTCATAAGGAGTGGGTACATGGGAAGACCAAGAACTGACTTTCAATTCAGCCTACATAGATGTGGGGCATTACTGTGTGACATGATTAGGGATGACAATACCAAGAGACAGCCAATTAAAAGCCATTTCCATGCTACTAGTTCCACAGTAGGTAGAACTAAAGTGACTTTTCCCAGCTTTTCTCATTTTAAAGTTTTATAAATAAATATTTAAAAATATTAAAAGTTGGCTACTCAGCTAATCGTCCAGGTGAAGCTTTCTGGTCTTCAGTAGCACTTCATTTCTCAACCGAGAATCTGAAATTGGTTGAAAGCCATTGGGTGGTACCGTGGCAAAGTGGTTAGCACTGCTGCCTCACAGCGCCAGGGACCCGAATTCAATTACTGCCTCAGGCAACTGTTTGTGTGGAGTTTGCAAATTCTCCGCTGGTTTCCTGCGGGTGCTCCGGTTTCCTCGCACAGTCCAAAAATGCGCCGGTTAGCTGAATTGGCCATGCTCAATTGCGCAGAGCGAAGGGGTAAATGTAGACAAATGGATCTGGATGGGTTGCTCTTTGGGGGGTTGGTGTGGACTTGTTGGGCCAAAGGGCCTGTTTCCACACTGTAAGTAATCTGTATCTAAATAATCTAAGGTGTTGTTCGAAGTACTTGAAACAATCGCCATAAACACCCCATGGAAAATTCGAAAGGAAAAATCAAACCCAGTTTCTTCCAGGAGAGATATCAGAGAGAGGGGGCGGGGGTATCAGCATGGAACTTCTTCTTTGGCCTGATAGCTTCACAACTGGCTGCCTGCTTTCAGTAAACAGCCAGTCTGTGAAAAATCAGTCCAAACAAATCAAAGCAGAGGGTCTGCGCTGGGAGAACTGGCCACTCAACTTTCATAAGAACAGAAGGACGAGGATCAGGAGTAGGCCATCTGGTCCTTCTAGCTTGCTCAGCCATTCTGTAACATCAAGGCTGATCGACTCGTGGACTCATGTCCACTTACCCGCACTCTGACCGTATCCGTTATTTACTTGATTGTTCAAAACATATCTATCTCAGCTCGAAAAACATTTACTGAAGTAGCGTCAACTACTTCACTGGGCAGGGAATTCCATAGAATTACAAGCCTCTGGGTGAAAAGGTTCTTTCTCAATTCAATCCTGAATCTGCTCCCTCTAATATTGAGGTTATTCCATCTTGTCCTAGCTTCACCTGATAGTGGAACGATCCTCTCTACTTTTTTCTGACCTCTTCCCTTCATAATATTGTTTATGTTTTTATAAGATCCTCCCCTCATTCTTCTAAATTCCAATGAATATAATGCTGATCTACTCTGTCTCTGCTCATAAGACAACCCCCTCAACTTCAGATTCACCAGAGTGAATCTCCTCTGCATAACCTCCACTGCCAGTACATTGCTTTGCAAGTAAGGAGGCCAAAACTGCTCACAATACTCCAGGTATGACCTCACCAGCACCCTGTACAGCTGTAACATAACCTTCCTGCTTTTAAATTCAACCCCTTTTGCAATGAAGAACAAAATACCATTTACGTTCCTAATTATTTTATGTACCTGCAGATCAACCTTCTGTGATTCATGCACAAGGACAGCCAGGTCCCTCTGCACAGCAGCATGCTGTAACATTTTTACAATTCAAGTAATAATCCTTTTTACTGGTACTCCTAACAAAATAGATTACTTCATATTTATTAACATTGTATTCCATCTGCCAGACCTATACCCATTCATGCAATGTAACTATTTTCCTCTGCAAAGTTTCACAGTACTCTCAAACTTTGCTCTGCCACTCATCTTCGTGCCATCTGCAAACTTTGTCCAACTACGCATGCTCCCAACTCCACATCATCTTTATAAATTGTGAATAATTCCAACCCCAACACTGATCCCTGAGGCACACCACTCAGCACTGATTGCCAGCCAGGATAGCACTCATTTATACCCACTCTTTGCTTCCCGTTAGTCAACCAATCTTTTATCCATGCCAATACTTCAGCCGTAGCGCCATCCATCTTGATCTTATGCAGCAGCCTACTATGTGGCACCCTGTCAAAGCCTTTTTGAAACCTAGATACACCAGATGCACTGCTGCCTCGTTGTCTATCTTGCTCGTAATGTCTTCGTAGATTTCCAAAAGATTGTTAAGCATGATCTGCCCTTCATGCATCCTTGCTACATCTGTGCAATGGGCCGTTTTCTATCAAAATGCCTTGCTATTTCTTCCTTGATAATATTGTCAAGGCATCTTCCCCACTACTCAGATGAAGCTAACTGGTTTATAATTCCCCAACTTTTATCTACCTGCCTTTTTAAACAATGGCGTTCCATTTGCTGTTTTCCAATCTGCTGGGACGACCCCAGAGTTCAGCAAATTGTAGAAAATTACCACAAGTGCACTTGTTATTTCTCCTGCTATCTTTTTAGTACCCTGGGATACATTACATCAGGGCCAGGGGATTCGTCTAACCTTATCTCCATTACTCGATTAGCTTGCCCAATGCTACCTCCTCTGTAATAATGATTGTTCACAAGTCCTCACCTACCTTCATCTCTTTGGTAAAAACAAGGACAGCAGATGCTGGAAACCAGATTCTAGAGTGGTGCTGGTAAAGCACAACAGTTCAGAGCATTCCTGATGAAAGGCTTTTGCTCGAAACGTCGATTTTTCTGCTCCTCAGATGCTGCCCGAACTGCTGTGCTTTACCAACACCACTCTAATCGAGAATCTTAATCTCTTCGTCGATCACTGGCATGTTATTAGTGTTGTTCGCTATGAAGACTGATACAAAATACCTGTTCAATGCCTCAGCCATTTCATCATATCCTGTAACTAAATGCTCCTTCTTATCCTCTCAAGGACCAACATTGAAGTTAGCCACTCATTTTAATTTTATATATTTAGGGAATCATCTGCTATCTGTCTTCATATTCTGTACTAGTTTTTTTTTCGTGTTCTATCTTACTTTTCTTTATAGCTTTTTTCGTGGCTTTCTGTTGATCTTTAATCTTTTCCCAATCTTCTAGGTTCCTGCTGTTCTTGACCACTTTGCATTCCATCTCTATCAATTTCATAGCCTTGCGTATTTGCTTAGACACCCACGGCAGACTGCCCCTTTTCTGTGAGTCTTTCCTTTTCACTGAATATACTTTTACTTAGGACTTGGAAAAAATCCTTTGAAAATCCTCCACTGCTCGTCAACTCTCACCATAAGGTATTTGTTTCCAGTTGACCTTTGCCAAGTCCTCCCTCCATTCTGTTGTAGTCTCCTTCGTTTTAGCACAGGACCCTGGTATTAAATTTTATCTTCACTCTCCATCTGTGTTTTAAATTCAACCATACTGTCATCATTCCTTCCAAGTTGATTCCTAACTAAGAGTTCATTAATTATTCCTGTCTCATTACACAGGACCGGATCTAGCATAGCTCGCTCCTCATTGTACGTGTTTTAATTTTCAACTTGAAAGCATTCCCAAGTTGTCAAACCCAGACTCTTTGGATTCGCTGCTTTTCAGACTGCTATGAAAGAAAAACAAAGACAGCATAACCTTGTTAAAGGAGTAGCATTGTCACAACACTACACTTGGGACATCATCAAAAATGTTTCTGAAAATTCAAATTCACTGCATCTATTGCTTCGCCATAATTTATTTCGCAGTCGGAATCTTCAATATTATTCTCCATTAATAATTTGGTATTGACTTGATCCATGTTCATTACTTTCAAATTAACATAATTCTCAAAGTTCCCTGGCAAAGCGTTCTTTCTAATAGACTCTTGTATTGTCCTGATTGCTTCTCTGGTACTAAGCAGACGGTAATTTCCTGCTGTCTCCCTGCCTCCTTTAGAAATATTGGGATTCCATTTGCTGCTCTCAAATCTATCAGTTCAATCACCTGGAATTTGGAACACGGAAAGCAGAGTATCCATTATTCCCATGGCCACCTTCTTTAGGAATCAGAGATATAGATTATCATTCCATGGGGATTTATCAGATTTCAGTACAAATACTTTCTCCAAAACTGCTTAGTTAGTGATTGATTGTATTTCCTTTCTTTCTCAGTAGACTTCAAATTGTTTGGAAGCATTTTTTTAATATCCTATCATGAAGGCAGAACTGAAGTAAATGCTTCATAGTCTGCCATTTTCCTCTTCTCCATTCGTTGGTTTTGGACTGTAAGGAAGCTACAATTATCTTCTCCAACATTTCACCTTGGTATATTGTACGATGAGAAGATTTTACATTTCACGCTTGTTAATGTACTCTTCCAAAGTCCATTAGTTGCTGTCTTAAGCTGTTCAATGATTGACCTTCCACAGACATACAATCACAGAAGCATAGACTCTGTACCATCAAAAATACAGCACGATTTATATTATTCCAAATTTCCTACATCAGTCCCGTAGCCATGAATGGTATGACACTTCAAGTGCTCGTCCAAATAATTTTTAATGGTTGTGAGATTACCCGTGATAACTGCCCCACCTTCGGAAGTCCATTCCAGATTCCATGACCCTCTGGGTGAAAAACAATCCCCGAATCATCTCTAAACCTCAAATCCTTCCCTTTAAACGTGTGCTCCCCTGTTCTTGGCCATTTGACTAAAAGGAACAGCTACTGTCTATCTACCCTGTCCATGTCCCTCTAATCTTATCCTTCTGAATCACGTCCCCCTCAGCCTTCTCTCATTCAAACTGAACAATCCGAGCTTATTCAGCCTCTCTCCATAGCTGACATGCTCCATCATTGGAAACATCCAGGTGAATCTCTGCACCCCCTCCAGAATAATCACATCCTTCCTGTAATGTGGCTCCCAGAACTCCACATAGTATTCCATATTGGCCTCAACAAAGTGCTACATCGATCTTGTAATCTATGCCTCGATGAGTAAAGGTTATGCCTACTGCTTCCATTGACTTCTTACGTAACCTTTTATTCTCCCACGTCACATTCAAGAATGTGTGTAAAAGCTCCCTATGATCTTTCTTGTGTGCTACAATTCATTGCGTATTCCCCATTTAGTTCCTTCTGCCAAAGTGCATCACCTCAGTTATCAGACTTACATTCCATCTGCCATTGATCCACCCATCTGACCATTCCATCTGTATCTTACTGTCACATAAGACCTTCCTCCTCACTGCCAATCACCCGGTCAATCTTTGTATCAAACACAGACTTACTTATCACACTCCCACTCCCCCTCTACATCCACACCTGCACCATTTATGAATACCACAAGTAATAATGGACACAGCACTGATCACTCTGGTATACCGGGGACACCGGTCTCCAGTAACACAAACAGCCTTCTAACACCACCTGTCTTGTGCAAAATTTTCTTTAACACTGATCTGAAACACACTGGTGTATAGTTCCCTGTTCTATCTCTACAACCCTTCCTATAAAGGGTGTTCTCCAGTCCTCGGACACCTCACCTGTGACCAGATTCTATTTAAAAATTTGCATCAGCGCCTTTCATCCCTTGTCTCCAACAGCAGCCTGAGATGTAACTGATCTGGACTTGGGGATTGGTCCAATTTTATACCAGTCCATCTTCTTGAGTTCTGTATCTGCCTCCTCCTTTTCCCAAGTAAAACAGACGTGAAATTCTCATATAACAATCAATCAGCGTCTCCAGTTTCAAACACAAATTTCCACCTTGATCTCAGACCAAGTCTCCTCAGCAGTCCATTGTGCCATCTGAGGAATTAATCTGGAGAAAGCCCATTCAATATATGTGATCAGTTTATTTTACTTAGATCACGACATCAAAATTGTACAGGTACAGTCTCCTCAAATCTCTGTGTTACTCGTGCAGAATGTCTTTACTTCTAGTAGGAGCAAATCACTGCAGAAGCAAAATCTGCACTGAGACCAACACATGCTATAGATCACAGTGAGTCAGACAGCGTCCGCAAAGAGAGATTAAGTTAACACTTTGAGTCTAGTTGATTCTTCATCTGTATTCGGATTCCCTTTAAATGAAGGCGTTTAAAGGGAGACAGCACTGAAACCTGTGGCACACCAGCGTACTCCGGGCTGCAGTCACACAAACAACCTTCTACCACCACCTATGTTCTCCAATAGTTTCTCTAATGCTTACCTTCCACCGTTTGCATATGTTCCTCCCAATACACTTTGCTTTAATGTTTTCTGCTAACTTACTGCGTGTGCTAATTAAAACTCGTCCTGAATATCTGACTGTACCATATTCACTGATTTGCCATTATTTACAAATACAAGAGATATCTTCAAGAAAAACTTTGTAAATTGTAACTTCCCTTTCATAAATGCAGAACAATTCACTTGAAATTTGCTATTACTTTCTCAGTGTCCAAAAAGATCTTCGTTCCAATAGGTTGAAACAGATTCCCTACTGCGGATAACAACTAACTGGCCTGTAGTCCTTCACTCTCCCACTCCTTCCCTTCGTTAATCATTTGAATGCATTTATAACCGTCTGAAGTGAATACAGAAAAGTACAGTTGTCCCTATTGTAATCAACATGTGTATTGCTGTTTTCTCTGAAATTTCAGTTTGAATTATATCCCGTCTGTCAGACTGATCAATCCTCATCCCAGTTCTGTTTCCAAATACAACTTCATAACTGTATATGAATTATTTTAGTCTTTAGTTACAAAGATCCCGTGGTGACCTGGTATTTCTGGGAGATTTTCTGGAAGTCATCTTTGAAGACAGATGCAATTAACTGTTTCGTCTCCTTGTCATTTTTCTGTTCTCTACAATAAATTATTGTATCCAGACATACGCTGTGTCACATTTGATCTTGATTTCATTTTCCTTTCAAGTACCAACAGACGCTTTTCGCCAGTATTTACAATTAACAAAGAAAATCACAGAACAGGAACAGGCCCTTCAGTCCTCCAAGCCTGTGTCGATCCAGATCCTCTATCTAAATCTGTCGCCTATTTTCTAAGGATCTGGATACCTCTGCTTCCTCATATTAAATGACGCTATCGTCCCCACCTCTACTACCTCAGCTGGCAACGCATTCCAGCCACTCACCACCCTCTGCGCAAAGAACTTTTCGAGCATATCTCCAATAAAGGTTTCCCCTTTCATCTTGAATTCTTGACCTCTAGTAACTGAGTCCCCCACTCTGGGAATAAGCTTCTTGCTATCCACCCTGTTTACATCTCTCAAGATTCTGTAGACCTCAATCAAGTCCTCCCTCAACCTTCATCTTTCTAATGAAATTAATCCTAATTTACCAAATTTCTCTTTATATGTCGTTCTCACCATAATAGGCAACATTCTGGTGAAAATCTTCTGCCCTCTTTCCAAAGCATCCAGAACCTTTCAGTAATGTGGCAACGAGAACTGTCTGCAGTATTCCGAATGTGACCGAACCAAAGTCCTATACAACTGTAATACGGACTACCTACACTTGTACGCAATAGATTCCAACAGATTCCCTCCTGTTCGTGACGGGTTAACTGGTCTGTGGTTCTCCACTTCTTAAATTGTTAGAATGCAGGAAGGAAGTGTGCTGTATGCCTTCTTGATCATTCTATCGACCTGCCACTTTCAGCGAACAATGGACCTGAACACCCAGATCTCTCTGCACATCAATTTTCCCCAGGGCTTTTTCCAGTTACTGCACAATTAGTTCTCGAATTGGATCTTCCAAAATGCATCACCTCACATCTTCCTTTTCGCCACCCAACTCTCCAATCTATTTACATTCAGCTGTGTTCTCTGACAGTCCACTCAACTTTCTGCTACTCTACCAATCTTAGTGTCATCTGCAAACTTGCTAATCAGACCACCTATACCTTCCTTCAGATCATGTAGTATATCACAACAAACAGTGGTCCCAGCACGGATCCTGTGAAACACCACACAGAACAATTGTCCATTTTGAGAAACTCCCTTCCATTACGACACTCTGTTTCCTGTTGCCCAGCCAGTTCTCTAATCAATCTAGCTAGAACACCATGGACTTCTGCGACTTCACCTTCTCCATCAGTCTATCTCATCAAACGCCTTACTGAAGTCCATGTACATGACATCTACATCCCTTTCTCCACTATCAACTTTTTCATTCCTCAAAGAATTCTATTACGTTTGCTAAGATGTGACCTTCCCTGCATAAACCATGGAAGGTCTTGTGTGGAGTCCGACTTTTTTCACCCTGGAGTCATACTGGTTTTATTTCCACTGCAAGACATTATAAAATGCCACATGATTGGCTGCGTGCAAATTGAATGTTGTTTTGAACAAAATACAATCTATCCACCAAATATAAAACTGCAAACGCAAATTAGCCCCCCAGATTTATAGGTGTGTCTGTGCGAGAGATGCAGAGTGTGTATGTGGCGGGGGGTGGGGGGAGGATGGAGGTGGCGTGCGAGTGAGAGAGAGAGGGTGTGTATGTTTCTTTCCATGTGTGTGAGCGAAAGAGGGTGTGTGTGCGTGTATGTTTAAGGATGAGAGTGAGAGTCTGTGCTACTTTAAGACCAGACAGATTTAGCAGATCTCTTTCCCCACACACACCCAGTCCGTGGTTTCAGAGCGTCCATGCTCTGCAGCCTCTGCTCCATTTGTTGTTCATGTTACAGACACTGATGCTATAACTAAGGTCCCAATGCTCCATCCAGAGTTGGGTCACCAAATCCTCAGGTCTCCATGAACGTCTGAGGTAGCTCACAGCACAACCTCCAGCAAACCATCCCCATCCCCATCCCCTCCACTAACTTTTCAATAACAGGAGACAATCAGACTTCCCTCCACTAAAAGTGAGATATCTACTCCTTTATCTACCTCAGGGTCAGGGTCCTCCTCGTGTTTCTGACCACGTGATCAGCTGAAAGGGGCAAACACAGGCGTTCAGTAGACAGGCACAGACCAAACTTTAAAGACATGAGTCAAAGATGCTGAAACTTCCTGTCCAACATGGAGCACAACTTGGTACGCACTGGGAAGTGAGTAATAACCCGAAACACAACCCCCTGTCTATGGAGCACCACATGGGACACACCAGCAAGTGAACAACAGCCCAGCACACACACCGCTGTCCAACATGGAGCACGACGTGGGGCACACCGGGAAGTGAACAGCTGCCCTGAATACACACGCACCTCTTCATGAAGCACCTTAAGGCACACACCTGGAAGTGAACAACAGCACAGCACACCCTCCCCTGTCCATAGAGTAACACATGGGACACAACGGGAAGTGAACAATAGCCTGACACACACCATTACATTATTTCTGAAATTCATGATGCCAGCATTCGATACAATACACAACGAAAAACCAAGGCCAGGGAAAGAATCAGATGGACAGAGACATTCACATTAAAGATAGAAACGGAAGGTGTAATATTTTGTTGAGGCAAATTGTGTTAGCACTTATAGGTAGCATCCTGGGAAGTGTTTTCAAACACAGACAGGTACATACAAATTAAAGAAGCCCTGCAGTGTGGAACCAGGCCATTTGGCCCACCGAGCCCAGAATGACCCTCCTGATAACATCCCGAGCAACAAACTGAAACGTTACCCCGGTAACTCTAAATTTTCCACAGACAATCCAACGAACCTGCACATCCCTGGATACAGCAGAACAATTTATTGAGGTCACTGAATCTAACCTGGACATTTTTGGCTGTGAGAGGAAAACCAAACACCCAGAGGAAACTCACGCACACACAAGGAGAGCGTGCAAACACCACACAGAATGTCACCAAAGGGTGGAATCGAACACAGGTAATTGATGCTGTAAGGCCGTATTGCTATCCACTGTGACACTCAATGACCAGCTGCGCGAGAAACTGCATCCTCCCACTTTCTCTGAATCTGTCACATCTGTTCAAATGATGCCGAATTCCAATGTGGTGCTTCCAACAAGCCTTCCTTTACCTCCACAGGGCCTTAAGCTGTGACTGACACACTGCCTGATCTTTGCCCTCACCCCTTCCCCTCTTCCCAGATCAAGTTGTTCATTAATACTGCAACATGCAAGATAATTGCTGATCTAAAATAAAACAAAGAGCTGCATATACTAGAGATCAAACACAAAAGCTGTTCTGATGAAGAAATCCCAAATTAAAAATGTTGACTCACTCTCTTCCTACAGAGGATTAGGAAAAAGTGAATTCTGAAGTAAATTCATGATGAAAGGCTGATGACCGAAACATAGACTTTCCTGCTCCTTGGATGTGCCCTAACCTGCTATGCTATTCGAGGGTCAAACTTCCGACTTTCTTCCTTCAAATAGTACCAGACCCGTCGGGTTTTGCCTGCAAACGCTTGTATATCTAATCTCCTGTTTAGAACGTACATTTTTTCCCTGCAGTATTGACTTCCATACACATCTCCCACCAGTATTTGCTTGTACTTCTTGTTTATAATCTCTAGTCAAAATGTTTCTGTGTAATCTGATTGCTGGGGTGAGATGAATGGTAGATTCAGCGAGATCTTTCCTGAAGCCTTCCTTGACATCACAAAACCTCGCTGCACTTTGTTCGAACAATATATGAATTGGAAAGACAGAGAAGAATATGGGCCAAGTGCAGGGAATTGCGGTTAATGTGGACGGACATTTTGGTTGGTATGGACCAGTTTTGGCTGAAGGTCCTGTCTCCGTGCATGACTGTAAATGAAAGTGGTTTTGGGTATAGACAGAGAGGGTGAGATTGAGCAACAATATCATGGAAGGATGTGCTCACATGTTTCAGAATGCTGAGATATAGACATTTCGATAGCATCCAGTAAAATACGCCAGTATTATCAGGAATGATGGTGAACAGAATATAGGTGTGAGTTCAGATGATGGAGAGTTTTGGATGAGGATTTGTTCTGCAGCTCTGTAAATGTGAATGGGGTCAGCAGAGTGTTCAACTTATCCGTCTGAATCTAACAATAATTTATCTTTGAGTGATTTCCATTGAGTGTGACAGGGGGATTCTTTGCACGAGGCCAAACTAGTTTTCTGGTGCTCTCTTACCGAACTCACCTCATTAACTACCCACCCTAACCCATGGTGTCACTCTCATTCAATGTTAACCCGATTCTTCCACCCAATTTGGCTGGAGGTGCCCACTATCTCCCAGATGCCACTGGATATTCCATTATTGCTGGCACTCGTGCCATCTTTAAAAGGACAATGGGCACTCGATTGAGCTTTCCTCAGTTTGGAGCTGTCATGTACGTTTTACCCAGAGCATAGCAGATAAGGGTCAATTACCCCACGTTTTGTCAACAGAGTCACAGATATCCTGGCGGATGGTTTAGTACATCTCTTCCCTAGTACCACCAGACCCACCAAGCATGATCTGAGCTCACCACCCAGCTCAGTGCAGTATCTGAGATCAGTAGCAATGACCAGCACTTCAGGACAAACATCGATAACATTCCCAACTCTGTGAGGATAAGGGGCATCGTATGCTGTTTGTCCCTCACACTCAATGTATGTCTGTTCCAGCACCGACATCCGACACCGATATCACTCTTGCATACAGCACGCCCCCGCCCCCGCCCCCCCCCCCCCCCACCGTGTCTCTTTCCTTTGTAATATCTCCACAGATTGTAGAATTCTCCAGAGAATGTTGATTATGGAATGTTCTAGATAATATTCCAAATAATTCCCAGTTTCAGGAAAATGACAGTGCCCCAGTGTGTAAAACATGAGGTGAAGGAACAGTTTTTTTTTAAATCATATGCAATTAAAATTCACATTGAGTCCATTTCGCCCTTCAAATGTGCTGTACCATTTAATAAGATCGGGGGTGATCTGACTGTCTCCTGAGCTTCACGTTGCAGGAACTTTCAATCATTCAGCCCCCTGGTTTCCTGTCACAAACCAGACGACACTCACGCACTTTCTACCCTGGGTTTCTTCAAGCTTGTGTTTGGGAGGCATTTCCCATGGGGACCAACCCTCCAAAAAATATGTTCCATCAGCTTTTTACTTTCATACAATGCTTCACAGAGACCAATCAAAAATGTACTCATATTGTATAGTTATCGACATCCAATCACAATTAGTAATTCCGGTTATTTCACTTGGTTCAACTTATTCAACCAAAGATAGCATCCAATCAACTCTCTCGTTATAACGTACAATTTCCAGCGGAGATTTTTCCCCCTCAGCAACTATCTTGACCGTTATCTGAATTGTACCTTTTTTTTCCTTCTTATCAAAGTTTATATTTTACATTGACTTTGGCTATTTCTATTTATAGCAGTTACACAGTCTCGCAATCTGTTGGCTGGATGGATGGCTTGTGATGCAGAGGAAAGCCAACAGCGCATGTTCAGTTCCCCGCACAGACAGAGGTTGCTCCGAAGGGCACACCCTCTCAACATCATCCTGTCACCCGAGGTGTGATGACCCTTAAGATAAATCATAATTTGTATTCTATCCATGTTAACATTTTAATTTTTTTCAAAAATATTTTTATTCAGAGAAAATTAGTTTAATGCTTCAATGAACAAATCAGTCCCCAACTCAAAGAGCAATGCAAATTGAACACAATTACACCCATGTGCATGTATATAAGAAAAGGTAAATCAACAGGCCGAAGAAAAATAAAAAATAAAAAACGAATACTGGAACTCATTATAACAAAACTATAGCTCTCAACCTTCAAGAGCGTTAATTAATACACGTTCATTTGTTCGTAATTCTTCCTCTCTGGACATTAGATTCATTAGTCAATTTCGTCATAGCTATATTAGCCTGTACCTTGGTAATTCAAAAAGGGCTGTCATGTCGAATAAAAATCCTCTATTGTATGGTGCAAAATACCTTTTAAAAAGTCCAAGGGGCTATGCTCCATGACAAGGTTACGACAAACCAATAGACCCAGGGGGTTTTCAGACACCCAACTCAACAGAACTTTTTTTTTCTGAACTCAGAGAGTGAGGGTATTGAAGTATTTTTTCCTATGCACATCTGAGTAAGGTAGACTGGGCAGGCCCAGGAAAAGGGAAACCTGAACCATCTCCAATTCTGTCCGCAATATCCTGTCCATCGCAGAGAACACACCGCTCCTATAGCGCCGGTGGATGGTCAACAAGCAATGAGTAAGAGTGTCCATAGTCATTTTGTATTTAAGACAGACTCCCACTTGAATTTTGAGAGAGTGTCTGGGGGCAGATAGACTCTATGATGAATCTTCAACTTCAGGGCAAAAGTCTTCTTACAGATTGAAATACTTCTTGTATTTTCACAAATATCCTCCCCTGTGTCCGAAGAGATCTGAACCCCCAAAATTGTTTGCAGACCTCATAAAGGCACAAAGTCTCGTCTAAGGGGTCACTCTGCAACAAATGATAAAGGGTACTGACAGAGAGTGTGTTCTTAGCAATAAGCACCCTCTTTTCTGTATCGGATCTGTACGGGTCTATTAAAAGCGTGGTTCTTTTCTGAATAACATCTCTGATCTGATAAAAAGAAAACAGAACAGATCTCTACTCGGTAGTCATTAGTTACGACTTATTTTGATCAAAGGACATCATTGTTTCTCCCTCAGATAAATCATCCAAGCAAGATAAACCAACTGGTTGTCCATAGTTTAAACATGGAATCCAGTATTCCCCGTCGGAAACATGGTACACCACGTTTTGGGGTAAGAAATGGGGTTTGGCTATATTGCCTTCGATCGGACACATTAGAGTCCCTACTTTAAAATTATTGATATTTATTGGGAAATGGTAATACTTCGTAACTGTCCTCATTTTGTCTATGAGTAGCAGACTACTAAGGGAGTACTTTGCCTGAGAAGATTCAATATCTAACCATATTGATGCCGAAGCCTCACTAACATCGGGTAAAGAAGAGCGTAATTGATAGCTTTTAATATCCGGGAGATCTACTCCCCACAAACTGTTGGGGTCGTTGTAATTTGGTTAACTTGATAAGGGGTTGCTTATGGTGACAAATCAGAGCTACATCATCCATTTAGTCTCCTAAATATCTGTCTGGGAAACATCAAAGAAAGCAGTCACACGGGGTATAGCAAACAAGGGAGGGAATTCATTTTAATAAGAGCTATCTAACCCAGCCAGGATATTGGAAATGTCTCCCATCTTCGAAGGTCTTGTTTAATTTTGTCAAACAAATGGACAAATACCGCGTTAAATGTAAGTTCAAAGATAGGATTAATGAATATACCTAAATAGGGAGCATCCCCATTACCCCGGGACCATTGAAAAGGAAATCAGGATTCTCCCACGGCATCAGGTATTTCCCTGACTTCGCCCAGAGGCATGGCCTCTAACTTTGTAAAATCAATGGTATTGCCGGAAAAGACACCAAACGAACTGATGCATTGCATCAGGTGAGGGACCAAAACTATGGGATTTAACAAAAATTTAAGACAATCATCTGCAGACAATGTAATCTTACGTGACTTCTATCCCACTTCTGGGGCAGATATGTTGGGGTCCCTGCAGATGCCCTTCGCCAGTTGCTTAATCACTATCGTAAACAACACTGGCGTAAACAACCTTGTCGACTGCCTCTAGAAATAATAATTTTACAGGATCGCACACAGAGTGTCACTTTCAAGGATCCTCACCCACTTGATAAAAACTTTGCTGAGACCAAACCATTCTAACGTATAGAAGAGATACAGCTACTCAACCCAAGCAAATGTCTTCCCTGCATCAAAAGAGATCATTAATAGCTGCTTAATTTGCTGTTGACACGCTTGGATCATATTGAGTAATCTGCTAACATTGTTGGAATATCTGCAGCCTTTTATAAGCTGGTTTGGTATACCTTGACAATGGAAGGATAAATAGTTTCCATCCTCAATGTGAGGGACTCAGACAGAATTTTGAAATCAATATTTCGAAGTGAGATAGGCCGATAGGAAGCACAATCTTTCGGTGTCTTCCTTTTCTTCAGAATAAGAGAGATATGAGCCTCTCTTAAGGATGGTGGGATGCAGTCGTGACTGTGTGAGTGACGAACATAGTAAGCATCGGCTCTGACAACAGGTTTATAAATTCCTCATAAAACACACGTGGACATCTGTCAGGACCGGGCGCCTTTCCGCCTGGAAGCTGCTTTACACCCTCCAGCACTGACAGTGGTGAATGAAGGCAAGACTCTTATTCGGGGGTTACCCCTGGAAGGTCCAAGTTCTTGAAGAAAGATTCCAGCTTAATCCATCTATCCTCATAATGCTCAAACTGATATAATTCAGAGTAAAATCTCCGAAATGCTGTTTTAATTTTTATGGGATCGCAGGAAAGGGTCCCAGTACCTTCCCTAATTGAGGTAATGGCATTGGGGCTCTCTTTTTCATCGCAAGATAGGCTAACTTCTTGCCCGGTTTTGTTTTGCAAAAGTAAGTTCGTGCTTGGCTGTCTGTGTGAGCATGGAATTCACAGCAAACCGAAGCGTTGTGATCCTCTACAGCCGAGCCACCGAGGGTCTATCACAGTGTGCCCTCTCGGCTGCCTTCAACAGTGCCTGGAGCAAGCGCTCCTGCTCCAGCTTCTGCCGCATCCTAAGGAATTGTTCCTTTGGCATAAGCCTTAGCAATTCCCATAGAATGGGTGTGTTACTGGTTGAATCTGAATTAATGGCTAAGAAAGATCTGAATTCATTACAGAAATACTCAATGTACTTAATATCCTTAAGAATAAAGGGATTAGCCAGTGTCTTGAACCTGCTATATTTCCCTTGATCTTAACCAATAAGTATGCAGCTGCATGGTCAGAAATGGTAATATTCCCAATTGTCCAGAACACCACTGAATTGAAGATTGCTGCAAGGTGAGGAAGACATCAACACTAGTGTGGCATTTCTACGGGTTAAAGAAGAAAATAAAATCCCTGTTTATGAGGTGGATCTGCCTCCATACATCCACCAGCCCCAGTTCCACACAAAAATCCACTAATTGCTTAGATTGGAAAAATGGTGCTTGGAGCCTTTGGGCATACTGTCCACTGTGGGTGCAAAAGACAATTGAAGTCTCCTCCTACGATAATGTGCGACGAAGAAAGGTTACTTAATTTGGAAAAAGCATCTATCAGGAATTTCCGGCAGTGAACCGGGGGCAATAAACATTCAAACTATTGCTTTGTTCCCCATATATCTTTGAGGGTTATAATCCTCCCGTGGGTATCTAATACAATCTACTAATTTAAATGAAAGATTCTTCCTCACCAGTATGGTTTCTCTCTTATTCCTCGTGTTAAAAGATGAGAAATAAACCCGATCAAACCCACCTTGCTGTAATGTCAAATGTTCCTTGTCATCAAAGTGCATCTCTGCAATACGACAATATCCACCCTCTCCTTTTTCTTAACTGGCGAATGGCTCCCCTTAATGTTCTAGATACACCATTTAAGCACGACATTTGCCATTATACACTGAAACAATATTTGAAATCCAGAGAGGAAGAACTCGAATTACAAATCGCTGAGCACCAATGAAAACAGAATCATAGAGCCTAAAAAAACATACAACCTAAAGCTACTACAACTAATAAGCTCTCAAAAACGTTCCAAAACTAAATACATACAAATACAAAAAAAGATACAAAGTGCCAATGGCACTCAGGAGGGGCATTTACCCCCCGTCGACTGGGAGCATTTTCACGTCACAAATCTCTATCTTCTGCCCATTTATAAATACTGCATCCAGGGCAATTAATCACAAACATCGGGACTGAACTGCCCTTAGGTAGGCATTCAGTCATCACGATCACCTTCATAACTCCGTCCAGCTTGAGCCCAACGCAACACACAAACTAAACAAGAGAAAAACGAGCATTAATACTAATGAAGGAGTTAAAAGTATGTACTCTATCCAGCCCGGTCTATAATTTAACACTGCTTAATACCAGAAACTGCCATCAAACTTTCTTTTAAAAAAGAGAAACAAGGTTATCGCTTTCCATTAACGCATCCAGCCTACTTTAAAGTGCCCACAAAGTTTTCACAACCTCTGGAGAGTTAGTGGATCTATTGAAAGATCCACTAGTGCATACGGAGCACCGCTGAGTTCATTAAGGAATACTGAATCTCAAGTTCCCTTCATCTTCTCTTGTTATCATCGAAAGATTTTATTTTCTGAATCACTGCCGCTGAAAAGACCTGGAAGAACATAATCCTGAAGCCCTCTTCGGGTCTCTTCCCTGTATTCTGGAGGCTTCCCTAAGTCTTTGTTTGTCCTTGCACCAATGTAATAGCACAAGGACAGGGTGAGGGCGTTGGTCTGAGTATGACCTGCGCACCGTAACCCGATGAACTGTCTCACTCTTCACCCGTCCCTCTTCAGCTTTGTTGTGAAGGAATCTTTGCAGCCAGTTCTCGCAAAAAAAACTCACTGACTGATCACCCTATGTCCGGTCCACCAGACCGATTATGTGAACATTCTTCATCCTGTCCCTGTTCTCGAGGACGTCACCTTGTTCAGCTAAGTTACGGACCTGTTTTGCAAAGGTGAGGATCCGCTCCTTAAAGGAATTGATCACAGTCTCTGCCCCTACAGTTTGGCTCTCGACCTCATCCGTTCTGTTTCCAAGGCTTTCAAGTTGCTGCTCATGTTTTTGGAGCACTGCTGAGAGTGGTTCTATCCTCCCGCTGAATTTGTCTTCAATCATGGTTTCAGTCATTTCCCGTAACTTGGTGAACTCGGTGACCAAGTCCTGGTGAGTGACTCGGTCCATTAAACGAACAGAGGGTGTTACAGGTGCGGCCACAGACATGCTGAAAGCTTCTGACGGGTGCGCTGTGTGTTGGGACTTACTCGATCCTTTCCCATATTTTGTCATTTCCACTTGACAAAATGGCATTAGTGAGGATTCTGTAGCTCTTTTAGTGTTCAATTGTAAGTAAATGACTGTGGTGGGGTGGGGTAGAGCATTATTGTGGTACAGAGATCAGCAAAGCTGACCTTTCAGATCGCTGCCATCTTGTTTTCCCGGTAAAACCTTATTGATGTTATCATTTCATTTAATTCCTGCATATTCTGAAGCCGTGTCATTCAGTACCACTGACTACATTTTCCCAACACTGCACATTGCTGCCCACTCCTCGAGAATCCTTGACTCCTTTGTGATTCATGAACCTTGCCTCAAAAATACTCAATATCTCTGCCTCGAATGGTCTGCAGGGAAGAGTGTTCCAAAGACTCACTACACCCTGAGAAAACAAAAATAAACTGACTAATCGGTAATTTAGCATGGCCAATCAAACTAAGCTGCACATCTTTGAACTGTGGGAGGAAACTGGAGAACTGGGAAGAAACCCACACAGACACGGGAAGAATGTTCAAACTCCACATAGAGTGTTGGACGAGGTTGGAATTGAGCTCCTTGCTGATATGAGGTAGCAGTGTTTACCACAAATCTATCACGCTGCTCCGTTAGCCCTATTAGTTACCTGCGGCTGACGAGAGAAATCTGCCTGACTTGTTCCTATCACTGAACCTGACCCCGTCTGAGACCTTTATCATCGGTCATATCACCGACCCGGTTACATTTAAAATTTGTTGTGAACAGTGGAGTAGTGGGACGAGAAAAGGAAACAGTGACACCCTCCAACATCAGTCAGAACCGGAGTGAGGAAAAATTCACAAAGTCGGATTTCACTCAAGTGGATATTCCCCTTCCCAGAAGTTTGGGATGGCTGAATCATTATATTATATCGAGGCTGGCTTTGTCTGATTTTCCATAGACAGGTGAATCAGGGATAATGGTGCAAGGAGAGAAAGGTGCAGCTGGGACCACAATGAGATGAGCTATGACCTTATTTACTGGTGGGTTAGTGTCAAAGGACCGTTCAGCCCACTCGTGTCCCTCAGCCCTATGTTCTGATGTTCCATTCCTCCCTTCGGACCTGCTACAAACAGCCAGATCGAAGCCACGCTGATGGTTAGGTGTAGTTTCGGAAATGCACTTGGAAATTCTAGGCTTAGATCATAAAGTGGCCCCCAGCCGCAATCCTTTTTTCCATGCTTCCTCACTCTGTAACTTCTGCTCTGGAATTGCTTTAAATGCAGATCCCATATCCCATCCAGGATTAACTCAGGCAAATTTTCTCCTCTCCCGAATGCAACATTGTACAACACGACTTCCAGGAAAATAACCAATTACTTTCCAAAAGCATGACATAAAAGACTAAGAAGTAGGAACATGAGACGGCTATTCGGCCCCTCAAGACTGAATTCTCATTCAATAAGAACATGGCTGATCTACTTCCGAGCTCAACTCCACTTTCCTACCCAATTCCTTGTATCCCTCCACAACTCTCTGGGTTAGGGAATTCCAGACATTCACTACCTTCTGAGAGAATGCTTCATTTTTCACCTCAGATTGAAATCAATATTTCTTATTCGGTATCTACCGCCTCGAGTTCGAGACTCAGGGGAAACACCTTCTCAGCATCTACCTTGTCAAGCCCCCTCTGTATCTTGTACATTTCAGTAATATCACCCTCATTCATTTCAACCACAATGAATAATCTCCTCACCATTTTAAATGTATTCAATAATTCAACCCTTTCATCCCAGGAAGCTGCCTCATGAACCAACCTAGTTACTTGCTGCATCAGCATGCTGACGTTACGTTTCATACTCAGGAACACTCCAATCCCTTTGTACTACTCCTTTTTTGGGAGTCCTCTTCATTAAATAGCAGCCTGCATTTTGGTTCGCAAAGTGATCCACTAACTCCAATGTATATTGCACTCAGCTCCCGCCGTCAGGCTATCAGTATAGATTGTACATAACTGATGCCATCGGCCTGATATTTGTGGTAATCCAGTAGATACACCTTTATCATAAAGATCCATTAATCCTGACACTCCGATTTCTATGTGTTAAGCAACCATTATCCCATGCAAATATATTATTCATCATACTACAAGCCTCTGTCTTGTGTCAGAACGTTTATTTTGTGATACCTTGTGAAAACTTTCTGGAAAGTCTCATGTTAACCAGTGCCCTTTATCAAATCTGCTTGTCACTTTCTCAGGAATTCCTGATGAACGGCTCCTGCCCGAAACATTGATTTTCCTGCTCCTTGGATGCTGCCTGCCTTGCTGTGCTTTTCCAGCATGACTCTAATCTTGACCTTCTCAGGGATCTCCAAAGAAGAATTTGTATGTTGTGACAGAGCAAAAATAGTTTCCCCTTCACAAAACCATGCCAACTCTGCATTAAGATTTTCTAACTGCCCTGCAATTCCTTCCTTAATAACAAGCTCTAGCAGATTCCCACCAATAATGGTTAGGCTAAATTGTTCCTGCGTTCTGTCTCATTCCTTTCTTCAAGATAGGCACCACATTGGAAGATCTCCAGTTTCAATGGAACACTCCTGTAATCCAAAGAGTTATGAAATATTTCACACAATGTCACTAGTCACTCTGTGACTACTTCTTTTAAAATTAACTATGAATTACTGCTGACCTGCCTACCCTTATTCTTACCTGTTAGGTAAATACCTTGTACCTTTTGTTAGAGACAGTTCAATAACTTCCCTCCTGTTACCACTTTGTTTATACCATTGACATTCTTACACTACTTTCCTCATGAGGAGTGATTTAAATTACTAGTGTAAATTACCTGCCTGTTCCCTTTGGTCAGTTCTCCAGTCACACCCCCCTAATGGCCTCAATGTACTTTCCTCACTTCACTTCCCCCTCAGCTCACACACAAATCTTCAAGCTTTTTTTTAATGTTGACAGAAAAGCTCATGATGCTTGTTTTTATATTTCTTACCAATTTGTTACATCATATCTTTTCGTACATTTTCGTCAATTTCTACATTCATACAGTTATATCGTGCACGAACAGACCCTTTGGTCCAACTTGTCCATGCTGACCAGGTTTTCTAAATTATAATAATCCCATCTGCTTGCACTTGGCCCATATGCCTCTAAACGTTTCCCATTCATATGTTGGTCTAAATGTCTTTGAAATATGTACTTGCATCTCCCACTGTTTTTCTGGCAGTTCATTCTATACATACATCACACTCTGTGTAAAAAAAGTTGTCCCTTTGTCCCTTTCAAGTTTCCCCCCTTCCACCTTAAAGCTATGCATCTGTGTTTGAAATCCCCGATCCAACATAAAAGACCTTCACTATTCACTCTACCCATGCCTCCCATGATATTATAAACTTCTAGAATGCCACTCCTCAAACTCATACACTCCATCTGATACTAACTTCAAGATCAAACGTTTAACGATCAGCACTGCAAATTTGAAAGAATATTAAAAATGACAGGTGTAGATAACAGCCCAAACTTCATACTGTTAGTTTTGCTCTATGTTACAAAACTAAGGCAGCATGAAACTCTTACTCGTGCTAATAAGAGGTCAAGCATCTGAATTCCATAGTGTGAAGGCAGTGATGATGGAAACTGTGAAAACGTATACATCGAGATCTATATAATACAACATTCTCTCTCCTGTTCTCCCTATGGCCTTGTGTGGTTGTGTCTTCTTTATCTTACACTCAACGAGAGAGAACCCCTTTCCCCCATTCACATCTTAATTTAAACCCATTTTGCATCATCTTCTCGTTCACCACTGCTAATAGCCCGTTTATCTTTTGCCACGCCCTCTTTTCCAAGTCACCCATCCCCTATCTCCGCAAGGGATTAAAAAGCCAACCCTTTTCAGTTCAGAACAAGTCACATTGGTCTTGTTATGCGAACTCAGTTTCTCTGTCTCTGCAGATGCTGCCAGACCTGCTGAGGTTCTTCAGAAACGAATAGGCACAGCACAAATTTTGAATGAAACAAATAACTATGGATACTGGAAATAAATATAAAATAAATGCAAAAATTGCTGAAGAAACTGCGGGCTTTGTAGAGGGCCACTGGACTCGAAAGATTAACTCTGCATTCACTACAGAAGATGCCACCAGAGCTGCTTTATTTCTTCAGGAATTTCTGTTTTTGAACAAGTTCCAATGACGTGTTTGAAAGCTGCTCAAACGCCCTGTCCAACACGGAGCGCCCTACACTGGGAACTGAAGTGCACACATTCATTCGCTCAGAAACTGCATAAGGCTGATATCACTGACACCACAGACCTCTGAATCATGGTCAGGGAGAAAACTAGAGGGAAACACATTCAATTCAAACGCAGATGGCATGACGAGCAAGGAAAAGATTCAGATGAATATATTAAAGGGTTTGAGTAATGTAACAAATTGGAAGCATGGCACCAAGGAGAACCCTCAGCAGAATGAGAATATGAAAATGGAAATATTACTGCATCAGAAACCAGGTGCGGTCACTGAGTACACGGCTGATGGGTGACTGGGTCTCGATGTTAACTGGGGGACAGACAGTAGAATTGAATTGCTGATATTACAACTCAAACTGGGCTTTCATGTGATGCTGTAGACAACAGCAGCAACAGAAGCAGGATTGTATTCAAACATAATCTGTAACATTTTCCCCAGGATATTCCATCAGTCTACCATTATCATCAAGCCGAGCAATGGTTCAGTGACGAGAGTGGGTGAACTTGCCACGGTCAGAACCATGTGTACCTAAAGCTGATCACAACCCATTACAGCTACCACACTTGAATGGTTTCATTCCAAACAGCAGAACTAACATCTGATAGAGAGGACAAAATGATCCCAAGACCAACAGATCAGGTCTAAGCTCTGCAATCCTGCCACATCCAGACATAAATGTCGATGTACTATTACAAAACTTACTGGAGGAGAGGACATCAGAAATATCCCCATCCTAAATAATGGAACAGCCTGGCACATCAGTGAAAAAGACAAGGATTTAGTATCTGCACTATCCTCAGCCAGAGGTGTTGAAGGATTGATCCACCTCATCCTCGCCATGATATCCACAGAATCATAGATGGCGGTGTTCAACCAATTCGATTCGCTGCATGAGACATGAAGAAACCGCTGAACACAGTAGATACGACAAAGACAATGGACCCTGACACCATTCCTACAATAGAACTGAAGACTTATGCTGCACAACAACCCGTGGCCCTCGGGAAGCTGTTTCATTCCAGCTCCAACTCTGACAACTCCCTGGCAATGTGGAAATTTATCGAGGAGAAAGTGAGGACTGGAGATGCTGGAGACCAGAGCTGAAAATGTGTTGCTGGAAAAGCGCAGCAGGTCAGGCAGCATCCAAGGAGCAGGATAAGAAGGGCTCATGCATGAAACGTCAATTCTCCTACTCCTTGGATGCTGCCTGACGACTGCATCACATTTTCAGCAACACATTTTCAGCAATGTGGAAAATTACTCAACTATGTCTGGTCCCCTAATAGGTGAATAATTACATTCTGACCATTTACCACCCCCTCAGTCCCTTCACGATAATCAAATTGGTGGGAGTTCTTTTTGACAGAGCTGTCAAGCAGTCCAGAAATAACCCGCCCATTGTGGTTTCTGATAGGTTCCTATGTGGTGATGGTGCTGATGTGGAAATGTCACTGGATTACTAATCCAATGCAGGAAAATGCTCTGGCAGCTGGTGGAAGTTAAAAACAATTAATAAAATATCAAGATCTAGAATCTGGTGATTGTAACAATGACCTTGCTTACAATGTTGATTGTAAACTTCGATCTCATTCCCCAACGTACTTCCAGGAAGTGAATCTCCCGTGCTTTCCTTGTTTGGCCTAAAAGTGACTCCAGACACATAGACATGTGATAAAGTCTTCAATGGTCCCTGAAATGGCCAAGCAAGACACTCAATTGTATCACACTGCTCCGAGGTCTTAAAGGAAATAAACAGACAGAATAACCGGCACCAGCCTCGATATCAGAAAAGGGAACGGGAATCACAGTCCTATTGACGCTGAAGAGTCCTCCTTCCTCACATCTGAGAGCTTGTGACAACATTTACAGAGCTTTCCCACAGGCTGCACAGAAACATCGGGAAAGGAGTAGGTCATTCAACACATTGAGCCTTCCCCATTCTACTTCATTGAGAAAATCTCCTCAAAGCAGTTTTCCCGACACAGTGTTCATATCTATTAATATGTTTAAACATTGTGAAATGTAAAATAAGAACTGTTGTAGACCTTCAGTCCATCAATCTTGCTCCTCGATTCAATATACAGGCATTTCTCTGATAACGCGTGTTTATTCAACGTGATTTGACTGCAATGCGATTCGTGAATTGTGCACCTTTTTTCTATAAAGTGAACTCCCGCTCAAGGTGACGCGATTCCTTGCCAGGCACCATCTGTACAACAAAACCCAGCTTCAGGATCCTCTGTCTGCCAAATGCACCCTCTGAGTGTTCAGCTAAAACAGGAATGTAATCCGCTCTGCAAGCTTTGAACCTGAGCTTGAAACAGGGAATTGCTCTCTCCAATTAGAAGGAACTTTATTTCAAACCGGGGGAGAATCTTCAGGAGAACTGGAATTCCATGTTGGCATCACGTGGTCAGTCAGTCCTGAGCGCTTTCTGGTGAAGAGCTTGGTGAAAGGTACAGGGATGTAGCCAGTGACTGAATTGTCATTATTAACACTATTTCATTACAATATATGATTTAAAGGTTTAATTAGACTGTGCTAGTGTGTGTTAGACTAACTTTATTTTTTGTTTTTTACTGATATTTTGCAGTTCGCCCATTATCCTCTTTTCCCCATAGACCACATTATTAATATTGCATGATTTTCTGCAACACAGTGATGCACAGGAACGCAGCTACCACGTTATTGGAGAACAACCTGTAATGGTATCTGATCCTCTATCTTCACACAATACCCTGCTGTCTCCCTATCCCTTTAGTTTCCAGAAATGCATATTTATATTCAGTGCCTTGGTTTCCACAGCCTTAACTGTGAGATAGTACCCCAGGTTCACCAGTATCTGAGTGCAGACATTTATTCACATCTCAATGCAGAGTGGCCTGTCTGTACATAATACTGTGGCCCCTTGTTTTGAAGTCCCAGCCAGGGGAATTGTCACCCCTGTTTCCAATCTGTCTCGCCCTAACAGAGTTTTATATGTTTCACTGAGATCGTCACTCATTTTCCTAAAGCCCATGGAATACAGGCATAGCCGCCCCAAACTCTGCTCCACAACAAGCCTATCATCCCAGAGATCAGTCTGATTATCCTTTACTGCTCTCCCTCAATGTCAGGTTTCTCCTTTATTGGGTAAGGAGACCAAAACTGCATAACATACTGTACAATGTGCGAGATGAGGTCTCACCAAGGCCCTGCTCAGCTGCAGTAAAACACCCTTACTCCTGGATTCAAATCCCCCTGAAATGAAGGTGAATACACTATTTATCTGCCTATCTGTTTTCTGCTCCTGCAAAATTGCTTTCTGTGACCAGTGCACAGGGAGATCCAGATCCTTTTCAATGCTACACCTCCCCACGTGTTGGGTCTGTGTATACTGGTCAGCGTGCCAATGCCATTCCCAGTATTGACTTCTGGATTCAGATCTCATTGCCCTACACTGACCTCGGAGGGTTGCACAGGAGGAAACAAAAATGCAGCTTAAGTTCCTTTATAGATCAACATTTTTCAAACAATCCCTTTTCAAATGATAGGCTCCCGTTCTGTTTTTACCATCAAAGGTCACAATATCACATATCCCCCATAGACCATATCACCCACCCCTCATTGCTCTCCATCTGCTACGTATTTACCCAGACACTCCACTTGTCGCAATCACCTTGCAGTTTTTTGGACATCCAGCACACCCACTCACAATCCGATATTGTTTAGTGCCATCAGCAAACTTGGAAATATTAAATTTGATCCACTCAACAAAATATATGTTGTGTATTGGGAATAGCTGGAGCCCAAACCCCGATCCTTGCTATATCTTCCAAGCCTTCCTTTCAAATAAACCCATTGTTTTATTCCTAGTCACTGCTTCCTGCCCGCTCTCCCATTCTAAAACCATATTAGTCCCAGTCCCAGAGGATTTGAATTTGCATAATAGGCTTTGGGCTTTATCAAAAATCTTTCTGAAAATGCAATTATATTGCATTGATTGCTTCTCCATAATTATGCTAAACGTCACTTTCTTAATTATGATTCCCATTTGATCAATCTCGGTTAACTTTATCTGTGCTCATTACTTTCAGTTCCAATACTTCCTCTAAGAGTGTTTGGTTGCAAATGTCATTCTATTCCTTTTTTCTCAACAGACTAATGTTCACTAGGATTGTTGGGAAGTTTTCTTTTTTGTTTTGTTTTCTTCTGTGAAGACATAACTAAAGTATTTGCTCCATAGTTCTGCCTTTTCCCGGTCCTCAATTCACTGCTATCAGACTGTAAGAAAGCTGCACATTTGTCCACTTAATTTTGCCACTGACATATTTTCATAAGATATTACAAGTTCAATCTTAAAACCCTTGTGAATATACTCTTCAGAAACCCATCAATTCGTATCTTAAACTACTCAATGATTGACCTTCCACAGCCATACAAACACAGAAGCACAGACTTTGTCCCATCAACAATACAGCACTGTCTACATTAGTCCCATTTTCCGACACAAGTCCCGTAGCAGTTAATCTTATGGCATTTCAAGTGCACAGCCGTGTATTTTCTAATGGTTGTGAAGTTACCATGACAACTTCTCTCAGGAAGGACATTCCTGACCCCAACACCCTCTGGATGAAAAACAAACCTCAATTCCCTTCACTTTAAAATGTGCTGCATTGTTCTTGGCCCTTTGACTAAAAAGAACAGCTGTTGTCTATCCACCCTGTCCATGTCCCTTAGAATCCTATCCTTCTGAATCACGGCCGCCTCAGCCTCCTCTGCTCCAAACTAAACAACCTGAGGTTATCCAGCCTCTCTCCATAGCTGATATGTTCCAGCCCTGGGAACATCCTGGTGAATCTCCTCTGAGCCCCTTCCACTACAATCAGATCCTTCCCGTAATGTGGTTCCCAGAACTACACACAGTACTCCATCTTGGCCAAACCAAAGTTCTGCATAGCTCTTATAATCTATGCCTTGATGAATAAAGATTACTTTTACGGTCCCTTATGTTTTTTTCAAAATTGTGCATTAACGCATTTAGTCATATTCAGGGAAGTGTGGAGAAACACCCTCTGAGCTTCCTCGTGTGCTGCCATTCATTGAGTACTCCATGTCCAGTTCCTTCTTCCAAACTGTATCACATCATATTTATTAAGGTTACATTCCATCTGCCATTGCTCTGCCCATCTGACCATTCCATCTGTATCTTGCTGCAACATAAGACCTTCCTCCTCACTGCCAACCACCCGGCCAATCTTTGTATCAAACACAAAATTAGTTGTCACACTCCCAGCACCCCCGCCTATATTCACAGCTGCATCATTTATGAATACCCCAAATAATAAGGATAACGATCACACAACACCAGGTTATACTAAAACCGGTGTATTTGGAGGCACTAACTTCGAAGCGCTGCTTCTTCATGAGGTGGTTGTGTGCTTTGAAAGCTCGTGCCTCTGAATAAACCTGCTGGACTATAATTTGGTGTTATGTGATTTTTAGGTTTGTTCACCCCAGTCCAACACCAGCATCTCCGAATCACAGCACTGATCCCTGTGATACACCATTGGACATCAGTCTCGAGTCACACAAACAGCCTTCAACCACTACCCTCTGTCTCCTAACACTAAGTTGATTTGGATGCAACTTGGCAAGTCATTAATGACTCGTATCTATTCCCTTGTTATTCATTTCTGCTTGACACATTTGCAGAATATCTGGAGATTTTCCTTAATCTTACACTGCCAGCAGGTTTCTATGACCCTGTTTTAGGCAGTTCTCACCGAGTGATGAATTTCCTCAAAGTTACAGTCTTAAGTGGCCAATCCCTTATCTTGCCATTATTTGCCTTGAATTTGGATTGGGGAGCCAGGGAAGCGTCCTGTTAATTTCCCATTTGTTATATGTTTTGTGAATTTTGTAAATCTCACTGTGACCCACTTCTCATTCTTTGAAACACTGGAGAACATAGGCCGAGTTTCCTCATCCAACAATCCCGCCATCTGTGAGATTAATCTGGACAACGTCCATTGCAATTTTATTGTGGTCAGTATATTTTTTCTCAGATTGGGTCACCAATACTGTACATAATGGATGCAGGTTCGCTCGCTGAGCTGGCAGGTTCATTTCCAGACGTTTCCTTACCTTACTAGGTAACATCTTCAGTGGACCTCTGGCGAAGTGATGCTACACATTCCTGCTTTCTTTTTAAGGGTTTCTTTGGGTTGTTGATATCACTTCCTGTGGCGAAGTCACTTTCTGTTCCTTTTCTCAGGGGGTGGTAGATGGGGTCTAACAACTAATAGCACATCGAGTTAGACGTCTGCCAGAAATACATGTGGATTCTCTCCATTGATCCTATTAATTTCTAAATATCCATTATCACATGCTGCGTAATAGATTACAACAGTTTCCCTGCAGATGTCAAGTTAATTGGTCGGCAGTTCTCCAAACTATGGCTTCTTCCCTTTATAGATGTTTGGATCCCTTCCATTAATCTATAGTGCTTGGACCACGTTTACTAACTTCCATTTATCTCGAATGGCTTCCGACCTCTGCAGAATACACAGGAAAATAAAACACAGCCATCGACAGTGCAATTAATACTTCTGTTGCTGATTTAAGTCTGACATTTTAACATGAAGTACGTCAGGTTTGTCAGGTTGAGCAATGCTCAATCCATTTACACTTTCAAATACTACCTTGTTCCTGATATAAATTGACTTTTTGTCTTCAGTTGCACAAGCGCTACATGTTCACTTGGTATTACTGGCTGATTTTATGGATCTTCCTCCTTGAAGACAGATACAAAGCAGCTGATTATTTTCTTGGCCATTTCCCTGTTCTTCACAATAAACTCTCCTCTCCCAATTACCAATTTCCATATTTGACCTTGCTTTTACTTTGTTTCCTTTGAAATACAGATTGTAGATTTATGCAGTGTTTTTGTTCCTGTTTGTTAGCATTCATGTTCTATTTTTGATTTCCTTATCAGTTTCATGGCCCTTGTTTCTGGATCGTGAATTTCTGAGAATTCTCAGGTTTCCACAATGACTGAAATTCATCTGAAGCCATTTCCTATGATTAATACATTTTCGAATTTGTTATGTTCAACATCATTGTGTCACTTTTCCTTTCTTTGGTGTTTGTACCTGAAATAAAAAGACTTTGCAATATTTCTGTAAATTTCCTCGTCCTGACCATATATATTCAGGAACACTGCAGGAGGACATAGAAGGAATTGCCGAAGCCCTGGCTGATATTTTTGCATCATCGCTGGCCAACGGGCGAAGTCACGAAGGACTGGGGGACAGCGAATGCTGTGTCCTTACTCAAGAAGGGCTACAAAGAAAAACGCGGGAGCTATAGACCAGTAAATGTAAAATCTGTTGTAGGTAATTTACTTGAACAGGTTCTGAGAGATAAGTTATAAATGCATTTGGAAAGACAGGGTGTGATTAGGAGCAAGATTAGAGTGGTGCTGGAAAAGCACAGCGGAGCAAGCAGCATCCGAGGAACAGGAAAACCAACATTTAGGGGAAAAGCCCAACATCAAACTCAGCACGGCTTTGTGCATGAGAGATCATGGCTCACAAATTTGTTCAAATTCTTTGATTAAGTGACTAGCAACGTTGAGGAGGGCAGGATGGTGTATGCAGTCTTTATGGATTCCAGTAAGGCCTTCAATAAGGTTCCAAATGGTACACTGCTCTGGAAGGTTAGATCGCATGAAATTGGGGAGGAGCTGCCAAATGAGATGCAAAGTTGCCTTGTTGGTTGGAAGCAGAGGGTAATAGTGGAAGGATGCTTGTCAGCCTGGAGGCCTGTGATTAATGGAAAGCCTCACGGGTTACTGCTTCGCCCACTACATATTACATATATCTGTGGTTTAGATGAGAATAAACAGGCAAATTTGTAAGTTTGAAGACAACACTAAAATAGGCAGCATCGTGGAGACTCAGGAAGGTTATCAGAAATTTCAGCAAATACAGCAGTACCTTGATCAGCTGGAGAAGTGGCTGAGAAATGGCAAATGGATTTTAATATAGATCAGTGTAAGTTCCTGCATTTAAGAAAGTCAAATCAAGGTAGGAATTTCAAGTTGAATGGTTGGGTCCTAAGGAGTGTAGTGGAACAGAGGGACCTTGGAATTCATGTGCATGGTTCTCTGAAATTTGATTCAGAGGTAGACAGGGCAGTGAAGAAAGCTTTTGGCACACTGGCTTTCATCAGTGTATATTTACGTTGCAATTATACAGGATGTTGGTGAGGCCATACTGGGAGCGTTATGTTCAGCTGTGTTCACTTTACTATGGGAAGGATGGTATTAAACTGGAAAGAGTGCAGAAGAAATTTACAAGAATGTTGCAAAGATCTCAATGGTTTGAGTTATTGGGAGAGGTTGGACAAGTTAGGACTTTTTACTTAAGATGTATGAGGCTGAGGGGGAATCTGAGAGAAGTGTATAAGATCATGGGAAGGACGGACAGAGTGAATGCACTCAGTTCCTTTTTCCAGGGTTAGGCAATCACGGACAAGAGGGCATCAGTTTAATGTCAGAGGGGAAACAATAAAAGGGAACCTGAGGACCAACTGCTTTTCACACAGGGGTGATACGCATATGGAATGATGTGCCCGCGGAAGAGTTTGAGGCGGGCACATTCGCAACATTTAAAAGGCATTTGTACAAATACATGGACAGGAAAGGATTAGAAAGATACAGGACAACAGCAGGGAAATGGGGTTAGCGTGGATGGACAGTTTGGTGGGAATGGACGTGTTTGGGCTGAAGGGCCTGTCTCTGTGTTGTCTGACTCTCTGACTCCAACAAACATGGCTTGCCTCCCACTGTATGTTATATTGTACTTTCCCAATTCACTGGAGGGAACTTGACCCTTTAGCCTCCAGGCTACCATGATTTTTAACCAGAACGTTCAAGCATTCTATATTCATGCAGACACCGTGTAAACTGCACCTTATTAATGTCTCTGTTACTTCAAAGCTGATTCAGAGCAAGGTCATTAACTCTTCCTTCTGATCACACAACAAACCCAAAATAAACTGCTCTATAGTTTGCTTCACAACATACTCTTCAACCCACCTCACATACACGTACAGAATTTATTTTGCACAGCATAAGCAGTCACTTAGTTAATACAGTTTAGATGCAATTTGAGAACATCCTACAAAACTGCGGTATCCTTGATACTTGCATATCTAATTCCCAGAGCATATGATGTTCAGATTTTCTACAACCGATATATAACACAGCAATATTTGCTGTGCCTTGCTCTTTGTAAGTTCTACATAAACTGATTCCGTAGACTTGGAGGGACAGGTCTGTGTCATTATTAGTGATAGACTTGGAAAGGACATTCGGGGAGGCTCACCTTGACGCTGAGATGATCTAAAGATATCTCCATCAATACAGGACAAGCATCAATATCCTCCCGGCTGTCTCAGGATAATGGTCACCGAATTCTCTCTGCTCCGTCACCCTCTCTGTATATCTGTTATAGCATCTATCCCCAGAAAATCCTCATGCTCTATCTCCAAATAAGGCTTAGGCACTACCTCACTCACTATTGAATTCAGCAACTTCCTTCCCACACTTTTTCTGTCACCTACGCAATACGCCCACACATTAATAATACTATATGGATTCAAAACTGTCGACTGTCTCATTCCGGACGACTCACAATTCCTCCCAGATACACCTCCACCAGCACTAACTGCAAGGCCATCCACTCCTGCCCTCACTCCATCCATCCCTTTCTTCTATTCCAAGAGAAAAAGTCTGGAATAGGACAGAAATGGCCAAGCCGGGTGGTGGAGTGCCCAATATCCATTCCCTCACCCCTCCCCCACACCCGCCATGTGGGAGGAACCTAGTACAAGATGAAGCGGACTGGGATGCCTCGCGTGAAATTTCTGAAACATCCATGTCCCACTGACCGATTAAAGAGCAGTGCTCAGTGAAAGACAATTCTCACTGTAAACACATTGGCATTTCAAACGACAGTCCTTTAACTCCCACACCCCCCACCCCCAAATACAGTTACCTCACTGCACAGAGATGCAGACACAGAAATACACAGAATTATTGGTATCACCCCATTATACGAACAAACACAATACATACAAGGGAATAGACATACACAAACGTAGAAACACACGCAGACATATAGAGTCACACACAAATAGACACAAACATAGATAAAAACACACAGGCTGATGCACAGAAAGACAAACGTAGAAGCACAAATACCCAGATGACAAGCAGATGGACAAACATATGCACACGTCGACACAGATACAAATTGATAAGTTTTTGTTTTATAACGGGATCAAGGATTCTTGAGGGAAGGCAGGAGAATGAGGTTGAGGAACAGAAAAGAAATTATTGAATGGCAGATCAGACTAGATGGGCCGAATGGCCTCATTCTGCTCCTTTTTTCATGTGGTGCTATGCTAACAGTTATTCTCTTCCTGAGACAGCAGCAGAGACTGGGTTTGATACATATTCGATTGGAAAGGTTCGGTGGGAATGTGGGACAGGTTTGGAGTCCGGAATGGTTTATGTTTATTCCTAATTATTCTGTCCTTTTATCTGCAAAGAGGTGGTGATTTGATGTTCAGTTAACAAAGTTTTAAAATAACAGGTTCCACAAAGAAATAAGGACGTACCTTTCACTTTAGTGTTGTGCTACCTGTGGTGTCCTCATCCTCA
The DNA here is from genome assembly GCF_047496795.1 of Chiloscyllium punctatum. Lineage (NCBI taxonomy): Eukaryota > Metazoa > Chordata > Chondrichthyes > Orectolobiformes > Hemiscylliidae > Chiloscyllium > Chiloscyllium punctatum. Next base: position 64,857 of record NW_027309876.1, read on the forward strand.
GGGAGCAGTGAAGACTCGTTTATAGAGTCATAGAGATGTGCAGCATGGAAACAGACTTTTCAGTCCAACCCGTCCATGCCGACCAGATATCTCAACCCAGTCTAGTCCCTCCTGCCGGCAACTGGCCCATACACCTCCAAACCCTTCCAATTCGTATACCCATCCCAAATGCCTCTCAAATGTTGCAAATTGTCCCAGCCTCCACCACTTCCTCTGGCAGCTCATTCCATAGAAGTACACCCACTGGGTGAAAACTGTTGCCCCTTAGGTCTCTTTTGTATCTTTCCCCTCTCATCCTAAACCTATTCCCTCTAGTTCTGGACTCCCCGACACAAGGGAAAAGACTTTGCCTATTTAAATTATCCATGCCCCTCATAATTTTGTAAACCTCTATAAAGTCACCCCTCAGCCTCCGATGCTCCATTTAAAACAGCCCCAGCCTGTTCAGCCTCTTCCTGTAGCTAAAATCCTCTAACCCTGGTAAAATCTTCGTAAATCTTTTCTGAACTCGTTCAAGCTTCACAACATCTTTCTGATAGGAGCGAGAACAGAATTGCACGCAATATTCCAACAATGGCCTCAACAATGTCCTGTACAGCAGCAACGTGACCTCCCAACTCCTGTACTCAATACTCGACCAGTAAAGGAAAGCATACCAAACGCCTTCTTCACTATCCTATCTACCTGCGACTCCACTTTCAAAGAGGTATGAAGCTACACTCCAAGGTTTCTTTGTTCAGCTACACTCCCGAGGACCTTGCCATTAAGTGTATAAGTCTGCGCTCGACTGATCTGTGTTGGGCAGGAGAGTCAATGTTTATTGGGAACAGACAGGAGACGGATGGACAGACACACTCGGATCAGCCATGAGCATTCTGAATGGTGCAGGCAAATGACCAACTGTTACCCCTACCCCGTGTGTTGCTCCCTCAATCCACCCTCGAGGCTATTACATGGTAGGGGACCACCCCATTCAATCAGACAGGATCGATACAATGAGACAGGAGGAGACCATTCTGTCACTCTAAGGAAATGCACAGCAATATAGAATGAAGTCATTCAGCTCGTTGAGTACATTACACAGCCCACCAGGAGGCCATTCAACCCGCCTGAACGGCTACCCAGGAGCAGGGAACATTGACTCTCCTGTCCAGCAAAGATCAGTCGCTAACAGGAAATAGAGAGTAGAGACAAATGTTTATTTTTAGGCTGCAAAGCTGTAACTGATGGAGTGCCTCAGAGATCACTGTAGGGTCATCAATGATCAACAATTTGTATCCAAGATCTGGAGGAAGGGGAGGGAATTGTTTGGAGCTCAATTAGCTCGTAATCCAAGATGGTTATTTAATGTGTCATCAAATGAAGGTAGTGAGTCTGCAATGTGTAACAGACAGGGAAGGTTAGTGAGCAAACCTTCAGCAAAATAGCATAAGGTAGGTTGAGTATTTTGGCATGAAGAATAAAACAATGGTAAACAATGTAAATGCAGAGAGCTTGCAGAACTCTGTGATTCAGGCGGTTTCCATGTTCCTGGGACATGAATCATATGAATTCAGTCTGCAGATGCAGCAAGTGATTTGGAAGGTAAGTGGAATGATGCTGTTTTTGGCAAAAGGTATCAGGGTTAATCGCAGGAATGTTTAACTGCATCGGTACGAGGGCATTGCTGTGACCACATTTGATGCACTGTGTGCTGTTTTGATCCCCGAAACTAAAATGAAAGGATTTAATTCTTTTCGAAGATTTTCAAAGAGGTTTCCCTTTACTCATTCCTAGAATGCCGGCCTTTTGTTATCGGGGATTATCAGTTTTGATCTTAGCTGAGAAATAGAATTCAACCATCCATGACGTTCTGAAGAGTGTATCAACTGGATGCACATTATCTCTTGTCAGGGAGACTAAAGCTAGAGAATAAATTTTAAGAAAAAGATGCATTTATATTAACACACATACTATGAAGACACCTACCAATATTTACAAATTACACAGACACATGTAACCATGTCTTCAAATTATAAAGTGGGGACTTTTTTGCGATTGAAACAAATGCACTTGCATATAATCTATAATCGGGTTTTCCAGAGAATGTTCCAGAAGAGCACACCTGGTCCAGTTTGGTGTTCAGTTGACATAATCGTATGTTTCAACACAGAGAGGGAGAAAAATGTCCCCCGCCTGAGAAGCAGCAGCCTATTGATCTCTCTCTCTTACGTTGTTCCATCCGATAGCAAAGTGTGAGACCATAAAATCCCTGTGTTATCTTTACCACTTGTGAAGGATTTCTGGTGAGAATTCACTAGAATCTCTCCACTGCCTGAAACAAAGGGAATTCAGCCAAATTCAACTGTTCCAGAGTGAAACCCCACTACCAGTAACTTGTGTGAGCAGAATAACTTCAAAGGCAGAATAACGTTTGGGGCACTCTATCATTTTACCATTTGTTATGAGTCCAACGTTCTGTGTCTCACACTTTTCTAGTAAATGACCTACTCTGAGACCTACATCATTGGTCACATCACAAAAATGGTTCCATTTAAGATTGGTGTAACCAGTGGAGGAGTGGGACTGGAAAAGGACGGAGTGACCTTCCAACATTGGTTGAAACACAAATGAGAAATTTTCAAAGGGCTGTTCAAGTGGAAATTCCCTTCCCCAGAAGTTTGTGGTGCTGGATGCTTGCATTTATTCAAAATTATATTTGGTGACATTTGACAGACAAGTGAATGCAGACAAATGGCATACAGACAGAAAAATGCTTTTGAGACCACATGCACATCACCCATGGAATTTGTGAGTGGTGAAGCGGTGACAAAGTGTCTAATAGCCCACTCCTGCTGCTCAGTCCTATGTGCCTATGTTCTATTCAGCTCCTCACAGCTCCTGATATTAGCAGATGGAGGCCACCTGCTCCAAATACCTGGTCCACCGGAACACAGGATGTCATCCTCAAGACTGTCACACACGGTTTGGTGTGGGTTGGAAAATGTTATTTGGAAAACTAGGCTGGTTTCGAAAGACAGCTCTGGTCTCTTTACAGAGTATCTCCTCTCTGCAACTTGTGCTTCATTTGTTGGTGATGTTGGAGACTCAGATTCACTGTGAATACAGCCCCCATACCTCAACCTGAGATGACTCACAAAATACTTTACTCTCTGTGACTGCAACATTCAATAACAGAACGTTCAGGAAAATTACAATTATTAACTTTATAATTACAGAATATGAGAACATAAGAAGCAAGATTAGGTGACTCGGATGATCAACCTATTGTATACCATCATGGCTGACTTACTGTTATCAATAACTGGTCTTTAATGTCCAATTCTTCACACCCTTTAGCACTCTGACAGGCCAAAAAATTCATGTACCACCTCTTTGAATACTTTCCATGATGTAACTCCCCTCACTATCTAGCCCAGATAATTCCTGGCATTGATTACCCTCTATGAGAGGAAAACACTCCCAACACAGACACCATCATCTATTGATGTGAACAAGAGGTGAAGACAGGGGCTCAGGAAAGAGTGAATGGCCTTGATGACAAGGTAGCATTTTACTGTGGATGACATCAGGACCACCTACTTATTTGAGATTAATGGGAATTAGGTATACCCACCCCACTGGTTTGGGGTCTTTCAGAGCACAAAGAAAGATGTTTATGGTCGGTGACCGACAATCCTTTCAGTCCTGGGACATCTCTGCAGGAGATCCTCAGGGTAGCTGCCTGAAAACAAACACCTTCATAAGATCAGAAATGGGGATGATCACTGAAGACCACCCAATGTTCAGAACAATGTGCCACATCTCAGCTCCTGAAACAGTCTGTGTCCATGTGCAGTAAGGCCTGGACAGCATTCAGGTTTGTGCTGTTAAAGTGTCGGTAACATTCATGTAACAGCAAGGCCAGACACTCTACATTTCCACAGTTAAATGAAGAGCTCAGTCAGCATCTCAGGCACATTAGAAACAGATATGTGGAAGCCATTCAGCCCATCGAAACTACTGAACAAAGAGAGGAATAGCCGATTCAATCCTCCTGCCTGTTCCACAGGAAGAGAAGAGGTCTGATTACCACATCAAGCTGTTAAACAGGAACAGGCAGGGCGAAGTCCGACCCATGAACTTGTTCCATGGGACATGGAGGAGGCCATTCAGCCCCTCGGGACACTTATACAGGAACAGGAGGGTGCCATTGATGCTCCAACCTGACAAATCAATGGAGTAGAGAATGCACTCTGAGACGGATCCACGATGTTCTTCATGGCTCCATTACCTGTGGGACACTTGAAACTTTAATATGGTTTGCTGCCAGTGAGGAAGGTAGCCAGATGCTTTGTCTGAAATCTCAGAGAGGCATCTTCCATCTCTGAGAAGACAGACCCATGTCCTCCATGGATGTCAGAAGCTGGTGGGAATAGTTAACTGTTTTAGAATGAAGGTATTGTGGCTGTTGTCGGGATTGTGGATAACATGACGTTTAATGCAGGATCACACCCTAAATGCACTGTATTAATGTGGGGAGAATTAATTCAAAGACTGACCCTCTGTCTCTCTCAATCAACAAATGGAGTCGGGGTGGGATGAGGGGATTGTCCTCGGAGGCTCTTAACCTATTGAGAATCACTTAACCTGAGTTAATAAAACCCATGGAATTTATCATCGTAGCAGTGCCTGTTTAGAACATCATGAGTGACTGTCCATCCCCCTTCAGGTTCAATACAATCATCTCTTATTCTCTCACTGAGCTTCACTCTCTGCTCATGGTGCCATCATCCCAGGGATTAGTCTGTTGAAACTTGAGAGAAAGTCTATCCAGAGTACCCCAAATACTGCCTCAATAACACTCTCAGGGATGATCGCAATAATCCTTTTCTCTCACTTAGACATCACCGTTTCTTTCCTGTGCCACAAAAAGCCATTCTTTCTCTATGCACTACGACTGACATGGAATGTATAAGTTCCTTACATCTGTCCGTCAGCATCAATAAAGCCAACACCAGAGATGCGTAGGAGATGTGCATCACTCTCGGGGAGAATTTCAATGAGATTGAATACACCTAAAATAGGGAATGACACCGACCTGAATAGAAATAAGCTGTACAAATACGGGAAACAGGCAGAGGAAGGGAGCTATCTTTACTTCTGTTCTTCTCTCACAGGATGTATGCAGCCCTAGTCACGGCAGCATGTTATGCCGATCTTGAACTGAATGTTTGGTTCAGCTGTTCCACAGGACAGTAAAGAGAAAAGCACATTCCTGTGGGATTGTAGTGTTACAACACAGGATACATTCTCCAGCTTAATGTAAAACCAACAACAGGGAAATGATTTATCCACTGCAGTAATCCATGATAATTCTCGAGTCCATAACTATTTGAAGTAAAAATTAACAACTTTATTTCTTAAAGCATAATAGGGAATAATAGATGAATGAATATTTACAGTTTCTTCCTCTAAGCAATATTTTATCTCTCCCCCCCCCCCACTATATTAGTTCGATTAGACTCCTAATTAAGATTTACAAAACAAAACTTCTTATCTCAAAACCGAGAAGCTGTCGGTTCTTCTCCATATTCCGTTCTTCTTTTCTTCTTTGAGATTCTGCTTTTCCAAGTTACTAATCAATAAAGTTACTGAGAGGAAAACTATTTTTCAGGCAGTCTTTGCATGCTGGTAACTTGGCAGATCTCCTCTCAACTGTCAATTTCCCGCGGTCTTGTACCCCCAAACCATTGGACTGTGTCATTGGCTTTTAAGATTATCAATATACTAAATTCACACTTGATTGGAGGTGGGCACTTTGGGTTATTACTTAAACAGTTTGGCTGAATTTGTTTTTGTCTTGAGAAAATAAACTAATCGACCAAATGTTACATTAAATCTATTTTTCGACGACTTGGTGCTGTCAGATAGTTATTGCTGGCTTTTAATTCTGTTAAAGGTGCAGAACACCCACATGTTCCTCACAGAAGTCACACTGAAACCTGACTAGAGAAGAATGACCCATTGACTTCGCTTAAGGACATGGGGCAAGCAGATGGGCTTAAATGGCAAATGAAAATTGTTGCTTTTAATTTCCCTCATGAGATTTCAACAGACTATTATTCTGTGGCTCTAGAGTATGAGTCTTGAACACCATAAACTGCCGTCCCGTATGTACAGAGAACAAGTTAAACATCCTCAGAGCAATTTTTTTAGTGATGGACATATGGTTAGAAGGAACTTGAAACTGTTAAACAAAGGCACAAATTCTGATTTATTCAGAAGTTGCAATGAGACTGAGACGGGACTGGAGTATCATGACGGCGATATTGGACAGGATTCGTGCGTGGGGAGGAGATGGAGATGTAAATTTGTGAAGGACAAAATGGGTTATGGAATTTGAGAACAGTCTAGTTCCTTCTTGCATATCAGTGAGTAATTTAGAAATAGTAGTTTGACACTGATTAATATAAGGAAAGGAGGTTTTGTTTGTAACTGAAGACATTGTCTTGCAATTTTCAAATTTTATATATCATGAGCAGAAATTCAGTTCAACCCAGTTTAGTAGACAAATATAATGACTTACCAGGTACACCAACGATAGCGAGGATGGGATAGTAACCACCTTGAATAATCCAAAGGATATCCTGGATCCGTGATGCTAATGATATCCAAGGCTGAGAAAGGTAGGAAAGACCCAAGGATAAACTCCTGACTGTTATTGTAATATTCCAGTCTAATATTCTCAGATTCTGATCCATTGTTGTACCATTCCAGTTTACCATTCTTAGATTCTGATCCACTATTAGAACATTTCAATCCAAGGTCCTCACATTCTGAACCATTATTCTAACGCTCCAGTCTAATGTTCTCAGATTCTGATCTCTACTGCCCCTCTCTCTCGAGCTGATGATCCCTGTTAGTGCTGTCAGTGATGCTCCAACTCATACTATGGGATAACACGCTGAAAAGAGCCCATTTATCATTCAATGATGGAAACGCTCCACTGGGATAATTAGGATCCACGGAGATTGACATTAATCACAGTCACTGCACAAATAGCTCCAGTTAACCCCTTTCAATTTAATATTGATTTTATTAAAATTCTAAAGAACGTATAAAATTTATACATTTGGCATGAGATATGTGGGAGTGACTGAGGAACGGAATATTGGAGATGGTAGATTGATTGCGTGCAATCATTCAATCTGCCTTGGATATGGTAATAATGACAAAGGATTGTCAGAACATAAACAAGTTTCTACGTTTATAAATGGAAACATACAATCTGTAACTACTGATCAGTGATTATAATGTCAGTAAAATATGGAGAGAACTTTTCTCGTCCAGAATCTGACAGGAAAATGTGCCTACGATAACATGAGTGATAACGGACAATTGACATGGATATGGTAACAGAGAATATGACGTGACACACAATTCAGATGAGTATTCGAGAATCAGAGAGGGCAGGTGAGGGTCATGCTGTTAATGTTATCGATGTCAATCAACTGTGATTATTTACCATTGGATTTCAATTGCAGTGTGATTATGATATTGGGGACATGGCTGCTGAGACTGGAGTGAGGAAACATGATATTTCCCACTCATCACTAGTGAAACGTTACTCTTTGTAAATCATATGAAGATCAAATTTCAGGATACAGCTCCAATGAGGAATGAGGAGAGCCAATATTAACCATACAACCAGAAGATATTGGAGCAGAAATTTGGACATTAGTCCCCTTGAGCCTGCTTCACCATTCAATGATGGCTGTTTAGCTTCTCAACCCCATTCTCCCGCTTTCTACCTGTAATCCTTGATCCCCTTTACAGTCAAGAACCTATCTGTCTCACTCTTAAATGTACGCAATGATCTGGACTCGACAGCCCTCGGTGGCCTCTGTGGCAGTGAATTCCATAGATTCACCACTGTCTGGCTGGAGATGTTTCTCTTTATCTCTGTTTGAAAAGATCTTCTCTTTACTCTGTCCCTTTGGGTACTCGTCTCTCCTACCATTGGATATCTCTTCCCAAAATCCACTCTGTCCCACGGCATGCAGTATTCTGTAAGTTTCAATTAGACCTCCTAACATCTTTCTGAACTCTATCAAATACAGACCCAGAGCCCTCAAATATTCTTCATATGTTAAGCTTTTCATTCCTGGCACCATTCTTGTGAATCTCGTCTGAAAACGCTCCAGGACCAGTACATCCTTCCTGAGATATGGGACCCAAAGCTGCGCAAAATAATCCAAATGGAGCCTGACCAAAGCCTTGTAGAGCCTTAGAAGTACATCCCTGGTTTTATATTGAAGCCTTCTTGAAATAAATGCCATCATTGTATTTGCCTGCCTAACTACTGACAAACTGCAAATTTACCTTTCAAGACTCCTGGACTAGAACGCCCTAGTCTTTTTGCACTTCAGATTTCTGAATTTGCTTGCTATTTATAAAATAGTCTATGCCTCTATTCATCCTGGTAAAATGCTTTTCCACACTTTTCCACATTGTACTACCTCGGCCACTTCTTTGTTCACTCTCTGAACCTGTGAAAATCCTTCAGCAGGTGAAAGTGAGGACCGCAGATGCTGGAGATCAGAGTCAAAAAGTGTGGTCATAGAAAAGTACAGCCTGGCAGGAAGCATCCGAGGAGCAGGAGATTTGACGTTTCAGGCATAAAGCCTTCATCAGGAATGTGGGGTGGGCGGAAGGTGCCAGAGAGATAAATGGGAGGGGCTGGTGCTGGGAGGAAGGTCGCTTGGAAGGTGACAGCTAGATGAAGGTGGGTTGTGATAGTGATATTTCAGAGTGGAAGGTGGAGTGGCTAGATGGGAAGGAAGATGGACAGGTAGGACAGTTCAAGAGGGCGGTTCTGAGTTGGAGGGTTTGATCTGGGATAAGGTGGAGGGGAGATGAGGAAACTGGTAAGATTGTCCTTGATACCGTGTGTTGGAAGGGTCCCAAGGCAGAAGATGATGCGTTCTTCCTTCAGACGTCAGGTGGCTAGAATTTGACAGTGGATGAGGCCACAAACCTGCAAAGCCTTGGCGGAGACGGAGGGGGAGTTGAAGTATTCAGCCACAGGTCAGGAGGGTTGTTGGGTGTGTGTGTCTGAGAGTGTTCCCTGAACTGTTCTGCAAGTTGACGTCTTCTCTCGCCAATGTAGTGGAGACCAGGAGCAATGGACACACTAGAAGAGGTATTTGCATGCACAGGATGTTATCTGACTGATGTGGAAGGATCCTTTGGGGCCTTGGGTGGAGGTGAGGAGGGAGGTGTTGGCACAGGTTTCATACCTGTTGTAGTGGCAAGGGAAAGTGCCGGGAGTGGAAGGTGGCTTGTTGGGGTTGCGTGGACCTGATGAGGGAGCTGTGAGGGAATGGTCTCAGCAGTATGATGATAGGGGTAGGGAGGGAAGTATATCTCTGTTGGTGAGGTCTGACTGTTGGTGGCAGAAATGGCGGAGGATAATGCGTTGTATCCTGAGGTTGGTGGGATGGAAGGCATGCACCAGAGAGGTTCTAACTTGTTGTAGTTGGAAGGGTGAAGCTCAAGGCTGAAGTTTTGGGCAGTTGAGGAGATGCGCCAGAGCACCCTCCTGCAGCCAAACCACCTCTTCAATGCTACCTGTCCCTATATCTATTTTTGCACAGTTTGAAAGCTTAACCCAAATGCCCTCAGTTCCATCATATAGATAATGAATGCACAAAGTGAAAAGTTGTGGTCCCAAAACTGAGTCTTGAGGAACACCACTTGTCACTGGCTGCCATCCTGAGAAGGACACTTTAATCCACACTCTCTGCTTTCTGTCAGACAGCCAAACTTCAACTTCCACCATGCCTCTAACACCATGGACGCATATCATTCTCAATAGCCTCATGCATGACACCTTGTCAAAGGATTCTTGAGGTGCAGATGGATAACATCTATTGGTTCTCCTTCATCAAATCTGCACATTACTCCCTCAATGTATTCTAGCAGGTTTGTCAGGCATGACCTCCCCTTGATGAAACCATGCTGACTCTGTCCTATTTTACCAAAGACCTCCAAGAATTCAAAAATCCCATTCTTCACGATGAATTCCATGATGTTACCCACAACCAAGTCTGCAAATCAGTCTGCAGTTTTCCATCTTCTGCCTAACTCCCTTATTAAACCGGGTGTCATGTTAGCAATTATACAGCCACTTGGCCCTTTCCTGATTTTAGTCATTCCTGAAAGATTACCACTTTCGGTTGTACTAACTCTTCAGCGATCTCCCTTACAAGGCTGGGGTGTAATCCATCTGGTCCAGGTGAGTTATCCACATTCAGGCCATTCCGTTTTCAAACATGTTCTTCTTGGTGATGGCCACTGTATTTAGGACTGCCCTCTCACTCTCTTCAAACCTTGGGTAATTACTCGTGTATGCCACCGTCAAGACTGATGCAAAATTCCTCAGCCATTTCTTTGCTTCCCACTACTGTCTCTCCAGCATCATTTCCAGTGGTCCATATTCACATTTACGTCTCTTTTGCATTTTATATATCTAAAGAATCTCTTACAGTTTCCTTTATATTACTGGTTAGCTTAGCCCCATACTTAATGTTCTCCCTCCTTATTTATTTTTTCTTGCCTTCTGTTGGCCTTAATTCTCCAGTTCCCAACTGCTCTTCACTCTGCTTGCTCTTTTGCTTATATGCAATCCCTGACTTCCCTTGTCAGCCCTGGTTGCCTCATCCTCCCTGTACCATACCTCTATTACTCAGCACGCATCACTGCAGTGTCTTTTAAATTATCATGGAATCTCCAGCCATTGCTGTTACCCTGTCTTTCCGGCTAGACGCCTGTCCCGGTCAATTCTACCCAGCTTCTCCCTTATGCCTCTCCAGTTGCCTTTATTCAGCTGAAATACTGTTATCTCTGATTCTATCTTCTCTCTCAAATTTCAGAATAAATTCAACCATGTTCTGATCAATGCTTCTGAAGTTTTCCTTCACCTTAAGCTCCCTTGTCTAGCCTGCGTCATTAAATCCAGTGTCATCTGTTCCCGAGTGGGCTCCACCACATGATGCTCCAAAAAGCCATCCCGTAGATATTCCTCAAATTCCTTTTCTTGCGATTCACTACCAAACTGGTTTCCCATTTCACTTGCATATTGAAATCCCCCATGATCACTGTAACGTTGTCTTTCCTACAGATCTTTTCTATCTCCTGGTGTATCTTGTGCCCCAGCTCCTGACTACTCTTTGGAGGCCTGTGCAAGTCTCCAACTGTGGTTGTCTTACCTTTGTGGTTCCTCAATTCTACCATGCAGATTCTAAACCATCTGACCTTATTTCCTTTCTTTTGTTGATTAAATTTCATTTTTTATTAATAATGTAAATCCACTCTCTCTATCTTTTCGATACGATATGTGTCCTTGAATATCCTGATCCCCTTGCAGCCACTTCTCTGTGATGCCCATTACGTCATACCTCCCAATTTCAATCTATGCCACAAGCTCATATACCCTATTCCTTATACTGCTCGCATTCAGATATAACCCTTCAATCTTGTGTTAACGTTCCCTCTTCTATTGCCATTTGTTTGTCCAGTGTGATTGAAGTTTGATTGCTTACACTTTCCATACACTCTGTTCTATTTGCGTCTATGCTGAAGATTTTAAAAACCTCTCTTGAGCTCTGTGCTCTTACCTCCTCTTTTCTTATTAAACCCGATAAGGAAACCCCGACCCCGCGCACACACACACTCCTAATCATTTTAAAGCTCTGTCGACATCCTTGGTTAGGATTCACTTGGACTCTGGTCTCAGCACGGTTCAGACGAAGACTGTCCCATCAGAACAGGTTATTTCTTCCTCAGTAATAAAATGTGTTTAAAGTTTGTGAGAAGATTTGTAGCTCGGGTGCTCATTGTTGTATTTCTGTTCGCCGAGCTGGGAATTTGTGTTGCAGACGTTTCATCGCCTCTCTAGGTGACATTCTCAGTGCTTTGGAGCCTCCTGTGAAGCGCTTCTGTGATGTTTCCTTCGACATTTATAGTGGTTTGAATCTGTCGCTTCCGGTTGTCAGTTCCAGCTGTCCATTGCAGTGGTCGGTATATTGGGTCCAGGTCGATGTGCTTATTGATTGAATCTGTGGATGAGTGCCATGCCTCTAGGAATTCCCTGGCTGCTCTCTGTTTGGTCTGTCCTATAATAGTAGTGTTCTCCCAGTCGAATTCATGTTGCTTGTCATCTGTGTGTGTGGCTACTCAGGATAGCTGGTCGTGTCGTTTCATGGCTAGTTGGTGTTCATGGATGCGGATCATTAGCTGTCTTCCTCTTTGTCCTATGTAGTGTTTTGTGCAGTCTTTGCATGGGGTTTTGTACACTACATTGGTTTTGCTCATGCTGGGTATGGGGTCCTTCGTTCTGGTGAGTTGTTGTCTGAGAGTGGCTGTTGGTTTGTGTGCTGTTATGAGTCCTAATGTTCGCAGTAGTCTGGTTGTCAGTTCGGAAATACTCTTGATGTATGGTAGTGTGGCTAGTCCTTTGGGTCGTGACATGTCGTCGTTCCATTGTCTTTCCCTTAGACATCTGTTGATGAAATTGCGGGGGCATCCGTTTTTGGCGAATACCTTGTCTAAGTGTTCCTCTTCCTCTTTTTGCAGTTCTGGTGTACTGCAGTGTGTTCTGGCCCTTTTGAATAGTGTCTTGATGCAACTTATTTTGTGTGTGTTGGGGTGGTTGCTTTCGTAGTTCAGGATTTGGTCTGTGTTTTTGGCTTTCCTGTAAACCTTTGTGGTGAATTCTCCGTTCGGTGTTCTCTGTACCATCACGTCTAGGAATGGGAGTTGGTTGCCCTTTTCTTCCTCTCTAGTGAATCGGATTCCTGAGAGTGTGGCGTTGATGATCCAGTGCAATTTCAACAACAGATGCCTAGGGGAAAGACAATGGAACGAGGACATTCCGCAACCCAAAGGACTAGCCACACTACCATACATAAAAAAACATTTCTGAACTGACAGCCAGACTACTGCGACCACTCGGACTCATAACAGCACACAAACCAACAGCCACTCTCAGACAACTCACCAGGACGAAGGACCCGATACCCAGCATGAGCAAAACCAATGTAGTGTACAAAACCCCATGGAAAGACTGCACAAAACACTACATAGGACAAACAGGAAGACAGCTAACGATCCGCATCCATGAACACCAACTCGCCACGAAACGACACGACCAGCTATCCTTAGTAGCCACACACGCAGATAACAAGCAACATGAATTCGACTGGGAGAACACTACTATTATAGGTCAAGCCAAACAGAGAACAGCCAGGGAATTCCTAGAGGAATGGCACTCATCCACAGATTCAAACAATAAGCACATCGACCTGGACCCAATATACTGACCACTGCAATGGACAACTGGAACTGACAACCGGAAGCGGCAGATTCAAACCACGATAAATGCCGGAGGAAAGATCACAGACGCGCTTCACAGGAGGCTCCCAAGCACTGAGGATATCACTTCGACAGGGGACAAAACGTCTGCAACATAAATTCCCAGCTCGGCGAACAGAACCACAACAATAAAATGTGTTTATTCAACACAAAATACTGGGACAAAAAACAAGCGTTTCAGCACATACCAAAACATGAAAAATACAAAGAGACAAATCTGTTAAAATTCACTTACGATGTGGAGCTATATGAATTGAAATGTGAATTACAAAACCACGGACGAGGTATTCAAGCTTTATTGGTCATTATCTGACCCACAGCTGAGGTACTGATTTCCCCCCAGTCAGTGATCCACCTCACTGAGACTCTCTCGCCCTGTCTCACACATTGTCTAGTTGGCCCAAAATTTTTAAATTAATTCACCTTCTCCCTGGAACCAATCTATTGTTATTTTGGAACTTGTTCAGCGTCAGCAACCCGGCTCTGTGAAATTATTGGCGATAAATGATCTGGGATGACAGCATAGTGCTCACAGGGTACGGCACCAGACAAAGGGCTTGCAGTCTGTGGGAATTTCTAAATAAAATTTCTGTATGTTTGTCCTCATGCTGTCTTCTGATCTAACTTCATACTCGTCTGACACCCCTTGCTCTCACTCACTCTGTCGCTTCATTTTCCCTCCATTCCTTTTATCTCTCTGCACTTCCTTTTTCTCTGTTAATTTTTCTCTCTCTCACGCACACACAGTTCACTCTGTTTTCAAATTGTACAATTGGCTAAACGGCCTCGTTCAGTGCTCTATTAATTCTGAAGCTCTCTGAACCACTATGAAGACTTCAGCACAATAAAGACATCAGGTGCCTGGAGAGACAAGCTGGTCCTGCGAAGGACACAGTGCAGAATCATCCTTTATCTCTTCCTGTTGCCTGTTGTGCAGTGGCCTTGTGCAGTGCCACTTTTACAATAAACCCGTCATATTTGCAGCAATTCTCCATCAAATACAAGTAAATATACTGCAGATGGCAGAAACCTGAAACAAACATAGAAACATACTATGAAGAGAGAAACGAGTTAATTCTCCCAATGCAGACACGGGGTGATTGTAAAAAACTCCCCAAAACAGGGTCCAGAGATTGGAATTATTCTTATTTGAATGAAAATAGTCTTATCAGTGATAGGCAACATGGTTTTGTGCAGAGAAGGTCATGTCTTACCAAATCAATAGATTGTTTGAGGAAGTGACAAAGTTGATTGATGAAGGAGGCACTGTAGATGTCATGTACGTGGACTTCAGGAAGGCGTTTGGTATATTTCCCCATGGTTGGGGTATGTCAAAAGTGAAGTCACATGATGCACGAGCTGGTGGATAAAGAACTGGCTGGGCAACAGGAGGAAGAGAATAGTAAGGGGAGGGAGTTTCGCAAAATTGAGAACTGTGACCAGTGGTTTATTTTAAGATGTTTCTGGAAAGATACATGAATGGCTGGGAACAAAGGGATACAGAACCTTAGAAAATAGGCGACAGGTTTAGATAGAAGATTTGGATCGGCGCAGGCTCGGACCACCGAATGGCCTGTTTCTGTGCTGGAATGTTCTTTGTTATAAGATTAGCAATGACCCATCAGACCCCAGTGATGGTCTCCTCCAACCTCTTCCCTCAGACTAAAAGGTACAGAAGCTTGAAAACACTGATCAGCTGGTTCAGGAACAGCTTCTTCCTGACTGTTATTAGACTGATGAGTGGACTCCCTAATCTCAGATAATGCTGATCTTGTTCCTGCTGATCTCGCCTCGCACACGCCCTGTGCATCGTAACCTGCATGGCTCTCAAACATATTTTATAGCCATTGTTCTGTACATCATTGTTTACTATGCTTTGTCTGCATTTCTTGGTAAAGGTCAAAGTAAATCCTCACCTCCCTTCCCCCAGTTACTACAGTGCTCACTTCCACCTGTCTCTGGTCCACAGCCCCAGAACCTCCCATTCACCACCCCCAGCACACTGTGACCCCATCCCCACTCCCTGTGTGCTTTGTATCTCACTATTTCTCTCACACTGTCTGTTTCCTAGTATTATCCTTTTATTTGTCTTCTGTTTCTTTCCCATAACTTACTATCTCCCCTTCTCCCTGTTCTTGTGAATGTTTGTTTCTTGTTTTGTTTCCTTTCTCTGTTTTACTGACTGTCCTTCTGTTTGCCTCGCTGTGTTCTCTCTCTCCTTCTACATGTCCATCTCTTTCTCTCTCGTTGTGATAGTGATGGCTTCTCTATTCTTTTGAAGCTTGTGATGGCTCTTTGGTTGGATGTTAGAAATACAATAAATTTACTTTTCTTGTTAAAAGTGAAAATCCTCTTCGGATTTCTTTTGATTAGTGAAAACAGGACGTAATGGAGGTTTTTCGGAAAGGGAAATGGCAAAATGCGAATTTTTTTAAAAGCGGGGGATACGTGTAGCAGCATGGGCGTGATATTCAGGAAGATTTGAAAAGTTAAAAATAAATGAGGTGATTCTCACATTTTATTTCCACCCCAGCTGATCATCATTCCCTTTGTTTGCTCTTTGTCTTCTATCTCTCTCTTTCTCTATCGATTCAACTCACTCCTCCTGCCCTTCAAAGCAGACTTCCCTGTCACCAGCATTGTTCACACTATTTTCCAGCTGCTTTCAGTTCAGAAAAGCTTCCCAGAACTTTCTGATCTTTTCCTTGCATTATTTATGCAATTTCAGATCTCCAGCATCTTTCAAATTTGTTTAACCTTCAAATTTTTTATTCCATGGGAAGTCGGCATCTCTGCCCAGGGCAACATTTGTTAAGCATCACTAATTGTCCTGACTCTGACGACATTCCACAAGCCAATAGAAAGTCAAGCACATTGATATGGGTCTGAAGTCACACTTAACCCAGATGGGTAGTAACATTAGATTTCTTTACCGAAGGTCATCAGTGAAACAGGAAGATGTTCAGACAAAATGTGGTTTTATAGTTGTTTTTCGTGAAATTCACTTTTATTCCAATTCTTATTATTTTTATTTAGTTCTGCCATCAGCTGTGGTAGGACTTGAAACAAATCGCTTGAAACAATGTCTTTCGTTTAATAAGCTTTGCTCCTGAATTATGTCCAGTGACATTCCTACTCTGATACATTGTCCTAAACATGAAGTAACGTCCGAGACAAGAACAATTTTGTGATTGAAATACTTGTAACTGGAAAAGTGGCCAGAAGAGAGCTTGAAACATAAAGTCTGAATTTTACCAACGAGCAGACAATGGTTTGTTCAGCCACAGCACTGACGCAGAGATGAAGACTGGGGATATTATGACCTGGTAGTGGACAGGGTTCGTGACAGAGAGAACAAGATACATAAATCAGTTCAGGGCAATAAGAGATCTCGAGGTTGTGCACAGTTTTGTTCTCAGATGTTTGTAAGGGAGTGGTCTGCAATTCAGATGAATGGAAACTGCAATTGAAATTGAAGATAAAAGTTTTTTTCATTGGCAAATATAGATAATAGAAATTGCAATGAAGTTCAAAATTGTTTATGGGCTGAATGAATGGACAGAGGTAGAGAACACCAACAATAGCGAGAATAGGTTATGATTTGGAGATGCCGCTGTTAGACCGGGGTGTACAAAGTTAAAAATCACACAACACCAGGTTATAGTCCAACAGGTTTAATTGGAAGCGCACTAGATTTCGGAGCGTCGCTCCTCCACCAGGAGTAACACACTCTCCACTCCGCCCAATCAGCACCACTAATATCCGATAAGGTAAACATTTCCGACAGAGGGAAATGTTGTAAAGACCCAAGGAAAGCCTCCTCTCCATTTGTGTAATTATCCAGTCCATTATTCGCAGATTCAGATCTGTCCTCTCCACGTCTCTCCAGCTGCTGATCTCTGTTACTGTTGAAGCTGATGCATTGGCTCCTCGGCTGGGACAGCGCACTGAGTGAAGCCCCTCACCAATAGGGCACAGTTACAATGCATGGAGACTGACATCAATCGCGGTCACTGAGCAAACAGGTCTGGCTTTCAATACAGCAGATTCAGTTCACAATATAACTGGACTGGACTGGACTGGATTCTGACATTGCTGGCTATTGGTCACATCTCCCATCGCCAATTCCTCGAGTGAAGTCAGTTGTGAGGGAGAATGATGGAAGTTTTCTGATCGCAGGCTAGAATACTCTGCCTTGATGTACGTTTGCAATGCTGTCGTCATCATACCCGGAATCTCTGCCCCTCCACAAAATAAAGAAACACAGTCAGGATGTTGTTTCTGTGCTGATCTCTCCTTCACGGGAACAAACCCCAGCCAACAGACTGTCACTGGGCACAATTGCCCTGAACATAGACAGGAAGTGTGGACTTCTCTGAATGGTCCTCTCACTGCTCTAATAAAGAAACGTTGGACCTTCCATATAGCATATGCTTCAGTAATTAATTTATACAAATTGACAAACATCTTAATGCAGTTTTATTTGCTGTAAAGCAATAATTTTTCACTTTTTTCCCCTCAGCCCAAAACCAAAAGTGAACTTATTCATTAAGACTTATGAATTAATAAGTCAGATTTACCGAGTAGATCGGGCGGAATGGGGATAGTGGCTGTGGAGACTGCATGGGGAGTACAATGATATTCCCCAGTCATCAACACTCTTAACGTCAGATAGAATTAAATATAGTTCACAACAAGGAACGAGCCAACGTTTGGGATATGTAATGCTCAATGACAATGTGAACTGAAACGGATAATTTTAAATGTGATAAAGTGAACTATATTATATATACACACCATTTCATCATTGGGAATACAGATTGAGTAGTGTCACCGCATCTGAAGCATTAACTTTGATGTCTCTTCACAGATACGGCTAGACCTGCTGAGCTTTCCCTCCAACGTCTGTTTTTGTTTGAGATTGATCATGTTGTTCATATCTGGCAGGATGCTTGCAATTAAAAGCAGATGCTAATAACAAACTGTACAGGGGTGTGGTGACAATACAAGAGAATGACTGTAGAAATATCGCTCATTCCAAACTGGAAAAGACAATGGGCTGAGTTTTCACCACCTTTGCTGTAATAATTCTATGTTATGCATTGAAAGCTTTTGGAGATTGGGGAGACAAGCTTGTTCAATGAAGGACACAAGTGTTCCATCATCAAAAATCTATTGCTATTATTTCATGAAGTTCAGCTGCCTCTAAAATGTATTGTCAAACAAAATAGATTTCCTGAGATTTACAAGATGTTGAGATTTTCTTTTTACTTTTGATCTTAAAGAAGAGACAGATTTCGGCTGTAATTCAGGTATCACAGACACACCAACAGTAATAGAAACAGGAAAGTACCACATTGTCCAAACATTACCAAGGTCAACATGTAGACCTGTCAAGAAACATGCAATAAAGTGATAATGGAAACATGAAATGCAAACAGAAAATCCTGGATAAACAAAAAACGTGAGGATGTGTCTGCAGAGAGCAGCACAATTAACATATGTAATATGATGTGACACTGTTCTGAAAAGTCCTATTAGAATCAAAGGTTAATTTTTTGCATCTCTGTTCAGATGTTGCCAGATTTACTGAGTTTCGCTCCAGCTCTTTTGATTTCTTTCTTCTTTCTGAACTGTGACAAAGTGTCTGATCTGAATGATAGCAGCAAAGCTGTTATCTTAGTTGAATCTCGAGTAATTTGTTATTGATTTTAAATGAGAAATTACAAAGTTCCTATGTTTGACAGGGCTCTAAATATCGGTGACGTATTGCATTGTGAGACCTTGCCATGAAAATGTTGAAACAAAACAGAAGGTGCTGTAATCGCTCAGCAGGTCTGGCAGCATCTGTGGAAAGAAATCAGAGTTAACGTTTCAGGTCCAGTGCCCCTTCCTCAGAACTGATAGTAACACGGAAAATGTTGTTTTATATGCAGAAGAGACTGGATAGCTCTTAATGGAGACTGTTAGTAGCTAACAATAGGGTGTGAGTAATGGAAGGCTATGTGACAACTCGGCCTGGTGTATGGATAGGGGGCTAGGACTTTGGGGATTTCAGGCCCAAAAATTATTGAACTTGATTTTGAGTCTAAAGGACTGCAGAGTCCGCACATGGAAAATGAGGTGTAGTTCTTTTAGCTTGCGTTGAATTTGCCTGGAACACTGCAGCAAGCCTGACACAGCGATATTGGTCAGGAAACAGGATGGGCTGTTAAACTGGCAGGCAACTGAAAGCTCAGAGTCATCTGCAGCGGTCCAACTTGGATGTTCTGTGAAGCGGTCACCCAGTCTACCCTTCATTTCCCCAATGTAGAGGAGACCACATTGTGAGCAGCGCATGAGGTAGACTGGATTGTGGGAAATGTTGGTAAGGTGCTGCTTCACCTCGAAGGTATAGTTGGGCCCTTTGATACTGATGAGGAGGGAGGTAAATGGGCGGCACGGTGGCACAGTGGTTAGCACTGCTGCCTCACAGCACCAGAGACCCGGGTTCAATTCCCGCCTCAGGCGACTGACTGTGTGGAGTTTGCACGTTCTCCCCGTGTCTGCGTGGGTTTCCTCCGGGTGCTCCGGTTTCCTCCCACAGTCCAAAGATGTGCAGGTCAGGTGAATTGGCCATGCTAAATTGCCCGTAGTGTTAGGTTAGGGGTAGATGTAGATCTAGGGGTATGGGTGGGTTACGCTTCGGCGGGGCGGTGTGGACTTGTTGGCCCGAAGGGCCTGTTTCCACACTGTAAGTAATCTAATCTAAATGGGAATGTGTCATACCTCCGGCAGGGGAAAGTGAAGTGGACCTGTGGTGGGAGTGAATAAAGAGTAGACCAGTGTATCCTGGAGGGAATAATCCCTCTAGAAGGTGGACAAGGGAGGAGAGGTGAATATGTGCAGGTGGGGCATCTCGCTGAAGGTGGGGGAAATGTGGGCTGATGATCCTCTGCATGTGAATGCTGCTGGGATAGTAGGCAAGTGCAAGGGAAACTCCGTTGCGAGAGGGAAGGGGAGGGGCAGGCTAGAAGTGCAGGAGATGGATCAGACTCAGTTGAGGACCCTGTTGTCAACAGTGATGGGGAATCCCTTGATTGAGGAACAAGGTGGACATTTCAAAGGCTTCCTTGTTGAATTTAGTATCATCAGAAGCAATGCGGTGGAGATTGAGGAACTGGGGGAATGGAATTGAGTCTACAACAGGAAACCAGATGTGAGGATGAATACTCCAGGAACCTGTGGGAGTCGGTGGGTTAATACTGGATATCAGTTGCCTGGCTATCCCCAGAAATGGAAGCAAGAATGTTGAGGAAAGGAAGTAAGGAGCCAGAGATCGACCAGGTGAAAGTGATGGAGAGTTTCAAATTCCAAGTGAAATTGGTGAACTTTTCCAATTCCGGACAAGAGAGAGATGCAGCAGCGATGATATCATCTGTGTATCGGACAAAGATTTGTGGATGGGTGCTGGAGTAGAACTGGAACAGGGAATGGTCGATGTTCCCCAGGAAGAAACAGGCATAACTGGGGCCCAAGTGTGTATCCGTGCACTTCCGCCGTGTAGCAGGAGGAGGCTGAAGCAATGGGTCTGCCTGGGCTGTTCTGTTTGTGAACTTTTGAGAGGAGATAGAAGCGAGCTCTGCTATCAGAGGATTATCAGCTCGGGGGCAGTTAGGGGCGTGGGGCGAGTGGGGCAGAAATCTCCAGATGAAATGTGGTCAGTTATCATAGTTGATACAATTGCCTGATGTGGCATGGTAGGGTCATGGTCGAGGGGGAGATTAGAGGCAGTACCTGAGAGTGGGCGTTCAACCTTTGCAATGTCGAGGTCAGTCCACCAGACTATAGCAGCACCACCCTTGTCAGCACAGGCTGAATAACACAGTCAGAGTTGGACCTAAGCACATGGAGTATAGGCTGTTCGGACATTGATAGTATGGATTTGGTGAGGCAAGTGCAGAGAAATTACGACAACCAATGTCAAGTTGAGATTTATCAACGAACCGATTTAGTTCAGGTAAAGGCCAGAGGGAGGAGTCCAGGTGGAGGGAGAGTGTTGGAGCTGGGTAACGGCGTATTTGGAACAGGGAGAGGAATATTGCTGAAAGAAATGGGCACTGAGGCGAACGCAGTGGAAGAGCTCAACTAAATGTCATGCCTAAAATTCCTTCAAGTGGGGGCACAGAGAGGTAATGTTCAGATATTTGCTGAGTACAGAACATTCAGCATCAGAGAGTGGAAGTTAAGGAGGGACGGTGAATAAACGATAGGAGGTGGAGCTGGGGGAGGGCATGGAGTCAGTGGGCAGGTATGAGAGGGGAGGAAGGTTCCAGAGGGTCAAGGGCATCTCTACCTTGTTGCAAATTGTGTGACCAGTGCATCTGTTTAGCATGACGAATGAGCCGGTGAATAAATTAGAATTGTAGAGTGGTGCAGTCTTTAGACAATATAATGCGATTCTGCTGGACAGAGAAAACGTTGATCTCAGTGGTACTGATATCGCACGATCAGACCTCAGAAAGTAAATGATTGACTATAATTGGGTAGGTATACTTATTGTAACATCCTTATTTCAATGGAGTGACACTCAAGCAGCAAGGTCTTTTTTTTTCGGACACTTTAGACCAAACTTTAAAATATAATAAGTCTTGATGTTATTAACAAGAAAAAATTATCAATGGTTTTGGAAGGCACTAGCAAGGGCAGAGTTTATTTGGCATTCCCAATAGCTCTGGGGAAGGTGTTATTGTTTAGTGAGGAAATTACCAGCGCAAAATCTCCTGCGATTCCCAGTGACCACAGTTTACTCAGGATCTCTGATGTCACAGGAGTCAAATACTACTTTAATGCAATGCAAGTTACTCTGATCTCACCTCAACTGATATTGGAAGATCAGTTAAATGAATAAAGAATAAAAGGCCAGTACACAGCCTGTTAGAACAATGTGCTCACTCTACTCACAATGTTTAAGGTAAAACTGATGCATGGATTTCTGACTGTGAGGAGAGGTTTGTCCTATTTGTGATGAGGCTGTTTGGTTAAGCGCTGTGACAGAGAGACAGAAAGACACTCCACTCTGTACCATGGGGAACAAAACCACCCTGTTTACGGTGCATCAGACAGTGACAGAAACAACTATTGTCAGTTCCTATTGGACATTGATCATCTCAATTTCATCATTCACTGATGCTCAATAGCAGCCCAAAAGCCAGCAGCTCCCATCAACCCAGTTGGAAAGCAAAATGGGGAAGGAATAGCCAGAGAAAGTGGGAGTAACTGGGGAATTGGTGTAACTTACAGTGGGAGTGGCAGAAGAAGAGTGTGAAGGGAGATCATCAGTGGAAGAGAATGTAGCAGCAGGAGGGGCAATGCAAGGGAAGTAGGACTGTAAGAAAAGAGTAGGACAGAGGAGGAAGAAAGGCAGATGAAGTTTTAGTGACAGGGAAAAGCTTGCTTTTGAGGAAGTGAGATTGGATGAGAAAACATCACTGTACAAGAAAATCGGGATCTGGTTTCCATTCAAAATTAAGAAAGGATTTCTTGTACTTTCTCTTCTATCACTTGATTCTTGTTCAGGTTGTACATGTACTATATATTTCTATATCTCCATCAAGTACAGAAGACATGTTTCTTTCTCCCCTACGGTGGTGTTTCAATATTTTTGATTTTATTTTTACAGTATATATTTGCTTCCAATTCAAGGTGGATATGAGAATATGATTTGATCTTCTGCAGTTTGCCCATAATATAGAATTTATTTGAATATTTATCCTCATCACACTCGCTGATTAAAACAAACAATGAATGAGTGCATGTCCATCCTGCAGATGAAAAATTTCTTCAGCTCTGGCTCTTGCAGGGAATGTTACAAAGAACAGTGCCACGCAAAATGCTAATGTTCTAACGCAAAATGCCAAATCCTAGTTTATCCTAAATTATTTACAATGTTTATAAACAAAACATGCAGAGGGGCGGAGTGTAAAAGGTGAATTCAAATCTGTGTCGAAAATGTTAATAGTGGATCCCTCATAAAATGCGTTAACTACATCACTCATAAATTCACCAAAATAGGAAAAGCAAGAGACTGTAATTGTCCAATCATCATCTAAATAATATCTGGCGAACAGGAAGGAAATCACTGGTTGTTTGTGATATTCAGAAATGACGATTGTGAGAATGTGGAGGTGGGGAGCAGTGAAATGGTGATCAATGTTGTGGATGACACAAAGATGGGCTGGGTGGATCACAGTCAGGAGGGAGGTGTTAGGCTACAGAAGAACAGAAACAGATTATTCAGATAGCCAGATCAATGGCCTGATGAAATTTAACACCGATAATTTGGGAAGATGCAAGTCAGAAGTAACAAGACAAGTGAGTACTCAAAAGTGAGTATGAAAGAGGAGGGCTAAATTTGCTCCTTTTTTCTTTGCAGCAGGGAAAGTTAAGGAGGGAATATGGTACAGCTGCACAAGAGCAAATGGGGTATGGAGGGGATGAACAGACAGCAGCTGTTTTCCTTCGTCAAAGGATCAAAAACAAAGAGACACACTTTTAAAGTGAATGTCAGGGGATTGAGAGAGGATTTGTGGAATGTGTTTCGAACTGAGAGGATGGTATGAATCTGGAATGCTTTGTCTCGATGGGTGGTTGAGGCAGGTAACCTCACAAACGGTTAAAATGTCTTTGGATATGCACTTGCTGGCACAGACGTGATAGGCCTGTTTTTCATTGCATGATTCTTTGCAGTGGCAGCCATGAACACTCTGGAATATTCTGAAACAATTGACAATGGCAGTTGCTGCTTTGTTCCTTTGACTGTACTCAGTAAGTGGTTATATTACAAACCAGCATCATATCATGCATCTTCAGCACTCACTCAACCAAAGGCAGCCCAGCCATCTCTGGGACCATCCAGTGGAATTCATATTCTCAGTGGATGCTGTCTAACAACAACACTGACACTATTCTAGCTGTATGCAACCATTAGTAAAGCTACAGTCATAATATGAAGACAGTTTTTCCTCCATTATAATACAGACCTCTAGCAATAAGGGTGTTCTTTATCTGAAGCATAATAAATTCTTTCCCAGGTATTCACTTTTACAAGCAGCAAGATTTCCTGTGTTTTGCTGCCAGTCGTTTATCATGGAATTTCCCAGCCAACCTCTTTCCCATTTAACATTTTCTTGTGCACTGTCTCCCTGATCCCACACACCTCACTCCTCACATCCCCCACACTCTCCATCCTTACTTGTTAATCTCTGAAAAACCTGCGCCTCCTCTCTATAATTTATTCCAACTCCCAACTCACTGTTTTGATTCCTTCTCTCGGCATGGTCATTAGACTGGCCGTGCCTGATGTCCTATTCACCTAACCTTCTGCTCAGTTCCTGATATTCTGCTTTGGTTCTCACTCTCCTGGTTTATTCAAATCCATCTGACTTGTACTAGAAAACATCCCCACAAGGATGATGGTGCTTGTACAGTTAAGATACAATGTGTCTTTTTTCTGCAGGTCCCCACCTGTCCTGGAAGAGATCCCAATGATACAACAATCTGGAACTCTCACCCCTGAACTAGATTTTTAACAACATGTTAAGCTTTAGTGTCTTCCTCATCCTTGTCTCTTTTCCACATGGCACCGGGAGTAATCCAGGGATTACAGAGGATTATTCTTTCTCTTTCTCGCTCGCTGTCTCTCTCTCTCTATCATATACACACACACATTCAAACACACACAGAAAGACACTATATTACTTTGCAAAAGAATGCAAATAACCTTAAAATAATCGGAATGACAAGTGGAATGAAGTATTTAGTTAAAGGGAGGATGAGAGAAATTGCGCTTCTTCTGGATGTCAGTTTGCTCGCTGAGTTGGAGAGTTCATTTTCAGATGGTTCATCACTGTACTAGGGAATATTATCAGTGAGCCTTCGGTGAAGTGCTGGTATTATGTCCCATTTGCTATTTATGTGTTTAGGTTTCCTTGAGTCAGTGATGTAATTTCCAGTATTGGTGATTTTATGGCCAGTTCTTTTTGTCAGGGAGTGTTCGATGGAATCAAAATCGATATGTTTGTTGATAGAGTTCAGGTTGGAATGCTATTTTTCTAGGAATTCTCGTGCGTGTCTCTGTTTGGCTTGTCCTAGATGGATATGCAGACCCAGTCTATATCGTGTACTTCCTCATCTCTAAGTAAGGATACTAGTGATAGTGGGTCATGTCTTTTTCTTCTGGCCAGTTGTTGTTCATGTATCCAGGTGGCTAGTTTTCTGACTGTTTTTCCGATGTAGTGCTTGTAACAGTTCTTGCAAGGATTATTTTTGCTTGAGCAGAACAGACAAATATGTGAACTTATTGCAGTGCTCAAAAGTATGAAAAAACGTTGTAGAGTAAAACAGGAATACTCTGTTTCCGTTAGTTGGCATTACAGCATCAAGGAGTTCTAATTTCAAGCTTGTCAGCAAAAGAGCCAGGAATGAAATAAGGAAACACTTCTTTATTGAGAGAGTTGTTAGGATTTGGAATGGAACTGCCTGGGAGAGATGTGGATGAACATTAAAAAATAGAACCGGATATGCATTTGGAAATATGAATTTAACAGGATGCAGAGATAGGGCTGGCAAATGGGAGGGGCTTGGGAGACATTCCTGGAACTGATGCACACACAGTGGCCAATGGCCTCCTCCTGTACTTTAAGGTTTTGCAATCTATCATGTGTCTGATGCGAATAAAAGTCAGGATCCAATTATTTCCCATTGTAAATACTCACAAATATCTGATTATTTAGTGCAGCATAAGCATTTAAAATGCAACTACTGCAAGGTCAGCTTCATTAAATAATCTAATTATTACTCAGAATATGAATATTTGAAATGTTGAATTCCAATTACGAAAACAAATCTGTCATTGCTTTGGCACAAATCTCTTTGAAAAGGTTTGACTTTTCACTTACACAATAATATGCTCATCGTTTTTGTTCACTGCATTTCAAATCAAATGACATTCTTTCTAAAAGTTAAACGTTTTCAAATTGTCGTTCACTAAAATTTGATAGCACAAATCATTTAGTTAGTTTAATATTCACAGAGCATTTTGAACTATAGCCATTTCTAATTCGCTGACAAATAGCTGAAGCTTGTACATTTTAGTGAGAAATTGAACTGATTGATTATATATAAATATATAAGAATGCTAATTCTATTTGATTATTCAATCGTTTGCTCACCCTGAACATGTAATCATTCAGAAGCCAACCGCTTTCAAAATGTTGGAGTGACAATGCATTGTTTTGAATCCTGACATTGTGTGTGTAATTCTGATCACCAAAAGAGTTACGTCCATGTTGTTTGTTTGATACAAAATAAAATGTACATTCTTTATTTCTGTGTTAGAAAATCTTGACAGGAGTTTATAGTTTTGTTCCATAAATATAGAATCAGCCTAATTCTTTTCAGAGATTATAGTTCAGTCGAATAATCATAGTTGACATCTTATTTTTGCGCAATTCACGAAACATAGCAAACATCGGATTAATACATGGGTCACCCAACAGATTGTATCTGAAGAAAACAGCAGCAAATGACAAGTCAAGAATTACATTAATAACTGAACTTGACGGAGCCTGTCTGGTGTAGGACACGTCACATATTGCACTGGCATTCAGGTGAATGGAACAATGAACAACATAACTGGAAGTTTTGGGCTAACGCCCCTCCCCAGCTTCCTTTTCTCACTCAGATCACTCCCTCACACATTCAACAATTGAAAAGAATCCAGAGGCTGGGTGAAACATAAAACACAGAACAGTACAGCTTAGTGCAAACCCTTCAAGCCTTGACGTCCTGCCGAACTTTTATCCTACTCGAAGTTCAGATTAACTGACATACCCTTCATTGTACTATCATTCATGTGTCTATCCAATAGTCACTTAAATATCCGTAATGCAGCTGACTCCACTAACGCTGCTGGCAGTGCATTCCAAGCACCCACCACTCTCTGTTTAAAGAACCTACCTCTGACATCCTCCTTTGTAAGACATGCCATCCAGTCTCGTAAGCATCCTGGTAAATCTCCGCGGCACCCTCTCCGAAGTCTCAACATCTTTGCAGTAATGAGGCGACTAGAACTGAATACAATATTCCAAGTGTAGTCCCAAGAGAGATTCTTGGCGCTGCAGCGTAACGTTGCGGCTCTTAAACGCAATCCCTGGCTAATTTAAACGCCAGACATCTTAACAACCTTATCAGCATGGGTGACAACATTGAGCATCCTATGATATGGACCACACTATCCCTATGGTTCTCCAGTCTACCAATAATCCTGCCTTTAAACCTGTATGCTGCATTCGAATTCGACCTTAAAAAATGAATCGCTTTCCACTTATCCAAGTTGAACTCCATCTTCCATTTACCAGCCAATCCTGTCAATGTCCAATTACAACCTAAGACAGCCCTTAACAATATCCATACCTCTAACATCTTTATTACATTGTAAAACTTACTAAAGCACCCTTTCACTTTATCATCCAAGTCATTTGTAAAAATCACAAAGAAGAGCAGTCCCAGAACCGATTCCTGAAGAACGCCACTGGTCACCAACCTCCAGGATGAACCCTTTCCATGTTCTACCACCATCAGTCTTCTACAGGTCAGACAATTTGTATCCACACACACAGGTTTCCGTTTCCTTGTACCCCATG
This sequence comes from Chiloscyllium punctatum, assembly GCF_047496795.1. Lineage (NCBI taxonomy): Eukaryota > Metazoa > Chordata > Chondrichthyes > Orectolobiformes > Hemiscylliidae > Chiloscyllium > Chiloscyllium punctatum. The sequence continues at coordinate 92,957 of NW_027309876.1, forward strand.
CCTCCTTACTTTCTGAATGGGCCGATCTTATGGGAACTTTATCAACCACCTTGCTCAAATCCATGTACATCACATCCACTGCTCTACCTTCATCAATGTGGTTGATCCCATCCTGAAAGAATTCAATAAGTTCTGTGAGGCATGATTGTCCCTCAAAACGCCATGCTCACTACCTCTAATCAAACTATCACTTTCCAAGTAATCATAAATTCTGTTTCTCAGAATCCTCTCCAATACTTTTCCCAATACAGAAGTAAGACTGACTGGCCAGTATTTCGCAGGATTATCCCTATTACCTTTCCTGAACAAGGGAATAACTTTTGCCACCCTCCAATCATCAGGCAATACTTCAGTGGACAGTGGGGACGCAAGGATCATCTCCAAAGGCGCAGCAATCTCTTCCCTCACTTCCTCTGGTAACCTCGGGTGCCTCCTGCCTGGTCCAGGGGACTTATCTATCCTTATGTTTGTACTTCAATCAGTCTGTACTCACCTTACTTTGTCTACCCCCTGTCCAAACAACTGATTGACTGCTTTCCATTTCAGGGCTATATACAGTGCTGCCCTCCTGAGCAAGTACAGTTCCAAATTTCCCATGGAATGGAAAAAATGTGAAAGCACCAATGTCTTCCTGATGAAGGGTCTGTGCTCAAAGTTTTCACTCTCCTGCTCCTCGGATGCTGCCTGACTCGCTGTGCTTTACCAGCACCATACTTTTCGACTCTGATCTCCAGCATCTGCAGTCCTCACTTTTTCCATTACTGAGGGCTGACCCCTCTACACACGAAGCAAAGTAAGGTATTTGGAGCTGACTGTTCAGTTCTGGAACATTGCATTTGATTAACACATAAATTAAAAAAGAAATTACAATTCAACAATTATTCATTCAGTCCCAGAGTTACAGTTTTAGTTCATGGAAAGGCAGTTTGATAACAAACAATAAATGACTGAAGAACTGCGAGGTACAGAGTATTCCGTGTGCTATATTCCAGGCTGGATGTCCTTTACCTTAATGTTGGGAATATTATCAGACTGATAAGCGAATGAGATGACATTTTTGCAGTGTGACATTTTTGCCATCACAGAGATGTGTTTGAGGGTGGTCAGGGCTGACAACTCAATATTCTGTGGTACAAGAACTATGGACAGCACAGGAGAAGGGTAAAAGAGAAGGTGGCGTTGCCTTATTAATTATGGAGTCAATGACTGCATTTAGCTAGCATCATATCTTGGAAGGGTATTCAAATGACGCTTTGTGGGTTGAGGTTAGGATCAAAACGATGACAAATGCACTGCTGGGGATATATTACCGACTCTCAGATAAAAGAAAATACAGCAGCAGATATATAACCAATTCACTGAGGTGTGTAAAAACAATAATAGGATTTTTATATTTAGACATTTCAATTCCAAATATTCATTAGGACTGTGATTTTTTTAAAAGAGGGGAAGATGACTTGACATTTATTCCAGAGAGACTCTTATATCAACATGGAGCAGATACAACGATGGGCGGAGCAGTGCATAGGCGTGACTGTGGGGAGCGAAGCCAGTCAGGTGCCAGGCAGGTTTGGGAGAGCATTGCAGGACCAGTGACCGTGACTCAAGCATTTTTAGCTTGTTAAGGAAAAGACCAAAAGAAAAAAGCTTGAAAATTAAAAATAATTTGGATGATGGAGGCAGATCTTACCAAGAGAAAGACAGGATCTGGCCACAGTACAGTTACTTCTGGGTGAAACTGTAACAGAACAGCGTATAGGTGGGGGCGCGGGGGGGGGGGGGGGGGGATCACATGCTCACAATGGAATTGATGAGAGTGTCACCACAACATGTTACACCAAAGATGAAATGTAGGAAAACCAGCCCGGAGAGCCTGGGATATCTACACATATTCAGAATGGAATTAACAATGAAAGAGAAGCTTAAAACAGGCATAAAGGGAGCAGGTCAATGGAGGTCCCAGAAGAGGAGAGAACGTGAAGGTCTAAACTCAAGAAAGTAAGTAAAAGAGCAAAAATAGGGTAGGGGTGCAGCGGTGATAAAAATATTAGTGGGCAGTATTTTCAAGACTCCAAAGACATTTTATCGGTTTATTCAGGGTAAGAGGGATAACAAGAGAAAGAATAGGGAGCATTAGGATCCGAGGAGGCAAACTGTGCATCGAGCCAGAGAATATGTCAAAGACCTATTACATATTGGTCTTCAATTTGGAGGAGCAGTTACTGTATTCAATGTCTGTTCCTGACAGTGTGACCTTGAGCAAATTTACACAGAAGCTGAGGAAGAATTGGAAGTTGGTGTATGATAAAATGTGGCCAAATCCCTTGATCCGGATGAACTGTATCTTAGACTGATGTGGAAGATGAGGGAGGAGATTACAGGTTCTTAACCGTTGTGTTTCTTTTTTTTTTAGTTTTGCCTCTGGCCACAAAGTTGGTATTATCGAACATGATAACATCTAATGTAGGTTTAACTTCCACACAGAGTGCTAGAAAAAAAGCCATGGGATTAAAGACCACCAAGTCTCACCTCAGTGGGAGGGAAACAATTGTAGAAAATTGAGATAGCTGTTGAGGAATGATCACTAAATATGTTCAAGGCTGAGATGGACAGAGTTTTAAACAAGGGTTGCAGGGAAAATGCTGGAAAATGGAATTGAAGGTTATCAGAATAAATGTACCCTAATTGAAAGGAAAAACAGAGTCAGCGAGCGGATGGGCATTATATCGCTCATATGTCTAATGGTAAACCTTTTCAAATAGCCTGTATTCACTGGAACACCAGCATCTCTCCCTCCAGAATGAGACACAGTTTGGAAAGCAATCAATAGATTCAAAGAATTCACAAATGCAGTACTAATAGACAGAAAAGATCAGAGGACTGCGACAACGTGGATTGGCTGTCAGGGTGAATATTTGCATCTGTGCAGTCACCACGACGAGAAAGAAAACCTCAGCAAGACACTCTCCATGTCCAAGTATTTTGGTCTGGTGTCAAGGGGTGCTTAAGTCCCAAACAATGCATCACTGTCGTGTTTCCCTCCTGCCTTAACCAAAACTAAATGTGGAGTGGTCTATTGACGTGCTGTTAGTGGCAGAATAGGTAGTAATGCTTTGGTTCCAGAGGCTTTGGTGAGCAGAGGCTCAGCCAAAGGTACAGGTTAGCTCACGTAAAGTCTTTTTAATGCTAGTTTGACAACAGTTGAGCTGGCAGTTAGGGCAGTTGCACGTTCCACCTGCGGGATGTGGAGCTCAGGAAGATTTCCACTGTCCCTGATGACTACACATGTGGGCAGTGCAACCAGCTGCAGCTCCTGGGAGACAGTGTTCAGGATCTGGAGTTGGCTGTTCTCCGGATCATCCAGATACAGAGCACTTCAGAGATAAGAGCTTTCGTGAGGTGGTCACACCCAAGTCCCTCCCTTCGTCGTGTTTCTTTAAAGACTGTCATATCCCAGTCCCATGTAAAGATCCACGCCCTGAGTTCATCAGCCTTACCTGTCAGCCGTGTTGCATTTAAATAAACGCAATTTAATCCAACAGGCGTTCCTTGCTTCCTGTCGTGTTCCAGGCAGAGAGTAGCTGGACGACAACCAGGAATGGGGAAGGGAGTAGGCAGAGAGTGCAGGAATCCCCTGTGGCATTCCTCTCGAAAACAAGTATACCATTTTTGATACTGACTTTGTGGTGTTGGGAAATGGGTATCTGGAAATGACCGTTTAGGGGAAAGCAGCAGTAGCCAGCTTAGTTGCATTACGACTGGGTCTGGGGAGCAATGGGAAAGGATAAAGGTAAACAGGGTCTTCGATATAAGAGATTCTGTGGCCTCAAACGGCAAACCAGGATGGTGTGTTGCCTCTCAGTTGTCAGTGTCCAGGATGTCTCTGAGTGTCTGCTGGAGTTGGCGGGGTGGAGGGTGGGGGGAGGTGTGAACTGTTAGAAGTCATTATGCACGTTGGCACAAATGACACAGGTAGACATAGGAATGTGGTCCTTCAGAGTGATGACTGAAATCTCGAAGAAAAGTTAAAAGAACAGGACCTTGACAGTCACCTGATGACTTCCATTGTCATGAGCTAGTGTAGGTATGAACAGGAAGATATGGCGGATAAGTATGTGACTAAAGAATTGATGCAGGGGGTGGGATTCATATTTTTAGATCATTGGGAGCTTTTCTGTGACAGAGTTGACCTGTTCAAGAGGGACTGGTGGCACATGTACTGGACGGGGGACCAATATCTTCGCAGCCAGTTTTGATCGTGCTACAAGGGAGTGTTTAAACGAGATTGGCAGGAGGTGGTATCCTCAAGAGCAGGGAGGCAAATATGAGGCTGGAAGGAAATACAGTATTCAGAAATAGTACGTTGAAGAGACAGACCAGGCTGGAACATGATAGGGAGCAAGGAATTTCCTGTTGATTAAATTGCATTTATTTCGATGTGAAAGGGCTGACAGGTAAGGCCAATGAATTCAGGGTGTGGATAGATAATCGGCGCTGGATAGTCTAGCTATTACAGAAACATGGCTGAGGGATGCATAGGACTGACCTTTAATGTAAAAGGATAAATGCATTAGGAGGGACAGAGATGGTGGAAAGTGGGAGGGGAGTAGCATTTCTAATCAAGGGGAGTAGAAAGCACTGATCAGAGATAAAATAACTGATGAATCATCCAGTGAGGCTTTGTGGGTGGAACTAAGAAATAAGAAGCGGATGGTGACTTTATTGGGGTGGTACTATAGACCCCCTAACAGTCAACAGGAATTACAGTAACAAAAATATCGAGAGAGGTTGGGGAGACTTGCAGGGAACATTCGGGTTGTCATAATAGGGGTTTTAATTTTTATAACACAGACTGGAACTGCCAGAGCATTTAGGGATTTGATGGGATGGAATCAATTCAGTGCGTCAGGGAAGTTTCCTCCAGCAGTATATAGAGGGTCCTAATCAGGAAGGGGCAATATTTGACCTACTCTTACGAAATATATCAGGATAGGTGAGTGAGGTGACAGTAGATGTGCACTTTGGGACCAGTGACCATAGTTCTGTTAATTTGAAAATAGTTATGGAGAGGGAAGAAATTGGTCCACAGATTCAAGTTCTAAATTGGGGCAAGGTTAATTTTGATAAACTCAGACAGGCATTTGCAGGGGTTGATCGAAGTAGTCAGTTTGCAAGCAAATGAACCTCCAGCAACTGGGAGCTTAAGATCTATATGTTCCTGTGAGGATGAAAGGAACGTTGACAGGAATGAGGAACACTGGATAACAAGAAATGTTTATGCTTTGACCATACAAAATGTGGAGGCGTGGCTCAGGTAGAGGCAGCTTGGATCACGGAAATCCCTGGAGGTGTACAGGGGATATCGGAGTTCACTGAAGAAGGAAATCAGGAGGGCGAAAAAGGGGGTATGAGATAACCTTGACTGAGAAAATCAGGGTGAATCCAAAGAGGCACTTTAAGTATATTAAAGGAAAATCATTAACTAAAGAGAGAATAACACCCCTCAAAGACCAAAGTGGACATGCATGTGTAGTACCAGAAGAGATAGGTGATGTTCTCAACAAAAATTTCTCCTCTATATTTACATTGGAGAAAGATATGAATATATGGGAATTTGGGGAAATTAGTGGTGATATCTTAGGGACAGTCTGTATCACAGTAGAGAAGGTAATTGATGTACTAGAATCTTTGAAGTTGGAGAAATCTCATGGTCCTTACCAGATATATCCAAGAACACTGAAAGGGGCAAGAGAAGAATTTGCGGGGGCCGTGGCTGATAATTTTGACCATCAGTTACCACAGGTGAGATCCCAGAAGACTGAAGGAGAGCAAATGTGCACTTAATCAAGAAGGACTGAAAAAATAAAGCCTGGGAAATACAGACCAGTCAGCTTAACATCTGTGGTAGGTAAATTACTTGAGAAGATTCTGAAGCATAAGTTTTACATGCATTCGGAAAACAGGGTTTGATTAGGAATAGTGAGCATGGCTTTTTGAGTGGAAGTTCATGCCTGAAGAATTTGTTAAATTTCTTTGATGATGTGACCAGGAAGGTTGACTAGGGCGGACCAGTAGACGTCCAAATGTGTGGTGCTGGACAAGAACAGCAGGTCAGGCAGCATTGGAGGGGAAGGAAAATCGACGTTTTCGGCATATGTCTATCATCAGGAATGTCCAAGGTTTCGATACTCCTGCTTCTTGAATGCTGCCTGACCAGCTAGGCATTTCCAGTGCCACACTTTGCAACTCTGATCTCCAGCATCTGCAGTGTTCACTTTCTCCGAGGGTGGTAGATCTGGACTATATGGATTTCAGTTACACCAGAACAGGATGAGGCATTTCAGCCCCTGGAGTATGATATACAGTTACAGGAGGAGGCCAATCAGCCCTCAAGGCAATAGAACTAGACCCATTCTAGATCATGCAGCAACATGATCAGGCTATTCAGCTACTTGAAGTCAATAACACAGGAAATGGAAGAGGCAACAAAATGACTGGCCTATGGGGTACACTGGAATAACACCAGACTATATAGCCTGTAAAGCCTGCCCTTCCCTTCAATAAGGTCAGGGCTGATCGCTTCCGGCATTAATTTCTCTTCTCTGCCCAATTCTTTGTCGCCCTCAACTCCCTGATGTGTCAAGATCCATTAACACCATTCTGCTCCCCCAAACAGTTCAGAGATGTAGCTGTCTGGGATAGAGAGGCCAGAATAGTCACTACCCTCTGAGAGAAGGAAACAGTCCCCACGGATTTACTTTGACCTTTGACATGAACAAAATATATGAGCATAGTATCAGAGTGACTGGCCCTGACATCACTGCAGGGCGTGACTGAGGAATGTGTCAAGGAAACTGAATAACATTGAACCTAATGGGAATCAGTTGTAAACTACCAAGTGGTTGGGCCATTCAGGACACCATGTGGCTGGTGCAGATCAATCCTCTCAGTCCCTAGATATCTATGTTGGCGATCTTTAGGGTAGCTTCCTCGGCACAAACATCTTCAGCGGGTTCATTAACGTCTTACCCTCCGTCATTAGATCAGAAAGAGGAAAGAGAAAATATCGCATAAAGCATCAAAACCTGGTCAACATTCAAGCTCATGCTGTTAATATCTAGGTAACATTCATGTAACAGTACTACTAGACCCTGAACATTTCCAAAGAACTAAAAAAGAGGAGCTCATTCTGTATCCCAAGCTGGTGTCACAGAAATGTGAGAACGCCATTCAGCCCATTGAAGCTATTGGATAAGAAGAGGCACAGCCCATTACAAATGTTGGAATGCAGGAGACTGGAAGAACACAACAGGCCAGGCAGCATCAGGAGAAGAAGTCCACTCCTTAGGCATAAGCTTTCTTCATGACTGGGGGTGGGGTAACGGTGTGTACAGATAAAGAGTCGAGGTGCACGAGTCGGAGGAGGCAGTCTGGTGAGGTGGGGAACACAGGTAGAGGGTACCACTGGGTTGGTCAATGGGAGGAATGAATCCAGTTGACAGCTGGAAGATGGGTTGATCAGAGGAAAGGAAGGAGGAGAGGCTGGGAAGGGAGTCGGGGTATTGGAAGGGAGGTTACTAGAACTTGGAAAACTCAATGTTGAGTCTCCCGGGCTTTAGGCTGCACCGGTGGAATATTCAATGTTCCTCCAGATGTGCTTTGGTTCGTTGTGGCAATGGAGGAGGTCAAGGATGACCATGTCGGAAATGGAGTGGGAGGGGGAATTGAAATCGGAGGTGATTGTGAGGTCAAATCAGCCTTTCAGGCCCAGCTGAGATGCTCAGCAAAGCATTCCATTTAGTTTATATTTGGTCTCCCTGACATAGAGAAGACCACATCAGTACCACCAGATACAGTTAACTAGGTTGGATCCCATCACCTGACACATCTTCCACAAGGACCAATCTCTTCGCCAATTTTGGTTCGTGCCACACTCCCCACCAAACCCGCCACGCCCCACTGGCAACTGACCCTGCAGATGAAAATAATGCATCACCTGCTGGCACACCACCTCCCTCATCTCATCCAAGGCCCCAGACAGTCCTTCCACGTGAAACAGAGGTCACATGCCTCTCCTTCAACCTAGTTTACTGCATCAGGTGCACCTGGTGTGGTCTTCTCCACATCGGGGAGAGCAACGTAAACTAAGGGCTCATTTCGCCGAGCATCACGATAGGGCCCACAGCGGCCGACCTGAACTCCCAGGCACCACCCATTTCAATTCCCCTTCCCAATTCCTTTCCAACGTGACCTCCTTGGCCTCCTCTGTTGCCACAGTGAGTCAGACCGCAAATTGGACGAACAACATCTTACCTTCTGCCTGGTTAGCCTACAACCTGAAGGACTCAACATTGGGTTCTCCAATTTGGAATAAACTTCCCAGCCATGGCCCTACTCCCTTTCCAGCCCCGCCTTCTCCCTTTCATTGCACCAAATGACCCACCTTCTAGCTCCCAAACGGATTCATCCCTCCCATCGACCAACCAGGTTGCACCCACCACTTGTGTCCACCTATCTGTTACCTCACCATCCTGCTGCTCTTCCCACCCCAACAACTCCCTTCCCTCTTTATCTGCAGTTCCCCCTACCCCCACCCGCAGTCCTGAAGAACGGGTATACTTGAAGTGTTGACTTCTCCACCTCCTGATGCTGCCTAACTTGCTGTTTCTTCCAGCCTCCTGTTTGTCTAATGTTACACAGGAAGATAAGGAATCTAGTCAGCACAACACGCAGGTAAGCAGCTACCACGGGTCACCCAATAATGAACCTCTTCCCTGGAACGAGGCAGAGGACATTCAGCCACCCGAGACATTGACAAATGAACAGAAGAGGCCATTCAGCCCGACCAAACAGTTACACTGAAATTGGAGGATGTAATTGATGCTGCAACACTACAAACTAATGAAGCAGAGGCTGCATAGACAGATTGCTCCATGTTGTACCTCCTGGCTCCTTTGCTAATGTTTCACACGTGTTACATTAACATGGTTTGCTGATGGTAAGGAGGCACACCGGATGGTATGTGGCACATCTCAAGGAGGCATCTTCCATCTCCGAGAAGACAGGGCTAGTCTTCTGTATGGATGTCAGAAGCCTTTGAGAATGACCAACCCTGTCAGAATGTGGCTGCTGACAAGTTTGTGAACAACATGATGCTCAGTGCAGGGTCTCACTCCAACCTTGCGTTGAGACGGAGAGAGTTTGGTCAGAGCCTGGAGCTGTCTCTCAACCAACATGTGGGCTCCACAGGGACATGTAAACTATCACAGAGTCATAGAGTTCAACAGGCCCTTTAGCCCAAACTGGTCAATTCAGACTAAAATGTCCATCCATGCTAACTCCATTTTCCTGTACTTGGCCCATGTCCTTCTTAACATTCCCTATCATATATTTGTCCTAATGAGAAAACATAAATTGCGGGAAACACGGAATATTTAACGGTATCAATGCTTAGTTTTGAAAATAATGAATACTGGTCCATAACGCTCAAGTTTTATTGCAATCACTTTTTATTCTTTTTACGCATTACAGATTAATCACTCATTTCCTTCACACTCTCCTTGTGGTACCTTCAACGCAGGGATTACTCTGGCGCATTGCCTGTATTCTGTCTCATTGTGGCAAGGAGATAATTCCTCATAAAGGAGAGAAAATCTGTTCACAGCGTCCCAAGTACTGTTTCAATAACACTTTACCAATTCAGTAAGGTGTCTTCATACTTATACTTCCATCATTTTACAATGAAGGACACTGTACATTACTGTGCTGATTACCTACTGCTCCGTATGAATTCTATCAGTGGCTCATGACCAAGGACACCCACCTCCTTTTCACCAAGAACACTTCCCATCATCTCACCTTCGCATAAATACAAACTGGGAAGGATGGTATGTTTTGCCAAATCATTTTGTTGCCTTGAAAAACGCTATGCTTTAAGCACAGCCACGCCAACAACAACACCACTATTGCCATTGGAGATGGTTGGAGATGGTGGCAGATGCTGCAGAGGTGATGGCCTAGCTGTATTTTCTCTGGAATAATAACCCAGAGACTCAGGTGATAACCGAGACTCCGGTTTCGAATCCCACCACGGCAAATGTTGGAAATTGCATTCAATAAAATATCAGGAATTGAGAATCTAATGAAACCATTGTGTTTGTCCTACCTGGAACACTAATGCACTTCAGAGAAGGAAATCTACTGTCTTCACCTGGTCGGATTTACCTGTGACTCCAGACCACAGCACTGTGGTTAACATACAGTTGTAGTTTGAAATGGCCAAGCCAGCCGCTCCGTTATATCACTCACTAAAATTTTCAAATAAATGAAACCGGGCGGACCACAACACTGACTACTTACAGCCAACAGGCTGCAGTGGGTCAGGGAGGTGGCTCACCAACACCTTCTCAAGGACAATCAGGAAAGGAATTAATTACTGGCCCAACATCCCATTACTGAATAAAAGAAGATGATGACACTCAAGTAAGAGAGACAAAGGGACATAGTTGACTTCAAACTGGGACATGGAGGTACACCTCACATGGGCATGCATTTCAGTAATATGGGAACAGGAGAAAAATAAATAAGATTAGTCTGGACTATTATTTCCATTCCAGCTAATCATCAACATTCCCTCTGTTTGTCTCTTTCTCTCTACCTCTCTCTTTCTCTATCTATTCAACTCACTGCTTCTCCCTTTCACAACAGCCATCCCTGTCATCAACAACAAACACACTATATACCAACTGCATTCAGTTCTGATGTATGGTCATTGGACGCGAAATGTCACTTCTATTATTCTCTCGACCTGAGGCTACCATATCTGTTCAGTTTCTCTGGCACTTACTCGCTCCTTTTGTTTCTAATCTCTAGCAACATTCTTTTTTTTTTGCCTCTACCTTTCATGGGATGTCTGCATCACTGACAGGGCAGCATTTGTGGACCTCACTAAATGCCTTTTACTGTGAGGCCATACCTTAAGGTATTGGGTCTGACGTCAGTTTTAATTCAGACCAGACAATAATGTGAGATTTCTTCACCAAAGGGCAACAGTGAAATAGATAAACTTATTGACAAAGTGCTGGTGGGATTATACTAGTAAAATTCACTTTTATTTCCAGTTCCTGTCATTTGAATTTAAGTTCTGTCATCATCTGTGATAGGATTTGAAACAGTGTCCATGGTGTAGTTACCTGGGCCACTGAATTACGTGGCCATCGACATTACTACTCTGACACAGTGTCCCTGTCATGAATTTAATTTACAGACAAGAACAAGATTTTGATGGAAACATTTGTAACGGAAAGACTGATTAGAAGAGAACAGGAACCATAAAGTCTGACTTTTACAAAGGTATAGATAATGGGTTATTTAGCACTCGCACTGACGTCAAGACGGCGTCTGGCGATACCATGGATAGCTTTGGTGATGGAAAGAATACCAAGACATAAATCAATTCGGGGAAAATAGGTACTTTGTGATTGTGAACAGTCTTGTTTTCAGATGTTTATGTGTGCGGGGGTGTGGGCGGTTCTGAATTTGTGGGTAATGAATGCATTTGCATTTAAAACTGAAGATGACAGTTTCAGCATTTACTAAATATAGATAACAGAAATAGCACTGAAGTTCACCATGGGATTAATAAATCGATAGTGATGGGAAGACTTACCAGGAACACCAACAATAGCGAGCATTGGATAGTAACCAGCCTGAATAATCAGCAGTACACCGTATATCCTCTCTGGTAATATGTGCCCATACCAGGAAAGATACAAAAGACCCCAAGATAAACTCCTGTCCATTGTTGCAGCATTCCAGTCTATTTTTCTTAGATTCTGAACCATTGATGCGTCATTCCTGTCGACTGTTCTCAGATTCTGATCCATTGTTGGCATATTCCAGTCTAATGCTGTCAGATTCTGATCCACTGTTGAAACATTCCAGTCTATGGTTCTCAGATTCTGATGTTCGCTGCAACTGCTGATCCTTGTCAGTGTTGCTGCTGATACATCTGCAGCAACAATGGGGTAAAGCATTGGAAGAAGCCCCGTACAAAGAGAAGAAGAAAACCATCCAGTGACATAATTAGAATCCATGGAGACTGACATCAATCACAGTCACTGAACAAACAGATCCAGATAACTCCTTTTGGAATGCGACCTTCAGTTCAAAATAACAACTGGATTGAACTGAATGTTGACATTGCTGGCTAATGGTCACATCTCCCATTTCCAGTTGCTCTCGTGAAGTTAATTGTGAGGGAGAATTATTGACGTTTTCTTATCGCGGGTTAGATGATTCTGCTGTGTTATTCATTTGCAATGCTGTAACTACCTGAACGCTCCACCATGACCATCCACAAAAGAAAAATCACAATCAAGATGTGGTTTCCATGCTGGTCTCTTCTCGACTAGAACAGGCGCTAAGCAACAGATTCTCAGTGGATATATTTGCCCTGACCATACACAGGAAGTGTGGATATTTCTGGACATTCCACTCGTGACAATGCTGAATCTTCAACACACAATATGATTGAGCACTGTTTTATGTAAACTAACAAACACCTTAATACATTATATTGGCTTCAAAGCTGTAAGACTTACATTTTTGGAATTCAGTCCAACGCCAAATGTGCATGTTCTCACAAAGCCAGTCCTTTTACAGGGTTATGTTGTCCTTGGTTTTTTTGAAAGAAGGTCTAAAGGACCCAAGATTCCAAGATGTCAGAATTTTGAAAGGTTCTTTGTGGTCCATTTGTTTATACCTAACAGATAATGCCTCATCCAGAAGCCTTTCAAATCTTTAGAAAGTACCCTGTATAATCAGGAGGACCTGTCCTGCTCCCTCGCTGGACAGGTTGGATCAGTTCGGGGTTAGTTGAGTCAGAGTCACTGGACGCTCTCTGCCTCCTTCTGCACTTCCGACATTTTAACCTGTAAGCAGTTGTGTCAGTTTTATTCTTGGTGCGAAGGCGTTTTGTTTATTGGAATTGTTGCAAGTATATTGGAACAGCATCCTTAAATCGGGATAGACTGTCAGGTTCGGATACGATACGTTATTCAGGTATTCTGTTTTTGGTTCCTTATGTTTAATGGGCGGCACGGTGGCACAGTGGTTAGCACTGCTGCCTCACAGCGCCGGAGACCCGGGTTCAATTCCCGCCTCAGGCGACTGACTGTGTGGAGTTTGCACGTTCTCCCTGTGTCTGCGTGGGTTTTCTCCGGGTGCTCCGGTTTCCTCCCACAGTCCAAAGATGTGCAGGTCAGGTGAATTGGCCATGCTAAATTGCCCGTAGTGTTAGGTAAGGGGTAGATGTAGATGTAGGGGTATGGGTGGGTACGCTTCGGCGGGGCGGTGTGGACTTGTTGGGCCAAAGGGCCTGTTTCCACACTGTAAGTAATCTAATCTAATTTGGCAAATAAATGTCATTTGTTTAAAACTCAGCAGTTTGACCAGCTAATTCACTCTGGGAATATCAGCTATACACTAACCTTCAACAAGTAGCAAATTTACCGTCCGGCTACCTGCTTAAAATGTTTTGAGGGTTCGGGTTTGGTCCATAACAGATTAGGGGCCTTCGCGGGATTTAGACAGCGAGTGGCGGGTATTATGTCTCTTATTTCGTGTGTTGATTTGGTGAGTAAACAGACCTTCAGACAGCAATGGTTCTTGCTGGAACCAAGCTTGTTTTGGAGGTGGAGAAAGTGACCTTGGGGGTTTTACAAAATGCACATAAGTCCAAGCCGTGGGAATTAGAAGACAAAGGGAGTTAAAGCTACCGTCTGATGTGAGGAAAGATGAGATGATTACAGCAGTAGCTCAGCATTCCAATTTGCTGCAAACTCCATCAGGATCTGTGGAGATGACTAAACTTCAATCGCAAAAGAGGCAGCTTGAGTTGGAAGCAGAGGTGAAGCAGTTTGAGCTACGACTAAAATCAGAAGAGGAAGAAAGATAACGAATAGGTTTAACAGAGGAAAGAGAAAAAAATAAATAGCTTCAGCAGGAGAGAAAGAAAAAGAGGGAGCATTTGAGCTTCCGAGGTGGACACTTAGAATGGAAAGTCAGCTGAAAAGGATAAGGATGAAGGTTGAAGGTAAGCTTCATGAGGAACAGACTGAAGATGGGTAAACCCATGGTCGTCCAAAGCCTGGTGAGAAATGTGTTTCAGTATATTCACAGCTTGCCCAGATTAATGAGTAGGGAAGTGGCTGAAGAATTTCAGTGGGCAGTGACCATGTAGGTTTTGTTGACCCAGACAAAACTTGTAGGTAGAGCTAGTGAGGTATGCGCAACACTATCAGAGGAGGGATCTGGGGAGTATGAGGAGAGGAAAATATACGTATGAGCACGTGCCAAAAGCCTACAGACAACGTGAGGAATTTAAGGAAGGATCCTGGTCGAACCCATATTGAGTTGGAAAGAATCAAACAAAGTAATTTTGATAGATGGATAAGAGCTATAAAAAGAGAGCAAACCTACGATGCTCTGAGAGAGACAATTACTTTGGAGGAGTTTCAGCATTCACATAGTGCAAACTCATTTGGAAGATACTAGAGTAATAAAGGCAAGGCTGGCAGCTGAATAGTCTGATGATTATGACTAGTGATTATTGTTATAAAACTTGTTTTGGCTTCCAGAGTCAATTTCAGTCCATGATGGATAAAAATTGGGGCAAAGAGAAATCCCCACGTAGAAAGGGAGACGTAGATCTCGGTGAAGGCAATACTTGAAGGAGGCAGAGAAGATTTTTTTTTAAACTCCAGTGTTTTCATTGTAACAAATTAGGGCACATGAAATCATTGTTTTGGTGGATTCAGAAAAAAACACAGACGTAGGAAAAAGGAATAAATCTGGGAGTTTTGATGGAGTGGTAACAGAAAGCACAGTGGAAACTAGAAAGCTGCATCAGAGCGTATAATCTGATTGGAGGTTTGTTACGGAGGGAGTACCAGATCTGCTTATAAAATATACCTGCAAAGGGAAAGTTTATTCACATAGGGCAGGTAAAGAGAATGCAATATTAAGAGACACCGGATCCTCTGTGAATAGATAAGGAGATATGTACTCCTGAAGGTATATTTCCAGAAAACGTACAGCGAAAGGCAATTCACCATGAGACAAAAGGTGCAAAATCATGTAATGTGAGCATAGCGTGTCCAGAAAAGTGTGGGGAAACTGTGGTAGAGGTATTGGACAAACTCTCAGCTCCAGGAATACAATTTGTTCTTGCGGAAAATATAGCTGATTCATTGGTAGGATTACTGCTACTCTAGTTGAAAAGCCAGTGGATATGCAGGCAACTGAATCAATGTAGGAGTCTTATCCTTGAAATTTTCCTGATTGTGGGTCACAAAGTCCCAATGTCACGAGTTGAAACAGAAAATACCAAAAGTGTAAAGATAAGGAAGCTTCAGTGGCATGAACAGATACATTGTTCCATCAGAAAGTTGAGACAAAACAGGAGCAAATAGGTGATCATGTAAATATTTTTTGCTCAGCTAAACTAATTGAGTCACAGCAGAAAGATAAAAGTTTAAAGCAGTTGTATCAAAAAGCACATACGTTAGGAATTTTGAATGTATCCCTGAGCTTTATTACCTTAAAAATGATGTCCAAATGAGGAAATGGAGACTATCATATATTCAAGGAGATGAGAAATGAGAAGAGATTCATCAAGTCATATTGCCAATGTGGTACAAAAACGAGGTGATGCGAATGGTGGATGATTTACCACCGAGAAGTCAGTTCGGAGTGAGGAAAAAAAACAGACTGAATACAGAGACATTTTACTGGCCTGGACTGCAACAGGATGTAGTTGAATTTTGCCAGATGCATCATACATGTCAGGTAATTGGAAAAACACAAGCGATAATAAAACCTGCACCTGTCATAACTACTCCGGCATTTGAGGAACCTTTTACAGGAGTCTTAATTGATTGGCTAGGTCCCAGACCGCAATCAAAAGAGTGGGCATCAGTATTTTTTTTGACAATAATGGATGCATCGACTAGATTTCCAGAGGCCATCCCAAGGTGCAGTATCACAGCTAAAAGAATTGCAAAGGAATTACTCTTTCTTAAAAAAAATAGATACGGACTACCAATGAAGATACAGTGAGATAAAGGTTCAAAGTTCACATCTAATTAATCACGATAATGTCTTAGGAATGAAGCAATTCAAATCTACTGCAAACCATCCACAATTGCAGGGAGCCCTAGAAATGTGACATTAAACATTAAAGACCATGTTGAGGGCTTATAATCAGGATTATCCAGATGATTAGGGTTAGGGAATTCCATTTGTATTTTTTGTGATCAGGGATGCCCCAAATTAACAGAGCAAATTCGTTCCATTGGAATTATTTTTGGAGCATTAAGTGAGAGGACCATTAAAATTGATTAAGGAGAAAATAGTAAATCAGAGTTCAAAGGCCACACATTTGGACTCGGTCTCAAAATTTAAGGAACGATTAATAGCGATGGGGAGTTGGCTAGACAGCATTTAAAAGAAATGCAACATGCAATAAAACAGGAAGCAGATAGGAAATTTTTAAAAATGCAATTTTGTTATCGGGGATAAGATATTACTGTTAGTTCCAGTTATAGGTGAAACTTGAAAAGCAAGGTTTAGTAGACCTTATCAAACACAACGGATATTGAGTGAGAGTAACTACTTGATAGGGACTCCAGAAAGAAAGAAATCTCACAGCGTATGTCATGTGAATATGCTCAAAATGTACTTTGACAGGTAAGGACAGCCAGAGAACTAGGTGTTAATGATTACGGCACAGAAGGAAAAAACAACTTCAGAGGATTCTGATTCGGACATTCCTCAAATTAAAGTGGACAATGAGGTAGTTGTTTAAAAATGTGTTGCTGGAAAAGCGCAGCAGGTCAGGCAGCATCAAAGGAGAAGAAGAATCAACGTTCCGGGCATAATCCCTTGTTCAGGATTGAGGAGGGTCTGCCAAGCAGGCTAAGATAAAAGGTAGGGAGGAGGGACTTGGGAGAGGGGCATTGGGAATGCGATAGGTGGAAGGAGGTTCAGGTGAGGGTGATAGGCCGGAGAGGGGGTAGGGGGGGGAGAGGTCGAGAAGAAGATTGCAAGTCAAGAAAGCGGTGCTGACTCTGAGGGTTTGGACTGAGAAAAGGTTGGTGGAGGGGAAATGAGGAAGCTGGAGAAATCTGCATTCATCCCTTGTGGTTGGAGGGTTCCTAGGCAGAAGGTGAGTCGCTCTTCCTCCAGGCGTCGTGTTGCCATGGTCTGGTGATGGAGGAGTCCAAGGACCTGCATGTCCTTGGCGGAGTGGGAGGGGGAGTTAAAGTGTTCAGCCACGGTGCAGTTCGGTTGGTTGGTGCTGGTGTCCCAGAGGTGATGTCTGAAACGTTCTGCAAGTAGGTGGCCTGTCTCCCCAATGTATAGGAGGCCACATCGGGTGCATTGGATGCACTAAATGATGTGTGTGGAGGTGCAGGTGAATTTCTGATGGATATTGAAGGATCCCTTGGGGCCTTGGAGGGAAGTGAGGGGGGAGGTGTGGGCGCAAGTTTTTCATTTTTTGCAGTTGCAGGGGAAGGTGCCGGGAGCGGAGGTTGCATTGGTGGAGTGTGTGGATCTGACAAGGGAGTCATGGAAGGAGTGGTCTTTCCGAAACGCTGATAGGGGTGGGGAGAGAAATACATCCTTGGTGGTGGGGTCCGTTTGGAGGTGGCAGAAATGACGAAGGATGAACCGATGTTACTGGAGGTTGAAGGGTGGTAGGTGAGGACTAGTGGGGTTCTGTCCTGGTGGTGATTGGAGGGGCGGGAAGTTTAGGAGATGCGGTGGAGAGCATCGTCAACCACGAATGGGGGGAAATTGCGGTGTTTGAAGAAGGAGGCCAGTGGATTGTTCGGTATTGGAATTGGTCCTCCTGGGAGCAGATGCGGTGAAGGCGAAGGAATTGGGAATATAACCCCACCTTTTCCTCCACTACATTGATGACTGTATCGGCGCTACCTCGTGCTCCCACGAGGAGATTGAACAGTTCATCCACTTTACGAACACCTTCCACCCAGACCTCAAATTTACCTGGAGAATCTCAGACTCCTCCCTCCCCTTCCGAGACCTCTCCATCTCTATCTCGGGCGACCGACTCAATACGGACGTATACTATAAACCGACTGACTCCCACAGCTACCTAGATTAAACCTCTTCCCACCCTGCCCCCTGTGAAAAAGCCATCCCACGTTTCATTCCAGCTCCAACTCTGACATGTCCCTGTAGATGAGGAAAATTACTGAACTATATCCAGTCCCTGAATAGGAGAATAATTACAATCTGGTCAATTACCACACCCTCAGTCCCATCTCGACAGACAAATTGGTGGGAATACGTTTCGATAAAGCTGTCAAGTAGCAACGAAATAATCAGGTCAGTGTGGTTTCTGATAGGTCCCCATGTGGAGATGGTGCTGCAGTGGGCATATCATTGGTTTACGAATCCAGTCCAGGCCAATGATCTGGCAGCTGTTGGAAGTTAAAAATAATTAATAAAATATCGATATCTAAAATCTGGTGTCGGTAATAGTGTCCAATATTGATTGTAAACATCAGTCTCCTTCCCCAAGTGATCTCCCGTGCCTTCTTGGCCTAAAAGTGACTCCAGACACACAAACATGGTCTCTGAATCGGCCAAGTGAGACACTCAATTGTATCAAACTACTCTGAGGTCTTAAAGGATAAAACCTGACAGAACATCTAGCATCAACCTCGTTATCAGAAAAGGGAGTGAGAAACACAGTTCTGTCGACCCTGCATAGACATCCTTCCTAACATTTGAGAGCTTATGACAACATTTACAGAGCTTTCCCACAGACTGAACAGAAACATCAGGAGAGTAGGAGGTCATTCAGCACATTGAGCTTTCCGCATACTATTTCATGGCCGAACATCTCCTCAAAGCAGTTTTCCCCACACAATGTTCATATCCCAAAATATGTTTAAACATTGTGAAATATAGTGCCTTCGGCCCATCAATATATAGGGAGTTCTCAGATAACACATGTTTAGTAAGTATGATTTGACTGCAATGTGATTCGTGAACCATTTTCTAGAAAGTGAACTAACATCCCTGCTTCCAATCTGTCACACCCTGTCAGAGTTTATATATCTCACTGATATCTCCACTCATTTTCCTAAAGCCCATGGAATATAGGCCCAGTCACCCCAAACTCTGCTCCCACAACTAACTGTCATCCCAGAGATCAGTCTGTCATCCTTCACTGCACTCCCTCAATGTCAGATTTGCCCTTTATTAGGTAAGGACACCAAAACTGCACACAATACTGCACAATGTTCGAGATGGGGTCCCACCAAGGCCCTGTACAGTTGCAGTAAATGACCCTTACTCCTGTATTCTAAATCACCCTGAAATGAAGGTGAATAAACCATTTATCTTGCTACCTGCTTTCTGCTCCTGCAATATTGCTTTCAGTGACTAGTGTACAGGGAGATCCAGATTCTTTTCAATGTTACATCTCCCTACTTGCTGAGTCTACGTACACTGTATACAGCTCGCCAATGCCATTCCCAGTATTGACTTCCGTGTTCAGAACTCACTGCCCTACATGGACTCGGAATGCTGCGCAGAAATAAACAAAAATGCAACTTAAGAATATTTATATATCAACAAATTTCAACCAATCCCTTTTCAAATGATAGGCTGCCATTCAATTGATCCCATCAATGTACACAACCTCTCATCTCTGCCATTGCTCTCCATCTGCCAGGTATTTGCCCAGTCACTCCACTTGTCTCAATCAATTTGGAGCCTTTTTTACATCCTCCTCATCCACTCACAAGCTGACATCGTTTAGAGCTGTCAGCAGTCTTGGGAATATTGCAATTGAGCCCCTCAACCAAAGATATGATGTGTATTTGGAATAGTTGTATGCCAAATCTCGATCCTTGTTATATCCTCCAAGCCTTCCATTGAAAAAACATGGTTTTATTCCTACTCACTGTTTCCTGCCAACTCTCCCATTCTAAAACCATGACCATATATTAGCCCCAGTCCCATAGGATTCGAATTTGCACAATAGGCTTGGGGCTTTATCAAAAGATCTTTCTGAAAATCCAATCGTATTGCGTTGATACCTTCTCCATAATTTTGCTAAAAGCCATTTTCCCAAACATGATTCCTATTTCATAAACCTCTGTTGACTTTGCCTATGCCCATTAATTTCAGTCCAATATTTTCTCTAAAACATTTTAGTTACTAATTTCATTCTATTCCCTTTTTCTCACCAGACTAAAGTTCCCGAGTATTGCGAGGAAATGTTATTTTTGTTTTTTCTTCTTCTGTGAAGGCATAACCGAAGTATTTGCTCCATTGATCTGCTATTTACCTGTCCTCAATTAGCTGGTATCAGACTGTAAGGAAGCTGCACCTTTTTCTCTTAATTTTGCCATTGGCGTATTTTCAGAAGATATTACAAGTTCACTCATATACACTGTGATAAGATATTCTTCAGAAAACCATCAATTCCTATCTTAAGCTGCTGAATGATTGACCTTCCACAGCCATATAATCACAGAAGCACAGACTCTGTACTATCAGAAATACAGCACGGTCGACATTAGTCCCACTTTCCAACACAAAACCTGTCGCCGTGAATCTTATGGCATTTGAAGTGCACAACCATGTATTTTCTAATGGTTTTGAGGTTACCATGACAATTCCCTCTCACGAAGTGCATCCCAGACCCAAACACACTTTGCATCAAAAACAGTCCTCAAATCCTCACTAAGCTTCAAACCCTTCACTTCAAAAGTGTGTCCTTTTGATTAAAAGGACCAGCTGCTGTCTATCCACCCCATCCATATCCCTCGTAATCTTATCCTCCTGATTCAGGTCCCCCTTAGCCTTCTCTGCACCAAAGTAAACAATTCGAGCTTATCCAGGCTCTATCCATAGCTGATACGCTCCATCCCAGGGAGCATCCTGGTGAATCTCCTCTGCACCCCCTCCAGTACCATCACATCCTTCCTGTAATGTAGCTCCCAGAATTGCACACAGTATTCCATCTTGGCTAATGAAAGTTCCACATAGCTCTTATAATCTATGCTTCGATATGTGAAGGCTATGTTTACGCTCCCGTACGCTTTCTCAAATTGTGTGTTACCCTGTCCAGCCACATTCAGAGATGTGTGGAGAAGCACCCTCTCAGCTTCCTAGTGTGTTGCCATTCATTGAGTCCTTGCCTGTCTGGTTCCTTCTTCCAAAGTGCATCACCTCATATTTATCAGGGTTACATTCCATCTGCCATTGATCCACCCATCTGACCATTCCATCTGTATCTTCCTGCAACGTAAGCCCTTCCTCTTCACTGCCAACTACCCGGCCAATCTTTGTATCAAACACAAACTTACTTAAGACACTCCCCACCCCTCGTCCATATTCACAGCTGCATCCTTCATGATAAAGTTTAAAATCAGAAAACATCAGGTTGTAGTCCAACAGGTTTATTTGGAGGCACGAGCTTTCAAAACGCTGCTTCTTCATCAGGTGGTTGTACGCTTTGATGAAGCACTTCAAAAACTATTCCCACCGAATATACCTTTTGGAGTATAACCTGGTGTTATGCAATTTTTAGCTTTGTCCACCGCAATCCAACACCAACACCTCCGAATCACAAATATTAAGAGACACAGCACTGATCCCCGTGGTGCACCATTGGACACTAGCCTCCAATCACACAAACAGCCCTCTACCACCACCCTCTGTCTCCTAACAATTAGGTTAATTTGGTTGCAACTTGGCAAGTCACTAATGAGTCCTACCTGTTCCCTAGTTAGAACATAGAACATAGAACATAGAAGAATACAGCGCAGTACAGGCCCTTCGGCCCTCGATGTTGCGCCGATCAAAGCCCACCTAACCTACACTAACCCACTATCCTCCATATACCTATCCAATGCCCGCTTAAATACCCATAAAAAGGGAGAGTCCACCACTGCTACTGGCAGGGCATTCCATGAACTTACGACTCGCTGAGTGAAGAACCTACCCCTAACATCAGTCCTATATCTACCCCCCCTTAATTTAAAGCTTTGCCCCCTTGTAATAGCTGACTCCATACGTGGAAAAAGTTCTCACTGTCAACCCTATCTAACCCCCTAATCATCTTGTACACCTCTATCAAGTCACCCCTAAACCTTCTTTTCTCCAATTAAAACAACCCCAAGTGCCTCAGCCTTTCCTCATAGGATCTTCCTACCATACCAGGCAACATCCTGGTAAACTTCCTCTGCACCCGTTCCAGTGCCTCCACATCCTTCCTATAGTATGGCGACCAAAACTGCACACAATATTCCAGATGCGGCCGCACCAGAGTCTTATACAACTGCAGCATGACCTTAGGACTCCGGAACTAAATTCCTCTACCAATAAGAGCCAGTACGCCATATGCCTTCTTCACTGCACTATTTACCTGGGTGGCAACTTTCAGAGATCTGTGTACATGGACACCAAGATCCCTCTTCTCTTCTACACGACCAAGTATCCGACCATTAGCCCAGTACCCCATCTTTTTGTTACTCTTACCAAAGTGAATCACCTCACACTTAGCTACATTGAACTCCATTTGCCACCTTTCTGCCAAGCTCTGCAGCTTCTCTATATCCCGCTGTAGCCTGCCACATCCTTCCTCACTGTCTACAACTCCTCCGACTTTTGTATCATCCGCAAACTTGCTCACCCAACCTTCTAACCCTTCCTCCATTTAATTTATAAAAATGACAAACAGCAATGGTCCCAAAACAGATCCTTGCGGAACACCGCTAGTGACTGCATTCCAAGATGAACCTTTGCCATCAACTACTACCCTCTGTCTTCTTCCAGCCAGCCAATTCCTAATCCAAACCTCCAACTCAGCCTCAATGCCATATCTCTGTATTTTCTGCAGTAGCCTACCATGGGGGACCTTATCAAACGCCTTACTAAAAGCCATATATACCACATCTACCGCTTTCCCCTCATCCACCTCCTTTGTCACCTTCTCAAAGAATTCAATAAGGTTTGTGAGGCAAAACCTGCCCTTCACAAAACCATGCTGACTATCCTTGATCACATTATTCTTATCTAGATGTGCATAAATCCTATCCCTTACAATTCTCTCTAAGACTTTGCCCACAACAGAAGTGAGACTCACTGGCCTATAGTTACTAGGATTATCCCTACTCCCCTTCTTGAACAAGGGAACCACGTTTGCTAGCCTCCAGTCCTCTGGCACTACTCCTGTAGACAAAGAAGACACAAAAATCAAGGCCAATGGCTCTGCAATCTCCTCCCTTGCTTCCCAGAGAATCCTAGGATAAATGCCATCAGGCCCAGGGGACTTATCTATTTTCACCCTTGCCAGAATTTCCAACACCTCTTCTCTACATATCTCAAAGCCATTCGTGCCTCAGTATTCATATCGACAACAATGTCCTGTTCCTGAGTGAATACTGACGAAATGTATTCATTCAGTGCCTCCCCAATCTCTTCAGCCTCCACACGGAACTTCACATTACTATCCTTGATTGGACCTATTCCTACCCTAGTCATTCTTTTATTCCTAACATACCTATAGAAAGCCTTAGGTTTTTCCCTAATCCTACCAACTAAGGACCTTTCATGTCCCCTCCTTGCTGCTCTTCGCTCTCTCTTCAGGTCCTTCCGGGCTACCTTATAACTCTCAATCGCCCCTATTGAACCTTCACGCCTCATCTTTACAAAGGCCGCCCTCTTCCATTGAACAAGGGATTCCAATTCCTTATTAAACCACGGCTCCCTCACACGACCCTTTCCTCCCTGCCTGATAGGTACGTACTTATCAAGGACACTCAATAGCTGCTCCTTGAACAAGTTCCACATATCAATTACGCTCTTGCCTTGGAATCTACTTTTCCAATCCACACATCCTAAGTCATGCCTCACCGCATCATAATTTCCCTGCCCCCAGCTATAACTCTTGCCCTGTAGTACACACTTATCCCTCTCCATCACTAGAGTAAAAATCACCGAATTGTGGTCACTGTCCCCAAAGTGCTCACCTACCTCTAGTTCTAATACCTGGCCTGGTTCGTTACCCAGAACCAAATCCAGTATGGCCTCACCTCTTGTTGGCTTATCTACATATTGTGTCAGGAAACTCTCCTGCACACATTGGACAAACACTGACCCATCTAACGAACTTGAGCTATAGCTTTCCCAATCAATATCAGGAAAGTTAAAGTCCCCCAGAACAACCACCCTATTACTGTCACTCTTCTCCTGAATCATCTTCGCAATCCTTTCTTCAACGATTCTAGGACTATTAGGAGGCCTGTAAAAGACTCCTAACATTGTGACCTTACCTCTCCTATTCCTAACCAGTTATTCTGTTCTGCTGGAGACACTTGTAGAATATCTGGTGATTCTCCCGAATCTTTCCTACCAGTAGGTTTCCATGCCCCTGTATTAGTCACTCCCATCCAAATGATGAATTTCCTCCTTATTGCAGTCTTAACTGGCCTGTCCCAGATCCTGCCATTATTTGCCTTGAATGTGGAATAGACAGCGAGGGAAACGTTCTGTTAATTTCCAACTTGTCAAATGTTTTGTGAATTATCTAAATTTCACTGTGACCCACCTCTCATTCTTTGAAACTCTAGAGAACACAGGCCGAGTTTCCTCATCAGGCAATCTCACCATCTGAGGGATTAATCTGGAGAATGCCCACTGCACTTCCGCTCAGGTCAGTATATTCTTTCCGTGATTCGGTCACCAAAACTGTGCACAATACTCCAGCTACAGTCCCACCAACACGCTGTGAAACTGTTTCAACATGTCTTTACATCAATGTTCTGACTCCCTTAAATGAAGGCGAACCAAACTTTAACTTTCCACTTCCATATATTCCTCCAAATACCCTTCACATTCATTGCATTTACGAACTCACTGAGATCTTATAGAAACCCTTCCGAAAATCCAATATATGCCACTTCTACTCTTTCCCCATTATCTATGCTGTAAGAAACAACTTCAAGCAATTCCGAAGTTTATCAAGTATGATGTCTCTTTCAGAAATGCATGCTGATTCTCTCCATTGTTGCTGCTAATTTCTAAATAGCAAAAATGTCATCCTGTGTGATAGATTCCAACAGTTTCCCTACAAATGTCACGTTACCTGGTCTACAGTTCTCCACACTATGTCTTTTTCCCTTTGTAGCTGATTGGATCCCTTCCATTCACCTATAGTTTATCCACAATAGTTTCCGGTCTCTGCAGAATGTATAGGAAAATAAAACACAGTCATCGACAGTGCAATTAATACTACTATTGGTATTTATTTCTGGCATTTTGATATGAAGTACATCTGTTTCAGCAGACTTAGCAATGCTCAATCCAGCTACATGTTCAAGTACTACCTTGTTACTGATATGAATTGAGTTTGTCTTTAGCTCCAGGAGTCCGATACGATAACTTGGCATTACTGGGTGATTTTCTGAATCTTCCTCCATGAAGACAGATGCGATGTAACTGGTTATTTTGTTGGCCATTTCCCTGTTCTGCACAAGGACCTCTCCTCTCCCGATTACAAATTTCCACATTTGACTTTGCTTTTATTTTGTTTCTTTTGAAATGTAGATTGCAGATTGATGTAGTCTTTGTGGTCCTGTTTGTTAGCAGGTATGTTCTCTTTTTGATTTCCTTTTCAGTTTCATGGCCTTCCATTTTTGTAACGTTAATTGTTGAGAATTCTCAGGTTTTCACAATAGCTGGAATTCTTCTGAAGTCACTTCCTACGATTAATATATTTTCTAATTTGTTATGTTAACCATCACTGAGTCACTTTCTCACTCTTTGGTGTTTGCACCTGAAATAAATAGATGTAATTTTCAGACTTTGCAGTATTTCTAAAAACTCCTGGTCCTGACCAGTTATATTCAGGAACACAGCAGGAGGATAGGGGGATAGAGAAAATATTGCGGGAGCACTGTTTGACTCTTTTCTATCATCACTGGCCAACGAGTGCCGTCCTGAACAACTGGAGTATAGCGAATACTGAGCCCGTATTCAAGAAATGCTACAAAGATAAACCTGGGAACTAAAGACCAGTAATCCTAAAATCTAGTGGGTAGGTTACTTTAGAAGGTTTAGAGAGATTGGATATACATGCATTTGGAAAGGCAGGGTATGGTTCGGAGTAAGATTAGAATGGTGCTGGAAAAGCAGAGCAGGTCAGGAAACATCCGAGGAGCAAAAAAATCGATGTTTCTGGCAAAAGCCCTTCATCAAATTCAGCACAGGAGTTTGTGCAAGAGAGATCGTGACTCACAATTTTGTGGAGTTCTTTGATAAAGTGCCCAGCAACGTTGAGGAGGTATGGGTGGGAAACGTAGTATAGGTTGATTCCAGTAAGGCCTTCAGTAAGTTTCCACATGGTACTTTGCTCTGGAAGGTTAGATCGCATGGAATTGAGGGGGAGCTGGCAAATTAGCTACAAAATTGCCTTGATGGTAGGAAGGAGAGATTAATACTGGAAACATGCTGGTCAGACTGGCGGCCTGTGAATAGTGGAATGCCTCTGGGGTTGATGCTAGGACCATTACATATTACATATATCTATGATTTACATGAGAATGTACAGGCATGATTTGTAAGTTTGAAGACGGCACTAAAACAAGCGGCATCATGGAGAGTGAGGAAGGTTATCAGAAATTTCAGAAATTACAGCAGTACTTTGATCAGCTGGAGAAGTGGCTGAGAAATGGCAAATGGATTTTAATATAGATCAGTGTAAGTTCTTGCATTTGAGAAAGTCAAATCAAGTTTGGGGTTTCTTGGTGAATGGTTGGGTCCTAAGGAGTGTAGTGGAACAGAGGGACCTTGGAATTCAGGTACATGGTTCTCTGGAAGTTGATTCAGACGTAGACAGTGAAGAAAGCTTTTGGCACACTGGCCTTAATCGGTTTATATCACTGAGTATCGAAATTAGAGAGTTATGATGCAGTTATACAGAATGCTAGTGAGGCCATATTGGTAGCGTTATGTTCAGTTTTGTTCACATTGCTATAGGAAGGATGTTATTAAACTGGAAAGAGTGCAGAAAACATTTACAAGGATATTGCCCAGATCTCAATGTTCTGCGTTATAGAAAGAGGTTGGACAAATTAGGACTTTTTACTTTTGTGTGCATGAGGCTGAGGGAGGATCATATTGAAGTTTATAAGATCATGACAGGCATGGATAGAGTGAATGCACACAGTCTTTTTTTCCCAGGGTTGGGCAATCACAGATTAGAGGGCATCAGTTTAAGGTCAGAGGGAAAAGAATTAAAGGGAACTTGAGGAATAACTTTTTAACACAGGGGCTGTTACACATATGGAATGAGAAGTGGTTGAGACGGATACATTTACAATATTTCAAAGGCATTTGAACAAATACACGGATTGTAAAGGATTAGAAAGATACGGGACAATGACAGGGAAATGGGTTTAGCGTGGATGGGCATTTTGGTTGCAATTGACCCATTTGGGCTGAAAGGCCTGTCTCCGTGCTGTCTGTCTCTATGACTCTAACAAACATTGCTTGTCTCCCACTGAATGTTATATTGTACTTTCCAAATTTATGAAGATATCTTGACATTCTAGCCTCCAGTCTTCCGCGATGTTTGACTAGAATATTCAAGCATTCTATATTGTATGCAGACCCCTTGTAAAGTGTACCTTATAAATGCCATTATTCCTTAAAGGCTGCTTCAGACCAAGGTTAATAATTCGTCTTTCTGACCACACCACATCAAATCCGAAATAACCTGCTCTTTAGTTTGCTTCACAACATACTCTTCAACCCACCTCATATACACTTACGGAACTTATTTTTCACAGCTTCAGCAGTCACTTAGTTAACACTGTTAACCATTCAATAAGACTGCGGTATCCAGAATACTTGCCTATCTAATTTCCAGAGCATATGTTGCTCCGATTTTCTGCTACCGTTTTGTTTTCGATATATAACACACCAATATTTGCTTCTCCTTGCTATCTGTAAACTCTACCTAAACTGATGCAGTGGAAGCTGAGGGACAGGTCTGTGTCGTTATTCGTGATAGACCTGGACAAGACATTTAGGGAAGCTCACCACGACGCTGAGATGATGTGAAGAAATGTCCCACAGTATTGGACAAGCAACAATATCCTCCTCGCTCTGTTACCATATACTCTTTGCTCCCTCACACTCACTGTATATCTGTTATATAGCACCTAACCCCGAACAAGGTTCACGCTCTGTCTCCAAATAATGCTCAGGCACTCCCACTCTCACTATTGAAATCAGCAAATAATAACACTATATGGATTCAAAACTGTCGACTGACTCATTCCAGACACCTCACAACTCCCCCCACCTACACCAGCACAAACAGCAGGGTCACCCATTCACACTCTCCCTCCATCCCTTTCTCCCATTCCAGGAGAAACCGCCTGGAATAGTATAGAAAGGTCCAAGCCTAGTCGTGGAGTGCCTGATATCCGTTCCCTCACTCCCCTCACCCCGCCATGTGGGGAGGACTCTTAAGGAGCTGAAGTGGATCAGGACGCCTCGTGTGGAGAATCTGAAACATCCACGTCCTACTGACCAGTTTAGGAGCAATGTTCAGTGAAAGACAATTCTCAGTTTAAACCCACTGGCAGCTCCCACAACATTCACAACAGTCCTTTCATTTCCATAAAAAACAGCCACAGATACCTCACTTCACAGAGACGCAGACACAGAAATACACAGACGAACACACACAATACTTACAAGGAGATAGGCATACACACACGTATAAACAGACTGAGACATATATAGTCACATACAAATAGACATAAATACAGATAGCAACACAGGCTGCAACACAGACAGACAGATGTAGACACGGAAACACACAGATAACAAGCACACAGACACACACACACAGGCACACACACACACACACACACACGCACGTACAGACACACAAACAGAGGCACAGACACACACACACATACAGATACACGCACAAACACTTACTCACATACAGACACACAGGGGCACAGACAATCGTGTCATTAAGACACAAATCGATATGTTTTTGATTTGTAAGGGGTTCAAGGATTCCAGGGAGAAGGCAGAAGAATGAGGTCGAGGTACTAATAAGACATTATTGAACGGAATTTCAGACTCGATGGGCTGAATAGCCTCAATCTGCTCATTTCCTTAATGCTCCTGCAGTATTATGCTATCAGGCATTCTCTTCCTGAGACAGCAGCAGAGGATCGGCGTGATAAATATTTCATTGGAAAGGGTCAGTGGGAATGTGGGATAGGTTTGGAGTCCATAGTGGTTCATCTTTATTCCTAATTATTCTGTACTTATGTCTGAAAAGAGGTGGTGATTTGATGTTCAGTTAACACAGTTTTAAAATAACAGTTGTCCCACAATGAAATAAGGATGTCCCTTTCACTTTAGTCTTGTGCTACCTGTGGTGTCCTCATCGTCAGGGAGCAGTGAAGACTCGGTTATGGAAGATATTCCAGACTGAGATCTTTACTGGACAGAAGGGTCAGTGTTTATTGGGAACAGACAGGAAATGGATGGTCAGGCACACTCGGACCAGCCATGAGCATTCTGAATGGTGCAGCGGAATGGGCAACTTCTGCCCCTACCACATGTGTTCCCTCATTCCACCACTCGAGGCTGTTACAGAGATATACTGCTGTCCCTACCCCATGTGTTGTTCCCTCAATCCACCCCTCGATGCTGTTACAGGGTAGGGGACCACTCCATTAAGTCAGACAGGATCGTTACAATGAGACAGGAGGAGGCCATTATGCGCCTCTAAGGAATTACACAGGAATATAGAATGAAGTAATTCAGCTCGTTCAGTGCACTACACAGTCTAGGAGGAGGCCTTTAAACCCACCTGAGCTGCTACACAGGAACAGGGAAGCTGTCGCCAACAGGAAAAAGAGAGTAGAGACAAATGTTTATTTTCAGGCTGCAAAGCTGTAACTGATGGAGTGCCTCAGAGATCACTGTGGGGGCATCAATGATCAATAATCTTTATCAAAGATCTGGAGGAAGGGGAGGGATTGGCTTGGAGCTCAATTAGCTCGTACACCAAGATGGCCATTCAATGTGTCGTCAAATGGAGGTATGAGAGCTGCAAAGTGATACAGGCAGGGACGGTTAGTGAGAAAACCTTCAGCAGAAATAACATAAGGTAAGTTATTTATTTTGGCATGAAAGATGAAACAATGGTAAACAATTTAAATGGAGAGAGATTGCAGAACTCTGTGATACAGGAGGTTTCCATGTTCTTGCGACATGAATCATATGAAGTCAGATGTAGCAAGTGATTTGGAAGGTAAGTGGAATAATGCTGTTTTTGTCAAAAAAAAAGCATCGGGTTTAATTGCAGGAATGTTTTACTGCATCTGTACCTGGTATTTCTGAGACCACACCTAATACACTGTGTGCAGGTTTGATCCCCTAAACTAAAATAAAAAGATATAATTCTTTTCGAAGAATTACTCATTCCTGGAAAGCACATCTTTTGTTATGGGGGATTATCAGTTTTGATCTTAGCTGAGAAATAGTATTGAACCATCCATGTCTTTATGAAAAGTGTATAAACTGGATGCATATTATCTCCTGTCAGGGAGACTAAAGCTAGAGAATAAATTTTCAGGAAAAGATACATTGATATTAACACACATACTATGAAGACACCTACCAATATTTACAAATTACACAGACACATATAAGCATGCCATCAAATTATAAAGTGGGAAATTTTTGGGACTGGAAGGAATTGTGCACAACAAGAGCAATGACGCACTTGCATATAATCCATAATCAGGTTTTACAGAGAATGTTCCAGGAGATCGCACATGGTCCAGTTTGGTGGTCAGTTGACATAATTGTTTGTTCCAACACAGAAAGGGAGAAAAATGTTCCCTGCCTGAGAAGAAGCAGCCAATTGATCCCTCTCTCGTTTTTTTGTTCCGTCAGATAGCAAAGTGTGAGACCAGCCAATCCCTGAGTTATCTTTACCACATGTGAAGGATTCCTGGTGAGGATTCATTGGAATCTCTTCGCTGCCTGAAACGAAGGGAATTCAGCCAAATCCAACTGTTCCAGAAAGAAATCTCGCTAGCAGTAGCTTGTGTGAGCAGAGTAACTTCAAAGGCAGAATAACATTTGGGGCACTCTGTCATTTTACCATTTGTTATGAGTTCAACTTCCTGTGTCTCACATTTTTTCTCGAAAATGATCTACTCTGAGATCTATATCATTGGCCACATCACTGAACTGGTTGCACTTAAGATTGGTGCAACCAGTGGAGGAGTGGGACTGGAAAAGGACATAGTGACCTTTCAACATTTGTTGGAACACAAATGAGAAATTCTCAAAGAGCTGTTCAAGTGGAAATTCTCTTCCCCAGAGGATTCTGGTTTCTGGATGTTTGCATTTATTCAAAGTTGTTTTTTGTATGTAGTAAAATGGCATACAGACAGAAACGTGCTGCTGAGACCAAAAGCACATGGAACGGTGATAAAGTATCTAATGGATACACCTGCTGCTCAGTCCTATGTTTCTGTGTTCTATTCAACCCGTCACAGCTCCTGCAGGGAGCAGATGGAGGCCACTTGTCCCAGATACCTGGGCAACAGTAACACAGGATCTCATCCAGTCCCTCAAGACTGTCACACATGGTTTGGTGTAGGTTGGAAAATGTTATTTGGTTCAAAAGACGCCTCTGGTCCCATTACAGAGTGTTTCCTCTCTGCAACTTGTGATTTATTTGTTGGTCATATTATAGACCCAGATTCACTGTGAATACAGTCCCCATACCTCAACCAGAGATGAGTTACAAAATACTTCACTCTCTCTGATTGCAAAGTTCAATAAAAGAATATTCAGGAAAATTACAAAACATTAACTTTGCAATTACTGAATAGGAGGACAAAAGGAATAGGATCAGGTAATTCGGATGATCAAGCCATTGTATACCATCATGGCTGATCTACTGTTGGCATTAACTCCTCTTTAATGCCCAATTCTTCACCCCTTAGCTCTCTGACAGGTCAAAAATCCATCTACCTCCTCCTTAAATGCTTTCAGTAATGTAGCTCCCCTCGCTCTCTAGCCCAGATAATTTCTAACAGTGATTACCTTCTGTGAGAGGAAAACACTCCCTACACATACATTGTCACCTATTGATATGAGCAAGAGGCGAACACAGGGTCTCAGGAAACAGTGAATGGCTATGATACCAATGCAGTATTTGACTGAGGATGCCATTGAGACCACCTATGTAATTGAGCTGAATGGGAATCAGGTGCAACTTTCCCACTGGACGGGGTCTTTCAGAACACAATAAGGTTTGGGGTCAGTCGCCAACAATCCTCTCAGTCCCGGGACATCTCTGCCGGAGATCCTCACGTTAGCATCCTCAGCACAAACATCTTCAGTTGCTCCATCAATGTATTTTCCCATCATAAGATCGGAAGTGGGACTGAAGATCACACAATGTTCAGAACATTTTGTCCCCCATCAGCTCCTGAACCATTCTGTGCAGCAAGATCCGGTTTGTGCTGTTAAAGTGTCGGTAACATTTATGTACGGCCAGACACTGCCCATTTCGGCAGTTAAAAGAGGAGCTCATTCAGCATTTCAATGTGGTTGCACACGGGTATGAGCTAGCATTCAGGAACAGGAAAAGTGACAGCACATGCAATACTCCTGTCTGTTACACAGGAAGAAGATTGATCTGTTCAGTGCATCGAGCTGTTAGACAGGAGCAGGTAGAGCACAATCAGACCCTTAAATCTGTTCCATGAGATCAGGAGGAGGCTATTCATCCCCACGAGACAGTTATACAGGAACATGAGGGGGTCATTGATATTCCAACATGACAAACCAAAGAAACCGGGACTGCACTGATAGAGGATTCCATGATGTTAATCATGGTTCCATTGTTTGTAGAACGTGTGCTCCTTTAACAAAGTTTGCTGGCAATGAGGAGGGAAGCCCAATGATTTGTGCCAAGTCTCAAGGAGGCATTTTCCATCACCGAGAAGACACACCCATGTACTCCGTGGGGGTCAGAATCTGGTGGAGTAGTTAACAGTTTTAGCCTGAAGGTATTGTGGCTGCTGTAGGGATTGCGGATAACGAGACTTTCAGTGCAGGACTACACAACGAATGCACCGTCTTGATGTGGGGAGGGTTTATTCAAAGACTGGTCCTCTGTCTCTCTCATACAAAATGGGGATTGGGTGTGGCGTGAGGGGAATATTCTCAGATGCTCTTAAACTATTGACAGTCATGTAACCCGAGTAAAAAAGAAGCCATGGAATTTTCACCGTCTCAGTGTCTATTTAGAATATCGTGAGTGACTGTCCCTCCCCCCAAGGTTCAATGCAATCGCCTCTCATTCTCTCACAACGCTGGAGATTAATTATCATTCTCTCCTCATGGCACCACCATCCCAGGGATTAATCTGGTGAAACCCAATTGCACTCTCTCTGTGGCAAGGCGATCATTCCTGAAAAAGGAGAGAAAGTCTGTCCACAATATCCCAAATGCTGCCTCAACAACACTCTCAGCAATGATCACAATAACTCTTTTTCATCTTAGATATCTCTGTTTCTTTCCTGTAGCGTAAAAAGACTTTCCTTCTCTCTACACTGCTGGAAAGAGTTAACTCTTTTATAATGACGGTATTGTTGTTGCAGTCGGGATTATGGATAACATGACGTTCATTGCAGGATCACGCATCAATTGAACTGTATTAATGTTGGGAGAGTTTATTCAAAAGCCTGAACCCCTCTCTCTCCCTCTCTCTCTCTCTCCTCTCTTTCTCCTCTCTTTCTCAGTCGAAATAGGGAGTGGGGGTGGTTAGGTGGAAAGGTCTCAGAGGCTCTTAAACTATCGAGAATCATGTAATCTGACTGAAAAAAAGCCTTGGAACTTATCACCGCATCAGTGTCTGTATACGAGATCATGAGTGATTGTCCATCCCCCTTAAGGTTCAATGCAATCACCTCTTATTCTCTCACTGAGCTTCACTTACTGTTCATGGTGCCATCATCCCAGGGATTAGTCTGGTGAAACTTGGGAGAAAGTCTTTCCACAGTACCCCAAATACTGCCTCAACAGCACTCTCAGGGATGATCACAAAGCACCTTTTCTCTCACTTAGACATCACCATTTCTTTCCTGTGCCACAGAAAGCCATTCCTTCTCTATGCACTACGACTGACATGGAAAATTATAATTCCCTTACATCTGTACGTCAGCATCAATAAAGCTAGCACCAGAGATACCTATGGAGCTTTGCATCACATTCGGGGAGAATTTCAATGAGATTGAAAACACTTAAAATAGGGATGATCACGGACCTGAATGGAAATGAAATGGAGCAATACAGAAAACAGGCAGAGAAAGGGAGCTACCTTTACTTCTGTTCTTCTCTCACAGGATGTATGAAGCCCTGGTCAGGGCAGCATGTTATGCAGATCTTGAACTGAGTTCAGCTGTTCCACAGGACAGTAAAGAGTAAATCGCATAGCTGTGGGTTTGTAGTGTTACAACACAGGATAAATCTTCCTGCTTAATTAAAACCAGCAACAGAGAAAAGATTTATCCAATGCAGTAATCTGTCATAATTCTCGAGATGAAATCTATTTAAAGTATTATTAACAACTTTATTTCTTAAAGTATAACAGAGAATAATAAACGAATGACGATTTACAACTTCTTCCTCGAACCTGTCATTTACCTTCCCCCTCCACAATACTAGTCCTATAAGACTCCTAATTAAGATTTACACATCAAAACGTCTTATCTCAAAATCAGGAAGCTTTCGGTTCTTCTCCATATTCCTGTCTTTTTTTCTTCTTGGGGACTCTGTTTCACCAGTTACTAATCAATAAAAGTGCCAATAGGAGAGCTATTTTTCAGGAAGTCTTTGCATGCTGGTATCTTGGCAGTTCTCCTCTCAACTGTTCAATTTTCCATGGTCTTGTTCCGCCAAATTATTGGGGACTGTATCATTGGCTTTTAAGATTGTCAATATAATAAATTCATACTTGTTTGAACGTGGGCATTTTGGTCTATGATTTTAAATGTTGTGCTGAATTTGTTTTTGTTTCGAGACAATGAGCTAATCGGGTTGTTCGACTAAATGTAACATTATATCAATTTTTCAGAACACTTGGTGCTGTCAGATAGTTATTGCTGGCTTTTAATTCTCTCAATGGTACAGTACACCCACGTGTTCATCACAGAAGTCACACCGAAAACTGACGAAGGAAGCATGACACATTGACTTCACTAAAGGTCTTGAGGCAAGCAGATTGGTTTTTATAACAAATGATAATGGTTGCTTTTAAACACCCCAATTTCCTTCATGAGATATCAACAGACCATTATCCTGTGGCTCTAGATTATCAGTCAATGGCTTGACCACCATAAACTGTCTTCCCATACGTGCAGATAACAAGTTAAACATTCTCAAGAGCAATTATTTAGTGACGGACATGTGGTTAGAAGGAACGTGAAACTATGGCATTCGGATTGAACAAAGGCACAAATGGTTTATTCAGATATTGCACTGAGACTGAGGACGAGACTGGGATATCATGATGGTGGTATTGGACAGGATGGTGAGTAGGGAGGACATGGAGATGTAAATCTGTGAAGGACAAAATGGATTATGGAGTTTGAGAACAGTCTGGTTACTTTTCGCATATCAGTGAGTAATTTATAAATAATAGTTTGATATTTATAATATATAAGGAAAGGAATTTTTGTTTGGAACTGAAGGCGTTGACTTGCCCTTTCCAAAATTTATATATAATGAGCAGAAATTCAAGCCAACCCGGTTTAGTAGACAAATATAATTACTTGAAAGCTGAAAAATGTGTTGCAGGAAAAGCGCAGCAGGTCAGGCAGCATCCAAGGACCAGGCCAATCGACTTTTCGGACAAAAGCCCTTCTTCAGGAATTTATGCCCCAAACATCGATTGTGCTGCTCCTTGGATGCTGCCTGACCTGCTGCGCTTTTCCAGCAACACATTTTTCAGCTCTGATCTCCAGCATCTGCAGTCCTCACTTTCTCCTATTAAATATAATGACTTACCAGGAACACCAACTATAGCGAGGATGGGATAGTAACCAACTTGAATAATCCAAAGGGTATCCTGGATCCGCCATGCTAATTGTATCCAAGTCCGAGAGAGCCAGTAAAGACCCGAGGATAAGCTCCTGTCCATTGTTGGAACATTCCAGTCTAATGTTCTCAGATTCTGATCTCTCCTCCCCGTCTCTCTCTCTTTCGATCTGCTGATCCCTGTTAGTGCTGTCAGTGATGCTCCTCCTCATACTATGGGATAGCACATTGAACAAAGCCCATTTAGCTTTCAACAATGAAAACTCTCCATTGTGATAATTAGGATCCGCGGAGATTGACATTAATCACAGTCACTGAACAAATAGCTTCAGTTAACCCCTTTGACTTCAATATTGATTTTATTAAAATTCAAAAAAAAGTTTAAAGTTACACATTTGGCATGGGATATGTGTGGGGTGGGGATGACCAGAGGGAAGAAATATTTGAGATGGTAGATTGATTGTATGTAATCATTCAATCTGCCTTAGATATGCGAGTAATGTCAAAGGATTGTCAGAACTTAAAAACGTTTCTCCGTTTATAAATCGAAACATGTAGTCTGTAACTACTGATCAGTGATTATAATGTCAGTAAAATATGGAGAGAAATTTCTAGTCCATAATCTGACAGGAAAATGTGCATACAACAACATGAGTGATAACAGACAAACGGCATGGATATGTTACCATAGAATATGATGTGACACACAATTCAGATGGTTATTCGAGGATCATAGAGGGCAGGTAAGGGTCATGCTGTTCATGTTATCGATGTCAATCAACTATGATGAAGTAAATTTCACTGGATTTCTATTGCAGTGTGATTATGATACTGGGGACATGGTTGCTGAGTCTGGAGGGAGGGAATATGATATTTCCCAGCCATCAGCATTGGAATTTTATTCTTCATATATCATATGAAGATCAAATTTCGGGATACAACTCCAATGAGGAATGAGAAGAGCCAATATTAACCATGCAACCAGAAGACATTAGAGCAGAAATTTGGCCATTAGGCCCATTTAGTCTGCTCCGCCATTCAATGATGGCTGTAAAGCTTCTCAACCGCATTCTCCCACTTTCTAAGTGTAACCCTTGATCCCCTTGACAATCAAGAACCTATCTGTCTCATTCTTAAATATACTCAATGACCTGGCTTCGACAGCCTTCTGTGGCGGTGAATTCCATAGATTCACCACTCTATGGCTGAAGAGGTTCGTGCATATCTCGTTCTGAAAGGTCTTCTCTTTACTCTGTCCTCTCGGGTCCTAGTCTCTCCTACCATTAGTAATACCTACCCAAAA
This sequence comes from Chiloscyllium punctatum, assembly GCF_047496795.1. Lineage (NCBI taxonomy): Eukaryota > Metazoa > Chordata > Chondrichthyes > Orectolobiformes > Hemiscylliidae > Chiloscyllium > Chiloscyllium punctatum. Next base: position 130,473 of record NW_027309876.1, read on the forward strand.
TCCACTCTGTCCAGGCCATTCAGTATCCTATAAGTTTCGGGTAGACCTCCTAACATCTTCTGAATTCTATCATATATAGACCCAGAGCCCTCAAATGTTCTTCATATGTTAAGCTTTTCATTTCTGGGACCATTCTCGTGAATGTCCTTGGAAAACGCTCCAGGGCCAGTACATCCTTCCTGAGATATGGGACCCGAAACTATGCACAATAATCCAAATGTGGCCTGACCAAAGCCTTATACAGCCTCAGAAGTACATCCCTGCTTTTTTATTCAAGCCCTCTTGAAATAAATGCCATCATTGTATTTGCCTTCCTAAATATTGACAACCTGCAAGATTACCTTTTGAGACTCCTGGACTGGAACTCCCTCGGTTTTTTGCACTTTTGACTTCAGAACCTGCTCGCTATGTAGAAAATAGTCCATGTCTGTATTCTTCCTGGCAAAGTGCATGATGTCACACTTGGCCACGTTATACTCCATTTGCCACATCTTTGCTCACTCCCCTAACCTGTACAAATCCTTCAGTAGGAGAAAGTGAAGACAGCAGATGCTGGAGATCAGAGTCAAAACGTGTGATGCTAGAAAAGCACAGTCAGTCAGGCGGCATTCGAGGAGCTGGAGATACAATGTTTCAGGCATAAAGTTTCATCAGGAACGAGGGGGTTGGGCGGAAGGGGGCTGAGAGATAAATGGGAGGGGCTGGGGCTGGGAGGAAGCTAGCTTGGACAGCGATAGCTCGATGAAGGTGAGTGGTGATAGTGAAAGTTCAGAGTGGAAGGTGGAGTGGATACATGGGAAGGAAGATGGACAGGTTGGACAGTTCAAGAGGGCGGTACTGAACTAGAGGGTTAGATCTGGGATAAGGTGGTGGGAGGGAAGATGAGGAAATTGGCGGAATTGCCTTTGATACCGTGTGGTTGGAGGGTCCCTCGGTGGCAGATGATGCATTCTTTCTTCAGACTACTACTGGCTAGAAATCGGCCATGGAGGAGGCTAAAAACTTGCATGTCCTTGTTGTAGTGGGAGGGAGAGTTGAAGTATTCAAGGATAGGGAAGTGGGGTTGTTGGGTGTGTGTGTCCGAGTGTGTTAACTGAGCCGTTCTGCAAGTTTATGTCCTGTCTTGCCAGTGGAGAGGAGATCCAGTGCAATGAACTGAGTAGATGTGGTGTTTGGATGCACAGGATGTTCTTTGCCTGATGTGGAAGGATCATTTGGGGTCTTGCATGGAGGTGAGGAGGGAGTGTTGACATAAGTTTCATTCCTCTTGTAGTGAGAAAGAAGGTGTCAGGAGTGGAAAGTGGCTGGGTGGGGTTGGGGGGCTTGAACCTCACGAGGGAGATGTGAAGTGAATGCTCTCTGTTATTATGCGTGTGGAGGGAATTATACCTCAGGTGGTGGGGTCTGACTGTTGGTGGCTGAAATGGCGGAGGATGATGCATTGTATCCTGTGGTTGGTGGGATGGAAGGCTGAACCAGAGGGGTTCTCTCCTTGTTGTAGTTGGAAGGGTGGAGATCAAGGGCGGAGGTGCGGGAAATTGAGCAGCAGAGCTGGAGCACCCTCCTGCAGCCGAACCACCTCTTTAATGCTACCTGTCCCTCTATCTAGTTTTGCACTGTTTGAAAACCTAGCCAGAATCCCCTCAGTTCCTTCATGTAAATCATTAATGCATAAAGGGAAAGGTTGAGGTCCCAAAATTGAGTCTTGTGGAACACCACTTGTCCCTGGCTGCCATCTTGACTCTTTTATCCCAACTCTCTGCTTTCTGTCAGACAGCCATGCTACTATCAATGTTCGCACATTGCTTCTAACACCATGGGCCCTTATCTTTCTCAATAGCTCCTGTGTGGCACCTTGTCAAAGGATTCTTGAGGAGCAAGCGGATAACATCTATTGTTCTTCTTGGTCTTATCTGCTCGTTACTCCCTCAATGAATTCTAACAGGTTTGTCAGGCCTGACCTCCTCTTGATGAAACCATGTTGACTCTATTCTATTTTACCAAAGACCTTCAAGTATTCAGAAATCCCATCCTTCACGATGGATTCCAGGTTGTTACCCACAACTAAGGTGAGGCTAATCAGTCTGTAATTTTCCATTTTCTGTTTAACTCCCTTATTAAACGGGGTGTGACATTAGCAATTTCCAGCCTCTTGTCCCTTTCCTGATTTTAGTCATTCCTGAAAGATTACTACTTATACCTGCACTACCTCTTCAGCTATCTCCATTCCAAGGCTGGGGGTGTAGTCCATCTGGTCCAGGTGATTTATCCACATTCAGGCCATTCAGTTTTCTAACATGTTATTCTTGATGATGGCCACCATACTCAGCTCTGCCCTCTCACTCTCTTCAACATTTGTGAAATTATTCATGTCTTCCACCATGAAGACTGACACCAAGTTCCTCATTCATTTCTTTGTTTCCCATTACTGTCTCTCCAGCAGCATTTTCCAGTGTCCAATATTACTTTTACCTCTCTTTTGCACTTTATATATCTAAAGAACCTCTTACAGTCTCCTCTATATTGCTGGTTCGCTTACCCCTATATTTAATCTACTCCCTCCTTATTTTTTTGCCCTCTGTTGGTCTTTATAAGTTTTCCAATTCTCTCGTTTCCCACTGCCCTTCACCACATTATATGCTTGCTCATTTGCTTGTATGCAATCCCTGACTTCCCTCGTCAGCCCTGGTTGCCTTATCCTCCCTGTATCATGCCTCTATTCCTCAGCATGAATCTCTGCAGTGTCTCCTGAATTAATCTTGGAATCACCTGCCATTGCTGTTCCACTGTCTTTCCTGCTAAACCCCTCTCCACATATCAGAGACTGCCGCAAGTTCAGGTCCATCCAGTCCTCCTTGTTTAGGTCCTACCGACTCCGGAATCCCAATGATCCACATATCAGAAGTGCTGCCTCACCTGCCAGATGTTTAGCCACGTATTTAACTGTGCTACCTTCCTATTCCTAACCTCACTCGCACCTGACATATTCTAGTGTCTCCAAAATTCAAATATCCTTTCAACAGAACTCTCGCAAGGCCTTTTCTTTAAAGTGGATAGTCTTGATAATAAAAACTTAAGTGTGACCTCAGGAAAGTGGAGTCCACTGAATCAGTCCAATGCCCAGAGGATCCGATATCTATCCCCGCCACTAAACCTGTTTGACAAGGTATACATATGGATTAGTGGTGCTGGAAGAGCACCACTGAACTGCTGTACTCTTCCAACACCACTAATCCAGAATCTGGTTTCCAGCATCTGCAGTCATTGTTTTTACCAAGGTATACATATGAACCATATATTTGCAGATGGACGAGGATAAACAGAAAACTAGAAAATGTCAGAGCAGATGGATGTCATGCAGCTTGTTTATTCTGCTTTGCTATTCAATTGGACTTCAGTTATTCTGTTCCTTTCAATGGCAGGATCTTTACCCAGCATCCCCAGTGGGTCAGAAAGTGCTCAGTGTCGTTGTGTGCACAGTCCTGCGAAGGGAGTGTCCAGTGCCAGGCAATGGGGTGTGGGGAGTCCCAGGGGTGGCACAAGAAAAGGCTGAATGTAGTGACGATTGACTGAGGGACTGAAAGGGATGGAATGGGTATCCAGGGACACTGCAAACACGGAAGGGGCCGGGCAAGATTCCTAAACAACCAGGGAACTCGCGATGCACGGCTGCTTTTACGAAAACCTGTCACATTGGCTAGATTTCTCTGTCTAACCAAAGCAAAAATACTGTAGATGGTAGAAACCCGAAGCAAACACAGAGACATACTGTGGAGAGACGAAAGAGTTAATGTTCCCAATGTAGACACAGGAAGAATTTACAAAGTCCACATACACAGGGTCCAGAGATTGGAATTGAACCTGAGTCCCTCGCACTTTGAAGCAGCAGTGTTGTGTCACTGTGCCGCCCAATGCTGGATAATCGGAGTTAGAGACATAGCTACTGTTCTCTGTGATTGGGATTGAGAGTCCTGAATGATGTGTTGCCTACCTGGTGCTTGGGTTTGGGATACATCATCTGGGCTACAGAAGAACTTGGATTGGGCGGGGAATGATCCAGTGGTCAGGGTCCGTGTAGGTCCCAACGGCTAGACAAACAAATGACAGTGAAAAGAGCGACGGATAATACAGGACTAAACTATCATATCGAAATGCTTGCAGCAGAAGGAATAAGGTAAATACGCTTGTGACTCATTCACAAATTGGCAGGCACGACATGGGCATTACAGTGATATCACTGCAAGAGGATCAGGATTAGGAGCGGAATATTCAAGGATATTCATCCTGTCGAAAAGATAGGCAGGTGGGCAGAGAGATAGAGCTGTTTCATTATTAAGAATAGAATTGAATCAATAATCAATAATCAGAAATGAAGTAGGGTCAGATCGTGTCGAATCTGTGTCGGTAGAATTGAGGAATCAAAAAGGTGAAAAAATGCAGTTAGAGTTATGTACAGGGAGCTGGGGTGCAAGATACACCAGGAGCTAGAAAGTTCTGTAGGAAAGTCAAAATTACAATGATCATTTGGGATTTCATTCTGCAGGTGGACTGGGAATTCACGTTGGTAGTGGTTTGCAAGGAAAGGAATTTGTGGAAAGTCTATGAGATGGCTTTTTGGAGCAGCTTGTACAAGCGAAATAGATGAAGGAGCTTAAGGTGAAGGAATTCTTAGCAGGCAGTGATCATAATATGATTTAACTTACTCTGCAGTTTCAGATGGAGAAGGTAGAATCAGGAGTAACGGTATTACAGCTGAATAAAGGCAATTACAGATTCATGAGGGAGGAGCTGGTTGGAATTGACTGGGAGACGGGCCCAGCAGGAAAGACAGTGCAACAGCAATGGCAGGAGATTTTTGGAGTAATTCAGGATACAGCAGAGATTTATCCTGAGGAAAAAGAGGCTTGTATAGGGAGGATGAGGCAACCATAGCTGACTAGGGAAGTCAGGTATAGCATAAAAGCAAAAGAGAAAGGATATAATGTGGCAAAGTGCGGAGGGAAATCTGAGGATTGGGAAGCTTACCAAGATAAAACTGAGGGCAAACAAACTAAAATAAGGAGGGAGATGATTAAGTCTGGGGTAATGTAAAGGAAGACTGTTACAGTTTCTGTCGATATATAAAGTACAAATGAGCGGCAAATGTGAACATTGGATTGCTGGAAAATGATACTGGAGAGATAGTAGTGGGGAACGAGAAAATAGCCAAGGAACTGAAGAATTACTTCGCATCAACTTTAGCGATGGAAGACACGAGTCATACATTAAACATTCAAGCGACTGAGAGGCCAGAGCTGAGTATGTTGGCCACCACCATGGAGAACATGCTAGAAAAGAATTGAAGGTAGTTAAATAACCTTGACCAGATGAACTACATCCCAGCGTTATAAGGGAGATAGCGGAACAGAGAAGGGAGGCGATCGTGGTGATCTTTCAGGAATCACTAGAGTAATGAATAATCTCAGAACACTGGAAACCCACTAACGTGGCACCCCTTTTTAACGAGGGAGTAAGGAAAACGACAAAAGATCCACAATGAATAGCTTAAACTCGGTCGTGGGTAAGATCCTGGAATCCATTGTGAAGGATGAGATTTCTGAATACTTGGAAGTGTTTGGTAAAATAGGGCAAAGTCACTACGGTTTCATCAAGGGAAGGTAATGCTTGATAAATCTGTTGAAATCCTTTAAAGACGAAATGAGTAGGCTCGACCAAACACAGTTATCCACCTTGTCTTCAAGAAGGTCTTGGACAAGGTTTCACACAAGAGATGACTGAGTACGATAAGGATTCATGGTGTTCGAGGCAAAGTAATGGCATTGGTAGAAGTTTGGCTGTCTGGGAGAAAGCAGAGAGTGGGGATGAAATGGTCCTTATCAGGAAGGCAGTCAGTGACAAGTGGTGTTCCATGAAGCTCAGTTTTGGAATCATAATTTTTAATCGTAACGTTTACAGTCTAGATTTGGGAATTGACGGCACTATGGCTACGTTTGCAGACGATACAAAGATAGGCAAATGGACAGGAAATATTGAGGAGGTGGAGAGGCTGAAGAAGGAGTTGGACAGGTAAAGAGATCGGCAGCTGCATTCCAACGTCGCAAAGTGTGAGGTCATGGACTTTGGCACGAAGAATAGAGGCATGGTCTATTTTTTTAAATCGGGAGAAAATTCAGAAATCTGAAGTGCAAAGGGAATTGGGAGTTCTAGTGCACGGTTCTGTCTAGGTAAGCTTGCAGGTTGAGGCAATTGTTAAGAGTACAATTGCATTTATTATTGATGGCATTTATTACGAGAGGAATTGAATACGGTTGCATTCGGCTCTGAATAGACCACATTTTGGGTATTGTGCGTAATTTTGAGACCCATATCTCAGGTAGGATGTACTGGCCCTGGGGTATATTCACAAGATCTTCACAAGAATGGTCGTAGGAATGAAAAGCTTATCGTATGAGGCATGTTTGAGGACTCTGTGTCTATACATGATAAAGTTTAGAAGGATGAGAGGGATTGTAATGGAAGCATGCAGAATACTGAATGACCTGGACGGAGTGGATGTTGGTAAGATGTTTCCATTAGACTAGAAGCCGAGAGCACAGCCTTAGATGAAAGGGAGCACCTTTTAGAACAGTGATATGGAGAAATGTCTTTAACCAGAGAATGGCAAACCTTTGAAATTTGTTGCCACAGAAGGCTGTGGGGGCCACGTCATTGAGTATCTTTGGGACGGAGACAGATAAGCTTTTGATTATCCAGGGGATCAAGGGTTACAAAGAGAAGGTCGGAGAATGAGATTGAGAAACCTTTCAGCGATGATTGAATGGTGGTGCGGACTCAATGGGCTAAATGGCCCAATTTCTGCTCCTATGTCTTATCGTCTTATGGTTTAAACCTCAAGGAGGCAGCTTGCATCTCCGAGAAGATGGATTCACGTTCTTTATGAAGGTCAGAAGCTGGAGGGAATAGTTAACTGTTTTAGAATGAAGGCAGTGTGGTTGCTGTCAGGTTGGTAGATAATATGACATTCAGTGCAGGATCACACACTAATTTCACTGATTTAATGTGGGGAGAGTTTATTCAAAACCTGGACCTCTCCTTCTCTGTCAATTACTGTGGGGAGTTGGAGTTGGGGTGGGAGGACGTAACGTCCTCAGAGCACTTAAACTATCCAGAATTATGCAGCCTGAGTGAAACAACAGTCATGGAATCTATCATCTTCCCATTGTTTGTTTAGAATATAATGAGTGATTGCCCAACCACCCCACCACCACCTCCACACATCCCCCCCCACCAGGGTTCAATGTAATCACCTCGAATTCTCTCACAGCGCTACAGATCAACCTTCACTCACTGCTCATGGTGTCATTATCCCAGAGATTAATCTGGTGGAACTCCTTTTCACATTATCTGTGGTAAGATCACTTCTTATAAAGGAGAGAAAATCTGTCCATAATGCCCTAAATACGGCCTTAACTACACTCTCAGGTTTGATCGCAAACATTCCTTTCCCTCACTTAGCTGGCTCCGTTCCTTTTGTGTGAAATAGGAAACTATTCATTTACGATGCACTGTCACTGATTTGGAATTTAAAACATCCTTACATCTGTAGGTCAGCATCAATAAAGCCAGCACCGGAGGTGCCTATTCAGATGGACATCACTCTAGGGGAGAGACTCAATCACAAAGAATCCATCTAAAACAGTGAATGGCCACCTACCTGAATGGAAATGAACTGCTGGAATATGGGATACAGGAAGAGGAAGGGAGCTATCTTTCCTTTTGATCTACCCTTGCGGGATCTGCGCAGACCTGGTCAGGCCAGCATCTTATGGCGACCTTGAACTGAGTGGCTAGTGCAGCCTTTCCACAGGACATAAAATGGTAAAACACAGTACTGTGGGTTTGCAGTCACACAGAAACCTGACTAGGGAAGGATGACCCACTGCTTTCTGTAATGGGCATGAGGCACACCGATAACAATAAATTATAATTCTGTGGCTCTAGATTATGAACCAATGATGTGACCACCATACACTGTCATCCCATCTTTCAGATTCTGTGCAGAGAACAAGTTAAACATCTCAAGTGCAATTGTTTTGCAATGGACACGTGGTAGAAGGGACATGAAGCAGCTGTATCCGGAATTAACAAAGGCACAAACAAAGGTTTATTCAGGAATTGCATGAGGCTGAGGAGGACACTGGATGTCACAACGGTGGTACTGGAAAGGATTGGTGAGAGGGGAAGATATGGAGATGTAAACTGGGCAGGGGAAAATGAATCAAGGAGGTTGAGGACAGTCTGTTCCATCCTCGCATATTGGTGAGCAACTGGTATTGAGTAATTTGTTCGTTATAATTTCTAAGGAATGGAATCTTTGATTGAAAATGGAAACGTTGACTTGCACCTTTCCAAAATTTACATATAATGAGCATAAATTCAGTTCAGACTGTTTTACTAGACAGCTCGAGAGACTTACCAGGAGTGCCAACTATAGCAAGGATAGGATAGTAACCAGATTGAATAACCATCAGTACATCTTCAATCCACGATACTGATGATATACAAGGCTGGGAAAGCCAGTAAAGACCATAGGATAAATTCCTGTCCATTGTTGGAATATTCCAGTCTACTGCTATCTGTTTCTGATCTCTCCCCACCCTCGCTTTGAAGCTGCGGATACCTGTTACTGGTGCGGGTGATGCCCCTGATCATACGATGGGATACAATACTGAAAACATTCCCTTATTCATAGAAGAGGGAATTTCTCTCCGAACGCATAGGATCCATGGAGACTGACATAATCACAATCGCTGAATAAACAGCTCAGTTAATCCCTTTCAATTGAATACTATTTCATTAAAATTCAAAATAACTTTGCACATTCCTGCATTCTGGGTGTGATATGTGAGTGTGACTGAAGGAAGGAATGTTGAAGATGGAAGATTGATTGTGTGTAATCATTCAGTCTGCCTTCGGTATGGAAATAATGCCAGAGGTTTAACAGACTATAAACATGCTTCTCTGCTCATACATGGAGAAACAAATCCTGTAACTACAGATCAGTCATTGCAATATCAGTAAAACATTGAGAGAACATCTTTCATCCATGATCTGATGGCCAAATGTGCCAGAGAAAATGTGGTTTTATAACAAACAAACGGCAATGATATGTTAATGCAGAATTGTACATGGCAAACACAATTGAGATTGTTATTCCAGAATCAGAGAGGGCAGGTGTGGGTCATGTTGTTGATGTTATCGATGCTAAGGAACTGTGATGAAGTATCATTTACTGGACTTCATTTACATTGTGATTATGACATTGGGGAAAAGAGAGAAGATGGCGAGGACTCGGGGACATGACTGTTCAGTCTGGGTGGAGGGACAGTGATGTTCCCCAATCACTTGCATTGGAACGTTACTCTTTATAACTCATATGAAGAACAGATTCAAGGGTACATCTGCAATGAGGAGTTAGCAGAGACAATATTAATGAAATGCATTTATGCAATACAAAATACAGGGAAAAGTGTATTTATGTAGAGACGGAAATATGCAAACTACAAAGAGATAAGATTGTTAAAATGTGCTCCTGATATGGAGCTAAATAAATTGAAAAGTGGATTACAGACTATGGAAGTGGTGTGTGATATTTATCAATCATTATTTGATCCACAGCTGAGATCCTGATTTCTACTCTGTCAGTGTAATGGAAAATTAACAAACTTAACATTTTCTGTGAAACCTGAAAGAGAATGCTATGCTAATTCAAAAACTTTTCTGAACGTTGCAAACACTTTGCTGAATTCTGCAGTCGAAGAGACAGCTTGTCTTTACTGAACTTTGTATACATTCAACCTGACCTGGCGAGCAGGCGAATTCAGCAGAAAAGCTAAGGAAAACATAAAGACAGTTCTGTCCACGGCAAGGGGATCAGAAAATAAGAACTCAAATGTTTCCCAACTCTTGTCATTGAGCGTGTGATAAGAAGGACATAAAAGGAATATGTTAATAATGTTCAGGGCCCTTACACAAGGTGTGTTTGCCAAGTGTATTGGCTCCCTGCAGTGGTTAAAAATAAAGCTTTTCCTTTGCTCTTGCTCACATCTGAGTCCAGTCAGATTAATTTCCACGACAGTCAGCGATCCACCTGACTGAGATTCTCTGGACCAGTCTCTCACCCAGTGGGGGTTATCATTTCCTGCTGTTCCTGGCATAGTCTATTTTTTTAAAAACCCACCTTCTCCATGGTACTAATCTATTGGCCGAATGGATTTTGTTAGCTGTCAGTAACCTAGCTCTATGACATTATTGGGAATAAGTGATCTGGGATGTCAGCCAGTATCAGCACACTGCTCACAGTGTATGACACCCAGACAAAGGGCTTGCAATCCAGAGGAATTTCTAAATAAAACTTCTTACTTCTGTTTGTCCATATCTATCCATCTCATTACAGCCTTGGTTCAAACATAGAAAAAGGAGCTGAATTCCAGCCCTTGACATCATGCTACATTCTTTCAAATGTGGCATCATGGAACCCGATCAAAAAGGGCATTGCGGGCAAATACTCCATTATTGATGTCATACCTGACAGATAGGTAGATGGTCATTGTTGTTGGAGGTCAGTCATCTCTGCTCCAGAACATTTCTGCAGCAGTCTGTCAGGATAATGTGAATGTAGTTTTGCTCGCTGAGTTGGAAAGTTCATTACCAGACGTTTCATCACCATACTAGGTAATATCTTCAGTGACACTTCAGATAAAGCCTCGATCGAAGCATCTTCAGCTGCTTCATCAATGCCCTTCCCTCCATCATAAGGTCAGACATGGGGATATTTGTCAATGACTGCACAATGTTCAGCACCAATCGCAAATGCTCAGATATGGAAGTAGTCCATGCCCAAATGCAACAAGATCTGGACCCTCACCAGGTTTGGGCTGATAAGTGGCAAGTAACATTCAAACCACACAGATGCCAGACAATGACCATCACCAATAAGAAACAATATAACAACTTGGTATTCAGCAGCATTACCATTACTAAACTCCCCACTATCAATATCCTGGGAGTTATCATTGACCAGAAACTCAACTGGACTCGCAACTAAATATAAGCAGATCAGAGTCTAGGAATATTGGGCGAGTAACTCATCTCCTGACTAACCAAAGCCTGTCGATCATCTACTCGGCACAAGTCAGGAATGAGATGGAATTCTCTCACTTGCCTGAATGAGTGCAGGCCCAACAACACCAAGAAGTTTGATACCATCCTGGACAAAACAGTCCATTTGATTGGCATCACATCCACAAGCATTCACTCCCTCCACCACCGTCTCTCAGTAGTTGAAGAGTGTACTATCTACTAGACACAATGCAGAAATTCCCCAAAGATCCTCAGACAGCATCTTCCAATCCCACGAACACTTTCGTCTAGAATGACAAGGGCTGCAGACTTATGGGAATACCACCACTTACAAATTCCCTTCCAAACCAGTCAACATCCTGATGTGGAAATATATCGCCGTTCCTTCACTGTTGCTATGTAAAAATGCTGGAATAATCTCCTTAATAGCATTGCGGGCCAACACACAGCAGGTTGACTGCAGCGGTTCACGAAGGCAGCTTAGCGTCACTTTCTCAAGGGGGCAACGAGGGACGGACAAGAAATGGTGGGCCCATCCAGCAATGCCCGCATCCAAAAAAAGATTTTTAAAAAATAGTTCCAAGTTGAGCATCTCAATGGGAAAGGTTATCTGATTTGAACATGAACAGGAAAGCAGTGTTTCTTATACAGAACATTGTAGACTTTTTGTTATTAGAAGGGTGTTCAGTGTTCGATGACTTATTGTTGCTGAGTGCTGTGATAAATTGCATCTGTTTTGTTTAATTCAACAATACTGGCGTAACAGGATCAATCCTTCGAAAATACCAAACTGAAAATGACAATCATCGGAGAGACAATGTACTCCCGCCAGATGAGACTCACAGATCACTGTTTATATTCAACGTTTAATGGACTACTGGCTGACACTGAATACTCCAACCATCCATATCATAGGGGTTACCATTGAACAGAACGTGATGTAAAATCACCATACAAATACAAGGCTTACAAAAGCAGGTCACAGACTTACAATTCTGCACTGAATAATAGACCCTACTACCTAAAGAGCATGAGATATAGTAATAGATTTAGGCCATTCCGCCTATTCTTTCACTCTGAAACTGTCATTTTGTCATTGTCTGTATGACTAGTGGAACTATCCTCTACACACTGACTGTATCAATCTTTGCAGTGATCAATGAGTTTCTATCGCATATCTCACCTCCCATTCTTCTAAATTCCATCGAGTACACATACGGCCGCCCATAAGACAAATCACCATCCCCAGGATGGATCACCTCCAACACCAGCAGATCTTCCCCCAGAGATAGCGCCCAAAACAACTTCCAAATGCTGTCTGAACATAGCCCATTACATTCTCAGCAGTATGTATCCTCTCTTGTATTCTAGATCCCTTGAAATGAATGCTAACATTGCATTTGGTTTCCTACCTGTCAACTGAACCTGCACATTATCCAAAAAGAGAGGATGAGTGCTTCAAAATCCTTTTGTGCTTCAGATTCAATGGATCCTATTAGAACATAGTGTCTGCCTCTATTCCGCCTATCAAAGTGCATAATCTCACACGATCCTATATTGTGTTCCATCAGCCACGTGTTTGCCCACAGCCCTAAACTTTCCAAGCTTTAATGCAGCCTCCCCACTTCATGAATATCCCCTGCCAATCCAACGATCACTGTATCATCTCCAAACTGAGCAAAACTGCCCTCAGGTCCTTTGTTCAGGTGATTCATGTAAATGGCACTTCCTGACTCCCTAAGAACTGCCCACCATTGAAAAGACACAGCACTCAAGGTGGTTGACTACATTCAGGTTAAAGCAGTGGCTTGACTGGAATTATACCGGTAACATCTTCACTCCCTAGACCACTGACGCCCAGTAGGAGCACACCCTGCCCCCGAATTGTTATGAATTTACCCCGTTATGGTGACACAAGACTTGATGCTGCACAATCCCAATCTAATGATATCACTCTGTCTCAACACTAACTGTGTGTTGCTCACAACAACCAATGTCACTGTGTGTTGATGATGATGGAGAGAGCTGGGGGAGGGAATGTCTATGATGAATGACTGTGTGACTGTCAGTGTGAAACCTGCTCTGACAGCATCAGATGTACCTGTGCCTGATGTCACCACAGCAGACATGATCAGTCTTCCTGCAGGTCAAATCAAAGAAAATGACAGGCCTGCAGAGTATTCCTGGCTGAGCACTCAGATCCTGTGAGGACCAACTGACAGAGGTATTTAAAAACAACTTCAACTTCTCCCTCCTGAAGCCGAAATCCCAACCCACTTCAAGAAGACCACAATCATCCTTGTAAGTGAGAAATCACATGCAACATTCCTTAATGACTCCCCCACAGTGGCTCTGACTTAAATCAACATAAAGTGCTTTGAGACGCTGGTTATGGCCCACAACACCTTCAGTCTCCCAGCCTGACTTGCTGTCCTATAATGTGCCGACTGTTGTAACGGGTCCACAACAGATGCCATATACCTGCCCTGCCCTCATCCATGGAACACCTGGACTACAAGGACGCCTACACCAGCCTCCTGGTCATTGACTACAACTCCACCTTCAATATCGTTATCCCCTCCAGACTCATCTCAATACTCTGTGACCTTGATCACGGCTCCACCCTCTGCAACTGGATAACCTGGTTTTGGACACACAGACCACAATCTGTGAAGATAGGTGTCTGCACATTCTCCACAATAGAACTCAACACTGGAACTCCTGGAGGATGAGTTCTCAGCCCCCTGTTGTACTCTCCGTGCACCCACAGCAATGTCCTCAGCCCCCTACTGTACTCCCTGTATATCCACAGCTGTGCCCTCAGCCCCCTACTGTACACCTTGTACACACCTGGCTGCGCCCTCAGCCCCCAACTGGACTCCCTGCACTCCCATGGCTGTGTCCTCATCCCAGACTCTGCTCCCTCTACTCCCAAGGCTGTGTCCTCAGCCCCATATCCTACTCCCTCTACTCCCATATCTCTGTCTTCACCCCCTACTGTACGCCCTGTACACACGCGGCTGTGTTGACAAATTCCAAACAACGCCAGCTACAAGTTCGGTTATAACATTACCAAATAAGGAGGGAAATCAAACAACGATGAGTCAGAATATAGAAAGGAGATTGAGGGCTTAGTGGCATGGTGTAATGATAATAACCTCTCTCAAATTCGGCAATAGTAAGGAACTGATCATTGAGTTCAGAAAGAAAGGAGAGGAACACACCGTCATCTACATCAGTGGTTGAGGAAGTACAGGGCATCAACTCCCTTGGAGTGACGATAACTGACAACCTACCCTGGTCTTCTTGCATAGGTGTGACAGTCCAGAAGGTCCAATAACGCCTCTTCTTCCTCAGGAGGCTCAGTAAATTCAGCATGTACTACTTCGACAGATACACCACTGAGAGCATACTGTCTGGGTGTGTCACGGCTTCATACAGCAACGCTCTGCCCAGGAACATAGGAAACTACAGAAGGTTAGGTTCACAGCCAATCTCCCATCCATTGACTCTACTTACACGGCTCGCTGCCGCAGAAAGGCTACCATCATCTAGAGCAAAGAACATAGAACAGTACAGCACAGAACAGGCCCTTCAGGCCACGATGTTGTGCCGACCATTGATCCTCATGTATGGACCCTCAAATTTCTGTGACCATATGCATGTCCAGCAGTCTCTTAAATGTCCCCAATGACCTTGCTTCCACAACTGTTGCTGGCAACGCATTCCATGCTCTCACAACTCTCTGTGTAAAGAACCCGCTTCTGACATCCCCTCTATAGTTTCCTCCTACCAGCTTAAAACTATGACCCCTCGTGTTAGCCATCTCTGCCCTGGGAAATAGTCTCTGGTTATCGACTCTATCTTTGCCTCTTATTATCTTGTATAATCAGTCAGGTCCCATCTCCTCCTCCTTTTCTCCAATGAACAAAGTCGAGCTCAGTCAACCTCTCTTCATAAGATAAGCCCTCCAGTCCAGGCAGCATCCTGGTAAACGTCCTCTGAACCCTCTCCAAAACACTAACATATTTCCTATAATAGGGCGACCAGAACTGGACGCAGTATTCCAAGTGCAGTCAAACCAAAGTTTTATAGAGCTGCAACAAGATCTCAGGACTCTTAAACTCAATCCCCCTGTTAATGAAAGCCAAAACACTATATGCTTTCTAAACAACTCTGTCCACTTCAGTGGCCATGTTAAGGGGACTATATACCTGCACACCAACATCCCTCTGTTGCTCCACACGGCCAAGAATCCTATCCTTAATCCTGTACTCAGTTTTCAAATTCGACCTTCCAAAATTCATCGCCTCGCATTTGTCCAGGTTGAACTCCATCTGCCACCTCTCAGCCCATCTCTGCATCCTGTCAATGTCCCGCTGCAGGCTACAACAGCCCTCTATACTGTCAACGACACCTTCAACCTTTGTGTCATCTGCAAACTTCCTGACCAATCCTTCAATCCCCTCATCCAACTCATTAATAAAAATTGCAAACAGTTGAGGCCCAAGGAGAAAGCCCTGTGGAATACCAATCACCACTGACTTCTAGGCAGAATATTTTAATTCTACTGCCACTCGCTGTCTTCTGTTGGCCAGCTAATTCTGTATCCAGACAGCTAAGTTCCCCTGTATCCCATTCCTCCGGATCTTCTGAATGAGCCGACCATGGGGAACCTTATCAAATGCCTTGCTGAAGTCGATATACACCATATCCACAGCTCGATCCACATCAAAGTTTATAGTCACATCCTCAAAGAACTCGATAAGGTTTGTGAGGCATGACCTGCCTCTCACAAAGCCGTGTTGACTGCATTTAATCAAGCCATGCTCTTCCAGATGGTCATAAATCCTATCCCTCAGATTCCTTTCTGACACCTTGCAGAAGACAGACATGAGACTTACTGGTACACAATTGCAGAGGATTTCCCTATTTCCTTTCTTGAAGAGAGGAATTACATTTGCCTCTCTCCAGTCCTCAGGTACGACTCTGGTGGAGAGCGAGGATGAAAAGATCTTCGCAAGTGGCGAAGCAATTGCATTTCTCGTTTCCCAAAGCAGCCGTAGACAAATCTGGTCTGGGCCTGACGACTTGTCAATCTTAATGGTTGACAAAATTTTCAGCACATCAGCTTCCTCTATGTCTATCCATTCCAATATACACACCTGCTCTTCAATGGTTTCATTCACTACAAAGTTCGTTTCTTTCGTAAAGACAGAAGCAAAAAACACATTTAGGGCTTCGCTTATCTCCTCAGACTCCATTCAGAAGTTTCCTATGCTATCCCTGATCGGCGCTACTCTTTCTTTGACCATTCTCTTATTCCTCACAGAAGTGTAAAATGCCTTTGTGTTCTCCCTAATCCATTCTGCCAAGCCTTTCTCGTGCCCCTTCCTGGCTCTCATAAGACAATTTTTGAGCTCCTTCCTCGCCTGCCTGTAATCCTCAAGAGCTGAGCTTGACCCTAGCTTCCTCCACCTTATGTAAGCTGCCTTCTTCCTTTTGACGAGAAGCTCCACCGCTATCGCAGATTCCTGAGGGAAGGGAGACAGGAAATAGCTGGGGCAGTAATAGATATCTTTGTAGCATCCTTGAACACAACTGAGGTCCCGGAGGACTGGAAAGTTGTTGTTTAAGAAGGGTAGCATGAATAATCCACTTAATTATAGACCAGTGAGCCTGTCATCAGGGGTAGGGGAGCTGCTAGAAAAGATTTTGAGGGATAGGGTCTTTTCTCATTTGGATGAAAATGGTCTTATCAGTGATAGACAAGATGGTTATGTGCAGGGAAGGTCATGTCTTACCAACTTAATAGAATTCTTTGAGAAAGTGACAAAGTTCATTGATGAGGGAGGGACTGTAGATGTCATGTACATGGACTTCAGGAAGGCGTTTGGTAAGTTTTTCCATGATCGGATTATGGAGAAAGTGAAGTCACATGGTGTCCAGGGTGTGCTAGCGACATGGATAAAGAACTGGCTGGGCAACAGGGTACAGAGCGTAGTAGACGAAGGCAGTTTCTCAAAATGGAGAACTTTGACCAGTGGTGCTCCATTTAAGATGTTTCCAGAAAGGTGCATGAATGGACAGGAAGCAAATGGATAAAGACCCTGAGAAAATATACGACGGAATTAGATAGAGGATATGGATCGGCGCAGAATTTGACCGACGAATGGCCTGTTGTACTGGAATTTTCTTAGTTCTAACATTACCAAAGACCCATCACATGCCTGTAAAGATCGCCCACAATCTTTTCCATCAGGCTAAAACATACAGAAGCTTGAAAACACAGATCAGCTGGTTCAGTAACGGCTTCTTCCTGACTGTTATGAGACTAATGAATGGACTCTCTAATCTCAGATAATGCTGATCTTGTTCATGTTGATCTCACCTAGGGCATGCTCTGTCCAGCGTAACCTATATGCCTCTCAGACATGTTTTACAGCCATCCTTCTGTACATCCTTGCATACTATGATCTGCCGGGACATCTTGGTACAGGTCAAAATAAATCCTCACCCCCACCCCCTCCCATCTCCCTCCAGTGCTCACTCCAAGCTCTCTCCGGTCCTCACCCCCAGCTTCTCCCATACACCACAGCTCTCTGTAACCCCATCCCCAGCGCCCCGTTCCTTTTGTCTCTCACTGAGTCTCTCACACTGTCTGTTTCCCTCTGTTTTCTTTTTCCCTGCCTTCTGTTTCTTTCCCTGAACTTATCATCTTCCCTGCTCCCTCTCCTTGTTTCCTTGTTTTGTTTCCGTTCTCTCTTTGACTGACTGTCCATCTCGTTCCCACGCTGTAATCTCTCTCTTCTTCCCTTCGTATCTGTCTCTTTCTCCCTCGTTGTGATGGTGATGCCTTCTCTATTCGTTTGAAGCCGGTGATGGCTCATTGCTTCGATGCTGGCAATATAATTAACTCAACTGGGTTTTGATATCGAAGACATAATTTAAATTATCGGTTAAATTTCAATTGTTGTCAAAACAGCAACCAGAACATGGGTACCCATTTCACAGCCAATTGTTACATCTAACTATTATAGAACAACCCGTCTCCCAATGTTCCGTACACTGGCAACTGAAAACATTCTAGTCACGTACATAATGGTCTGACATGGTAGCTGCTCTGCCCAGGACCATAAGAAACTACAGACGGCTGTGCCGCAGAAAGGCTGGCAACATCAAAGATCACTCCCAAACCAGTCATGATATCCTACAACCTCTTCCAACAGGGAGGAGACACAGAGGCTTGAAAACATGGACCAGCATGCTCAGGAACACTTCCTTCCCTACTATTATTAGATTGATGAATTGACATCTCTATCTTTTCAAATAATATTAATCTTGCTAATTTCGATTTTGCTTTGCTCACCTCTTGTGAAGCTGTAACCATGTATGCCTCACTCTGTGTAAGCACCCCACGATCTCTGTTTTCTTGTTTACTATGATGTGCCTGCACTACTCGCAAACCAAACCTTTCCATTGTTCATTTGACTAAAATAAATCAAATCAATTCAGATAAATCACGTGAACTGCATTGGCTAAAGGTCTTCTCAAGGGCAACTGTGAAAGTGAACTAATGCTGGCCCAGTGAGAGATACCCATATCCCGTTAACAAATATAAGAAGATGACCACACTCAGGGAATACTGACAAGGGGAATCAGATCGCTTAAAACATGGTCGTGGAAAAATACAGGTTTTCCTCGCTATCTGAAAGAAACCGTCGGCTAGCTGATATGGTGTAAAGTGCAGTAGCACTAATTTATATGGGAAAAGCTTCGCCTTTCTTCGTAAAAGTGAAAATCCTCTTCGGATTTTTTTTGGTTAGCGAAACAAGGCCCTAATGTAAGTCATTCAGGAAGGGAAGTGGCGAAAAGCGAACTTTTGAAAAGCGGGGAATACCTGCATGTACATGGGCATGATATTCAGGAAGATGGGAATGGCGCAAAACAAAAATGAGGTGAATCTCACATTTGATTTCCAGCCCAGCTAATCATCATTCTCTTTGTTTCCTCTTTTTCTTCTATATCCCTCTTTCTCTATTGTTTGCTCCTTCTCTTCAAAGCAAACCTCCCTGTCAATGGTATTAATCACACTCCTTTCCAGATGCTTTCAGTTCAGGAAGGTTCCCCAGCACTTTCTGTTCGTTTCTTTGCATTGCCTTGTATAATTTCAGATTTTCAGCATCCTCCTTTATTTGATTTCACCTTCAATTTTGTTAGTTCGTGGGACGTTGGCATCTCTGCCAAGGGCAGCATTTGGTGACCATCACTAATTGCCCTGACTCTGAGGCCATTCCACTAGCCAATATAAAGTAAAGCACATTGTCATGGGTGTGAAGTCTCACTTAACCCAGACCGGGTAATAACATTAGCTTTCTTTACCGAAGGTGATCAGTGAAACAGGAAGGCTTTCAGACAAGATGTTGCTTTTATGGTTGTCATTGTGAAATTCACTTCTATTCCAATTCTTATCAGTTTTATTGAAGTTCTGTCATCAGCTGTGGTGGAACTGAAACAAATTACTTGAAACAATATCTTTCATTCAATAAGCTTTGCTTCTGAATAACATCCAGCGACATTCCTATATTCATATATTGTGCTATTCATGAAGTAACGTCTGAGACAAGAACATTTTTCTGTTTGAAATATTTGTAATCGGAAAAGTGGTCAGAGGAGAGCTTGAAACATTAAGTCTGAATTTTACCAATGTGTAGGCAATGGATTGTTCAGCAACAACACTGATGCAGAGATGAAGATTGCGGATATTAGGAGCTGGTAGTGGACAGGTTTGGTGACAGAGATAACAGGAGACATAAATCAGTTCAGGGCAAAAATGGGATCCCGGGGTTGTGCACAGTCTTGTTCACAGATGTTGTGAGTGAGTGGTCTTCAATTCACGGATAATGAATGGAGACTGCAAGCGAAACTGAAGACAATAGTTTCTTTCTCTAACAAATATAGACAACTGAAATTGCAACGAAGTTCAAACTTGTTTATGGGATTAATGAATGGTCAGATGCAGAGAACACCAACAATAGCGAGAATATTTAGTAGCACACCCTCCACCCCGCCCAGAATAATCATCAGCACTGCTGATATCTGATATGGTAGAAATTCCCAGCGGGGGAAATCATGAAAAGACGCAAGAGAAACCTCCTCTCCATTGTTGTAATGTTCGAGTCCACTATTCTCAGATTCAGATCTGCCCTCTCTCTGTCTACACAGCTGTTGATCCCTGTTACTGTTGGAATTGATGCATCTGCTCTTACACTGGGATAGCGCACTGAATGAAGCCCTTCACCAATAGGAGAGGGACACCTTCCAGTGACACAGTTGCATTGCATGGAGACTGACATTAATCATAGTCACTGAGCAACCAATCCCAGCTTTCAATACAGCACATTTAGTTCACAATATAACTCGAATGGACTACGTGTTGACATCGCTGGCTATTGGTCAAATCTCCCATCAGCAATTCTCTAGTGAAGTCAGTTGTGAGGGAGAATGATGGATGTTATCTTTTCGTAGGCTAGATGATCCTGCTCGGTTGTCCGTTTACTATGCTGTAACCATCTCTCCCCGAATCCCTCCACCCCCACAAAAGAATCACAATCAGGATGTTGTTACTCTGCTAATCTCTCCTCCACGGGAACAAACGCTAGCAAACAGACTGTCATTGGGCACAGTTGCCCTGAACATAGACAGGAAGTGTGGACTTCTCTAAATGTAACTCTCACTGCTGTAATAAGGCAACTTTGGAACTTCCATAGGGAATATGCTTCTGTAATTTATTTATACAAATTGACAAACTTCTAAATGCAGTTTTATTTTCTGTAAAACCGTATTTTTTACGCAATTTGGCCTCAGTCCAAAACCAACAGTGATATTTACAATGAACTTATTCATTAAGACTAATGAATTAATGAGTCAGGTCCGAATGAACATGACATTGGCTGGGAGATAGGACAGAATGGGGATAGTGGCTGTGGAGACTGCAATGTTATTCCCCAGTCATCATCACTCTTTCTGACAAACAGAATTAAATCTAATGCACAACAAGGAAACAGCCAACATTTGGGAGATGCAATGCTGAATGACAATGTGAACTAAACAGGATAATTTTTAATGTGATAAAGTGAACTATATTTTATATACACACCATTTAATCATTGGGAATACAGTTCGATTAGGATCACTGGACCAGAACATTAACTTTGATTTCTCTTCACAGATACTGCCAGACCTGCTGAGCTTGCCCTCTAAGTTCTGTTGTTTTTTTTTGTTTGAGATTGATTATATTGTTCAAATCTGCCAGGATACTTAAAATTAAAAGCAGATACTAATAACAAAATATGAGGCTATGGAGACAGTACAGCAGACTAAAGTAGAGAGACAGTCGTTCCAAGCTGGAAGAGAAAATGGGCTGAGTTGCCCACACTTTTGCTGTAAATAATTCTGTGATATGTAATCACAGCCTTTGGAGAGGGGGTAGACATGCTAGTTCAACGAAGGACATGTTGTGCTCCACCATCAATAATTTATTCCTGTTATCTCATGAAATTTCAGCTGCCTCTGAAATGTCTTTTCAAACAAAGTGGAGTTCCTGACATTTACAGGATATTCAGAAAAATATTCTTTTTTCCTTTGAATCTTAAAGAAGAAACAGATTTCGGCCGTAACACAGGTGTCACAGACACACCAACTATAATAGGAACAGGAAAGGACTCCATAACCAAATTCAGCATGGAACCCTATTAAGAAACATGAAATATAGTGAGGTGGAAGCATGAAACACAAATAAAAATGATGGAGAAGCACAACAGATGAGGAAGTAAACGCAGAGAGAAACAGAGTTAACATATCGAATATGATGTGATACTGTTCTGAAAAAGTCATATTGGAATCAAATGTTAATTCGGTGTATCTTTGCTCAGAGGGTGCCAGACCTGCTGAGGTTCCCTCTATCGATTTTTTTTTTCGTTCTGAACTGTGACAAATTGACTGGTCTGAACGATATAAGCAAAGCTGCTGTCTGAGTTGAATCTCGAGTAATTTATAACCAAAAGAGAAAGTGCTGGAAAATCTCAGTAGGTCTGGCAGCATCTGTAAGGAGAGAAAAGAGCTGACGTTTTGAGTCTAAATGTCTCTGTGCAGAGAAATCAGAATTAAAGTTTCTAGTTCAATGGCCCTTCCTCAGAACGGATGGTAGCCCTTAAAATGTTGATTTCTATACAGAAGACGCTGAATTGCTTTTAATGTAGACTAATAGTAGCTAACAATAGAGGGTGAGTAATGGAAGGCTAAGTGATTACTAGGCCTGGTGGTATGGGTAGGCGGCATTGAGGAGTTCAGTCCCGAAAATTATTGAATTTTTTTTGAGTGTGAAGAGCTACAGGGTCCGCCCACGGAAAATGGGGTGTTGTTCTTCCAGCTTGCGTTGAAATGTCCTGGAACACTGCAGCAAGCCTGACACAGAGATATTGGGCAGGGAGCAGGATGGGGTATTAAACTGGCAGGCAAATGGAAACTCAGGGTCTTTTGCATAGTTACAGCTTGTCTATACTGTGAAGTATTCACCCAGTCTACCTTTAGTTTCCCCAATGTAGAGCAGACCACAATGTGAGCAGCGAATGTAGTAGACCGGATTGTGGGAAATGTTGATAGGATGCTACTTCACCTGGGAGGTATGTTTGGCCCTTGGATAGTGAGGAGAGACGAGATAAATGGGAAAGTGCTACACCTCCGGCAGGACAAAGTGTAGTGGACCCGTGGTGGGGGGTGGGGGAGGTGGGGGAGGTGTGGGCAATGAATAACGCGCGGACCAGGGTGTCCTGGAGGAAATGGTCACTTCAGAAGGCGGAAAAGGGAGAGGAGGCAAATATGTCTCTGGTGGTGGCATCTCGCAGGAGATGGGGGAATGCAGACGGATGATCTTCTGCATGTGAATGTTGGTGGGATGGTAGGTAAGGACAGGGAGTACTCTAACCCTTTTGCACGAGGTAGGAGAGAGAGTGAGGGTAGAAGCGCAGCAGTTGGTTCAGAACTGGTTGAGAGCCCTGTCGACAAAAGTGCTGGGAAATTCTCCGTTGAGGAAGAAGGTGGACATTTCAGAGGAAACATTTTTGAAGTTGACATCATCAGAAGCAATGCAGTTGAGAGGGTGGAACTGAGGGAATGTAATGGAGTCTTTGCAGGAAACAGGGTGAGAGGGTGCATACTCCAGGTAGCTGTGGGAGTCGGTGCTTTAATAGTGGATATCAGTGACCCGTCCATAGCCAGAAATAGAAACAGAGGTGCCGAGGAAAGAAAGGGAGGAGTCAGAGATAGACCAGGTGAAAGTGAGGGAGGAATGCAAATTGGAAACGATGAACTTTTCCAATTCTGGACAAGAGAGAGGAGGAGCAGCTATGATATCATCTATGTATTGGATAAACAGTTGTGGATGGGCGCTGGAATAGAACTGGAACAAGGAATGGTCTACGCATCCCATGAAGGAACAGGTATAACTTGGGCCCACGTGTGCATCCATGCACCCCCTCTGTATGGCAGGAGCAGACTGAAACAATGGGTCTGCCCGGGCAGTTCTGTTTGTGGATTTTCAGGAGGACATAAAAGCGAGCTCTGCT
The DNA here is from genome assembly GCF_047496795.1 of Chiloscyllium punctatum. NCBI lineage: Eukaryota > Metazoa > Chordata > Chondrichthyes > Orectolobiformes > Hemiscylliidae > Chiloscyllium > Chiloscyllium punctatum. The sequence goes on from NW_027309876.1 coordinate 154,241, forward strand.
TTCAGAGGGCGATCAGCTTCGGGACTGTTACGTAGGGGTGAGTGGGTGGGAATCTCCAGATGAAATGTTGTCAGATTTAGTTAATAACATGGACATGGCCTGATGTGCCATGGCAGGGTTATGGAACAGCATGTGATATATGAAGGTATCTGAGAGCTGGCACTCAGCCTCTGAAATGGAGAGGTGAGTCCACCAGACTACAGCAGCAACACCCTTATCGGCACAGACTGAATACCACAGTCAGGGTTGGATCCATGCGTACAGCGTACAGTCTGCTTAGAGGGTGATAGGTTGGATAGGGTGACAGGGATGCAGAGAAATTACAACAACCAGTATCACATTGAAAGTTCTCAAAGAACAAATTGAGTAAACGCCAGAGGAATGGGTCTAGGTGGAGGGAGAGTGTGGGAGCTGGGGGAAGGGTATATGGGATGAGGAATGGACTCTTGCCCAAAGAAATGGACACTGAGGGGTAGACGGTGGAAGAGGAATTCAACATTATGTCGTTCCTGAAATTCATTAAAGTGGGGCACAGAGGGATAAAGCTGAGACCTTTGCTGAGTACAGAACATTCAGTATTAGAGCGTGGAAGTTTCAGGAGACTCAACCAGCAAGGTCTTACTTTTCTGAGACTTTAGACCAAATGGTGAAAACAAATGATGTTATTAATAAGACAAGTCCATCCATAGTTTTGGAAGGTACTAGCAAAGGCAGAGTTTAGTTGTCATTCCCAATAACTGTAGGGAAGATGTTCATTGAGGAAATTACCAGCCCAGAATTTTACCTGATTCCCGTTAACCACAGTTTGCTGAGGGTTAATGATGCTACATGAGTCAAATATTACCTTGATGCAAGGGAAGTTACTCTGATCTCATCTCTAATGACATTGGAAAATCAGTTAAAATGGTAAAGAGCAAAATGATAGAACACGGCTTATTTGAACAATGTGGTCACTGTCCTCACAACGTTTCAGGAAAAACTGATGCATGGACGTCTGATTCTGAGGAGAGGTTTGTCCTATTTGTGATGAGGCTGTTTGGTTAAGCGTTGAGACACAGAGACAGAAAAATGTTCCACTCTCTATGGGGAACAAAACCACCCTGTTCACGGTGCATTGGATAGTGACACACACACACACACACACACAATTGTCTGTTCCGATTGGACATTGATCATTTCAATGTCATCATTCAACGATGACCAATCGCAGCACAGAAGCCAGCAGTTTTCATCACCCCAGTTGGAAAGCAAACAGGGAAAGGAATGGCCAGTGGAAGTGGGGGTAACTAGGGAACTGGTGTAACTTACAGTGGGAGTGGGAGAGGAAAGATGCGAAGAGCTATCATCAGTGGAAGAGTATGTAGCAGCTGAAAGGGTAGTGCAAGGTAAGTAGGAGTGTAAAAAAAGAGTAGGAAGGCGGAGGAAGAATGGCTAATGAAGTTTTAGTGACTGGGAAAAACTTGCTTTAGCAAAAGTGAGATTGGGTGAAAAACATGACTATTGAGGAAAATTGGGATCTGGTTCCACTGAAAATTAAAATTTGATGTACTTCATTTTCCAGCATCTGATTCTTGTTCAGATTGCACATTCACTCTGTATTTCTGTATGTCCATCAATTGCGGATGACTTTTTTTTAGCCGGTATGGTGTCTCAACATTTTTGAATTTTTTAACATGCTAAATTGCCCGTAGTATTAGGTAAGGGGTAGATGTAGATGTAGGGGTATGAGTGGGTTACGCTTCGGCGGGGCGGTGTGGACTTGTTGGGCCGAAGGGCCTGTTTCCACACTGTAAGTAATCTAATCTAATCTAATCTATTCTAATCTAAATCTAATCTAAGTAATCTAATCTAATCTAATGTATTTGCTTCGAATTCAATGTAGACATGAGCAGTAGATTTGATCGCCGGCAGTTTGTCCATAACGTAGAATTTAATTGAGTATTCATCCTCATCACATTTACTGCTTCAAGCAATGAGTCTGTGTCCATCCTGCAGATGAAAAATTTCTTCAGCACTGACTATTGTTACGAAGAACAGTGCCAGACAAAAGGTTCCAGTGCAATGTGCCAAACCCTAGTTCATCCTAAATTAGGTACAGGCTTTATGAATAAGACATGCTGAGTGGTAAAGTGTAAAAGGTGAATTCAAATCTCTGTCGAAAATGCTATTTGCAGCCCCCTCATAATAGGTGTGAACTACATCACTCTGTAAATGCCCCAAAATAACAAAAGCAAGAGCCTGGAATTCTTAATTCCTCTTCTCTGAATAACATCTGGAGAACAGGAAGGAAATCAAGGTTTGTTTGTGATATTCATAAATGATGATGGTGAGAATGTGGAAGATGGACGGCAGTGGAATGGTAACTAATATTGGGGATGACACAAAGATTAAATGGGTGGTTCACGATGAGGAGGAAATTGTTAGCCTAAGGACGATATTAACAGATGATTTCTATACCCAGATTATTGGCCGATGAAGTTTAACACATAAATGTGAGATGATGCACATCTGAATTAACAAGACAAGTGAGTACTCAAACTGTGAAGTGTGAGGGCTAAATTTGCTCCTTTTTTCATTGCAGCAAGGAAGGTTGAGGAGGAAACCTGGTCCAGTTCTACAAAAGCATCAGGGGAATGGAGAGGATGAACAGACGGCAGCTGTTTACCTTACTCAAAGGATCAAAAACAAAGGGATACATACTTTAAGTGAAAAGCAGGGGATTGAGAGAGGATTTGTGAGTAAATTTTGAACTGAGAGGGTGGCACAGACATGGAATATAAAATTCCTACAGTGTGGAAATAGGCTCTATGGCCCAACAAATCCACACTGACCCTCCAAAGAATAACCCACACAAACAAGTTCCTCCTATATTTACCCCTGACTAATGCACTAACCTACACATCCCTGAACACCAGGGGGAATTAAGCATGGCCAATTCACCTAACCTGCACATCTTTGGATTGTGGGAGGAAACCGGAATACCTAGCATAAACCATGCAGACACGGAGAGAATGTGCAAAATGCATACAGGCAGTTATCCAAGGCTGGAATCAATCCTGGGTTCCCGCGCTCTAGGGCAGGAGTTCTAACCACTGAGCCACCGTTCTGCCCCTGGTGACATGTGGCTGGAGTGCATTCCCTCGGCTGGTGATTGAGCAGATAATCTCACAAACTTTTAAAAAAGCCTTTGGATATGCAATTGGTGGTGCAGGCTCGCACTTACATTCAATGATTCTATGTGGTGGCAGCCATGAACACTGATATATTCTGAAGCAATAGCTAATGGCAGTTCCTGGTTTGTTCCATTGACTGTGTCAGTAAGTGAGCCTCCAGTGAAGTGCTGGCGTTATCTCCCACTTTCTACTGAAGTGTTTAGGTTTCCTCGCGTTGGTAATGTAATTTTCTGTGTCGTTGATGTCATTTCCGGCCCTTTTTCTCAGAGGGTGGTAGATGGAGTCAAAATTGAATTGTTTGTTGATGGAGTTCCGGTTAGAATGCCATACTTCTAGGAATTCTTGTGCTTGTCTCTGTTTGGCCTGTCCTAGAATGGATATGCAGACCGAGTCAAAGTGACGTACTTCCTCATCAGTACGTAAGAAATTAGCGTTTGTGTCAAGTATTTTGTGGCTAATTGATGTTCATATATCCTGGTGACTAGTTTTCTGCTTGTTTTTCCGTTGTAGGGTTTGTTACAGTTCTTGCAAGGCTTATTGTTCCTGAAGCAGAACGGAGAAAGATTTGAATTTATTGTGGTGCTCAATAGTATGAATAAACAGTCAGAGTGAAAAATAATGTTCTATTAGTTGGCATTACAGCATCAAAGAATTCTAATTTCAAGGTTGTCAGCAAAAGAGCTAGGAGTGAAATAAGGAAAAACGTCTTTATTTAGCGAATTGTTACGAACTGGAATTGACTGGCTGGGGAAGTTGTGGATGAAGAGTCAAAAGAGAACTGTGTATATATTTGGAAATTATTAATTTAACGGGCAACAGAGAGAGGGCTGGCAAATGGGAGGTGCTTAGGAGACAGTTTTGGAACTGATTCATACATAATGGCCAATGGCCTACTCCTGTACTTTAAAGTCTTTTACTCCATCATGTGTCAGCTGTGAATAAAAGTCAGTGTCCAATTATTTCACAGTGTAAATGCTCGCAAATACCTGATTATTTGGTGCAGCATAAGCATTTAAAATGCAAGTATTGCAAGGTCAGCTTCATTATGAAGTCTAATTATTACTCAAAACATGAATATTTTACATTTTGTATTCCAATTGCTAAAGCAAATATATCATTGCTTTGGCACAAAACCCTTTGGAAAGCTCTGACTTCTCACTAACGCGATATTATGTTCGTTGTTTTTTTTCACTATCCACATTTCATATTAAATATCATTCATTCTAAAAATTGGAAGTTTTCAAGTTATTGTTCATTGAAATTTGATAACAAAAATAATTTCTTTAGTTTAATATTCACAGTCCATGTTGAATTATTGCCATTTTAAAATTGTGGCAAATAGCTGAAGATCGTACATTTCAGTGAGAAATTAAACTGATTGATATATATAAATGTATAAGAACGCTAATTCTATTTGTATGTTCAATCTTCTGCTCACTCTGAATATGCAATCACTCAGAAGCCAATCACTTCAAAAATATTGGAGTGGCAAAACATTGCTTTGAATCCTGACATTGAATATCTAATTTTGATAACTACAAGAGTTATGTTCTTTCTTCGATAAAATAAAATGTACATGCTTTATTTCTGTGTTAGAAAATATTGACAGGAGTTTATATTTTCGTTCCATAAATATAGAATCAACAGAATTGATTGAAGAGATTATAATTCAGTTGAATGGTTATCGTTCACATCTTATTGTGGCCCAATTCATGATATATAGCAAACATCCGATTATTGTTCTGGTCAGTAAAGTCAACACCTTGCAATGAGCAACGCTGAAAATTGCTTCCAATTTATCTGAAATCATTTACCGTGTTATTGGACCTCACAGCTGCCTGAGACACAGAGAGACTCAGTGGCCTGTTCCAAAATCTGTGCATTGGGCTTCTAACGTGGTTCAGGGCAGTCAGTCAAACATTACTTCAAAACAAATAATTTGGAATCCTCCTTGGGCAGGGGGATAACCCGCCAACAGACTATCACTGGTCTCAGTGTAGGTACAAATATTGTCCAGGTTAAATACTAATGGCTGACCAGCAACTAGGTTTTGAAATTCATCTTCAGTCAGAGCCTGGACCAGAGAGCAGACGTGTTGACATGGAGAGCCAGAATCACTCCATACAAGTTACCTGTGGTGATGAAATCTGACCTGTCTCCCAGACTCCATATACCTGCACCCCGGACCAGACATGGGTGAAGACGTTAACAAGTTGACAATCTATTGCAGTGCCTTGTGTCTCACAAAGAAACCTCTAAAGCCATGTTCAATACATGTCACCTTCACATTCTCCAGTATCAAAGTAAAATTGTACATCTCTATGAATGGTCAGAGATTACTACATGGATCACACAGTAGAACGTAAGTAAAGTAACCAGCAGCAAACGGCAATCCACAAATCACATTAATAACTGAACTTGGCGGATTCTGTCTGGTCGAAGTAACCACACAGATTATACTGGCTTTCAGTAACTGTGACAATGCACACCAAAACTGGATGTTTTGGCCTTACACCTCTCCAAAGCTTCGTGATCTCACACACATCACTCCCTCACACATTCAACAGTTGATGAAAATCCACAAGCTGGGTGAAACTGGAAACAGAGAACAGTGCAGCACTGTACAGGCCCTTCGGCCTTTGACGTTCTGTCGACCTTTTATCCTATTCTAAAATCAGACTAAACTACATAACTTTCATTATACTATCATTCATGTGCCTATCCATTTAAATATCCATAATATAGCTGATTTTACTACAACTATTGGCTGTTCATTGCACACACCCACGACTGTCTGTGTAAGGAACTTACCTCTGACATCTCCCCTAAACCTTCCTCCAATTACCTTAAAATCATACCCCATCGAGATAGCCATTTCCACCCTGGGAGAAAGTCTCTGGCTATCCACTCTATCTATGCCTCTCATCATCTTGCATACCACTGTCAAGTCAAGTTCCATTCTTCTTCGTTCCAAAGAGGAAAACAACCTAGCTCCCTCACATTTTCTTTGCACGACATGTCCTTCAGTCCAGGCAGCATCTTGATAAATTTCCTCAGCATTCTCATCAAAGCTTCCACATGTTTTCCATAACGAGGCAACCAGAATTGATCACAATATTCTAAGTGTGGTCTCACAAGAGCTCCATATAGTTGGAGCATAACGTTCCAGCTCTTAAACTCAATCCCTCGGCTAATGAACACATCAAACACCTTCTTAACAACCGTATTAACCTGGGTAGAAACTTTGTGGGAGCTTTGCTATGGCCCATATGATCCTCCATTCCTCCACAATGTAAGAATCCTGCCTCTAACCCTGTATTCTGCATTCAAATTCGACCTTCCAAAATGAATCGTATCCCGCTTTTCCATCTTGAGCACCATCTGCCAGTTAGCAGCCGAGTCCTGCATCCTGTCAATGTCCTGTTGCAAACGACAACAGCCCTCCACACTATCCACAATTCCACCAACCTGTGTTACATCATCAAACTTACTAACCTACCCTTCCACTTCGTCATCCAAGTCATTTATCAAAATCACAAACAGCAGAGGTCCCAGAACCGATCCTTACAGAACACCACGGGTCACCAAGTTCCACACTAAATACTACCCATTTACCACCACCCGCTGTCTTCTATGGGCTAGCCAATTCTGTATCCAGACAGATAGGTCTCCCTGTATGCCATGCCTCCTTACTTTCTGAATGAAACTACCACGGGGAAGTTTATCAAACACCTTGTAAAAATGCATGCACTCCGCATTCACTGCTCTACCTTCTTAAGTGCGATTAATCCAATCCTCAAAGAATCCAATAAGAGTTGTGAGGTATGACCTGCCCCTCACAAAGCCATGCTGACTATTTTAAATCAAACTATGATTTTTCAGAATCCTCTCCAATACTTTGGTCAATACTGATGCAAGACTGACTGGTCTGTCATTCTCAGGACCATCCCTGTTCCCTTGCCTGAACAAGGGAGTAACGTTTGCCACCCTCCAATCAACCGACGCTACTCAAATGGAGAGTGAAGACGCAAAGACCATCGCCAAAAGCACAGAAAGCTCTTCCCTCTCTTCCTGTAGTAACCTAGGGTGTTTCCTGTCTGGCCGAGGGATTTATCTATCCTTATGTTTGTACTTCAATCAGTCTGTATTTCACCTCAACTTGTTTACTCCCTGTCCAACCAACTGATTGACTGCTTTCCATTTCAGGGCTCTGTACAGTGCTGCCTTCCTGAGCAAGTATGGTTCCCAATATCCTGTGTATTATGTAATGGAAAACATGGGAATGCCTTTCTCATGAAGGACAGATGCCAAAACTTTGACTCTGCTGTTCTTCTGATGCTGCCTGAATGGCTGTGCTTTCCCAGCGCCACACTTTTCGACTCTGATCACCAGGATCTGCAGTACTCACGATCTCCATTACTGAGGGCTGTCCTCTCTGCACACTGAGAAGGCAATTAATCAACAGAAACCAGTTGTATTTAGAACTGACTGTTCAGTTCTGGAAAGATGCATTTGACGAACACTTTTACTAAAAACGAAATTACAATTCAAAAAATTTTCATTCAGTCCCAGAGTTACAGTTTTGGTTCATGAATTGGACAGCTTGATAACTAGCAGTGAATGACTGAAGAACTCCGAGGTACAGAGTATTCCAGGCGATATATTTCATGTTGGATGTGCTTTACTTTAATGCTGCTAATATTATCAGGCAGACGAATAAGACAAGGAAACGAGGTGACATGTGGAAGTGTGGCACTTTTGCCATTACAGAGATGTGTTTGAGGGAGGTCATGGCTAACAACTCAATATTCTGTGGTACCAGAACTTTTGTCAGGACACGAAAGGGGGTAAAAGAGGAGGTAGTGGTGCCTTATTAATTATGGAGTCAGTTACTGGCGTAAGAAGGGACGATATCTTGAAAGGATCTTCTACTGAGGCTTGGTGGTTAAAGGTCAGTCTCAAAACCATGACAGAAACACTGTTTGGGATATATTGTAGACCCCCAGATAAAGGAAAGTACGGGAGCAGGTATATAACCAAGTTATTTGGATGTGTAAAAACAATAATACCATCATTATATTCAGGTATTTTAATTCCAAACATTAGTTCGGTCAGTGATAACTTCTTAAGCGGGGGCAGGTGCTTTGAAATTTATTCCAAACAGCTTCTTATATCAACATAGAGCAGATACAACAATGGGCAGTGCAGTGCTCGGCCTCACTGTGGGGAACGAAGCCACTCAGGTGTTTCAGGCAGAAGTGGGAGACCATTATAGGACCAGTGACCGTGATATCGCACATTTTGACTTTGCTAAGCAAAAGACCCCAAAACTGTTTGAAATATAAAAGCTTTTTGGATTGGGTATACAGATTTTATGAAAAAAAATGACAGGATCTGGGCAAAGTGCAGTTGCTTCTGGGTGAAATCGTAGCAGAACAAGGTGGGGCGAAGGTTGAGGGATCACTTGATTAAAATGGAATTGATGACAGTGTCGGCCCCGCATGTTACACCGAAGATAAAATTTAGGAAAACAAGCCCAGAGAACCTCAGATATCGACGCAAATTCCGAACAGGATGAAAAAAGGAAGAGAAGCTTAACGCAGATACCAAGTGAGCGGGCCAATGACGGTCCTAAAAGAATATAGCAAGTGGAGGGCTAAACTTAAAAACTCAGTAGAAGAGCAGAAGAAGGGTTGATAAAACTTTAGCATGTAAGATTAGCAAGAATCCAAAGTCTTTTTTTTGGTTTATTAAGGGGAAGACGATAATGTGGGAAAGAATGAGAGTGTTAGGGTGTAAGAGGACAGCCTGTTCACAGAGCCAGAGAATATGTTAAATACATTCTACGAATCGGTCTTCAGTTTGGAGGAGCTGTTTCTGGATTCAGGGAGATTGACCGTTTGACCCTTGAGCAAATTGACACAGGTGCTGAGTAAGAATTGGAAGTTGATGCAAGATAGAGTGGGCAAATAACCAGATTAAAGACCACCAAGTCTCACATCAGTGAGGGGGAAACAATTGTAGAAAATTCGGAGGGCTGTTAAGGCTGGATCATTAAATTTCTTCAAGGCTGAGACAGACAGATTTTTATACAAGTGTTACAGGAAATCATAGGAAAGTGGAATGGGGATTGGCAAAATAAATATAACCTAATCGAAGGAAAAGCAGACTCAGTGAGAGGATAGATATATTGTTTCCCCTTTGTTTAATGGAGTTCTTTTCCAATAGCCCTGTATTCACAAGAACATCAACCTCTCTCACTATGGAGTGAGACTCAGTTTGGAATGCAATTGAGGGATTCAAGGAATTCATAAACGCGATACTAATAGACAGAAAGTACGAGAGGTCTGCAATAACACGGATTGCCTGTCGGGGTGAGGATTTGCATCGACACTGGCACCACTACCAGAAGGAAGACCTCAGCAAGACACCCTCCAAGGCTAAGCAGAGACCTGCACTGGAGAACAGGTAGTCAGGGGCCAGGTGTCAAGGAGTGCTGAAGGCCTAAAGACTATGAAACTATCGTGTCTCCTTCCTTCCCTTCCCTGACCAAAACTATGTGTGGAGGGGTAGAGAGACATGCCGTTGTAGCAGTAGGGCTTTGACATGAAGGGCTTCGGACAGCTCCAGCTCAGCAAAATGTACAGGGAAACTGAAATAAAGTCCTTTTAACTTTATTGCTACAGCAGTCGAGATGGCAGTTAGGGCAGTCTCACTTTCCTCGTGTGGGATGTGGGAGCTCACGGAGATTTTCACTGTCCCTGATGGCTACACGTGTGTCTGTGCACCCAGCTTCAGCTCCTGGGAGACCGTGTTAGGGCGCTGGAGCTGGATGGCACGGTGGCTCAGTGGTTAGCACTGCTGCCTCATAGCACTAAGGGACCAGGGTTCAAATCCTGGCTCAGGCAACTGTCTGCATTGAGTTTGCACGTTTTGCCCATGTCTGCATGTGTTTCCTCTGGGTACTCCGGTTTCCTCCCATAGTTTCAAAGATGTGCAGGTTAGATGCATTGGTCATGCTAAATTTTCCCGTAGTGTTAGGTGTAGGGTAGTGGGTCTGGGTGGGCTGCTCTTCGATGGGTCGGTGTAGATTTGTTGGGCCGAAGGGCCTGTTTACACGCCGTAGGTAATCTAACTTAGGATGCACTCAGAGTCATCTGAGATACTGAGAACTTCATAGATAAGTGCTTTAGTGTAGTGGCCACGCCCAAGACACGCCCCTAGTTATGTCCCCCCAGTTATGTAATATTCCAGTCCAATGTTCATCGCCCTCAGTTCATTAGCTTTACCTGTCAGTCCTGTTGTAGTTAAATAAACACACTTTATTCCAACAGGCATACCTTGCTTCCTGTCATATTCTAGGTAGAGAGTGGCTGTGCGACCACCAGTAATTGCAAAGGGAGTAGGCAGAGAGTACAGAAATCTCGTGTGGCCATTCCTCTCGATAACAAGTAGACCATTTTGGATTGTTGGGGGCGATGACCGTTCAGAGGAAACCAGCAGTAGCCAAGTTGGTGGTACTACCACTGGCTCTGGGGCACAGCAGGAAAGCGGAAAGGTAAACAGGACGTTAAAGATAGGAGGGTCGATTGTTAGAGAGACAGATCAGAGATTCTGTGGCCACAAACGGGAATCCAGGATGGTGGGTTACCTCCCAGGTGCTAGGGTCCAGGATGTCTCCAAGTGGCTGCAGAACATTCTCAACAGGTTGAGTGAGCATCCAGAAATCATTATGCACGTTGGCACAAATGGTACCCGTAGCAACAGGGACGAGTTCCTGCAGCGTGATTGCAGAGAGCTAGGAGAAACATTTAAAAAGAAACCTTGACAGTGGTAATCTCATGAGATGGAGATTACCATCAGAGACTTGTACTAGAGGGGGCACCAATATCTTGGCGGCCAGTTTTTATAGTGTTACAAGGGTGGGTTTAAACTGGATTGGCAGGGGGTGATATCCTCAAGAGCAGGGAGGCAAGTGCGAGGCTGGAAGGAGATATAGTAATCAGAAATAGTAAGATTAGGCTGGAAAACGACAGAGAAATGCCTTTTGGATTAAATTGCATCTATGTCAATGCAAGAAGGCCTACAGGTAAGGCCGATGAACTCAGGGAGTGGATTCGTCGGTGGGACTGGGATATTATAGCCATTACAGAAATATGGCTAAGTGATGGAAAGGACTGACAGCTTAATGTGCCAGGGTACACGTGCTTTGGGTGAGACAGAGATGGCGGAAAGAGGGGAGGGCAGTTGCATTTCTGATTAAGGGGAGTTCCACAGCAGTAATCAGAGACAAAATAACTGATGGATCACCCAGTGAGGCTTTGTGGGTGGAGTTAAGAAATAGGAAGGTGTTGGTGAGGTGATTGGGGATGTATTATAGGCCCAGAAATAGTCTACAGGGATGAGAGTAACAAAAATGCAGGGAGAGAGGGGAGACCTGCAGGAGCAATAGGGTTATCATAATAGGAAATATAATTTTTAAAATACAGACTGGAATGGACAGAGCTAAGGGATTTGATGGGATAGAATCGGATAAAAGCGTCAGGAAAGTTTCTTCAAGCAGTATACAGAGTGTCCTACTCGGGAAGGGGCAAAACTCGAAATTTTCTTCGGAAATAGGGCAGGAAAAGTGACTGAGTTAACAGTGGGGGAGCACTTTGTGACCAGTAAGCGTAGTTCTATTAATTTTCAAATAGTTATGTAGAGGGGCAAAACTGGTCCTCAGGTTCATGTTCGAACTTGGGGCGTGGCTCAGGTCCAGGCAGCTGGGATCAAGGTAATCCCTGGAGGTATATAAGAGATAACGGAGTTTACTGAAGAAGGAAATCAGTAGGGTGAAAAGGGGACAAGAAAGAGCCTTGGCTGAGAAGATTAAGATGAATCCAAAAAGCTACTTTAAATATGTTAAAAGAAAACTCAATAACTGGATAGAAAATAGGACCCATCGGAGACCAATGTGGACAAGTATGTGTGGAACTATAAGTGAAGTCCTCAACGAATATTTCTACTCTATGTTTACCATGGAGAAAGACATGTTCACTTGAGAACTTGAGGAAGTTAGTGGTGATATCTTAGGGACAATCCATATCATAGTAGAGGAGATTTTGGACGTACTGGAATGTTTGAAAGTGGATAAATCTCACGGTCCTTACCCGATATATCCAAGAACACCTCAAGGGGCTCCAGAAGAGTTTGCGGGGACACTGGCCTATGATGTTGATCATCATTGACCACAGTGACTTCCCGGAAGACTGGAGGATAGCAAATGTTGTGCCCTTATTCAAGAAGAACTGAACACAAAAAACCTTGGAACTAAAGACCAGTAAATTTCTGAGGGATAAGATTTACTTGCATTTAGAAAGACAGGCTTTGATTAGGAATAGTAAGTGTGGCTTTGTGTGAGGAAGTTTGTACCTGACAATTCTCTTAAAGTTATTGGATGATGTGACTAGGAAAATTGACTTAAGTGGGGCAGTAGATTTCAAAACATGTGGTGTTGAAAAAGCACAGCAGGTCAGGCAGTATTCATCAGGAACGTCCAAACCATCGATTCTCCTGTTCCTCTGATGCTGCCTGACCTGCCGTGTTTTTCCAGTGCCACACTTTTCGACACTGATCTCCAACAACTGTCGTGCTCACTTTCTCCATGGACGGTAGATTTAGTCAATATGGATTTCAATTACACCAGAAAAGAATGAGGCTTTTCATCCCCTGGAGCCTGATATACAATTACAGGAGGAGGCAAATAAGCCCCTAGGGCCTATAAAACTGTAACCAGATCATGCAGCACCAGTATCCAGTTGCACAGGATCAATCTATTCAGCTACTTGAATCAGTAACACAAGAAATGGAAGAGGCCACAAAGTGACTGGACTATGGGGTATGCTGGAATAAAACCAGGCCATATAGCCGCTCAGACCTGCCCTTCCATTCAGTAAGTCAGGGCTGATTTGCACTCGGCCGCAATTTCTCTTTAATGCCCAATTCTTTGTAGCCCTCGACTCTCTCTTGGGTCAAAACCCATTGAAACCCACTCACACCCCCCAAACATTTCAGAGATGTAGCCTCCCCTAACTGTCTGGTCCCAACTATCACTACTCCCTGAGAGAAGGAAACACTCCCCACACATATACCTTGGCCTATTGACATGGATAGAAAATATGAACACAGCGTAAAATGACTGGCCCTGATAACACGGCAGTATTTGATTGAGCGAGATGTCAAAGAGACTGAACAAAATTGAACTTGATGAGAATCAGTTGTAAACTCCCCACTGGTTGAATCATTCAGAGCACAATGGGGCTGGTGGACATAAATCCTCAGTCCCTGGATATCTCTGTGGGCAATCCTCAGGGTAGCTTCTTCGGCACAAACATCTTCAGCTGCTTCCTCAATGTCTTTCGTTCTGTCACACAATCAGAGATGGGGATGTTCTTTGAAGATTATACAATGTTCAGAACAATAAGTAAACTCCTAAGGTACTAAAGTATCAAATCTGGACAACATTCAAGCTTGTGCTGTTAATGTATAGGTAACATGAATCAAAAGCTCTGCTGGGCACTAAACATTTCCACGGTTAAAAGAAAGAGGAACCCCTTCAGCAACTCTAGCTGGTTTCCTAGTAATATAAGAAAGCCATTCAGCCCATCAGATCTATTGGATAACAAGAGGCACAATGCATTCACTCACTCCTGCCTATTATACAAGAAGACAATTTAAAATAAAAGCAGATGTTGGAATCCAAAATACACACGCAGGAATCTGGAAGAACAGAATAAGCAAGGTAGCATCAAGACTTTGAGAAGTGAACGCCTTGGATATAACCCTTCGTCAGGACTGTGGATGGGAGTAAGGGGGTATATAGATAAAGTGGCGGGTGAGGGAGGAGGAGGCAGAGTGGCGAGGTGGGGATAAGTAAACACAGGTAAAGGGTATCAGCGAGTTGTTGATGGGAGCGCTGAATCCAGTTGGTAGCTGGGCAAAAGGTTGCTCAGAGGAATGGAAGGCAGGGGAGGGCTTGGGAAGGGAGTCGGGGGATTGGAAGGGAGGTTAATTGAAATTGGAGAATTCAATGTTGCGTCTCCAGGGTATAGGCTGCACAGGTGACAGGTGAAATCTTGTTCCACCAGATTATGGTTTGGTTCATTGTTGCAATGGAGGAGGCCAAGGATGGCCATGTTGGAAAGGGATTGGGAAAGAGACTTGAAATAGGACGTGACTGGGATGTCTTCCATTCCACCTAACGGCCCTAACTTTCAGCTCCCAATGGGATTCATCCCCCCATCGCCCAACCATTTTGTACCCACCACTTGTGTCCACATAGCCGTAACTCACCATCCCCCTGATCTCGCCACCCCAAACCACTCCCTTCCCTCTTTATCTGCAGCTCCCCCTACCCCCCCAACCCAGTTCTGAAGAATGGTTTATACCTGAAATGTTGACTTTCCCAGCTCATGGTGCTGCCTGGCTTGCTGTGTTCTTCCTGCCTTCTGTTTGTCTCCTATAACCCAGGAAGATAAGAGTCTAGTCAGCACAGCGTGCTGGTTGGCAGAAACCACGGGTTGCTCACTGAAGTCTTTGAACCTCTGTCTTCGGGCAAGGAGGAAGATATTCAGTTCCTTGAGACACTGACACATGAACAGAAGAGGCCATTCAGCCCCTCCAAACTGTTAGACTTAAATAGGAGGATGTCATTGTTGCTGCAACACGACAAACCAATGAGGCACAGACTGCACAGACAGACTGCTCCATGTTGTTCCTCCTGGCTCCATTGCTAATGGTACACACGTGCTATGTTAACGTGGTTTGCCGATCATGAGGATGGAAAGTGATTGGTTTGTGCCAAGTCCCAAGGATGCATCTTCTATCTCCGAGATGTTATGGACCAGGCTAGACCACTCAAAACACTTTTAAGCAGGCAGCCCAGCGCATGCCTTTGCAATTTGTTTCGGTAAGTGTACAATGAAAATTAGTCGGAGTAATTTAGATAGGTTGACTACTAGATTTCAAAACAGACATAAACTTTATTCATAAAATTACACAATGAAACACAAAGAACAGAATAAAGAATCACGACAGATTTCAACCTATTCAGGTAGACTTAATTATGCTATTCCGGATATACACAACTGTCCCAATAGGCAAACTCCCAATAAAAACCAATATAAATGGAACACAAACTTCCAGATTGAAGTTGAAGTTCAGAAAAGAGAGAGAGTTTCCACACAGCTCAGTTGAACTTCCCAGTTCAAGACTCAACTGAAAACTGCTCAGGTAAGCTATTTCAACTAAAATAGCTCACCACTCTCCGTTCATTATACTGGTCACTTATAAAGCATGACCACTTTGGCCTGAAGTCTCATCTGTTTCCAAGTAAACAAAAGGCCTCTGAAAATACTTTTCATCTCTGTACCAAACCAGACTGGTCAGAGCTTGGCCCCGTTTTATTGTACCTCTGAAAAAAATCAAGGACAAAGTCTCCTTGAGCCAAGGAACAGCTTTTAGACAAAAAATGGACTTGCTTTGTGACATGTCTCTCCCACCCCTTGAAAAAAAGAACCACCAATACTAAAAGGTGGCTGCATTTTCAACCCTTCCAAACCCAGTTAGTAGTCTCAAAACTGACAGATACACTATATTAATTGTAAACATTGAAACACGCACAAACCCATGCAAATTCAGGCCGCAGTATACCCACTACCGAACACCTCCGTATCTCATTCGAGTCTCAATAACTCATCAGCTTTCACGTTTTCGTGACCTGCCACATACACAATTGTCAGATCGAATGGCTGCAACAACAATCTCTATGTAAACAGTCTGGCATTTTTGTCTTTAAGTTTTTCCACAAATGTCAATGGGTTGTGATCAGTGTATACGATTGTCTCAGATGAATTGCTGATAATATAAACACAGTTATGGTGTAATGCCAACAACAAATTTAAAGTCTTTTTCTCCACCGTTGAAGATTTCTGTTGATGAATGTTCGACTTCCCAGAAAAATACCCGATGGGTCTTTCTATTCCCTCATCATCCTCCTGCACCAACACCGGACCGACACCCACATCACTGGCAACGATAGCCACCTTGAAAGGCTTCATGTAATACAGTGTAGCTAATACTGGGGGCAGTGGCTAACACAGTTTTTAGGCTGCAAAATGCCCTTTGACAGTCCTCTGTCCACTCAGAGTTCTTGCCCTGGACAATTCGGTGAGTGGAGCAGCCACACTGCTTAAAGTTTGGCACAAATTTTCAGTAAAATCCAGTCAATCCCAGGAACCGTAGTATTGCATATTTCTTCTTGTCGACAGTGTGGAACATTCCCATAACTACTATAGTTTTTGTATCTCATGGGGCCATTGGTCCATGTCCAATACCGTGACCCAGGAACGTGACTTGGGCTTTTTCAAATTCGCTTTTAGCTAGGTTAACCACCAAGCCTTCCTTCTGAAGCCAATCAAACAAGTCCGTTAAATGCTGTAAATGTTCTTTCCATGAGTGACTAAAAATCACCAGGTCATCAATGTACATCACATGGTTGGGTAATACGGCAATGACCTTATTATCAGTCTCTGAAATGTGGCTGGATCATTTTACATACCAAATGCAACAACTTTGAACTGATATAGTCCATTTGGCGTTATGAAAGCGGAAATTGCCTTTGCTTTCTCTGTCAGAGGTCCTTGCCAGGAGCCTCTGAGCAAGTTCAACTTAGAACTATAAGTATCTTCTCCCACTTTTTCGACACAGTTCTCCAAACATGGAATTGGACATGCATCAGTCTTTGTAACGAAGTTGACTTTGTGAAAGTCCACACATGACCGCTGGGTAACATCTGGCTTTGGCACCATGACTATATATGAGCTCCAATCACTGTAAGTCACTTCGATTATACCATCGTGGAGCGTGTGCTCTATCTTCGTCTGAACCTGTACCAACATTAGAGGGTAATGCCTTTAAGGATGTTGCTTAATCAGAACAACATCTCCTGTGTCTACATCATGCACAATTATGTTCGTACTTCCCAGTTTATTTTAGCATATATCTCCACGGTATTGCAATACCTCTTTCAGGTTACTATGCTTTTCTTGAGGAAGGTAACTCAATAATTTATCACAAGTTTTGACAATTTTCTCATTGTTCAATTTGATTTGAGAAATGTCCAATTCAGAATCCTCCGAACTTGGTTCTTCTTTCTGTGCTGTAATCATTAACACCTTCTCCTCTTGCTTTCGTTCCCTATCAAAATACCTGTTGAGTATATTCACATGGCACACTCTGTGAGATTTCTGCCTGTCTGGAGTCCGTACCAAGTAGTTCACTTCATTCAATTTCTTCCCAATTTGATAAGGGACACTAAAACTTGCTTGTACAGGCTCAACTGTTACTGGAAGTAACACCAATACCGTATTCCCAATTGCAAAATTGCAAATTTGTGATTTATGATCCACTTCCTGTTTCATTGTATGCTGCGATACTTTTAAATGCTGTCTACCCAACTCTCCAGCACTATTTTAGCTGCATTTCGGAATGGCAGGCAGTGTCCAGTAGGGTACCACAGGGATCCGTGCTGGGACCGCAGCTTTTTACCATATATGTTAATGATATAGAAGATGGTATCAGCAATAACATTAGCAAATTTGCTGATGATACAAAGCTGGGTGGCAGAGTGAAATGTGATGAGGATGTTAGGAGATTACAGGGTGACCTGGACAAGTTAGGAGAGTGGGCAGATGCATGGCAGATGCAGTTTAATGTGGATAAATGTATGGTTATCCACTTTGGTGGCAAAACAGGAAGGCAGATTACGACATCAATGGAATCAATTCAGGTAAAGGGGCAATTCAGAGAGATCTGGGTGTTTTTTTACACCAGTCAATGAAGGTAAGCATGCAGGTACAGCAGGTAGTGAAGAAGGCTAATAGCATGCTGGCCTTCATAACAAGAGTGATTGAGTATCGAAGCAAAGAGGTGCTTCTGCAGCTGTACAGGGCCCTGGTGAGACCAGCCATGGAGTACTGTGTGCAGTTCTGGTCTCCAAATTTGAGGAAAAACATTCTGGCTATTGAGGGAGTGCAACGTAGGTTCACCAGGATTATGAAAGGATTGGACACTCTGGCAGCAGGAAACATGTTTCCGCTGATGGGTGAGTGCCGAACCAGAGGACACATTTTAAAAATACAGGGAAGACCATTTAGGACAGAGATGAGGAGAAACTTCTTCAGCCAGAGAGTGGTGGCTGTGTGGAATGCTCTGCCCCAGATGGCAGTGGAGGCTCAGTTTCTGGATTCATTTAAGAAAGAGTTCGATAGAGCTCTCAAAGATAGTGGAATCAAGGGTTATGGAGATAAGCCAGGAAGAGGATACTGATTAGGAATGATCAGCCATGATCATATTGAATGGCGGTGCAGGTTTGACGGCAGAATAGCCTACTCCTGCACTGTTGTCTATTGTCTATTGTCTATTTAATCGTTCGCTAAAATTTGACACATCGTCCAAATGTGTGGTCTCTGAATTCTGACTTATTAATTTTTCCTTAACTAATGGTAATGGTCCTTACACTTCTTGCCCACAAATTAATTCAAATAGTCTGAATTTGGTCGATTCATTTCGTGCGTCTCTGATCACAAATAGTTCAAAAGGAATTTCCTTATCGCAATCATCTGGATTATCCTGACCATAAACCCTCAACATGGTCTTCCTTGTTTGATGCTCATGCTCACTGTGATTCCGAATACTACATAGTAGATTTGAATTGCTTTATTCCCAAGTAATCAATCACCTGCTTGAATAGTTCGGATGTTAGGCTTGATCTGTCTGGATCTCTATTGGTAGTCCGTACCTAGTTAAAAATAAGTTTTGTTTTCTACAACTGTTTTAGTTGTGATGCTGCATAATGGGTCTGCCTCTGGAAATCGAGTCGACATATCCATTATTGTTAATAAATACTTATTCCAACTTTTTGTTTGAGATAGGGGACCTATAAAATCTGTCAAGACTCTTGTGTAAGGTTCCTCAAATTCTGGAATAGGTATTCAAGTTGTAGGTTTTATTCATGCCCGTGTGACATATTTGAGATGTTCTGGCAATATTCAACTACATCTTTATGTAGTCTAGGCCAGTGAAAATATCTTTGTATTTCAGCCTGTAATGTCCTCACCCCGAAATGATCTCCAAGTGGTAGCTCATGCGCCACTCGCAGCACCTCCTTTCTATACACAACAGGCAAAACAATTTGATGAATTTCTGTCGACGTCTGATCTGCTTTAATGTGTGCTGATCTCCATATCCGCATTAAGACATCATTTGTTAAGTAATAACACACAGGAATGCATTCATTCTCTTTCTTACTAAATATCTTTTGATATAAATTTTGTAACTCCTCATTTTTCAGCTGTAACTCAATCAGCTTATCAGAGCTAAAAATACGCTCATATTTTCCTACTTGTTCCTTCTCTGTTCCACTTATCTGATCAAAAAGAAATTTTCGGATAACTCTACGTCAGCTTCCTTATCTGTGCCTTTATCCTGCTTAGACCTGTGCATCTGTGATCTTCTGGTCATGCAATCAGGGGGAAATTTCTGGACAAACATTCTCCATGTCTTCAGTTGCCTGCATCTCCACTGGCTTTTCAACTAGAATAGGCAGCACGACTACCAAATCAGCTATATTATTTGCAAGGACTGAGAGCTGAGAGTTAGGGGTCCAGTACTCCTACCACACATTCTCCACTCTTCTCTGGACTCCCTAGCCTCACTTTACATAACTAAGCACTTTTTGCCTCACTATGAATTCCTGTTACTAGCACATTTTCTGACAATAGTCTCTCAAGAGTGCATAAACCCTCACCCCTCAGCATTACAGACTAAAAAGATCCTGTGTCAATTAATATCGGAACCTCCTTACCAATTACTCCTGGCCTATGTGAATAAACTCTTCCCTTTCATGTAAGTTTTTATGCAGATTTGACACGTCCACTGATCATCTTGTACACACTGAGGCAGTTGCCTAACTCCCCCTATGCTTTATGTTCCGAGTCCAACAAAACTTCCAGGCTTGTCTGTTATCCTACAGCTGTTTTTCTCCCAGCCCATCAACACTGTGATTTTTTGTGGCCCACTTTATTACAATGAAAACACCATAGTATTTTAACTTCTTTGTCCCCTTCAAGGTTTTCTTTATTACTGTCGTACGTTATCCTTATAATCTGCACTGTGATCTACCTTTCCCTTTGCATGTGAGGATATCTCTTTGCTCCAATTTCTGTCCCTCAGGGACTAGAACTGGTTCTGGAAGCCAAACCAAGTTTATGTACCAGTTCATAATCATCAGCTATTTCAACAGCTAAACTTGCTGTTTACATTCTCTGCTCTTCAACCTGAGTTTGCACTACTTCAGGTAGTGAAATTTTGAATTCCTCCAAGTACTAACCTCTCTAAGAGCATGATAGCTTTGCTTGAATTTTAAAGCTCATATCCAACTATCGAAATTAGTCTGTGTGATCGTTAAAAACTCAGTGGTTTGACCAGGATCCCTCATTAGATTCCTGAAAGGTCGCCTATACAGACAAAATGTTTTCTGTAACCTGCTCATACTCCCCAGATACTTCCTCTGATAGGGATGTGAATACCTCACCAGTCCTACCTACAAGTTTCGTTTGGATCAACAAAACCCATATTGCCTCTGGCCACTGCATTTGTTTCGCAAACTTTTCAAATGAGATGAAAAGGGCATCACATTCTTCTCATCAAATTGAGGCAATGCTTGAACATACTCAAACAAATTCTCACTAGGCTTCTGACTACCAGGGGCTCGCTCATCGTCACTCTCATCCTTACTAAGCACATACTCAGCCGTTATCTCCAGCCTTTTACACTGACTTCCCTTTTTATGAGTCAGTTTTTGCTATTCAAAAGCTCTCTCTTTCTCTCTCCCCTGTTGCTCTCTCTTTTGCCATTCTTTCTTTTTACTCTCTGTTCTGCTGCTCTCTCTTTTCCCCCTCTTCTGCATTTTATCAAAAGTCAAATGTTTCATTTTGCTGCCCTTTCCCTACTTCTCGATGTTAACTCAAGATGTTTCATTTGCAACTGAATTCTTGCCATCTCTGATTCTGATGGTTTCTCCAACAAGTTTAATTGACGAGCTACTGCTGTAATTATCTCTCCTTTCCTCACAGAAGCAGTCAGTTCCAATTCCAGCTTCTCTGCTAATTCTTGCAACTTGGTCTTAGTCACTTTTCGTAAAATTTCCAAAGTCACTGCATGCACACCCAGGAAACTTTTGGCAACTGAAATAGCCATTACTATTCTAAGCTTTGTCAACCCAATCAAACTAATACCCGAAATAAAGACACTAGCATCTCCCACTCGCTGTTAAAAATCCAGCAATGAGCTTACAATCTGTGATGGACGAGGCGCGAACACTCAAAACATTCTTCAGCAAGCAGCCCAGAGAATAACTTTGCAGTTTGTTTTGGTAATTATCCAATGAAAATTACCCGGAGTAATTTAGCTAGGGTGACTACTAGATTTTAAATCAGACAAAAACGTTATTCACAAAGTTACACAATGAAACACAAAGAACAGAATAAAGAGCCCCTACAGAATTCAACCTGTCCAGCAAGACTTAGTTGTGCTATTCCAAATACACAGAATAGTCCTAATAATCAGACTCCCTTGTAAAAACTTTATAATGGAATGCATGCTTGCAGGTAGAAGCTGAAGGGCAGAAAAGAGAGAGTTTCCACACAGCTCCCAGTTGAACTACCCAGTTCAAGACTCAACAGAAAACTGCTCAGCTCCGCTCAACTCAGCTAGCTCAGCTAAAAGAGCTGACAACAACCCGTTCATTATACAGGTCACTTCTAAAGCATGACAACTTTGCCATGTAGTTTAATCTGTTTACATATAAATAAAAGGCCTCTGAAAATCCATTTCGCGTTTGTATCTCACCAGACTGATTGCAGCCTGGCCCCGTTTTATTGACCCTCTGAAAAACATCAAGGACAGAGTCTACTTGAAGCAATGAACAGCTTTTAGCAAGAAAGAAGGATTTGTTTGTGACAGAGAAGACAGGCTAGTTTTCTGTATGGACGTCAGAAACTGGTGGGAATGGCTAATACTATCAGAGTGTGGCTGATGACAGATTTGTGAACAACATGACGTTCAATGCAGGGTCACACACCAACTGTACATCCAGACGGTGAGAGTTCATTCAGAACCTGGAGCTCTCTCTCAAACAACATGGGGGCTTCATAGAGCTTTGTAAACTATCATAGCGTAATAGAATCCTATAGCA
This sequence comes from Chiloscyllium punctatum, assembly GCF_047496795.1. Taxonomy (NCBI): domain Eukaryota; kingdom Metazoa; phylum Chordata; class Chondrichthyes; order Orectolobiformes; family Hemiscylliidae; genus Chiloscyllium; species Chiloscyllium punctatum. The sequence continues at coordinate 176,711 of NW_027309876.1, forward strand.
CAGAGACTGGCCCATTACCACAAACTGGTTCATGCTGATCAAAATGTCCATCCTTGCTAACCCCATTTCCCTGCGCTTGGTCCATATCCTTCTAAACCTTTCCTATCTATATATTGTTCAAATGTGAAGACACGTACCATGGAAAATATGTTATATCTAATGCTATCCGTGTTTTGTTTTGGAAATAATGAGTGTTGATTCAATACACTCCAGTGTTAATGCAATCACTTTTTTTCTCTTTGTAGCGTTCCAGATTAAACACTCATTTCCTTCACACTCTCCTCATGGTACCATCACCGCAGAGATTAGTCTGCTGAAACTCCGTCACACCATCACTCTTTAGCAAGGAGATGATTGATTATAAATTAAAGAAAATACTGTCTCAAGTACACTCCACAACTGCAGGACGGTGTCTTCACTCTTATACTTTAATCAATTTGTAATGAACGATGCTACTCATTTATTGTGCTGAGTCATAGAGTCATTGAGATGCACAGCATGGAAACAGATCCTTCGGTGGGACCTGTCCGTGCCGACCAGATATCCCAACCCAATCTAGTCCCACCTGCCAGTACCCGACTGCTCTGTAGGAAGTCTGTTAGTGCCTCATGATCAAGTACATCCAGCTCCTTTTCACCAAGAGCACTTCCCATCATCTCGCCTTCTCATAAATACAAACTGAGAAGGATGGCACTTTTTCCAAATCATTTATTGCCTTATGAAGCAAAGTCACACCAAAAACAACATCACTATTGCTGTTGTGGTTCTGTTCGCCGAGCTGGGAATTTGTCTTGCAAACGTTTCGTCCCCTGTCTAGGTTGGGAGTCAGTGCTTGGGAGCCTGATGTGAAGCGCTTCTGTGCTGTTTCCTCCTGCATTTATAGTGGCATTGCCATTGCCATTGCCATTGGAATTGATAGGATATACTGAGGAGGCGATGATCTAGCTGTACTATCTATGAATATGAATCCAGGGTATCAGGTAATGATCCAGACACCGAATCCAAATCCCACAATGGCAAATGTTGGAAATTGAATTCAATAAAATATCAGGAATTATGAATCAATTAAACCATTGTTGATTGTACTACCTGGCACTCTCATGGCCTTCAGGAAAGGAAATCTAATGTCCTCAGCTGGTCGGGCTTTCATGTAACTCCAGGCCCACAGCAATGTGGTTAACTCTGAGTTGCAGTTTGAAATAGCCAAGCCAGCCACTCAGTTATATCAGTCACTTCAAAGCCTCAAAGAAATGAAACCGTATGGTCCTCAGCACTGACTACTTGCAGCCCACAGACTGCAGTGGGTCAGGAAGGCAGCTCACCAAAACCTTCTTAAAGACAATGGGGAAAGGGGATTAAATGTTGGCCCAGCGTCCCATTAATGAATAAAGAAAGATGTTCCCACTCAGGGAAGAGACATAAATAATTTTAAACAGGGACTTTGACATATACCTTATATGGTCATGATTATCAGTAACATGGGAACAGGAGAAACATAAGCAAGGTTTAATTTTATTTTTTATTTCCATCACAGATGATTATCGGAAATCGCTTTGTTTGCTTCTTTCTCTCTATCTGTCTCTTTCTCCATCTATTCAAATCTGTCCTTCTCCCCTTCATAACAGATGTCGGTGTCACCAACATCAATCACACTATTTCCCAACTGTGTTCCGTTCTGATGTATGGTCATTAGAATCGAATTGCCAATTCTATTTTTCTCCCGACGCGAGGGGGCTGCCAAATCTGTTCAGTTTGTCTCGCACTTTCTCGTTCTTTGTTGTTTCTGATCTGTTGCATCATTCTTTGCTTTATTTAACCTTTAATTTTGTTATTACTTGGAATGTCTGCATTGCTGACAGGGGCAGCATTTGTTATAACCAAATGTCATTTACTGCGAGGTCATTCTTTCAGGCAGTACAGAACCAAGCACATTGCTGTGGGTCTCACATCAATCTTAAGCCAGACCAGATAATAACGCAAGATCTTTTTATCAAAGGACATCAGTGAAATAGATAAACGTATAGACAAAATTCTGGAGATGTAATGGTTGTTATTTCCAATTCCTGTCTTTTGTATTTACTTTCTGACATCGTCTGTGGTTGGATGTGGAACAGTCTCTTTCTGTGTCATAACCTGTGCATCTGAATTACATTTCTTCCGACATTACTGCTCTGAGAGAATGTTCCTGTCATTAAGTTATTTTAGACAACAAGAACAAAGTTGTGATCGAAATATTTGCAACTGAAAGATTGCTTAGAGGAGGGGTGGAGCCATAACGTCTGAATTTTACCAAAGTATAGATAATGGTCTATTAAGCGTTATCATTGATGCCAAGATGGTGACTGGGCATATAATCGAGCTGGTAGTGGATAGGTTTTGTAATGGACAGAATGCCGAGACATAAATGGATTTTATTTATTTAAATTCGGTTTTGAGAACAGTCTCGTTCTCAGATGTTTGTGAGGGCGGGGGTGTGGGCGCTTCTGAAATTTGTGGGTAATCAATGGAATTTGCATTTGAAACTGAAGACAATAGTTTCCGTCTTTGTCAAATATAGATAACAGAAGTAGCAAAGACGTTCGCCATGGTCGAAGAGATTAATAAATGGATAGAGATGAAGAAACTTACCAGGAAAACCAACAATAGCGAGGATAGGATAGTAACCCGCCAGGATAATCATCAGTGCAGCATATATCCGAAATGGCAATGTTGACAAAGACCAGGAAAAATAGAAAAGACCCCAGTATAAACTCCTGTCCATTGTTGCAGCATTCCAGTCTAATGTTCTCAGATTCTGATCCATTAATGGATCATTCCAGACTATTCTCAGATGTTTAAATCTCCTTTTTGTGTCTCTGCAGCTGCTGATCCCTTTGAGCGCTGGAGTTGATGCATTTGCTGCTCCAATGGCATAAACCATTGCAAGAGGCCCCTTACTAATATGAGACGGAAACCATCCAGTGACACAACTCGGATCCATGGAGACTGGCATCAATCACAATCACCGAATAAACAGTTCCATTTAAACCCTTTCAATATGGTTCCTTCAGTTCACAAAAACTACTGGATTGGATTGAATGCTGGCACCGTTGGCTATTGATCACATCTTCTATCACCCATTGCTCTCGTGAAGTTAGTAGTGAGGGAGAATGATGCATGTTTTCTTATAGCAGGCTAGATGATTCTGCTGCGTTGTCAGTTTGCAATACTGTAACCAGCCGAACCTCCCACCACCACCACCCTCAAAAACCACAATCTACGTGCTGTTACCGGGCAGATCTCTCCTGGACTAGACCAGGCACCATCCAATATATTTACAGTGCATATATTTGCATTCCAATACATAGGAAATGTGAATTTGTCTGGGCATTCCTTTAAATTGATCTAATAAGGCATTTTTGTATCTTCAACACTCAATGTGCTTCAGCACTTTGTTTTAATATAAACTCAAAAACACCTTGACATACTTTATTAAGCGCAAGTTTCTTCACTTTATCCTCATGGTAACATCATGTCAGGGTTTAGTCTGGTGAAACTCTTTTGGACTGAATCGCTGACAAGATCATTCTTTATAAAGCTGATTAAACCTGTACACAATGCACCTAACAGTCTCTCAACAAAACACTATCATTGGGAAAGATACATTTACTCTGATACTTTAATCATTTTGCATGAAGAGTCACATATTATTTACTTCCTGCTGCGTAAAGATTCTGTTTGTGACTTCTGACCAAGCACATCCAGGTCTGTTTCCAAGCACTTCCCAGCCTCTCACTATTTAATGAACATTAATGTGAATGATGATATTTGTTGTTCCTATCTGAAATATTTTCTATTTTGCGAATAGCTATTGCCCAAATACTGATCCTTCTGATACCCCAAAGCCTTCACTCCAGAAAATTATATTATTCTCTTCATTCTCTCGATTATCCAACTTTTAATACATTCGGTGTATTCCACCCCTACTTACCCATGGATTCTAACGTTCCCCACTCACCTGTATTCAACCATGTCAAACGTCTGCTGAAAATTCACATACTTCATTTCCATTGGTTTTCAATTGTCCATGTCACAATGGACATCCTCCACAATATCCTGCAGGTTTATCAAAGATCAAGATCATTTTCCTTTCCTGAATCTAGATTGACTCTACCAAATCATGTCAGTATTTCCAAGTGTCTAGTTATCACATTCCTCACAAAAGGTTCCAATATTTTTTGTCAAAGCTTACAAAGCTTACATTGTTTAGTTTGCTGTTTGCTCTCTCCGTTCTGTTTTAAATATTTAGGTTTACAATCGCTGCATTCCAGTCTGGAGGATCCTTTCCAGAATCTAACCAGCTTCGAAGAATAATCAGTCATTCTTTCACTAGCTCTACTGCCACCTCCTCAATACTCTGGGACGTAGCTCATCAGATGCAGCAATATACCAAATTTAAATTCAATGAGATTTTTAAAAATGTACCTTTTATTAATTCTAATGTCCTGCTGTTCCCCATTTTAACCAATCACTCTGTTCCCTTTTATTTCTGAAAGTTTCGTTCTGAAATTTCCTCAGGGAGATGGACACAACATATTGTTCTCAGCGGACAGATGGTTTCTGTCAGCCAGTGAATATATCAGAGGACTGCACTCCGGTGGTGATGGATATGTTACTCACTCCTGCCTGGAAATTTCCAGAATTAATCCAGTTTAATTCATGATGAGCATCAGCACAGTCCTGTCACTGGTGTGTGAGCTGCACAGTATATTGAAGGAGGGGATACAGCTCAGTGACCACCTCAATTTTGAAACAAACTGGTTTCCTACCTGACACATGGTCCAGGTTAGACAAATGTCCCGGGAAATCCCAGGAGAGATAATGCACTGTCCTGCACCTCCCTATTTATAGAGCTTTCCTTCCGTGGAGCCTCATCTCCATTTGTTTACCATGGACCCAGACACTCTGTAAATGCAGTGTATAGAGTGGGGTCACCAGACCCAGCAGCTGATTATACAAACCAGAGATAAGCATCCACAGAAACTCCACTGATTTTCCAATGACAGGAACAAATCAATTCCCCACACGGAACGTGCACGGGCTCAGTGTTGAAAATTATTTCTGCTCCTCAGTTTCTCTTCCTGAATGAGAAAGCCGTTCCATCTCTACACAATCCCACAGTGACAGTTTCTCTCTCCAAAGAAGCAGTTGACAATGTAACATTCCCTTTCTCTATATCTCAGCAACTATAAGGGCAGCACCAGCATTGCGAATGGATTTAATCATCACACTCAGAGAAGAGAGATACAGGGAACCTAACTCACTTTAAATAGGGACAAATCTAAATGGACACGAAATTCAGGAATATGGGAAAATGGGGAAATGTGAGGATAACATGCCATTTTGTTTTCCTTTCAGTTCATCATCAGCAGCCCCTTTGCTCACTTTTCATTTCATTTCCTCTTTTTCTTGCCATTTCTCCATCCATTCAATTTAAACCTTGCCCCCATCTCTCTCTCCAACCCAACCGTCCATGATACCAGGATAAATAATATTATTTCCCAGTTTGCTTTCAGTTGTGAAGCAGGGTCACTGGACTCAAACCGTTATCTGCATTTCTCCTGACAGAGGCTTACATACCTGCGAGATTCTCCAACACTTTCATACGCTGGAGAATTTTATTTTCGATCTGTAACAACCACCGTCCCTTGGTTTATTTCACCTTTAATGTTGTTGTTTCACGGGATGCCAGCATCATGGGCAAGGGCAGCATTTGTTGTCCATCACTAATTGTCCTTGAAAACGTGGCCATTTGTCAAGACAAAATGGAGCCAACAATGTTGTTGTGGGTCTGAGTTCACACTGAGCTCAGACTGAGTAATATTGTTAAGCTTCTTTAGCAAAGACAATCGGTGAAATAATAAAAATAATTCTTAACGGTTTCTGGTTTCCACGAAGGAAATTAGGTTTCATTCCAATTTTTATCATTCGAATTTAAGCTCTGTCATCGGCTGTGGTAGGGTTTTAAACACTGCCTTGGAGTCACAACCCGTGCCTTTGAATTACGCTTCTAGTTACATGATCACTCTGATACAGAGTCCTCATTGCCTAGTCCGTATTCCCTAGTTCCTGCCAGAGAGGAATGGCGGTTAAATCAGTTTAACTACCAACAATCAAAATAATTTTGGGGAAAAAAGAGAAAGAGAGATTGAGAGGTAATTTCCAGTAAGATCACAGTTTTCGGAATGCTGAAATGAAGACATTTCGACAGCATCTGCAACATGAGCCAGTATTCCTAGGAATGATAGGTGAAGGGGATACTGGCTTCAATAAAGATGAGGGAGAGTTTTAGATGAACATTTGTTCTGCAACTTTGTAACTAGGTGTGGGGTCAGCAGAGTCTTCGACTCATTGGGCTGAATCTAACAATAGTTTGTCTCAGTAACATTTTCATTGAGTGTGACAGAGGGATTGTCTGTACGAGACTGAACTAGTTTCATGGTGCTATCTTATCGAAATCACCTCATTAACTACCTACTCAATCTCATAGTGTTCCTCGCATTCCATGCCATCCCGATTCTCCAACCCAACATGGCTGGAGGGAATCACCATCGCACTGATTTCCCTGACTATTCTATGATCACTGACACTGATGCCAGCTTTAAAAGGCCAATGAGCACACTGTTGTAATTCCTCAGTTTGAAGCCACCCTGCACAGTTGACCCCGAGCATGGCAGATAGGGGGAACTGACACCACGACATTTCAACAGGGGCACAGAGGTCCTCGTGGATGGGCCAGAACAGGGGGTCTATTCTCTTCCCAGAGGAGGCCTGAACATGGTCGGAGCTCACCACGCAGCTCAGTACAGTATCTGCGGTCTCTGTCTCTCTCTTTCTCTCTCTCTCTCTCTCTCTCTCTCTCTCTCTCTCTCTCTCACACACACACACTTTGAATATGGAAAATTCCAGATAGTGTTCCAAAGAATTCCCATTTTCAGGTACAGGAACTTTCAATCATTCAACCCCGCGAGGTCCTGCAAAAATATGCACTTATTTTATATCCAATCACAATTAGTAATTCTGGCTATTTCACTTTGTCTCACCTTATTGTATTCAGCCAAACACTGCTTCTAAACACTTGTCCCGTTACGAAATGCAATTTTGAGCAGAGAACTATTTTTCCTCAACTGTTATCTTGACTGTTATCTGAATTGTACCTTTTTTCTTGTTATGAAAGTTTCTCTTGCCCTTTGCCTGTGCCTGTTTCTGTCTGTAACAGTTACACTGTCTCCCAATCAGTTGGCTGGACGGCTGGTTTGTGATGCAGAGGGAGCCCAGCAGTGCAGGTTCAATTCCCCCAAACTGACAGAGGTTGCCATGAAGGGGACACTCTCTCAACAATGGGCAATCGAGCATGGCCAATCCACTCTAAGCTGCACATCTTTGTACTCTGGCAGGAAACTGGAACATTGGGAGAGAACCCACACAGATACGTGGAGAATGTTCAAACTCACTTGAGGTTCGAATTGAACCCAGCTCCTTGGTGATGTGTGGCCGCAGTGCTAACCACATATCCATCATAGTCCTCAGTTAGTTCTGTTAATTACTCGTAGCTGACTGAAGAAATCCAACTGGACTCTTCTGATAACTGACCCTGACCCAGTATGAGACCTTTATCATCGGCCATATCGCCAACCTGGTTACATTTAAAATTTGTTGTGAGCAGTGGAGGAGTGGGACTAGAAATGGAAACAGTGACACCCTCCAACCTCAGTCAGAACCGGAGTGAGGAGAAATTCACAAAGTGGGAATTCATTCAAGTGGGAATTCCCTTGCCCAGAAGGTTGGGAGGGCTGAATCTTCATATTATATCGAGGCTGACTTTGTCAGATTTTCCATAGACAGGTGAATCAGGGATCATTGTGAAATAAGAGAACAGTGCATCTGGGAACACAATGAGATGATCAATGACCTTATTGACTGCTGCAATAGTGTCAAAGTGCCGAATGGCCCAGTCGTGTCCGTTAGCCCTATGTTCTGATGTTCCATTCAGCCCTTCGGTCCTGCTGTGCAGGAGCAGATTGAGGCCACTCTGATGGTTTGGTGTAGTTTGGCAAATGTATTGGAAATCCAGGCTAGGTCAGGCAGTGACCCCCCCTCCCCCATCCCTCTTTTCAGGCTTCCCCTCTCTGTAAGTTCTGCTCCTGATATTGGTCATGTTACAGGCCCAGATTCGCATTGAATAAAGCCCCCATGCTCCACACAAGGTCAACTCAGACAAATCCTCTGCTGTCTCTGAATGCAACATTTTACATTATGACTTCCATGAAAATATTCAATTATTTTCCAAAAACATAAATAGGAACGTAAGAAATAGGAACCTGCGCTGTCATTCAGTAAGAGCATGGCTGATCTACTCTACAACTCAACTCCACTTTCCTGCTTACCCCTTGCATCCCTCAACTCGCTGAAATGTCACAAACCAATCCACCCATCTGTAAATACAATCAGTGACCCAACCTCCACAACTCTCGGGGTTAGGAAATTCCAGCCATTCACTACCTTCTGAAAGAAGACATTTCTTTACGTCTCAGTTTGAAATCGATATTCCTTATTCTGTACCGACATCCCTGACTTCGAGGCTCTGCCTGGTGTGGAACCACATCCTCAACACCGACCTTGTCAAGCCTCCTCTGCATCTTGTCCGTTTCAGTAATGACACCCTCATTCATTTAAACCACAATGAATAATCACCTCAGCATTTTTGATGTATTCAATAATTTAATCCTTTCATCCCATGAACCAGTCTAATGAACCAACATTTCTGCATCAACATGCTGACGTTATGTTTCATGCAGAGAACATGCCACTACGTTGTACTGCTTCTTTTTTTAAGGAGTCCTCTCCATTTAATAACTGCCTGCCTTTTGGTTGTCAGTGTCATCCTCAAACTCGAATGTATATTGCACACAGCTCCTGCCGTCAGGAGCTGAGTGCAGCTCTTGTAAGCAGCTGTTGCCATCGGACTGATATTTGCGGTACTCCATTTTGTTCATAAAGATGAATGAATTCTGACTCTCCGATTTCTATGTGTTTACCAAGTGTTATCCCATGCTAATGCTATACCCATCATACTATGAGCTTCTGTCTTGCGTAAGAACCTTTATTTTGTGAAACCTTGTGGAAAATTTCTGAAAAGCCTCATGATTGCCAGTCCCCCTTTGTCAAGGCCACTTGTTACATTCTCATGGATTTCCAGAAAAAACTTTGCATGATTTTACAGGCAAAATGTAGTTCTCCTTTAACAAGACCATGCTGACTCTGTGTGAAGCTTTTCTAAATGCTCTGCAGTCTCTTCCTTAATAACAGACTCTCACAGATTCCCAGTAATAATGGTGAGGCTAAGTGTTTCCTGCTTTCAGTCTCGCTCGTTTCTTGAAGACAGGCGCAACATTGGAGGGTCTCCAGTTTCACTGGATCACTCCTTTAATCCAGAGAGTTATGGAATATTTCACACAGTGCCACCAGCCACTCTGTGACCACTTCTTTTAAAACCAGCTATGAATTGCTGATGACCTGTTTACCCTTGGTCTTATCTGTTTGAGAAATGCCTTGTTCCTTCTGTTAGACACAGCTCAAGATCTTCCCCCCATTACCATTTTGTTTTGTACCATTGAAATATTTACAGCACCTTCACCCGTGAGGATCGTGTAAAATACTGGCGTAAATTATCTGTCTATTTCCTGTATCCAGTTCCCCAGTCACACCCTCCAATTGTCGCAAAAAACCTTCCTGACTTTCTTTCTACCAAAGATCACACAAACCTCTTGAATTCTTCTTATATAAATGGAAAAGCTCGTTCTGCTTGTTAATATATTTCTTGCCAATTTGCTTACATCACATCTTTTCTTTCATTTATTTCGCTTTCTATATTCATACAATCATATCGCATACAAACACAATCTTTGGTCCAACTTGTCCATGCCGGCCAGGTTATACAAACTAAACTATTCCCATCTTCTTGCATTTGGCCCATATGCCTCTAAACGGCCCTCATTCACGTGTTCGTCCAAATGTCTTTTAAACGTTGGAACTGTTCCCCTGGCAGCTCATTCCATAAACCAGTGGAAAAGACCTCGGCTTTTCATCTTGTCCATGCCTCCCCTGATTTTGTAAATTTCTATAATGCCACCCCACAACCTCCTACACTCCATCTGATACTAACTTCAAGAACAAGCATTTAAAGATCAGCACTGCAAATTTGAAACAATGTTAAAAGCGATAGGTAAACAGCACTCAGACCAATCTTCATACGGTGATTTGTTTTCTTCTTAATGTTACAATACTAAACCAGCATGAAAATCTTACTAGTGCCAATAAGCCGTCAAGTGACTTAATTCCTTGGTCTGTTAGCGGTGATCTCTACAGTGAAAATGTATCTCTGGCCAGATCTATATAATACCACATGTTCAACATTCTCCCTCCTGGCCTCCCTATGGCCTTATGTGGTGGTGTCTTCTTTATGTTGCAGTCAATAGAGAGAACCCATTTCCCCCATTCACATCTTAATTTAAACTCATTTTGTATCATCTTCTCGTTTACTGCTAAAAGCCTGGTTATCTTTTGCCACACCCTCTTTTCCCGCCACCTACCCCCCCACCTCTGGCAAGGAACTAAAATGCCCAGTTTCCAATCCTTTTCAGTTCTGAAGAAGTGTCATACTGGACTTGAAAGGCTAACTCTGTTTCTCTTTCTCTGCAGATGCTGCCAGACCTGCTGAGTTTCTCCAGAAATAAATAGGCACAGCACGAATTTTCAATTAAACAAATAACTATGAATACTTGAAACAAAAATGCACAAATTGCTGTGAAAACTGGGAGCTTTGTCGAAAGGTCACTGGACCCGAAAGATGAACTTAGCTTTCATTTCACAAGATGCAGCGAAAACAGTTTAGTTCCTTCAGCAATTTCTGCATTTGGAACATTATCCAAAGACGTGTGTTGAATCTGCTCAAACACCCTGTCCAGCAGAGAGTGCTGTACATTGGGATTTGAACAAAAATGCAAAGTGCACAAGTTCATTGTCTCTGAAACGACATAAGTCTGGCATCACTGACACGACCGAGGCCTTAATCATGGTCAGGGAGAAAAATACTCGAAAAACATTCATTTCAAACGCAGAAGATATTGTGACGGGAAAGAAAATGATTCAGATTAATATGTTACAAATGTAACAAATTGGAGGCATGACATCAGGGAGAGACCCTCAGCAGAATGAGAATATGAAACTGGAAGTGTTCGCACATCAGAAACGAGGTTAAGTCACTGAGTACAGGGCTGATGGGTGAATGGGTCCTGGTGTGTGAGCTGGGGGAATGTCTGTCGAATTGATTTGCAGATATTGCAGATCAAACTGGGTTATCATGTGATGCTGTAGATCACAGCAGCAGCCGCAGCAGAATTGCATTCAATCACAATCCATAACTTTTCCCCAGGCTAATCCATGACTCTACCATTATCATCAAGCCGAGTGATGGTTCAGTGACGAGTTTGGGTGAACATGCCAGAGTCAGAACTATGTGTATCTAAACCTGATGACAACCCATTAAAGCTACCGCACTTAACTGATTACATTCCAAACAGCAGAACTACCATCTGGTGGAGAAGGGGAAATGATCCCAAGACAAACAGATATGATTGAAACTCTGCAGTCAAGCCACATCCAGTCATCATTGTCGATGGATTAATAAACAACTTACAGGAGGAGATAACTCCAAAAATATCCCCAGCTCTGTATATCAGTGTAAAAGACAAGGATAAATACTATCTGCACTATCCTCAGCTAGAAGTGTTGAGTCGATAATCCACCTCAACCTCCTCATGATGCCCACAGAATCACAGATGCCAGTCTTAAACCAATTCGATTCGCTGCACGTGACATGAAGAAACAGCTGAACACAGTAGATATGATAACGACAATGGACCCAGACACCATTCCTGCAATAGGACTGAAGATTGTACTGCACAATAAGCTGTGTCGCTGGGGAAGCTGTTTAAATCCAGCTCCAACTCTGACATCTGCCTGGCCACATGGAAAGTTCCTCAACTATATCCAGTCCCATAACAAGGGAATGAATACTGTCTGATCATTTCCCACGCCCTCAGTCCCGTCGCGATTATTACATTGGTGGGAATTATTTTTGACTGAGCTGTCATACAGTACAAAAATAATGTGCTCAGTGTGGTTTCCGATAGGTCCCCATGTGGAGATGTTGTTGTTGTGCAAATGTCACTGGATTACTGATCCAGACCAGGATAATACTCTGGCAGCTGGTGGAAGTTAAAAACAATTAACAAAATATCGAGACATAAAATCTGGTGCCAGTAATATTGACCTTGAATCTAATGTCCATTGTAAACATCTGTCCCTTCCCCAATGTATTTACAGGAAGTGAATCTCCCGTGCTTCCTCTTCTGGTCTACAAGTGTCTCCTGACAAATAGACATGTGATAAACTCTGCAATGGTCAATGGAACGGCCAAGCAAGGCACTCGATTGTACAAAATTGCTCTGAGTTCTTAAAGGATAAAACCAGACAGAACACTGGCAACGAGCTTTGGGAAAGGGAACGGCACACACAGTCCTGTCAACTAGACAGATGCTGCCTTCCTAATGTTTAAGAGCTTGTGACACCAATGAAAGAGCTTTCCCGCACACTGCACAGAAACATCAGGAAGGGAGCAGAGCATTAGACACTTTTAGTTTTCCCTGTTCTAGCTTATGGAGACAAGTTCACTTTTATAACCCTAGTTAATGCATTCTTCATAAACTCATTAATTCCTGTCTTATGCTGCTCAATGATTGACAGTCCAACCCATACAATCACAGAAGCACTGACTCTGTACTGTCAGAAATACAGCACAATCTACATTAGTCCCACTATCCGATAAGAGGCCCATAACCATATATGTTATGGCACTTCAATGGCACGACCACGTATTTATTAACGGTTGTGAGGTTACCTGTGCCAGCTGCCCTCTCAGGAAGTACATTCCTGAACCCAACAGCCTCTGGATGAAAACCAATCCTCATATCCTCACTAAACATCAAACCCTTCACTTTAAAATGGTACTCCCTTCTTCTTCGCCCTTTGACTGAAAGGAGCAGCTGCTGTCTATCCATCCTGTTCATGTCCTTGGTAATCTTATCCTTCTGAAGCATGTCCCTCTCAGCCTTCTCTGCCTCAAAGTAAACAACCCGAGCTGATCTACTCCATCTAAGGGAACATCCTGGTGAATCTCCACTGCACCCTCTCCAGTGCAATCACATTCGTCCTGTAATGGGACTCCCAGAACTGTACATAACTCTACAGAACTGTACGTTTGGCCTCATCAAAGTTCCGCATAGCTCTTGTAATCTGTGCTTCCATGAATAAAGGCTATGTTTATGGTCGCTATGCTTTGGCAACTTGTGCATTAACCTGTTTAATCACATTCAGGGATATGTGGCGCAGCACCCTCTGAGCTTCCTAGTGTGCTGCTATTCATTGAGTCCTCCCCTGTCTGGTTCCTTCTTCCAAAGTACATCACCTCATATTTCTCAGGGTTACATTCCATCAGCCATTGATACACCCATTTGATCATTCCATCTGTATCTTCCTATAATATAAGGCCTTCCTCCTCACTGCCAACCAACAAGCCAAACTTTGTGTCAAACTCAAAATGATTTATCACTCACCCCAACACCTCCATAATCACAGCTGCATCATTTATGAATACTACAAATAATAAGGTTAAAAATCACACAACACCAAGTTATAATCCAACAGTTATATTCGCACGCACTAGCTTTCACAGCGCTGCTTCTTCATCACGTGATTATGCTCTTCGAAAGGTCGTGTCTCCAAATAAACTGTTGGACTATCATCTAGTGTTCTGTAATTTTTAAACTTTGCGCAAGCCAGTCCAACACTGGCATCTCCGAACCACAAATAATATGGGACACAGAACTGATCCCTGTGGTACACGATTGGATACTGGTCTCCAGTGAAACAAACGGACTTCTACCAGCAGACCTTCTGTCTCCTACCACTAAGTTGATTTGAATGCAACTTGACAAGTCACTAACGAGTCCTACCTGTTCCAGGGTTATTCTGTTCCACTTGACGTACCTGTAGAATATCTGGGGATTCTCCCTAATCTTGTCCTACCAGAAGGTTTCCATGTCGCTGTTTCAGACAGTCCTCTTCAAATGAAGAACTGCCTTTTTCTTGCAGTCTGAAATGGTCCATCCTTTACTTGCCATTATTTGCCTTAAATGTAGAGTAGACAACCAGAGAAACATCCTGTTTATTTCCACCTTGTCATATGTTTAGTGACTTTTCTAAATTTCACTCTGATCACCTCTCATTCTTTGAAACTCTAAAGAACACAGGCCGAGTTTCCACATCAGGCAATCTCACCATCTGAGGGATTAATCTGGAGACTGTCCATTGCACATCCTCCATGGTCAGTATATTCTTTCTCAGATTGTGTCAATACTCTATGTACAGTCTCATTAGCAAGCTGTGAAACTGCTTCAGCATGACCTTCCAACTGTGTTCTGATTCTCGTAAATGAAGGTGAACTTGACTTTAACTTTCCACTTCTATATATTCCTCCAATTACCATTTACATTACTTCATTTAGGAATTCACTGCATGAGTTCTTATAAAAAAGTCTTCTGAAAATCGAAATATGCCATTTCTATGTTGTAATAAACAAGTTCAAATCATTCTAAAGTTTTTCAAGGATGAAGACTCTGTCAGACTCTGTCAGTGTATACTGATTCTCTCCAATGTTGCTGTTAATTTCTAAATATCCAATACCTGATCCTATATAATAGATTCCATCAGTTTCCCTACAGATGTCAAGTTAATTGGTCTGCAGTTCTCCACACTATCTCTTCTTCCCTTTGCAGATGTTTGAATCCCTTCCATTCATCTACAATGCTTGGAACACATTGACTAACTTCCAGCCTCTGCAGAATGTGCAGGAAAATAAAACAGTCATCGACAGCACAATTAATGCGTCTATTGCTGATTTACTTCTAATATTTTGATACGAAGTACAACTGGCTCTTCAGATTTAGCAATGCTCAATCCAGCTACAATACTACTATGCTAACCTTCAACTACTACCTTGTTATTGATATGAATTGATTTTATGTCTTTAGTTCCACAGGTTCCATGTGATCATTTGGTATTTCTCAGCGATTTTCTGGATCTTCCTCCGTGATGACAGATGTAAAGTAACTGGTTACTTTCCTGGCCATTTCCCTGTTCTCCACAATAACCGCTCCTCTCCCGATTATAAAATTCCTCGCTTTTATTTTGACTTCGCTTTTATTTTGTTTTCTTTGCAATACGGATTGCAGATTTATGCAGTCTTTGTGTTCTTCTTTCACAGAATCATTAAAAGTCACAGTGTGGAAAAGGACCTTGGGCCCAACAGGTCCACCCTGCCTCTCTGAAGAGTAACCGCTCAGACCCATTCCCCTCTGATTCTACACTTTGCGATGTATGCACCTAATCTACGCATCCCTGAACACTTTGGGCAAATAAGCATGGCCAATTCACCTAACCTGTAAATCTTTGGACTGTGGGAGGAGACCGGAGCACCTGGAGGAAACCCACGCAGACACGGGAAGAATATGCGAACTCCACACAAACAAATTTCTGAGAATTCTCCGGTTTCCACAATGTCTAGAATTCTTCTGAACTCACTTCCTATGATTAATATAATCTTTAATTTATTATGTTAGCCTTCATTAAGTCACTTGCCCTTTCTTTGGTGATTCTACCTTAAAGAAACAGACATATTTTCAGACATTGCAGTATTTCTGTAGATCTCCTGGTCCTGATCAGGTGTATCCAAGACCACAGCAAGAGGCGAGGGAAGATATTGCGGGGGCCCTGGCTGATCTTTTTGTATCATCCCTGTCCACGGGGAAGGTCCCGGAAGTCTGGAGGGTAATGAATATTGTGCCCTTGTTCAAGTAGTGTTTGTGAAGAAGAACCTGTGAACTATAGACCAGTTAGCTTAACAACTGTGACATGTAAGTTCCTTGAGAAGGTTCTGAGAGATAACATATACATGCATTTGAAAAGATACGGTTTCATAAGGAGCAGTCAGCACTGCCTTGTGCATAGGATATCATGGCTCACAATTCTTTAGCGTTCTTTTGAGGAATTGACCTGGAATGTTGATGAGAGTATGGTGGTAGACGTAGTCTATCTAGGTTTCAGAAAGGCCTTTGATAAGGTTCCACATCATAGGCTGCTCTGAAAGGTTCGATAGCATGGAATCCAGGGGGATCTGGCAAATTGGATACTCAATGTCCTTGATGGTAGAAAGCAGAGGCTAATACTGGAAGGATGCTTGTTGGACTTGAGGCCTGTGACTAGTGAAGTGTCTCAGGGGTCGGTGCTGGGTCTATTACTGTTTGTTATCTATATCAATGATTTGGATGAGGATGTAGAAGGCATGATTGGTAATTAGGCTGATGACAATAAAATCGGCAGTACTGTGAACAGTGAGAAAGGACATCAGGAATTGCAGCAGGACATTTTTTCAGCTGGGGAAGTGGGCCGAGAAATGGCAAATGGAGATTAATATAGATATGTGTGGTTTGTTGCGTTTTGGAAAGTCAAATCCAGGTCGGAGTTTTGTGGTGAATGTTAGACCCTGAAGGAGTGTAGAGGGACAGAGGGACCTTGGAGTTCCGGTCCGTGGTTCTCTGAAAGTAGTTGCACGTAGACAGGGCAGTGAAAAAGGCTTTTGGTACACAGGCCTTCATCAGTAAGGGCACTGAGTATGGAAGTTGGCGAGTTATATTGCAGTTGGACAGGACGCTGGTAAGGCATGCACTTGGAGTATTGTGTTCGGTTGTGTTCACTTTGCCATAGGAAGGATGTGATTAAACTGAAAAGAGGATAGAAGAAATGTACAAGGATGTTGCCAGCACTCAATGGGCTGAGTTGTAGGGAGAGTTTGGACCGACCAGAACATTTTCCTTTGACTGCAAGAAACTGAGGCGAAATCATATGGAATTGTATAAGATCATGAGATGCGTGGATAAGGTGAATGCACTCATTCTTTTTCCCAGTTTTGGGAATCAAGGACTAGAGGAGATCAGGTTAGAGGTGAAAGAATAAAAAGGATCTGAACGGCAACATTTTTACACAGAGGTTGGCGCGCATATGGAATTAGCAGACAGCTAATTTGGTTGAGGCACGTACATTAACAACATTCAAAAGGTTTTTTCGACAAATACGCGGATCAGAAAGATTTAGAAGAATAAGGGGCAAGGGCGGGAACTGGAATTAGCAGGATGGACATTTTGGTCGGCACAGACCACTTTGATCCAAAGGGCCTGAATTCATGCTGCAGGGCTCCATGATTCTATGCCTCTAACAGCCATGGCGTGTCTACTACTTCATGTTCAAACATTCTATATTGTATGCTGGTGCCGTGTAAAATATAACATATTAACGTCTCTAGTTCTCAGACCAAGGTTAATAATGAATCCTTCTGACTACACAACACCAAATCCAAAATAACTTGCTCTCTTGTCTGAGTCACAACATAACTCTTCAACCGACCTGTTATACGCTTATGGAACTTATTTTCACAACATTAGCAGTCACTTAGTTAACGCAGTTTTGATGCAATTTCAGATTATGCAGTAATACTGCAGCACCCACAATATTTGCATCTCTAATTTTCGGAGCATGTAATGCACAGAATTTGCACGAGACCATTGGTTTAGATACATGATACACCAATGCTTGCTTCTCCTTCCTATCTGTAAGATCCACCCAAACTGATTCTGTGGAATCTGAGGGACAGAGTCTGTGGCGTTATTAGTGATAGACTTGGAAAAGACATTCGGGGACTGTCACTTCGACTCTGACATGATCTGAAGAAATGACCAGCATCACAGGACAAGCATCAATATTCTCCCCACTCTGTCAGGTTAACTGTCACCGTACTCTCTCTGCTCCCTCACACACATTACCTGTTATAGCACCTACCCCCTAACAAGTCTCACACACTACCACTCTCACTATTGAATTCGGCACCTTCCGCACAACCCCCACCCCCACCCCCACGCGATCTCTCCCTTCACTATACTCCCAACACTAATAGCCCTGCATGGATACAACACTGTGGAATGACTCCCTCTGGACACCTCAGCATTCCCCCTCCCCCTCCACCTACACCAGCACTAAGAGCAGGGCCACTCACCCCCACCATCACTCCCTCCCCCCTTTCTCCCATTCCAGGAGAAACGGACTGTAATAGGAGAGAAAGGGCCAAGCCAGATGGTGGAGCACCCGATATCTGATCCCTCCTCCACTCCTCCACCATGTGGGGAGGACCCTGGTATGAGCTGGAGAGGACTGGGACGTGTCATCTGGAGAGTCCGTGACATCCATGTCCGTCCAACTGAGTAAAAAAACAATGTTCAGTGAAGGGTAATTCGCACTTTAACCATTCTGTCTGTTCTCACAATTTCTCCCTCCCAAAACAACAAATATCTCATTGCAGAGTGATACAGACACAAAAATATTCAGAGACATATGCAAACACGCTAATATACTGACACTCACAGAGATAGAACCGCACACGTGAAGTGGCATAGAGAGACATAAACAGTCGCACACAAATAGACACAAGTAAAACGCACAGGCTAATACACAGATGAACCTATGTCAGCACATAAATACATAAACACACAGACACATGAACAAACACACACAAGTGGACACACAGACCCACAGAGACACAGACACTAGTGCTGACAAGACATAGATAGGTTTTTGCTGAATAAGCATGTCAAGAGTAACAGAGAGTAATCAGGAGAATGATGTTGAGAAATCTCTAAGTCAGTATTAAATGGCATTCAGAGTCGAAGGGCCGAATGTCTTAATTCTGTGTTTTTAATGCTCGTGCGGTGTCATTCTATCAGTTATTCTCTTCCTGGGACAGAAGCAGAGAATGAGTTTAATACATATTTGATTGAAAAGAATCAGTGGTACTATTGGACAGGTTTAGAGGGCTGAATGGTTTATGTCTATGCCTGATTATTCTGTCCTTGTGTTTCAAAAGAGGTGGTGCTTTGATGTTAGGTTAACACAGATTAAAATAACAGGTCCCACACTGAAATAAGGTCGCCCCTTTCACTTTAGTGTTGTACTATCGGTAGGGTCCTCATCCTCAGGGAGCGGTGAAGACTCGGTTATTGAAGATATTCAAGGCTGAGCTCGACTGACCTTCGCTGGACAGGACAGTCAGTATTTATTGAGAACAGACAGGAGACGGATGGTCAAACACAATCGGATCAGCCATGAACATTCTGACTAGTGGCGCCGAATGGACAACTGCTGCCTCAATGTGTTGCTCCCTCAATTCACCCTCGAAGCTGTTACTGAGACATGCTGCTGTCCCTACGCCATGTGTTGCTCTCATAATTCACGGCCAATGCTGTTACAGGGATATACTGTTGTCGCTACCCCATGTGTCGTTCCCTCAAGCCACCCTTCGATGCGGTTACAGGAATATACTGCTGGCCCTACCCAATATGTTGTTCCCTCAATCCACCCTCGATGCTGTTACAGGGATATACTGCTGCCACTACCCCATGTATAGTGCCCTCCATCCACCCCTCGACGCTGTGACAGAGATAGGGGGCCTTCTCATTCAGCCAGTCATTATCGTTACCATGAGACTGGAGGAGACCATTCTGCCTATTTAATGAGTTACAGAGCAAAATAGAACTAATCATTTTGCTCATTGAGTACATTTTACTGCACAGGAGTCCACATAAACTGCATGAGCTGCTACACAGCAAGCTGTTGCTAACAGGAAATAGAGAATAGAGATTAATGCTTATTTTTACATTACAAAGCTGTAACAGGTGGAGTGCCTCAGAGATCACTATGGGATCATCAACGATCAATATCTGTATCAAAGATCTGGAGGAAGGGACAGGATATATCAGAGCCTAATTAGTTTAAACACCAAGCTGGTCATCCAGTATGTCATCAAATGGAGGTCGTGTGTGATCAATGTGATATAGGCAAAGGGAGGTTAGTGAGCAAACCTTATCCAGATATAGCAAAATGTGAGTTGTCTATTTTGGATGGAAGGATAAAATAATGGTAAACAATTTAAGTGGAGAGAGATTGCAGAACTCTGATACAGACGGTATTCATGATCCTGGTACACGAATCATATGTAATTAGTCTGCACTTGCTGTAAGTGATTTGAAAGCTAAGTGGAATGATTGTGTTTCTGGCAAAGGGTCCCAGGTTTAATCAGGAATGTTTTACTGCATCTGTACCGGTAAAAGTGAGGAGTGCAGATGCTGGAGATCAGAGTTGAACAGTGTGAGGCTTGAAAAGCACAGACAATCAGGCAGCATCCGAGGAGCAAGAAAATTGACGTCACGGGTATAAGTCCTTCATCAGGAATATGCCCGAAGCATCGAATCTCCTGTTCGTTGGGTGTGGCTGACCTGTTGTGGTTTTCCAGCTTCACGTTTTACGAGTCTACATCTGTAGAGGGCGTTGCTAAGACCACATCTGGTACATTATGTGCAGTTTCGACCCCTTAACCTTAAAAAAAGGTTATAGAAGCTTATCAACAATGTTTTGTTCACACCTTCCTGGAATGAAGGCCTTTTCTTCTGAAACATTATCAGTTTTGGACTTAGATGAGAAATCCTTTTGAAGCAAATACAATTTTGAGAAAAGTCAGCTGGATGCATATTTTCTCTTCTCAGGGAGACAAGAACTATGGAATACATTTAAAGAATAAAGTGTATTATTTTAGCACAGATATTATAAAGACATCAAACGATTTTTAAAAATTAAGCATATACATACCAATGATTGCTGGGATCAAGTCCAGCGAGGCAAGGGATCCAGTTGGACCGGTGCAGCTATCAAGTGGATTTAGTGCAGGGATCCGGTACAATGACTGGAGAGATCGAGCTCAATTATC
The DNA here is from genome assembly GCF_047496795.1 of Chiloscyllium punctatum. NCBI lineage: Eukaryota > Metazoa > Chordata > Chondrichthyes > Orectolobiformes > Hemiscylliidae > Chiloscyllium > Chiloscyllium punctatum. Next base: position 197,736 of record NW_027309876.1, read on the forward strand.
ACTGAGATCAAGTAGAGCGAGTGAAGGGATCCATTAGGACCAGCGCAGTGATCCAGTGGATTTAGCGCAGGGATTCAGTAGGATGACTGGAGGTATCGAGTTCAATGATCACTGGGATCAAGTCCAGCGAGGGAAGGGATCCAGTTGGACCGGTGCTGTGATCAAGTGGATCTAGCACCGGGATCCAGTATGATGACTGGAGGGATCTAGTTCAATGATCACTAGGAACAAGTCCAGCTTCCTCATTTCCCCTCCCCCCAACTTATCTCACCCCACCCAATCTTTATAATCTGGCATTTCCATGACTGATGCGTCTAGCCTGCACATCCCTGGACATTATGGGAAATTTAGCGTGGCCAATCCACCTAACCTGTGCATCTTGGGACTGTGGGAGGAAATTGGAGACTGTAATTGAACACGAATCTCTGGTACTCTGAGGCAGCAGTGTTAACCACTGAGGTACCCAGTGTGGGCAACACAACTTGTCTGCATATTTCAGCGCTTGAAAAGTGACATTTGAGCAGGGAGATTCCATAAGATCCAGACCTGTCATTGAGCGACAAGAGGAGGGCATTGAGATCTTGAATGGCTTGGTCAGGAACAGGAGCAGGACATGCACGCCATCGACACTATAATGTAGGAATACCAAGAGGACATTCAGACCAGCGAGTGTATAAAGCAGGAACAGAATGTGCCCAATCAGCTACTCATGTCTCTTACACAGCAATTAGCACAGATCTTTTACAGCCTTGCTCCTGTTACCCAGGAATTGTGTAAGGAAATGTAAAGGTTATAGAAAGCAAAGAAATTATAATAACCAAATTCATTAGGGAATGAAAAGTTGTGAGAAATCTATTGGTATTGAAGACAAATTGTTAGATTCCATTATGAAGGAATTAATAACAAGAAATTTTCAAAGTCAAGCCAAATTCCAGCACAGTCAACATAGTTTTATGAAGAATAAATCATGTTTGAATGATTTGACTAGCTTTCTTAAAAATGCAACAAACAAAGAACAAAGAAAATTTACAACCCAGGAACAGGCCCTTCGGCCTTACAAGCCTGAGCCAATCCAAATGTACTGTCTAAACCTATCGGTCAATTCCTAAGCTCTGTATCCCTCTGCTCCCCCCCTACTCATGCATCTGTCCAGACGCATCTTAAATGAATCTACCATGCCTGCTTCTTCCACCTCTGCTGACAACGCCCACCACCCATGTATGAAGTACTTGCTGCGAGTATCCCCCTTAAACTTTCCACCTCTCACCATGAAAGCTTGACCTGTCGTTATTGAATCCTTCGCCGTGGGAAAAAGAGCTTGTCTCTATCCGCCCTGTCTATACCCTTCATGATTTTGTAAACCTCAATCAGGTCCCCCCTCAATCTCCTTTTTTCTAATGAAAAATAAACCTAACCTACTCAACCTTTCTTCATAGCTAGCACCTTCTATACCAGGCAACATCCTCGAAAACCTTCTCTACACCCTCTCCAAAGCGTCTACATCCTTTTGGCAATGTGTCGACCAGAACTGTACACAGTATTCTAACTGCGGCCGAACCAATGTCTTGCACAATGTTAACATGACTTGTCAGCTCTTATACTCAATACCTCGTCCAATAAAGGCCAGTGTACTATATGCCTTCTTGACCACTCTAGCCACCTGTGCAGCAACCTTCAGGGTACAGTGACCAGCACACCCAGATCTCTCTGCCCATCAACTTTTCTCAAGGCTCTTCTGTTCATTGTATAATTTGCTCTCGAATTAGTCTTGCCTACATGCATCACCTCACATTTGTCTGGATTGAATGTCATCTCCCAATTTTCCTCCCAACTCACCAGTCTATCTATATCCTCCTATATTCTCTGGCAGTCCCTTTTGCTTTCTGCATAATCTCCACCAATCTTCGTATCATCTGCAAACTTGCTGATCATACCAACAGTACCCTCTTCCAGATCATTTATATATATTACAAACAACAGTGGCCCCAATACTGACCCCTGTGGTACACCACTGGTCAGCTTTCTCCATTTCGAGAAACTCACTTCAACTACTACTCGGTCTCCTGTTTCTCAACCAGTTCTTTATCCTGGCTAGAACAACATGTGACTACAATTTCTCCATTAGTCTACCACGGGGAACCTTATCAAACGTCTTACTAAAGTCCATGAGTATGACATCAACAACCCTTCCTTCCTCTATCAACTTGGTCACTTCCTCGAAGAACTCTATTAAGTTGGTAAGGCACGGTGTCTCCTGCACAAAATAATGTTGCCTATCACTGATAAGCCCATTCTTTTCTAAATATGAATGGAACCTATTCCTCAGTACCTCCTCCAGCAACTTTCCCACCACTGATATCAAGTTCAATGGTCTGTAGTTACCCGGAATATCCCTAGTACCCTTCTTGTACAGGGGGACAACATGAGCAACCCTCCAGTCCTCCAGCACCTCACATGTATTCAAGGATGCCACAAAGATACCTGTCAGGGCCTCAGCTATTTCCTCTCTCACCTCCCTCAGCAACCTGGGATAGATGCCATCCAGTCCTGGGGACTTGTCCACCTTAATAACCTGTAGCATACCCAACACATCTTCCTTACTTATGTCAACATGATGCAGACTAATCAAATTTCTATCTCTAATCTCAACATTCGTCATGTTCCTCTCCTCAGTGAGCACTGATGCAAAGTAATCATTCAGAATCTCACCAATTCTTTCAGGTTCGACACACAGCCTTCCTTCATTATCTTTTAGTGGACCAATCCTTTATCTAGTCACCCGCTTGCTTCTTATATAAGAATAAGATGCTTTGGGATTCTCCTTAATTCTGCTCATTAAAGCTATGTCATGACAACTTTTAGCCCGCTTGATTCCTCGTTTAAGAGATGGGTAATGGGGCTCATCTAGATGTATTATATCTTGATTGCCAGACAGCAGTGCGTAATGTGCCACACAATAGATTAATATGCAAGACAAGACCACATGGGGAAAGGAAAGATTTATTTACTAAGAGAGATAATGGGATAAGTAATAAATAAGTACGATATGGAGCCGCTGGTTTTGGACTGGGTCGGACAATGTCAAAATTCACATGACAGTCGGTTAGAGTCCAACGGGTTTATTTGAAAACGCAAGCTTCCATAGCGCTGCTTCCTCATTAAGTATTAGAGAGAGAGGAAGACCTTCGACCCAGAAGTTATAAGGAAAAGATCAAAGGATTGTACAACTCATGCACATAAATGGTACACACCTAAGATGGCTCTGAAATCCTTAATCACTGAGAATCGAGGTGTAGGTTTTGATTGATTGATATGCAAATCGCAGACATTATCGCTGTAAAGGAGGTGACGCCTCCAATCAGGCAATGTATTTCAGTGGTCAGGTCTTGTTTGGAGTTTGTCTGTGTCTTCATCTGGAGTCAGACTGGGTTTGTTCCGAGTTCAGGAGTTTATAAAATGCCACATTGACTGACTGTCTCCAAATTGTATGTTTTTGGAACAAAATAAAGCGTATCTGCAAATACAAATGCAAATTCACGCTGCAGATTTGTACGTGCATACGTGTGTGTGCGTGTACGTGTGTGTGAGGGGGTGTGCCTGTGTGAGGGGGAGAGAGAGAATGTGTGTACGTGAGAGAGACTGAGGGGGAGTGTGTGTGTGAGTGCGGGATGAATATATAGTGGGTATGGGTGTGCATGCATGTGACAGAGCATAGTGTGCATGTGCACATGTGAGACGGGGGAGTGTGTGTGTGTGTGTGTGTGGAGCAGATAGGGCGTGTGTGCATAAGTTTATGTAACGGGGAGAGTGAGAGTGTGTGTTTGTCCAGGCGAAAACACAAACAGATACTGCAGATCCCTTTCCCCACAGGCACTCACTCCATGGTTTCAGAGCTTCCGCTCTCTGCAGCCTCTGCTCCATTTGTTGTGCATGTTACAGTCCCACATGCTGTAACTACAGTCCCCATGCTCCATCCCGAGTTGGGTCACCAAAAAATCCTCAGTTCTTTCAGAATGTCTGAGGCAGCTCACAGCACAACCTCCAGCAAACCATCCCCTGCACCTCCACTAACCTTTCAATAACAGGAGTCAGTCAGAAGCCCCACAGCTACAAGCCTTATGGACAGACCAGACCCCTCAAAATATTTTTTAAAAGGCAGCCGAGACTTTAACTTTTCCTTATTTTAACTGTAGATGTGAATTGTGCATTCCACAGAAGTTGCAACTGGTCAACCGACTCAACGCTAAGTAATATGTAATCCATTCAAACACTCCAATTAAAACACAATCAAACAGATGAACAAATTGAGATAGCTTCTCAATTGGAACACTTACTCAAACAATAGATACAGTGCCTTCTACTATTTAACTGTGCCAATACAGGAACACCCCATAAACATGTTCCTTGACACAAAGGTACATTCAAACACAGAATCTTAGGTGCAGTTCTCCAATCCAGGAAGAAGTATCTTCAAGAGAGTTTTCAGAGAGAGGAGCAGCTCGGGATCATGCATTGAAGCTTCCAACCCGCCTGGGACACCGAGCAGCTTCTGAATGCTGCAGCTAAAATCAAAATGAGAAGATCTGGTCTGGGAGAGCTGGCCACTGCCCTACAATTGTTACCACTGTTTTAATAAAACCTAAAGGCCTCGTAAGTTAGTTACTTCAGCCGTTTTCAGTAGGCAGTTTGGCATCTCTGCCTTTAAGACTTCTCTTCAAAAAGAGAGAAAATAACATTTTCAAAATGACAGCATTGTCACATCTCCTCCTTTGACAAAATGAACCATTAACACACAACAGCAGCTTCTTTTTAAATCCATTATTCTTACTCTATTAGTGGACTACAATACATAGATACGACATTGACAATAAGTATGCAAACATTCACAACTCCATTCTATTTCAGTCTGTATACTCCTGCCGCAGAACGCCTTTGTCTTTCTTCATTCAAGTCTTGACAACTTGTCAGCAAGTACAGTTTCTTGTCCTGTCACCTGTATAACTTCCAAATCGAATGGCAGCAACAAAAAAACCTATATCTGAACAGATCAGATGTTTTCTCCCTAAATTTCTCTAAAGACTTTTAGGCGTTATGATCGTATATAGATTTGTCTTGGGCAAGTTATTTGCAAGTTAAATGCTGAAATGTTGTGACACCAACACCAAGCTCAAAGTCTCCTTCCCAGTTGTGAAATACTTCTGTTGATGATTTCACCGGACACACCAACCACACCTTACATAATGGAGCAATTTGCATCTCTCCAATAGTTCTTCTGAATGACATGTCTCCTCATTTCTCAGCATCAAGAAATTACATGCCTCTGTACCTCTTAATGTTGTAATGTCTTTTCCTGCTACTCCTGGCCTATGCTAGTCAACCTTACTCTCACAGGTGTATATTTTAAGAAGTTATCATACATTCTTCTCAATCCATCATGGTATCCAAACTTTGATTTGTGGACGAACTCATAATCATCAGCCATTTCTGCTTCTAATCTTGCCATTGTAACTCTCTCCTCTTCTGCGCGAGTTCTCACTATTGCAGGAAGTGAATTTTTGAATTCCTTCGAAAAAAGAACCTTTCTAAGAGTGTCATAGGTTTGCTCAGCTTTTTACACCCTTTACCACCTTTCATAATTACTTTGATTCTTTCAAACTTAATTTGCTTTTTTAGATTCCTGAAACACTGTCTGTCGGCTTCTGACACAAGCTCATATGCTTTCTTCACCTTGTACTCCACAGATACCTCCTCCAATAGGGATACAAACAGCCTGAAGTACACCCCATTGTCCATGGAGCACCACATGGGACAGGCTGGGAAGTGACCAACAGCCTGACATGCACCATTTCATTGTCTCTGCACTTCACCATGCCAGCAGCCGATACACTAGGGAGCCGGAAACCAAGGTCAGGGAAAGGTACAGAGGGACGGAGAGATTCACATTAAAGACAGAAACAGATAGTTAATTACCTGAGAACCTGTTGTGGAAATATGGGGGAAAAGACAGAGCAGTGGGACTAACTGGAGGAGTGAATGCTTCTAGAGAAAAATTATAAGCATGAGAACATTGAATAAAGGTATTTTCAGGTGAATTGAAATGGTTTGTTCAATCAAATTCTGAAACTGATTCACAGAACACTTCAAATAACGAACGCTGGGACAAGATGACAGCCCAGCATGGAGAGCTGTGCACACTATGGTCGTGTATTGCTCAGTAAACTGCACTATCTGCCCAGTATGGGGAGTATTGCAAAACTTGATTATCATATGGGAATGATACACACAACAGATTACTGTCTAAAAGGGGAGGATTTCCAGTATAAGTGAAGGTGTGTGTGTGCATGTGCGCGAGTATGCATGTGTTTGTATGTGCGTCATGCACCCGGGTGTGTGGGTGGGTGCGTGCGTGTGTGTGATGCATTTGGGTGTTGAATGCAAAAATCATTGCAAGAGAGTAAATACACATGAAGGAAAACAGATTAAATATGAACCACTGGCAGGGATTTGGATAAACGACACAGAGAGACTGAGGAAAGTTTCATGAACAGATGAGTGAAAGTGCTTAAGAATAGTAAAATAAAGACATTGCCAGACAAAATAGCGATATAGATCAGCGTGCACAGCAATGTCAGATGAATGGAATTTTGGTGTGTTTTCGAATCAGATTTGTTTCTGCAGGTTTCAATCTAGAGTGTCAGCAGCAGATTGTTGTCATCATTATGTCTGTATTTCACAGTTGGAGATTCAAACAGCAGATGAGTTAAGACAGTGAAGTACTTTCTGGAGCAGTGTGTAGTTAAAGGTAATAATGGTCAGGGCATGGTGTCAGGAATCATCTTATGGCCAAAAGGATCACTAAAGTTGTGATTCGTCTGTTCCAAACACAACCTGCATGTTTCACCTACACGCACCAACCTGCTCCCACTCCCCACGCCCCCCCTCCCCCCCACCATGATTTGGAGATATACTGCTGTTGCTTCAGAATCGTTGGGTCAAATTTCCGGAATTCCCTCCCTACTGGCATTGTGGGTAAACCCATAGCAAGTGGACTGCAGCAATTCAAGAAGGCAGCTCACCACCTTTTCATGGGCAAATAGGAATGTGCCATTAATGCTGGACAGCCAGCGATGCCCAAGACCCAGAAATGAATGAAAAAAGATATTGGCCAAGGATGGGATGGAGCCCCAGGAAGAAAATTGAGTTTGTAAACATAATAGACGACAATGACCCCCACACTCCCAATATTTAAATAACAAGGGCAGAGAGACAATGGTTCATATCTGCAATTGAGTAGGTCAACATAGAGACCCATGAGTAATACAGCCAGATGCAAAGAGGGAGACAGGAATTGAACTGGATTCAAAGTCTCAACAGGAACACTATTGGGGGCAAGAAGCGTAGACTACACGAAAGAACACAAATTCAGCCGTAACTGGCTTATAGAAAAAAAATATCTGGACAGTGAGACTTACCAGGTACACCGATAGACAGGAGAGGATAATAAAAATATTGAATAATGCGAAGTGCACAATAGATCCGCCATGAAATTGACAACCGACCATAATACATAGAAAGATACCAAATATAATAGGATAAACTCCTGTCCGTTGTTGGAACATTCCAGTCTAATGTTCTCAGATTCTGATCCATTGTTGGAACATTCCAATCTAATATTCTCAGATTCTGATCCATTGCTGGAACATTCCAATCTAATATTCTCAGATTCTCATCTCTCCTCGCTTCTGTCTGGAGCTGCTGATCCCTGTTTGTGCTGTTGGTGATTCTCCCGCTCATACTCTGGCATAACACATTGAACTGCACCCATTTATGATTTAAAGACGGGAACTCTCCACTGGGGTATTTAGAATCCATGGAGACTGACATTAATCACAATCACTGAACAAACAGGCTCAGTTAAGCCCTTCCTTCCATCACATCTCATATCACAATAAAAGGGAATATTTACTCAGTTTGAATGGAATGGATGAGTGTTACTGGATGGACTATGAATCGTACATTTTAAAAATATTTTTCCTTGAATGTACGGGTACTGTAAGAGCACTGCAGGATTGTTCATGTAACACTCTGTCTATGAAAGGAGACAGGGTTTAAATGTCAGACTAGCTGCATAAGATATCTGGTGAGGAAATTTCTGGATACACTGACACAAGAAAGTGAGGATTGCAGATGCTGAAGATCTGAGTCGGGAAAGTGGTGCTGGAAAAGCACAGCCAGTCAGGCAGCTTCCGAGGAGCAGGAGAATCAACATTTTGTATGTAAACCTTTCAATAGGAAAAAAGGTTTGAGGCCCAAGGGTGTTAAGAGATAAATGGGATGGGGTGAGTTTGGTGGGAAGGTAGCTGTGAATGTGATAGGTCGATGAAGGTGGTATGTCGGAGAGGAGGGTAAAGGGATAGGTGGGAAGGATAATGGACGGGAGGACACATCAACAGTGCCGTGCTGAGTTGGAAGGTTAGATTTGGGATAAGGTGGGGGTCGGGAAATGAGAAAACTGGAGAAATCATCATTGATCACATGTGGTGTATGGTCCCAGGGTGGAAGATGAAGCTTTCTTCCTCCAGGCGTCGGGTGGTTAAGGAGTGGAGGTTGAGGAAGCCCAGGACGTGCATGTGCATGGCAGAGTGGGAGCGGGAGTTAAAGTGCTCAGCTTCGGTGCGGTGTGATTGGTTGGTGTGGGTGTCCCACAGATGCTCTGTGGAGTGTTCCGTAAGTTGGTGTCCTGTCTCCCCAATATAGACGAGTTAACATCGGGAGCAACGGATACAGTAGGTGCCATATGTGGAAGTGCAGGTAAAAATCCAATTGACGTGGAAGGTTCCTTTGGGGTATTGGACAGAGGTGAGGGAGAGGTGAAGGTGCACGTTTTACAACTCCTTCGGTGGCACAGTAATGTGCCAAGATGGCAGGGTGGGTTGGTGGGTGGTGTGGACCTGACAAGACAGTCGCGCCTGGAATGTTCTTTATGGACCACAGGCAGGGTGGGGAGGGAAATATAACCATGGTGTTGGGGTCTGTTTGTAGGTAGCCCAGATGGGGGACGATGATGCATTGCATCGAGAGGTTTGGTAGGGAGGAGGATGAGGACCAAGGTGTTCTTTCCCTGTTGCATTTGGAAGGGTAGGATTCAAGGGCGGAGGTGCAGGAAGTGGATAAGATGCGCTGGAGGGCATCGTCGACCATGTAGGAGGGAAAATTGCGGTCTTTGAAGAAGGAGACCATTTGGGATATACACTGGGTTCAGAGTGCGGTACTGGAAAAGCCCAGCAAGGCTGACAGCATCCGAAATCGCTTTTGCCTGAAACATCGATTTTCCTGCTCCTCGGATACTGCCTGACCTGCTGTGCCTTTCCAGCACCATATTATCGACACTAATCTTCAGTACCTGCAATACTCACTTTCGCCAACACACGAGGCTCAGGGACTTTCATAATACTGCCTTGAATTCAGTTTACCCTGCTTTAGAAAAGTTGTTGTTAAATTTGAAAGAGTGCAGAAAACTTTTACAAGTATGTTGCTAGTGTTAGGAGTGGGTGATGTTGAGCTACACGGAGAGTACAAATAGGTTGGGGCTATATTCCCTGGGGTGTTGAGTCTGAGGAGTGACCTTACTGAGGTTTATCGCAGTGAATCCCAATTCTCCAGGGTGAGCAACGTCAAAGGCCAGGGAAATAGAACAGTTTTACTCACATTTGAAATGGACAATAACACATGGGACAACACGTCACTGAACGATGGTGATAGATTGAAGAATGGGACTGGCCAGTGGAGTCAGGATTTGGAGGGTCCAACCACAAGAATGAGAACAAAAGTAAAAGCATTGCCATATCATTTGAAGTCATTAGTTCTATCACATTCTCAATCCACCTCAGAGAACCAGCCCAGACACCATAAACCCAGAGGAGATATCTGTTCAGCATGGAGCACTGTGCAGAACCATGCTCATGTATTGCTGAACACAACCCTCAATTGGTCCAGAGTATAACACTGTACAGACCTCTGAAGTGATTGATCTATAAACCCAGATGAGATATGTGTTCAGTATGATACACTGCAGGCCGGACTGGTGTACTGTACAATAAAATCCCCAATCGACACAGAGTGGAAAGATATGCAGACCACAGCAGTGTATTGATCTATAAAACCAAATGAGACATGAGACCATGGTGTGGAACTGTGTCCACCACCCCAGTACGTTTCTCAGTAACACTGCATGAGATCACTGTCCTGCGTACAGTATCCTGTAACATTAGCCAGTGCTTCCAGGAATAATTGGTGAATGGGATATTGGTGTGAGTTCAGGAGAATTTTGGATTAACATTTGTTCTGCAGCCATTGTAACTGGGAGTAGGGTCAGCACAGACTTCGACCCATTGGGCTGAATCTAACAATAATTTGTCTCAGTGACATGTTCGTTGAATGTGATAGAGGGATCGTCAACACGAGGCTGAGCTAGTTTCCTGGTGCTATCGTATCGAACTCACCTCATTAACAACCACCCCTCCTCATGTTGTCCCTCTCATTCAATGCCAGACTGATTCCAACACCCATCACGGCTGGAGGTACTCACCATCGCTTGGATACCCCTGGATATTCTGTGATCCCTGGCACTGTGGCCAGCTTTAAAAGGCCAACGGGCGCATGTTTGAGCTTTCTCTATTAGGAACTGCCCTGCAAAGTTTACCCCGAGCATGGCAGATAAGGGGCAATTACACCACATTTGTCGACACGGGCACGGAGGTCCTGGTGGATGGGCTAGTACAGAGGGGGAACATTCTCTTCCCAGAGGGGCCACACCACTAGACCCACCGAGCATGATCTGAGCTCACCACCCAGTTGAGTGCAGTATCTGCAGTCTGAAGAAACGTCCAGCAATACAGGACAAGCATCAATAACCTTCCCCGTTCTGTCAGAATAAGGGTCACCGTATTCTCTCTGCTCCCTCAGTCTCACTGTATATCTGTTATAGCACCGACCCCCGAACAAGGCTCATGCTCCACCACTCTCACTGATGCATGTAGCATCTTCCCCCTCTCTCTCTGCTTCTCTCACCTCCACTATACCCCCCACACTAACAACACTGCATGGATACAACACTGTGGACAGACGCCACTCAGAAAACCTCTTTATTCCCCCCTCAGACCTACACCAGCACTAACAGCAGGACCACCCACCCCCCACCCTCCCTCCCTCCCTCCCTCCCTCCCTCCCATTTCAGAAGCCTGGAATAGGACAGAAAGGGACAAGCTGGGTGGTGGAGTGCCCAATATCCGTTCCCTCACCGGCCATGTGGGGAGGACCCTGGTACGAGTTGGACAGGAATGGGACGCCTCGTGTGGAGATTCTGAAGCATCCACGTCCCACCGACCGAGTAAGCAGCAAAGTTCAGTGAAGGGAAATTCTCACGTTAAATCCATTGGCAGTTCCGTTTCCCCCGACACAACTTCGAAGCCGTGACCCTGATGCCATCTCCCTTTTGTATCGAGCTGCTACAATTGGAATCCCTGCGGTGGGCAGGAGGGTGGGCTCACAACACATCGTCACCACCACCTCCCAGGAAGGGAGCACGGAGACTCCGTCTTACGCCTCCCCCTATAAACAGCTCAGATACTGAAGCTAATCTGTGATAGTTACTGCTCTCCCCACTTGTCCTGACATCTTCAATAATCTGTGCTCATACACACCGAGGTCGCTCTGCTCCTGCACCCACTTTATAACAGCACAGCCTGTTTTCCTTCCAAACTTCATCACATCACACTGTCTTGCATTGATCGTCGTATGAAATATACCTGAACTCTACACCAAATTCGCGTTGTCCTGTTGCTGTTGCACTCCATCCTCCACACACTTCACAATTCTTCCAGGTTTGCTGACATCAACAAGCATCAAAGTTGTCATAGTGTCACACGCCAGTCAAAATAACTGAAAGAGAATGTGGTGCTGGAAAAGCACAGCAAGTCAGAAAGTAAGGACTGCAGATGCTGGAGATCAAAGCGGAGAGTTGGTGCTGGAAAAGCACAGTAAGTCAGGCCAGAATCGGGATTATACACAGGGCTGATGAAGGGCTTATGCCCACAATGCTAATTCTCCTTGTCTTCGGATGCTGCCTGACCTGCTGTGTTTTTCCAGCACCACACTCTCGGTTTTGATCTCCAGCATCTGCAGTCCTTACTTTCCCCTACAGAACAATTGAAATACTGACAGACTCACTGATGTGATCAAGGTGTACACTGATACCTAAGGAGCGTCAGAAATGACAACACACACCCCAAAGAGCCAGAGAAGAAAACTGACATGCTGCAAACAGAGAAATAGAAATAATATTGTACACCATACAGAGTGGATGAAATAGCGAGAATTTGCCACAGAGAAAGAGAAATACCGATTGAATCCCATGTTTGTCTAATGTCAGTGTATCTGTGTGCGTGTATTTATTTGTATGTCTGCATCTTCGTGTATGTAATAGTGCATGCAACTGTGTGTATTAGTGTGTGTGGGTGTACCTCTGTGTGGGAATGGTCTGGCGGTCCCTGTGTTGGTTAAAGTGATGGAATTCCACACTCTGCTGGCCTTTCCACTCCATTGCACAGACAGTGGCGGAGGGTGAAAACCATCTGGTAGGAGGAAGGGCAGCAGGTCACAGCAACATACCAACTGACACCAACATCAACAGTACACTGATAGACAGACAGACTCAGTCACAGACACACAGATGCAGACACGGACTCTCTGTCTCTCTGTCTCTCTGTCTCTGTCTCTCTGTCTCTCTCTCTAGACTGGTGTGGAGAGATTGCAATTGTACTGAGGATCATATGGGGAAATGTCTGTGCTCCACAGCATTTGTCTTCAGACGTCTGTTAGTGAACCATTGTGGAAGAAGATGAGATAATTTGATTGCACGTTCTGCACGTTCTGCTACTTGCATTTTATTTGCTCTACACTCTGACAAATGATAAGTGCGAAAGCATTGTTCATGACACAATGGTGCCAGCAGGCCAATGCTAGACATTTCCACCTCCTTCTCTAATATCTCAGGGACAGCATTGCAAGGGATCTGATAAACTCCTCTCTGTTGCTAATGCTATTCTTTGAAGCATGAATGTGGGTGATTCACAGTTATTGATACATTCTCAAGCAAACGATGAGTTCTCTACTTTCCCCCTGTAGTTCAAAGATGTGCAGGTTAGATAGATTGGCCGTGCTAAGTAGTCCATAATGCTTAGGGATGTGCAGCTTAGCAAGATTAGCCATGTGAAACACAGGGTTAAAGGGATGGGAATGATTGTGGGACACTCTATGGCTGGTCAGTGTGAACTAGAGGGAATTAATTACAAACTGAATGGATTCTATGAAGCCTACTGCTTGCAAAGTGGAGTTGGTGAACCAGCAGAGGATTATATTACATCATTTTAAGCATTCGAGGAAACAAGGCGTTATTCCCCATTTCAATTAATCGCCAGTCCCCAAACAAGAGAGATCCCATTACACAGTGTTTCAGGATGGAGCAGAACTCTCAAAATAGATTAAGAAGTTAGTCTGGACCCTAATGTTTTCTTATTTTAAACATAAGGTGCCGTGTTCCAGATCCAATTCAGTTGATCAAACTAATTGAAGTTACTCAAATCACAGTTTATTTGATCACTATAGTATAAATATAATCAAAGAAAGATGAATATGGAATAACTCTACTCTATTGGAAATCTTAACAAAACTCAGTAAATAATTTTACTACTAAACAGTAACTGATCCAATGTGGGAACAGCTCATAAACACACCCTGGGCACAAAATTCAGAAAAACAAACTGCAGGACATGCAACTCCTGCAACCCAGAAAGGAAAATTCAGAGAGAGTAGCAGCCAGCGACATGTAGTACAGTGTTCAACCCTGGTGAGATCCCGGCTACAACTGCGGCAAACTGCCGACTATACGCCCTGCTTCTTTGAGACCTTGACTGTACTCATTGAGGCTGCTTCTATTGTTCCAACTTGTAAAAAACTAAGGTCCCACAAACTATTTACTCTAGTTGCTCTGGAAGATTGCTCGGTAACTCTGCCTGAAAACTTAAACTTAAAAGAGTCCAGGATAAAATAATCCCTTAAATCTACAACAGACACATGCACAAACACACATACAGACACTCATATATGAACAAACATGCAAACACAGTAACACAGTAGCGGCTTTGAGATAGAGTTTGGTAAACTTTTGATTAATAAGTGAATCAAGGATAATTGGGAGAAGTGAGGAGTATGTGGTTGAGAAACAAACCATCCAAGATCAAGCAGCAGAGCAGATTCGATGGAGCTAATTCTGTTCTCGTTTCTTATGATACTTTGATATCTGGAAATGGCTTTCTGAGGGTGCTGTGCAGACTGGCTTTGATAGATAATAAACCAAAATATAGTCAGTGGTAAAGTGGGGCATGTTTGGAAGCTGAATGTTTTATGTCTATTCCTAATTATTGTCATTTCCTGCTCCTCAAAAGCAGTAGTGAATTTATTGTGAGGTTTGCACATTTTGCACGTTCTCCCTGTGTCTGCGTGGGTTTCCTCGGGTGCTCCGGTTTCTCCCACAGTCCAAAGATGTGCAGGTCAAGTGAACTGGCTATGTTAAATTGCCCATAGTGTTAGGTGCATTCGTCAGAGGGAAATGGGTCTGGGTGGGTTACTCTTCAGAAGGTCGGTATGGACTGGTTGGGCCAAAGGATCTGTTTCCACACTGTAGGGGGTTTAATTTACTCTAATTTAAATTAATCTGATCAAATATATGATAAAATAAGCGCCTTCTAATTAAGACTGAGTTAAGGATATTTTTTTCTTCTTGTCGATTTTCACATTCCCAGGGAACAGTGAAGACTGGGTTATTGAAAGTATTCAAGACTGAGCTCAACTGACCATTGATAGACAACAGAGTCAGTGTTTATTGGGAACAGACAGGAAAAGGATGCTCAGACACAATCATATCAGCCAAGAGCATTCTGAATGTTGCAGCATGCCTGAGGGGGCGATTGGCCAACTAATGATCCTATCTCCTGTGTTGTTCTCTCAATCCACTCCTCAATGCTGTTACAGAGGGAGAGAAAGACCACATTCAGCCAGGAAGGCAATAAGACAGCGGGAGACCATTATGCCCCTCTAAGGAGTTAGACAGAAATGAGGTGATGGTATTCAGCCATCCAGTACACACTACACAGCACAGGACGAGGCCATACAAACTGCCTTCGGTGCTGAGCAATCACAGCAGCCTCCTGAATATAACAGGAAGTAGTGCTTCGAGATTAATATTGGTTTGCAGGTTGTAAAACAGATATATATTAATCTCTGAGTTACTCCACTAGTTACAGTTATTTGGATGACCCGATGGATTGAAGCTATATGAGCTAATTTATCAAGATTGTCATACAATGCTTCGTCAACTGGACGCAGGGAGTCAGCAATGGGATACAGACAGGGGTGGTTTAGTGCGAAAATCTTCAGCAGAAACTGTTTAATGTGGATTATGAGAGTGGGTGTTTTGGAAGAAGGATATAAAATCACTAACTGTTTAAATGGTGAGAGATTTCAGAACTCAGTGACACACAAGGATTTGTGAGTACTGTCGCGTGAATCATGTAAAGTTAGTCACCATGTGTAGCAAATGATTAGGAATGTAAATGGAATGATGCTGCTAAGGGTATCGGGTTTAACCGTAGGAATGTTTTACTGCATTCGTACAGGGCATCGCTGAGATCACGCCTGATGCAATGTAAAATGTTTTGAATCCTAAACTAACAAAAAGAAAGATTCAAACTGAGGAGGGGCACCATTCAGACCCAAAATGTTAACTTTGATTTCTCTTCAGAGAAGTTGCCATATCTGCTGAGATTTTCCAGGAAATTCTGTTTTTGTTCCTGATTTACAACATGAAGTTGTGTGTAGAATTTTATATTGATTTTCAGGTTGAAAAACCGAAACCAGTGGAATGCTCCAGGGATCGGTTTATATCTGTTATCCAACGTGCTTTTGGTTTCTGGAAAAATAGATTCATTTCATTTAGAAACTTCCAAAGATACTTCACTTTATTATTTGTGAGTTAAAGGCTTTGTATTATGAAAGCTATGCATTTTAGGTCTCAGTGAAGTGTTCTTGCTATTGTACTAAACAAGATCTTGAAAACCGTGCATCAGGTGAATACCTGATGGACATTTCCTCTTGTTTGGGAGACTAAAACTAGGGAATTCATTTTAAGAATAAGTATTCAATTTGACACAGATATTAGAAAGTCATTAACTTCTTTTTATAAAAGGAAAAAGGATCATAGTCACAGAATAGAACATCATGGAACCACACCTTTTGTTCAACTAATACTACCAGCCTGCGTTTGGCCCATATCCCTCCAAACCTTTCCTATTTTTGTACCTACCCAAACATCTTTTAAATGTTGTAACTGTACCTGCACGCGCCACTTCCTTTGAAAGTGCATTACACACACTAATATCTCTATGTCAGAACAAATTGCCCCGCATGTACTTTTGAAATTTTTCTCTTCTTACTTTAAAATATTCTCGCTGGTTTTGAATTTCTCCGTCCGAAGGGACAAAAACATGCCATTCACCTTATCAATATCCCTGATGATTTTATCATGTAACCCTTGGATTTTCTGCCCTCCAAGGAAATAAGATTCAATCCAATCTCTCCTTATACCCCAATCCCTCCGTTTTTAGTAACATTCTGCTAAATAATTTTTAACTCTAACAAACTTAATAATACCCTTCCCCTGACTGAGTGATCAGAACTGGACCAAGTACTCCAAAAGAGGCCTTGTCAATGTCTTGTACAACCTCAATATTAAATACCGACACCTATAGTGAAACGTCTGAGTGACGAAGGCAAACGTGCTAAATGCCTTTTAAAATACTTTTTCCACGTGTGATACAAAGTTCAAAGAATTATGTACCAAAATCCCTCGATCTCTATGGCCTGAAGTACTGCCTTGGACCGTATAATTATTTGTTTTACGTCATGCACTTGTTTATTTTACCAAAATGCAGTACCTCACATTTAGTTTATCTAATCTCCATCTGTCACTCCTCAATCCATTGACATAATTGTACAATATCTCTTTGCAATCGCGGACAACAGGTCTCACTGCCCAATATAACCACACTTTTAGTGTCATCTGTAAACGTACCAACCATGCCTTTGATATTATCATCCTAACCTTTTACATCAATGACAAACGAAAGTCCATCCGGTACTGATCCCGGTGGAACACTGCTTGTTATAAGCTTCCAGGCAAAATCAAAACCCTCTATTCTGTCTCCTTCTGTAAAACTGAATTTACAACCAGTTGTCAAGCTTACCCGCAATCCCATGTGCTCTAGCTTTATTAATTGGTCTACCATGCAGAACCTTATCAAAGGCTTTGCTAATGTTCATTTAAACAACATCTACCATTCTGCTACAATCTTTCTGTTTACTTCATTTAAAACAAATTAAAATCATGTTATAAGACATGATTCCTCTCATACAAAATCTTTCTGACCAACACAATTCAACCCTTCTCTCTCAATGCATGTAAATCTTATCTTTCAGAATCTCTTCCAACAACTTACTCATCACCAATGTCAGACACACAGTCTATCGTTTCCATGCTTTTCCTTCCGGCCTTTCTAAAGGTGCAGCATTAGCCACCCTCCAGTACTTCACTTGTGTGTATAAATGATTCAACTATATCTGCTGGGTTCCATTAGTTTAAAAGAACAAAGAGCAAATAAAAATTACGAAGAATATTTCAGCACAGGAACAGACCCTTCATCCCTCCAAGCCTGTGCTGATCCAGTTCTTCTATCAAAGCATATTTTCTAAGGATCTGTATCCCTTTGCTCCCTGCCCGTTCATATATTTGTCTAGATAGATCTTAAATGATGCTATTGTGTCCACCACTAACACCACTACTGGCAACACGTTCCAGGCACCCCCACCCTCTGCATAATGAATTTACCACATATACCTCCCATCAACATATCCAATCTCACGTTGAACTCGTGGCCACTAGAAATTCAGTACGCCACTCTGGGGAAAATAAAATCTTCTTGCTATCCACCCTATCTATACCGCTCATGATTTTGTAGACCTCATTCTGATTCCCCCTCCCTGACCTCTGTCTTTCTAATGAAAATAATCCTAATCTACTCAACTTTTCTTCATAGCATGCACCCTCCATATAAGGTAATATCCTAGTGAACCCCTTCTGTACTCTCTCCAAATCATCCACATCGTTTTGGTAATGTGGGCGACCAGAAATGTACCAGATATAATGCTGAACCATAGTCTTATTGAACTGTAACATGACCTGCCAAATCCTGTACTCAATACCTAGTTCGATGAAGGAAAACATTTCATATGTTTTCTTGACAAATCTATTGACCTGAATTGCCACCTTCAGGGATCAAAGAACTTGAACACCCAGAGATCTCTCTGTATATTAATTTTCCGCTGGACATTTCAACTTACTGTATAATTCGCTCTTGAATTGGATCTTCCAAAAAGCATGACCTCGCATTTGACAGGACTGAACTCCATTTGCAACTCTCAGCCCAACTCTCGAACCTACATATCTTTCCTTCTACAATGCCCTGGCATACACATGATCCGGTCCTGGAAAATGATCAATCCTTATGGTTCCTCAGACCTTGCACGCACAACAACACCCAAATCTCTCTGCGCTGGTCTTTTGTTTTCACAGTCTCCCTCCATATAAATAACCATTTATTTTTGCTATTCCTTCTGAAGTGCTTGATCACGCACTTTATTAAAATTAACTCTATCTTCCAATTACACAGTGCAGATTTCTTATATCCTTATCACACCATGCACTCCAACCTATCTTTACCATCATCAAATATGCATTGATTGCATTCTACACCCCCCCCCCCCCCCACCAACAAAAACAACTTTAATACAGAGAATAAGCAACTGGGAGTCCAAGGGCTGACATTTGTGGCACTCCACTTATTATGTCTCTCTGAACTCACACAGACATGTTCATCAAGACTCACTTCTTTGTGTCTTCACAAATGTTCAATCTCTGAACAATAACCCACAAGTTCCTAACTTGTGCAATGTACGCTTTATATGGTACTTTATAAAATGCTTACCAAATCTAATTACACAATCTAAGGGTTCACTTTTATTATCACTGCTTCTCCTTTTCAGATAAAACTATTGAGTCTCTTTGATTCCATTAAATTATTGTAAATCACACTATAATGGACATGAGCACTTTCCTAATAATAGACAAGGCTACCTGGCCGTTATTTTCCTGGTTTCTGCATTTCTCCCTCCTTGAAGACAGGCATCACAGTCAGACTTTTGAATCCACTGAAATCCCCTTGGACTGCAGTGATATTTCAACAAATGCCAAGAATATGTCTGGAGTACATTGTTTCGAAATCCAGGAAATAGACCACTAGGTTTTGGTGGATAGTTTATCCGTAATCATTTCCTTTATCAAAGGGGTTGTCCTGAAGTAAGGCCTGAGATCCTTTGGGATATTCTCTGTCGAAACGGTGTCACAACTAATATAAAATAGTTGAAAGTTTCCGTTTTTCCTGTGTGGAATTTCCCGATGTCATCTTCCAATTGTTCCAAAAAAGGTTTTAACTATATTTTTATTATTATTTTTATTTCCACATGCAGCCTCGTGCTGTTTTTGTTTATACTTTGCAACAATTGACCTTCCTAAATCAATTGTCCCCACTTTTATTCGCTTTACGTCTTTCAGCTTGTGGGCTCTAAAAATGTAGTCCCAAACCTCTGCTCTACCAGCAGTTTTCATCATTTGTGCGCCTTTGTTTTCATTGGGTACTCACCCTGACTATATTTGCTAATCATACAAAGTTTACCATCTCATCAATTCCTTTTTGATGTTTGCAACAATTGACCTTCCTAAATCAATTATCCCCAACTTTATTCGCTTTATGTCTTTCAGCTTGTGGGCTCTAAAAATATTGTCCCAAACCTCTGGTCTAGCAGCAGTTTTCATCATTTGTGCGCCTTTGTTTTCATTGGGTACTCACCCTAACAATATTTGCTAATCATACAAAGTTTACCATCTCATCAATTCCTTTTTGATGTTTTTTAAATTTTTTCACGGAATTAGGGAATCATTGGCTAGGTCAGCATTAGTTGCCGATCCCTAATTGCACAGAGAGCAGTTATGAGTCAACCATATTGCAATGGGACTGGAGTCACATGTAGGCCAGACCAGATAAGGATGGCAGATTCCTTCGCTAAAGGGCTTTAGTGATCCAGAGAGGTTTGCTAAAAATTGACAATGGATTAATGGTCATCATGAGATTCTAAATTCTAGATTGTTTTTATTGAAATTAACTATCACCATCTGCCGTGTCAGGATTTGAACTCGGATCCCTGAACGTTATCAGGGTCTATGGATTAATGATCTAGCGATAACACTACAAGGCCATCGTCTCCCCATCATGTTTGATCATTGTGAAATGTTAATTAAATATCTGCCAACGTTATCAACTGAAATTCCTTTCAGTCTATTTTCCAGCTCATTGTTAGCAACAAGTGCTCACGCTATTGACTATAACATAAGAACTAGGAGCAGGAGTAGGCCGTCCAGCCCTTTGACCCTGCTCCATCATTCAATAAGATTATAGCTGATCTTTTTGTAGACTCAGCTCCACTTACTCAACCTCTCAATGTATCCGTTATTTTTTTTCCATTTTTAGAAAAACATATACCTTACTTTAAAACACTTTCCTGAATAGCGTCAATTACTTCACTGGGCAAAGAATTCCACAGATTAACAACCCTCTGGATGAAGACATTCTATCTCAATTCAGGCCTAAATCTGCTTCCTCTTGCAGCTGTGCCCTCTTATCCTAGCTTCACATGTCTGTGAAAACATGCTGTCTATTTCTATCTGATCCATTCCCTTCATTATTTTATATGTTTCTATAAGATCCACCCATTATTCTGAATTCTAACTAATATAATCCCAATCTACTCAGTCACTCCTCATAAATCAACCCTCCTCAACGCTGGAAACAACCTCCTCTGCACCTCCTCCAGTGTCTGTACATCCTTTCTTAAGTACGGAGACAAAAACTGCATTTAGTACTGCAGATGTGATCTCACCAGCACCTTGTACAGCTGCAGCATTACCTTTCTGCTTTTAAACTCAACCTCTTTAGCCATGAAGGAGTAAATTACATTTGCCTTCCTAACCACTTCTTGTACCTGCAGACCAAAAGTCTGTAAATCATGCCTGATTCTTCTCAAACCTCCAAGGGGTTTTCCTATGTGGATTCAATTATGATCAGCTGACAATGAATAACATTGAGATTCAATGGATTGACAAAGAATAATTGTGAAAGTAATGAGTCAAAGTTGAAGACATCCCTGTCTGACAGGGAGCTTCACGTGTGACGCATTGGGAAGTGAATGAAAATACAAGCAATGACACAGTACCATCAACTGTACAGGGGCTCAAATCATGGTCAAGGAGGGAAACAGAGAGAAACACATTCATTTCAAGCACAATTCTGGAAGGGAAAACAAATTTGAGGGATCTATGAGAAATGACTTGAGGAATGGTACTAATTGGAGACGTGATGCCAGAGAGAGACACTGATAAGAATGAGAACTTTAAAATGAGATATTATCATACCAGAAGCCACTGTAGGTCAACGATTATAGGGGTGATAAGTGAATTAGACTCCGTGTGAGTTGATGGACAAGCAGCAGAGTTGAGGATAAACTGAGGTTCATGGAGAGTATGAAGTGAGACGCCAATGAGACGATTATTAGAATAGTTGAGACTGGAGCAGACCGAGACATGGATGAAGTTTTCAGAAGCAAAGTGTCTAAGGCAGGGATGCATATCGAGGCTTCAATAGAGCTGGGAAATGGGGAAAATTTCGGTGACAGATAGGAAAATTAGGAAGAAACTCAATCCACTTTAAAATAGAATGCTGAGATTGTACACAAACTTGTTCAGGCTCAGGTAAAAGCTGGGAGAGGAATAAAGTCAGTACATGTGGGAGATCACAGCAGAGTTTGATGATATGGGCTCCTGTGTTATAACAGAACAGTCAGTATAGATTAATGCAGGAATGATCTATGGAGCAGAAAGCAAAAATAGAAATGAATTTATAAAAAATAGAGCATGTCACTAATTCTATCATTGATATGATACTTAGAATAAGTAGTTCGCAAATTAAACAATGTTACAGCCTCCAAAAGATTGATCACCAAAACAAAAGCATGGCCTGTGTAAGATGCAGAGCACAGCTCCCTCATTGTATGTGTGCAGAGATGGGGGTGGGGGTGAGTGGTATTGAACATTTCAGTAAGGATGCTGGACTACAGTTATGCAGAAATTCGTGAGTTTACATCTTGAATCCTATCTGCAGATTTGGTCAGTCGTTTTTGTAAGTATGCAAATATCTTGTATGCTGCCAGAGTTAGTTTACTCAGTTGAAACTTCAGATATTCAGGCTATCTTTTGTGAAAAGGTGATAAGCTGGCCTTGTTTACATGAGTGTGCTCAGGAGAGAGGAATGAATTTATAAAGTACTGTATAATATTCACAATGTGCATATGAAAATGAGGATGTAAATTATTGGTGGTTCCTCCTACAGTTTTAACATTCCTATTTATCTTTTGATATCATAGATGAGTTGTCTACAATTTTTTAAACACTATGTCAAAGAATGTGCAAACGGAGGCAGCCGAACTGGGAGCAAGCCATTCAGCTCCTTGTGCTTACCCTGATTGAATAAGGTCACGCTGAGCTGATTATAGCATTGAAACTGCATTCCCAACTAATCTGCAAATCTGTTCAACCCTTTCCTAACCTAGAACCTATCTACTTCTGCCTTAAAAGGTGTTTAGGGTCTCTGCTTCCACTAAATTTTCAGCTAGAGTAATCCAAAATACAACCACCCGCAGAAAGGAAAGTTAATTGCTGATTTGAATGGGTGATCCCTCATGTTTCACAAATGAACTATAAGTTTGCATGTTATACGCAAGTCGAAGTGTTCTATCCACAGCTAATCTGTCAGGATCCAACAGGATGTTTATCAGACCTTAAGCTAACATAGTCTATTCAACAAATCAAGTCTGCTCCACAATTCATTACCATCATGGCTGACTGATGATCCTCAAATCCGCCTTCTTGCCTTATCCCCATAGCTCTTGATTCCCTCGCTGCTTAGAAATCTGTCCACTACCTGCTTCGATTAGACTTAGCGACAGGGTTTCAACAGGCCTATCATTCAGTAACCCTCTGACAGAGAAGGCACTCCTCACCTCCCTCATAAATATATGCTCTCTTTGACTGAGGCTATACCCTTTGGTCCTGGACTCTCCCACAAATGGAGCCAACCTTGTTGGCAATGAGCCTTTCAAGCCTACTGACAATCTGTTTTTGTTTTCATTGAGATCTCCTCTCATTCTTCCAAACTCCAATGAGTTTTTGACGAAGCTACTCAAGCTCACTCCATAAGAAAATACCTCAATTCTCAGGATTAATTCTATGGAGCTTCTCCCATTTGCTACCAATATGTCTGTTATCTCCTCTACATATTTCCTTTGAAAATTAGACCAGAACCGTTCACATTTTTGTACGTTCAGTCTGCATAGAAACGTGTACATGTTTAGACTGATAATTATACACCACCACATTTGAAATAACTGCTATTAGTGCGTTCGAATTTCCTATAATTGCTGAATTGCATGCCAACTTTTTAACTGTCAAGCCGAGGGCCTGAAATTCCTGAATCTTTTCTCTTGTAAATTCTTCTATTTTACCTGACAAAGTTAACCAGTACAAGCTTTCCAACGCTATATGTCAGATGCCAACTTTTGGTGCAGTCACCTTATTTTTTTCTATCTCCTGATAAACTCCTTGCATCATCCTCACCATTTTCCTTCCCACTTCTGTTTGTGTTACTCATAAATATGGAGGTAGTACTTTCATATCTATCACCCAACTCATTGTGCGGTTAATAATTCCGGCCCCAGCTCTGATCCTTGTGGCACTGCACTGGTTAAAGCTCATTATCCCAAAAATAGTTCCTAGATGCTTCTCTTTCAGCTACTCTGCAGACATGTTATACTCAATTAAACTATCAAGTGAGAGCAGGAATTAAACCCATGCTATTAGTATCATTCTGTTTGATAGACTAGCTATCTCGGCAACTGAACTTGCCAACACCCAGTGCCTGATAAAGCTGAAACATTAACATCTACATTTATCTTCAATATTGCACACAATAACTGATACAATTCTGTGACGTTGCCTGCATAAAATGTTTTACAAATAAAGCAGAAGTGCACGCAGCAGATTGCATTGCTTTATATAACTCTGTCATCGCTAATTTTATTTTCTTTCTTCTATTGGGCGATTTTGCAATTCCTCATCTCAGACGTTTGCTT
The DNA here is from genome assembly GCF_047496795.1 of Chiloscyllium punctatum. Taxonomy (NCBI): domain Eukaryota; kingdom Metazoa; phylum Chordata; class Chondrichthyes; order Orectolobiformes; family Hemiscylliidae; genus Chiloscyllium; species Chiloscyllium punctatum. The sequence continues at coordinate 222,204 of NW_027309876.1, forward strand.
CATCTTGTTCATCTGACCTCCTCATTACGTTTGGCAAACCATAAAAATGTAATGGAGATGGATTATTTGCATAAATTTATGTGTGGGGGCATGTATTCATATTCCCGTTAATAAGGGGATCAAGCATTTTCGAGGGTAGAGGAGAATGTTGGATACAAATTGGAAAGGAGTCAGTCATGATCTTGTTGAATGTCAGAACGCGAGGGGCCAAATAGCCCACATCAGCTTCTAGTTTCTATGCATATTCCTGTACAATTACTTTCCAGATGACCTCCTTTTCATCAATATTACCTAGAACATGACACTACAGTATAGGCCCTTCGGCCTTCGATGATGTGTCGACCCACAGAGCCAACTTCAAAAAACCATCTAACCTATCCAGATTAAAAATGAGATGTAAACAATACTCAGCCCAAACCTCATACTGTGATTTGTTTTTCTCCATGTTACAATACCAAGGCAGCAGGAAACTCTTACTAGTGCCAAAAAGGCATCAAACACCTGAATTCCTTTGTCTAAAGGGGGTGATGATCTCGACAGTGAAAACGTGACTCTGGCCAGATCTATGTAATGAAGGGAATTCTTATACCACACGGTAAGAATGCAGTTACTTTTAGCAGAGTGAAATGTAGACTGAGTATACTTTTTGAAATTTGGATCACAGTGTGAATTCAGAGCAAAGGGGGAGAGGTGTTTTCAATAAGGTTTACTCCAAGAAGGAAACTTTCCAGAGTGAGATGTGAGTGGAAGTTGTAAAACAGCGTGAATGGAGAGGCCGAGCCACACTGAGACCAGAGGAAAAGTGGCAGCACAAAATGCAGCTTGATGCTAGTGCAGGGAAGGTAGACTGGATCAAAGAGCTGAAGGTGATGTGGGTAGGGACAATAATGTGAGAGAATATGCTTTGTAATTGGAGAGGGAGAACCCGGAATCAGGAAGGGGAGACGAACAGGGAAGTAGATGGAACAGCAATGGCAGGGGTTTCTGGGATAATTCAGGAAGCACAGCTGAAATTCATGCCTAGCATCTGCCAATTGTCCCTGAAATAAACATCCTAAATCTGGCCCGATATCAATGCTCATCAATTTGTGATTGAATATTATCTTTGAGAGCTTTAGTCAACCATGGGTGGTTCATCTCCTTATCAAGTCCTTCTTTTTGAGCAGAAACAAATAATTGCTGAGCATAATGGGATATCTGCTTGAACGTCTGTCCATGTATACCTACTGAACTTCCTCTGGGTTTCTATTCACATCACGCTTCTGACCAGATGTGAGTCAGAACTCCTCCATTTAATGTCTGGTTCTTTTCAATCATTCAGAGGGAACTTCTGCATGTGGCTGAACATATGATCAGCGGAGGGTGACTTCTTTCTCCCAGTTTCTCCATCTCTTATGATTCTGATTGATGACGCCATATTCCAGTGAGATGCCTCTGACGTGAGCACTTTTCCTTCAAACCAGAAATCTCCTAACTATGATGGACAGGGCCTTATGCTGTGACTGACCTATCTCCCACATTGCCGCCCCCACTGCACTCTCATTCACTTGTACTGTTTCAAATCAGTCTCCACACAGTTGGAGGCCGGCACGGTGGCTCAGTGGTTAGCACTGCTGCCTCAGAGCACCAGGTACCCGGGTTCATTTAGAGTCTCGGGCAACTGTGTGGAGTTTGCACGTTCTCCCTGTGTCTGCGTGGGTTTCCTCCGGGTGCTCCATTTTCCTCCCACAGTCCAAAGATGTGCACGACAGGTGAATTGGCCGTGCTAAATTGCCCATAGTGTTCGATCCATTAGAGCGAAATGGGTCTGGGTGGGTAACTCTTCAGAGGGTCGGTATGGACTTGTTGGGCTGAATCTAATCTAATCTAAAAAATCCTGCCATTGCTGCTCACAATGCAGTATCCTTCACACCGGGGAGACAAAACAGAAACGGTTTTGAGGAACACTCCCACTCTGTCTGTAAGAATAACCCTGACCACCTCATTGCTTCCCATTTCAATAACCTACCTTGCTCTCATGCTAACGTTTCGGTCCTGAGCTGCTGCAATGTTCCAGTGAAGCACAACCCAAGCTCGAATAATACCTCACTTTACACTTTGGTACGTTACAGCCTGTAGAGGTTAATGTTCAATTCGATAACTTCACAGCCTGACCCCATTATGACTGTTCTCCATTTTCATACATTCTCTCTCCTTGTCTGGCTATGACGTTGTGTGTTTGTATCTTCTTTACCTTGCACTCAATAGAGAGAACCCCTTTCCCTCAATTCGCATCTTTCACACCATCCTCTCGTTCACCACTGTTAAAAGCCTATTTATCTTTTGCCACACTCTCCTTTACACATCACCCACTCCCCCACCTCTGTCAAGGGATTAAAAATCCCATTTTACAATAAATTTCAGTTCTGAAGAAGTGTCACACTGGACTTGAAACGCTAACTCGGTTTCTCTGTCTCTGCAGATTCTGCCAGACCTGCTGAGTTTCTCCAGGGTTGAATAGGCACAGCACAAATTTTCAAATAAACAAATAATTATGGATACTGAAAATAAAAACACAAATATTTCTGGAGAAACTGGACCTGAAAGATGAACTCTGCTTTCATTCCACAAGATGCTGCCAGACCTACTTAGTTTCTTCAGCTATGTCTGTTTTTGAACTCGTTCCACAGATGTCTGTCAAAGTTGCTCAAAAGCCTTGTCCAATACTGAGCACTGGGTACAAGGGAAGTGAACAATAACACCAGGTGCACAGATTCATTGGCTCTGAACGTGCATAAGGCTGCATCACGGGCACTGCAGAGCTCTTAATAATGGTCAGGGAGAGAAACAGAGCGGAACACATTCACTTTAAATATAGAAGATGTCATTGCGGGAATGGAAAAGATTCACATGAATATGTTAAAGAATTTAAGTAATGTGACAAATTGGAAGCGTGACACCATGGAGAGATCCTAACAGAATGAAAATATGAAAATGGAAATGCCACCACATTAGAAACCAGGTTAGATCACTGAGTACAGTGCTGATGGGTGAATGGGTCGTGGTGTGAATTGGGGGACAGTCAGTAGAATTGAATTACAGATATTGCAGGTCAAACTGGGCTTTCAGGTGATGATGTGGATCACAGCAGCAGCAGCAGAATTGTGTTTAATCACAATCTGTAACTTTTTTCCCTGGGATAATCTCTCAATCTACCATTAACATCAAACTGATCCATGGTTCAGTAAGGCGCGTGGGTGAACATACCAGAATCAGAACCTAACCCTGATGACAAACCATTAAAGCTATGGTACTTGACCAGTTACGTTCCAAATAACAGGATTAACATCTGATAGAGAGGACAAAATTATCTAAAGACCAACAGATCAGATCTAAGTTTTGCAGTCCTGCAACATCCAATTATAAATGTCAATGGACTACGAAACAACTTACTGGAGGAGAGTACTCCACAAGTATCTCCATCCTAAATAATGGAACTGCTCTATACATCAGTGTAAAAGACAAGGATATAGTGTCTAAACCATCCTCAGCCAGGAGTTTTGAGTGGATGATCCAATGGCAATGGCCCCTGACACCATTCCTGCAATAGGACTGAAGACTTGGGCTGCACAACAAGCCGTGTCCCTGGGGAAGCTGTTTCATTGCAGCTCCAACTCTGACATCTCCCTGGCAATGTGAATAATTACTCTACTATATCCAGTCCGCTAAGAGGGAATAACTACAATCTGTCCAATTACCACCCCTTCAGTTCGATCATGATCGTCACATTAGTGGGAGTACTTTTTGAAAGAGTTGTCAAGCAGCACAGGAATAACCACCTCAGTGTGGTTTCTGATAGGTCCCCATGTGGCGATGGTGCTGTTGTGGAAATGTCACTGGATTACTAATCCAGATCAGGCTAATGCTCTGGCAGCTGGTGGAAGTTAAAAACAATTAATAAAATATCGAGCTCTAAAATCTGGTGTCAGGAATAGTGACTTTGAAGCCAATGTCAATTATGATTACCATTTTCCTTCCCAAGTGTAGTTTCAGGAAGTGAATCTCCCGTGCTTTCCTGGTCTGGCCGAAAAGTGACTCCAGAGACACAGACATGTGATAAACTCTTCAATGGTCTCTGAAACTTCCAAACAAGACACTCAATTGTATCAAACTGCTCATCATTCTTAAAGGATAAACCAGGTCAGAACACCCGGTCTCAGCCTTGTTATTGGAAATGGGAATGGGAAACACAGTCCTGACGTCCCCGCAGAGTCCTCCTTTCGAACGCCTGAGAGCTTGTGACATGACTTGCAGAGCTATCCCACAGACTGCACAGAAACATCGGGAAGGGAGGAGGTCATTCAACCCATTGAGCATCCCCCATTCTAGATAGTGGAGAAAATCTCCTTAGTGAGATTTGCCCCGTACAGTGTTCATATCATTTAACATGTTTAAACATCGGGATATATAAAATGGGAACTGCAGCAGTTGCTTTGGTCCATCAATTTATATCCTCCCTTCAATATACAGGCAGTACTCCGATAGCGCATGTTTATTGAACACAACTTGTCTGCATCACAATTCGTGAATTGTGCATTCTCTTTATAAAGAGATCTCCCATTCACTGTAACGCAATTCCATCCCCGGCACCAGCTGAATAGCAAAACCCAGCCTCAGGATCCTCTGTCTGTAAAATGCACACTCAGTGTGTTCACTAAAGCAGGAATGTAATCCTCTGCAAGCCTTGAAACTGAGACTGAAACTAGGAATTGTCGTCTACATTTGGATGGACGTTTATTTCAAACCAGAATTCCATGTCAGCATCATGTGGTCAGTCGGCTCACGCGCTTTCTGGCGAAGAGCTTGGTGAAAGGTACAGTGCTGTCGTCAGTGACATTAGGGTGAAAGTGCAACATTTACAGCATTGTTTCATTACAATATATGATTTAAAGATTTTCTTAGACTATGCTCGTGTGTGTTAGATTAACTTAAATTTTTGGTTTTTCCTGATTTATTTTTTGGGGGGAGTGTTTTGCCCCTTCCCCACTTTTTCCCATAGACCACATTATTAATACTGCATGATTTTCTACAACACGGTGTTCCACAGGAATACAACTACTGTGTTATTGGAGAAAAACATGGAATGATATCTGATTCTCTATCTTCACACGATACTCCTGCTCTCTGTCTATAACTTTAATTTCATGAAATCCTCATATATATTCAGTGTCTTGGCTTCCACAGCCTTATGTGTCAGAAAATTGACCAAGTTCAGCAGTCTCTGAGTGAAGATATTTATTCTCATCTCAATGCAGAGTGGCCTGTCTGTACTTAATGTTGTGGCTCCTTGTTCTTTGACGTCCCAGTCAGGGGAATTATTATCCCTGCTTCCAATCTGTCTCACCCTGTCAGAGTTTTGTGTATTTCACTGAGATCACCACTCATTTTCCTAAACCCCATGGAATACTGGCCCAGTCGCCTCAAACTCTGATCGCACACCAAGCCTGTCTTCCCAGAGATCAGTCCGGTCATCCTTCACTGCTCTCCCTCAATGTCAGATTTGTAAGGAGAGCAAAACCACACAAAATACTGCACAATGTTCGAGATGGGGTCTCACCAAGGGCCTGTACAGCTGCAGTAAGACACCATTGCTCCTATACTCAAATACTCCTGAAATGAAGGTCAATGGGCTATTTATCTTACAAACTGCTTTCTGTTCCTGCAATATTGCTTTCAGTGACTGGTGATCAAGAAGATCCAAATCCTTTTCAATGTTACAGCTACCCACTTGGTGGGACTGTGTACACTGGTCAGTGTGTCAGTGCCATTCCCAGTATTGACTTCTGATTTCAGAACTCACAGCCCTGCATGGCCTTCACAGGTCGGCGCAGAAGGAAACAAAAATGCAGCTTTAGTTCCTTTATAGATCAACATTTTTCAAACAATCCATTTTCAATTGATCGGCTGGCATTCTATTGTTCCCAACAAAGTGCACAACGTCACATCTCCCCCCATTGCTCTCCGTCTGCCACGTAGTTGCCCAGTCACTCCAGTTGCCTCAATCACGTTGGAGCTTTTTGACATCCTGCTCACCCACTCACAATCCAACATCGTTTAATGCCATCAGCAGACTTGGGAATATTGCATTTGAGCCCCTCAATCAAAGATATGATGTGTATTGGGAATATCTGGTCCCAAATCCCGATCCTTGCTATATCCTCCAAGCCTTCCACTCTAAAAAAAAGTTTTATTCCTCCTCACTGTCCCCGGCCAGCTCTCCCATTCTAAAACCATGACCATATATTAGCCCCAGTCCCATAGGATTCAAATTTGCACAACAGGCTTGGGGCTTTATTAAAAATCTTTCTGAAAATCCAATCGTAATGCATTGATAGCTTCTCCATAATTTTGCTAAAACTTCACTTTCTCAAATATGATTCCCTTTTCATAAATCTATGTTGACTTTGTCTATGCCCATTATGTTCTGTTAGAATACTTTCTCTTGAACTGTTTAGTTGCTAATTTCATTCTATTCTCTTTTTCTCACCAGACTAAAGTTTCATGGTATTGCTGGGAAGCTTGTTTTTTGCTGTGGTATCTTCTGCGAAGACAGAATGAAGTAGTTGCTTCATAGTTCTGCCATTTCCCTGTTCTCCATTCTCCATTCTCTGGTTCAGACTGTACTGAGCTGCAATTGCTTTATCTTACCTTTCACACTGGCATATCTTTCGAAGCTATTACAGTTCACTCGTATAACTCTCATTGATATTCTCTTTGGAAAAGCATCAATTTCTGTCTTAAACAGTTTAATGATGAGCATTCCATAATCATACAATCACAGAAACACAGTCCCACTTTCTGACAAGAGGCCCAGAACCAGGCATGTTATGCCACTGCAAAAACTCGTCCAAGTACTTTATATTTGTTGTGGAGTTACCCGTAACAACCATTCTGTCTCTTCTGGACCCCAACATCTTCTGGTTGACAAAATATCTTTAAATTCTCTCTAAACCTCAAGCACTTCACTTGTTCCTTTGTTCTTGACTAAAAGGAACAGTTGCTGTCTATCCATCTGTCCATGCCCCTCGTTACCTTATCCTTCTGAATCACGTCCCTCCAACCTCCTCTTCTCCAAAGGAAACAACACGAGCTTATCCAGCCTCTCTCCATAGCTGATACGCTCCAACCCAGGGAACATTCTGGTGAATCCCCACCAAACCCCACCCCCTCAGTGTAATGACATCCTTTCATGATGTGATATCCAGAACTTCACACTGCATACCATCTTGCCCGAAACAAGCCACTGTATAACTCTTATAATCTATGTCTACGACTCCTAAGCCTTTTTAGCTGGACTATTAACCTGTCCACTTACATTCAGGGATGTGAGGAAAAGCACCCTCTGAGATTCCTAGTGTGCTGCCATTCATTGAGTCCTCCCCTGTCTGGTTCCTGCTTCCAAAGTGCATCAACTCATATTTATCAGCGTTACATTCCATCTGCCATCGATCTGCACTTCTGACCATTTCGTCTGCATCTTCCTGCAACAAAAGGCCTTCCTCCTCACTGCCAACCACCCGGCCAACTCTTTCCTCCACACTCTCATCTCCACCATCTATGGTAACCATAAATGATAACGTTAAAAATCACACAAAACCAGCTTACAGTCCAAAAGGTTTATTCGCTAGTATTAGGTTTCGAAGTGCTGCTTCTTCATCAGGTGGTTGTGCACTTTGAAAGCTTGTGCTTCCAATTAAACCTGTTGGACTATAACCTTGAGTTGTGTGATTTTTAACTTTGTTGACCCCAATCCAACACCAGCTCCTCGGAATCACAAATATTTACTTGGATCCCTTCCATTCATCTAATGTGCTTGGAACATATTTAATACTTACATTGGTGCCTTATTTCTGACATTTTGATGCAAAGTAAGTCTGTTTTGTCAGACATTGCAATGCTCAATTTAGTTACATTGTCAAGTACTACCCTGTCACTGATATAAATTGACTTTATGTCTTTAGTTCCATAAGCTCCATCTGATCACTTGGTTTTCTGGGTGATTTTATGGATCTTCCTCCAAGAAGACAGATGCAAAGTTACTGGTTATTTTCTTGGCCATTTCCTTGTTCTCCACAATAAACTCTCCTCTCCCGATTACAAATTTCCACATTTGACATTGCTTTTATTTTGTTTCCTTTGAAATATAGATAGTAGATTGATGCAGTCTTTGTGTTCCTGTTTGTTAGCATGTATGTTTGCTTTTAGATTTCCTTATCAGTTTCATGGCCCTCCTTTTCAGGATCATCAATTTCTGAGAATTCTCAGGTTTCCACAATTTCTGGAATTCTTCTGAAGTCACTTCCTATGATTAATATAATCTTTCATTTGTTATTTTAACCATCATTAAGTCACTTGCTCACTCTGCGGTGTTTTTAAGTTCAAGAAAGAGACACATTTTCCGACTTTGCAGTACTTCTATAAATCTCCTCATCCTGTCCAGATATATTCAGGAACTCTGCAGGAGGACAGAGAAGAAATTACGGGAGCCCTGGTTGGTACTTTTCCAACTTTGCTGGCCAACTGGTGAGGTACCGGTGGACTGGAGGATAGCGAATGCTGTGCCCCTATTCAAGGAGGACGACAAAGTTAAACCTGGGAACTATAGACTGGTAGAATTAACATCTGTAGTAGGTAATGACTTGAGAAGATACTGAGATAAGATATACAAAGTAACCTCGATTGTCCAATTGAGATGGACGGAGCACTATTTCATTCAGATAATTGATTATTTGGTGAATTGATCTACTCTGGGACTTGAAGTTTACTGTGAAGTCTGCTCCCCATTCAGAAGACAAGGCAAAAGCAATCGGCGCGTGAGACCCCACGCCACGTCAGCTCCCACCCCGCTCCCACCTTGCCCCATATGTGCCCCGCCCACCCCAAACCCTTCCACGCCCACCCCACGTCCCTGTCTGCCGCCACGCACCCCCAAACCGCCTGATCTTACACCCCCACTTGCCCGCCAACATCCTAATCTGCTCCCACTCCGTGCCACCACCTGTCCACGCCCGCCCCAACCCTGACTGCTCCCACACCAATCCTGCCCCCCATCAGCCCAGAACCCTGTCCAACGCCACACCCGTCTGCCCATGCCCGTTCCTAACCCTGCAACACTAACATCGGTCCCCTAACCCCGCACAACCAAACATCCCCACCCATCGTCCAAACCCCATCCACACCCCCGCACACCTGTAACCCTGTGCCCCCAACCCCGCACTCCCAAACCCCACATCCCCAACCATCCTCACTCACCTTCGGACTCCCGTCCGCAACCCCAACCGCCTCCAATTGGGCAGGCGACTGTACACCAACAGAACTGCTGTTGCTGCTGTCTTTGTGGGGTAAGTCTTCAAATAGCACACACACACACACACACACACACACACACACACACACATGCGCACGCGCGTTTTGGCAAGTTCCACCTTTGCTGTGTACAGGACAATGTTGGCGCAGTTATATGGAGAAGGGGGATTTAGGGTGAACCTCTGTGTAGAACTTCAGGGAAAGTGTGGGGTGAGAGAGAGAGAGAAGGTGGGAGATCAGTCTTTTGGAGACGGTGCCTGGACTGTTCTTGGCAGTATTTTAGTAAGACAATTTTAAAAAAAATCATTGTACCTACAAACAAAAGGGTTGAAAGACATAATGTTTCTATCGAGACCTTGAGGTCCTCTTTGGATAATCCAAATTTCGGATAATTGATATTTGGACAATCGTGGTTCCTCTGTACATGCACTTGAGAGACAGGGTTTGATTAGTAGCTGTCAGCAAGGCTTTTGTGCATGAGAGATCATGGCTCTCAAACTTGTTACAGTGCTTTGATGAAGTGACAAGGAACAGTGATGAGGGCAGAATTGTATACATAGCCTACATAGATTTCAGTAAAGCCTTTGACAAGGTTACAGAAGATCAGCTCCTCTGGAATGTTTGATCACCTGGAATCCAGGGGGAGCTGGTAGATTAGATACACAGTTGACTTGGTGGTAGGAAGCAGAGGGTAATATAGGAAAGATGCTTGTTGGACTGGAGGCCTGTGAATAGTGGAATACCTCAGGGGTTGGTGCTGGGGACATTGTTTGTTTCTATATATATGTGTGTATATTATATTTATATTCTCTCATCTAGATCATAGATGTATGTAATATGTTTTATATCTATATATATATAATTTACCTATGACATAGATCTATGATCTAGATGAGAATGCACAGGCATGATTTGCAAGTTTAATGATGACACTAAAATAGGCAGCATCATGGAGAGTGGGGAAGGTTATTCGGAATTTCAGAAATTTCAGCAGTACCTTGAACAGCTGGAGAAGTGGACTGAGAAATGGAAAATGCAGTTTAATACAGATCGGTGTAAGTACTTGCATTTTACAAAGTCGAGTCAAGGTTGGAGTTTCATGGTGAATGGTTGGGCCTTCAGGAGTGTAGTGAAGGAGAGGGACCTTGGTGTTCAGGTGCACGGTGCTCTGAAAGTTGATTCACAGGTAGATAGGGCAGTGAAGAAGGCTTTAATACACTGGCCTTCATCAGTCAGAGCACTGAGTATTGAGGTTGAGGAGTTACATTGCAGTTAAACAGGACGCTGGTAAGGCATTATTTGAAGCGTCATGATCAGTTTTGTTCACTTTGCTATAGGAAGGATGTTATTATACTGGAAAGAGTGCAGAAGAAATTACAAGAATGTTGCCAAGGTCTTAATGGTCTGCGTTATGGGGAGAGGTTGGACAAGCTAGAACTTTTTACTTTAGAGTATATGAGACTGAGCGGTATCTTATAGACGCTTAAAAGATCACAGGAGGCATGGATGGAGTGAATGCACCCAGTCTTTTCTACCCAGGACAGCAATCACGGACTCGAGGGCATCAGTCTAAGGTCAGAAGGTAAGAATAAAAGGGAAACTGACGAGCAATGATCTTAACACACATCTTGGTATACATATGGAATGAGCTGCCAGGGGAAGTGGTTGAGGTGGATACATTAACAACACGTAAAAAGCATTTGTACAAATACATGGAGAGGAAAGGATTAGAAGGATAAAGGGCAACGGCAGGGAAATGGGTTGGCGTGAGAGGACATTTTGTTCAGAATGGTCCACTTTGAGCTGAAGGACCTGTGTCCGTGCTCGTGTGCTCTATGACTCGAACAACCATTGCTTGTCTCCCACTGAATGTTATATTGTACTTTCCCAATTTACTGGAGTGAGCTTGACCCTCTACCCTCCAGGCCTCCATGATATTTGACCAGAATGTTCACACATTTGATATTGTCTGCGGACGCCATATAAAATGCACCTCATTAACGTCACTATTCCTCAAAAGCTGCTTCAGACTAAGGTTAGTAATTAGTATTTCTTACCACACAACACCAACTCCGAAATAACCTGCTATCTAGTTTGGTTCACAACATACACTTCAACCCATCTGATATACACTTATGGTATTTATTTTTCACAGCATTAGCAATCATTTAGTTAACGCAGTTTAGATACAACTTGAGACCATCCAATAAGACTGCAGTATTCACAATACTTGCATGTGTAATTTCCAGAGCACATGATGTTCAGATTTTCTGCTACCGTTTTGGTTTAGATACATAAAACATCAGTGTTTGCTTCTCCTTGCTATTTGTACGCTCTACCTAAACTGATTCCGTGAAAGTTGAGGGACTTGGTCTGTGTCGTTATTGATAGACATGGACAAGACATTCGACGAGGCTCATCTAGACGCTGGGATGATCTGAATATCCAACAATAAAGCATAAGCATTAATAACCTACCCCGCTCTGCCAGGATAAGTGTCACTGTATTCTGTCTGCTCCCTCATACTCACTGTATACCTGTTATAGCACCTACCCCCGAACAAGGCTCTAGCTCTATCTCCAAATAAGCTCAGGCACTAACACTCTCGCTATTGAATTCAGCAACTTCCTTCACTCACTTTCTCCGTCACTTATGCAATAGCCTCCACACTAATAACACAACGTGGATATAACACTGTAAACTGACTCACTCACGACTTCTCACCATGGCACCCACCTGTACAAGCTCTAACAGCAGGGCCACCCTCACACCCTCCCTCCCCTTCTCCCAATCCAGGAGAATCAGCCTGGAATAGGACAGAAAAAGGCCATCCCAGGTGGTGGGGTGCCTGACATCTGTTCCCTCTCCCCTCCCCACGCCTTGTGGGGAAGATCTTGGTAGGAGCCAAAGAGGACCGGGATGACTTATGTGGAGATTCCGAAATATCTACGTCCCACCAACCGAGTAAGGAGCAAAGATCAGCGAACGGCAATTCTCACTTTAAACCCACTGGCAGTTCCAGTGTCAGCTCTCTCTCAAAGAAAAAGAGATACCTCACTGCACAGAGATGCAGGCATAGAATTACATGGAAATATTGATAAATACCCCAATATACTAACATGTACAATGTGTACAAGGAGAAAAGCATACACACCCATACAAGCACACAAAAACATATACAGTCACACACAATAGAAACAAACACGGAGTGAAATACACAGGCGGATACACAGACAGACGTAGGCAAACAAATACTCATCTAACAAGCAGATGGACACACACACAGACACTTGTCTCATTAAGACACAAATAGATCGTTTTTTTATTTATAAGGGGATCAACAATTCTCGGCAAAAGACAGAAGAATGATGTTGAGGAACAAATAAGAAATTAATGAACGGAATATCAGACATGATGGGTCTAATGGCCTAGTTCTGCTCCTTTTCTAATTCTCATGTGGTGTGATGCTATTAGGTATTCTCTTTCTGAGACAGCAGCAGAGGCTGGATTTGATAAGTATTTGATCGGAAAGAGACAGTGGGAATGTGGGACAGGTTGGGAGTGTGGAATGGCGTCTGTCTATTCCTAATTACTGTACCTTTTTAGCTGTAAAGTGGTGGTGATTTGATGTTGGGTTAACACAGTTTAAAATAACGGGTCTCGCAATGTAATTGTATTGTGCTCTCTGTGGTGTCCTCAGCCTCAGGGAGCAGTAACGACTTGGTTATTGAAGATATTCAAGGTTGAGCTGAACTGATCTTTGCCGGATAGGAGAGTCAATGATTACTGGGAAGAGACAGGAGATGGATGGTCAGACACAATCAGATCAGCCATGAGCATTCTGAATGGTGCAGCCGAATGACCATCTGCTGCCCCTACCCCATGTATTGTTCCCTCAATCCACCTCTCGAGGCTGTTACAGAGATATACCGCTGCCCCTATCCCATCTGTTGTTTTCTCAATCCACCCCTCGATGCTGTTACAGAGATATACCGCTGCCCCTAACCCATCTGTTGTTCTCTCAATCCACCCTCGGGTCTGTTACAGAGATTTACCGCTGTCCCTACCCCATCTGTTGTTCTCTCAATCCACCCTCGATGCTGTTACAGAGATATACTGCTGCCTCTACCCCATATGTTGTTCTCTCTATCCACCTTCAAGGCTGTTACAGAGATTTACAAGGATGTTGCCAGGGTTGGAGGATCTGAGCTGCAGAGTGAGGCTGAATAGGCTGGGGCAGTTTTCCCTGGGGAGTCGGAGGCTGAGAGGAGATCTTATAGAGGTTTACAAAATTATGAGAGGCATGGATAGGATAAATAGACAAAGACTTTTCCCTGGGGTTGGGGGGTCCAGAACTAGAGGGCATAGGTTTAGGGTGAGAGGGGAAAGATATAAAAGAGACCTAAGGGGCAACCTTTTCACGCAGAGGGTGGTACGTGTATGGAATGAGCTGCCAGAGGAAGTGGTGGAGGCTGGTATAATTGCAACATTTAAGAGGCATTTGGATGGGTATATGTATAGAAAGTGTATGGACGGGTATGGGCCGACTGCTGGCATTTGGGACTGGATTGGGTTGAAATATCTGGTCGGCATGGACGGGTTGGATCAAAGTGTTTGTGTCCATGCTGTACATCTCTATGACTCTATGACTCTATGAAATTGGCCTCTTTCCTCATCTCTGGTGTTCGGTATCGATATCTATTTGAGGTACTTCAGAGCGTGCCTGCACGATTTCTTTCCATAATATTGCAGACTACAGATAATCACCATTTAAGCTGAAAATCATAGCCAAGCAATTCAAGATGTTCATAGTTTATCTCGATAGCAGAGAGCATGAAATATCATCCTGTAGTTGAGTCTAATACCTTTTATTTGTTTAACAATGAGAACTGTTGCCTGTATCTTTCAGTCAAGTTAATCAGAACTTTAAAAATGCATGCAGAGCTGAAAGCTGACACTTAAAATATGATCCAAATTCTGGGCATGGTTTAAGTCTTGTGTGGTGGGAAATGCCCCTGGCCTTATGCCAGAGTTCTGGATTTGATTTCAGACCATGAACCTGTTTTAATGTCACAATCTCTGGATCAGATGATCTAGATTCATGTCCTACCTGTTGTGAACGTGTGTCACAGCATGTCAGAACAGGCTGATGAACAAGCACGCAGGACAATCATGTTGCAGCTTTCGAGGCTATTGTTGAGTAGTGGTAGTGCCCCTACCTCTGAGGCTCTAGGTTCAAATCCGACAGAGATCTTTCATTATATGTCTGAACAAGTTGGATTAAAATGATTTTTGTATTGTGACTTGATGGATAAAGAAGAGGTGTCATTATTGAATTTCAGAATTTAGGCCCACGATGACTGAAAACACAATCATTCATGTTGATTGGAGTCGCATTTATACCTTCTCGAGGTTTATACAATCATGGGAAGGGTAAATAGTCTCGGTCTATCTGCCAGAGATAGGAAGACCAAAACTAATGGGCATAGCTTTAAGGTGGGAAGAGAAAGATTGAAGAGAGACCTAGAGTGAACTTTTTCACGCAAGTGTAGTGTATGTACGGAATGAGTTGCCAGAGGAAGTTGTGGAGGATGGTGCAATTACCACATTTAAAAGGCATGGGTATATGAATAGGAATGGTTCAGAGGGATGTGGGACAAATGTTGGAAAATGGGACAAGATTAATCCAGAATATCTGGCCGACTTGGATGAGTCAGAAGGACTGTTTCCCTGCTGTACAGGTCTACGATTCATATATTCAATTGATCAAGGTATCGTTATAATCACTGACTGTAAATCGTTAAGTCAACATTGTCCACGATACAACCAATCTTGATGTCAGCTGTAAATTTGCTAATCATGTCTTCTACAATTCTCATCCAAGTTATTGATATAAATGTCAAACAAAAGAGGATCCAACACTTTTTCTTGTGAATCACATCTGGTCCAAAGTTTCCAGTTTGAAAACAACCCTCCACCTCCACCATGTCTCCTGCCATAAGGCAGACATACACCGAAACACACACACACACAACCCTCCACCACTACCCTGTCTCCTACCATAAAGCAGACATACACCAAAACACACACACACACACAACCCTCCACCTCCACCATGTCTCCTACCATAAAGCAGACATACACCGAAACACACACACACACAACCCTCCACCACTACCCTGTCTCCTACCATAAAGCAGACATACACCGAAACACACACACACACACAACCCTCCACCACTACCCTGTCTCCTGCCATAAAGCAGACATACACCGAAACACACACACACACAACCCTCCACCTCCACCATGTCTCCTACCATAAAGCAGACATACACCGAAACACACACACACACAACCCTCCACCTCCACCATGTCTCCTGCCATAAAGCAGACATACACCGAAACACACACACACACACAACCCTCCACCACTACCCTGTCTCCTACCATAAAGCAGACATACACCGAAACACACACACACACAACCCTCCACCTCCACCATGTCTCCTACCATAAAGCAGACATACACCGAAACACACACACACACACAACCCTCCACCTCCACCATGTCTCCTACCATAAAGCAGACATACACCGAAACACACACACACACACAACCCTCCACCTCCACCATGTCTCCTGCCATAAAGCAGACATACACCGAAACACACACACACACAACACTCCACCACTACCCTGTCTCCTGCCATAAAGCAGACATACACCGAAACACACACACACACAACCCTCCACCACTACCCTGTCTCCTGCCATAAAGCAGACATACACCGAAACACACACACACACACAACCCTCCACCACTACCCTGTCTCCTGCCATTAAACTGATTTGCACAATAAAACACACACAAACCCTCCACCATAAACCTGTCACCAACAGTTATACACAGGAACACACACACACATAATCCTCCACCACCACCCCGTGTCCTGCATTAAACAGATATACACAAAACACGCACACATAACCCTCCTCCACCACCCTTTATCCCTCTATTAAACAGATATACACAGAAACAGACGCACACACAAACACACATCTATATTGAGACACAGGTACAGTCATGTCTTTAATACAGAGATATATAATTTTTGATGAAAACATGGGTCCAGAGTTACATTGACAATGCAGGGGAATTGTGTTGAGAAACATGTCAGGCAGGTCCGAACAGCAAAGTCGAGCTGATGGGCCAAATGATCTTATTTCAATTTCCTATGCTGTGTGGCCTTCAGATGAAAGGAATATTTTTTGGAGTGTGCAATGGAGGCTGAGCTTGATAAATACTTTACTGAACAGTCAAAGCGATTATGGAATATGTTTGAGGAGCTGATTGGTCTACGTCTGTTCACATTTGTTGTGCTGTTATTTCTCAGAATGGGGGCGACTTTCTGTGAGGTTAACACACTTTAAAATTAAAGAGTCTCCCATTAACTTTTGAGATAACGTTGTTCTGTTCTCCTTCAGACTGTGCAATCTGTGGCGCTGTCATACTCAGGGAACAGTGAAGACTGGGTCATTGAAAATACTCAAGGCTGATCTTGACTGATCTTTGAAGGGACGCAGAATCAATGTTTATTGAGAACAGACAGGAAAGGGGTGTTCAGCTACAGTCAGTCCAGCCATGACGTTTCTAAACTGAGCAGCAGGCTGGAGGGGTCGATTGGTCAAGTGCTGCTCTTATCCCACATGTGGTCCTCCCATTCTCCCCTCGAAGCTGTTACAGAGAGAGAGAGAGGTAGGCCCCTTTCAGCCAGTCAAATGCATTATAATCACAGAGGAGGAGACCATTCTGCCTCTCAATGGAGTTACACAGGAATAGAATATATTCATTCAACCCATTGACTAAGTTACATTGCACAGGAAGAGGCTATACAACCTTTCTGGGCAGCTACACAGGAACAGGGAAGCCCTGGCTAACTAGCTAGAAATACAGAGTAGAGATAAGTTTCAGCTTGGAAAGCTGTAACTAGTGGAATTCCTCAGGGATCAGTGTGAGTTTATCAACAGTTTATAATCTAGGTTTATGCCTTGGATGAAGAGGCTGAATGAACTGGAGCTCAGTTTGTTCATACACCAGGACAAACAGTCAATAAGGAGTCAAGTGGAAGCAGAGCTTCTGCAATGGGATACAGACAGGGGAGGGCAGTGAGTAAACCTGCAGCAAAAACAAAGCAGTACAATGTGGGTGACTGGAACTTTGTGTTTTGGGGAATTAACAAAACAGCATAAATAATTTAAATGGAGAGAGAATGCAGAACTTGGTGGTATACAGGGATTTGTGTGTCTTAGTAGGTGAATCACATCAAGTTACTGTGAAGATGCGTCAATTGATTTGGAAGGGAAACGGAATGATGCTGTTTCGTGCAATGGGTATCGGGTTTGAACTTAGCAATATTTCCCTGCATCTGTAAAAGGCATTGCGGAGACCACATCTGACGTAAAGTTTGAAGTTATGATCCCCAAAACTGAAAAATAAGCGAAGTTGTTTTCAAACATTACAAAGATACTTTTCTTTACTCCGCCTTGGGATGAAGGCATTATGTTATGAAGGATTACCAGTTTAGGCCTGAGAACGAGAGATGTTCTTATTGATCATATACAATCATGAGGTGCGTGCAGCTAGTGAATACCTGATAGATATTTCCTCTTGTGTGGGAGAATAAAAGTGGGAATGTAATTTAAGAATAAGACAGATTCTGAGGCAGGGTCACTGGACCAGAAAGGATAACTCTCATTTCGCTTCAGACATGCTGCCTGACGTGCTGAGCATTTCCAGCAATCTCTGTATTTCTTTAAGAATAAAACATATTCATTTTAATGCAGATATTGTGAAGATATTAAACATTTTATTTTTATATTACGCAGGCACATATAAACACATCTTCAGATCAAGTCGGGTAATTATTTGTTAATGAAATGATTCTGTGTATGACAGCACCATAGATGTACCTGCATGGAGCAGGGAATGTGATGGCGTCATATCATTCAAACAATGTTCAAGGAGAGCTCATATGGTCCAGTTTGCGTACTGACAACATCTCTGAATCAATTTAGAGCTGGAAAAATGCAACCCATCTGAGAAGAAACAGCTTGTTCCTCCCTTTCTCTTTCCCTGTCCCTCATCACAGCAATGTGTGCGAGCAAAAACAAAAACATAGTCGGTTTTATCACTCACAGAGGACTCCGGTTGAGGATTCATTGAAAACTCCCCACTGCTTGAAGGAAAGGGAATTCAGCCAATTTCATCTGCTCCGGGAAGGAATCACATTTTCAGAAGCTTGTGTGAGCAGAATAACTTCAGAAATAATTATTAAGATTCGATAGTTTGGTGGTGGTGGTGGTGGGGTTGGGGGATGGTGTCAGACAGACAGGAGATTATGTGGCTGCAAATGGGAACCCAGGATTGTGGGATTGTGTGTAACCTCACAAATGCCAGGGTCCAGGATGTCTCAGAGCAGCTGCAAATCGTTCTCAAGGGGGAGGGGCAGCAGCCAGAGGTCATTGTGCACGTTGGTACAAATGATAGAGGTAGAAATAGGGATGAGGTCCTGCAGAGTGATTGTGGAGAACTAGGAAAAATAGATAAAAACCATGCCCATGGCATTGGTAATATCCGGTTTACTTCCAGTGCTACATGCTAGTGACGGTAAGAACAGGAGGACATAGCAGATGAATGTGTGGCTAAAGAATTGGTGCAGCAGGCAGAAATTCAGATTTTTAGATCATTGGTGGGGCAGAGGTAACCTGTTCAAGAGGGACTGGTTATACCTGAACTAGAGGGTGTCCAATATGTTGCCAGGCAAGTTTGCTGGTGCTACAAGGGAGGGTTTAAACTTGATTGACTGGGGCTGGGGATGCTATTGAGAGTGGGATCCTCAACAGTAGGGAGAAAAGTGCGAGGATGGAAGGAGATACAGTAATCAGAAACAGTAAAGTGAAGAGACAGGTCAGGCTGGAACACGACAGAGGGCAAGAAATCTGTTGGATTAAGTTGCATCTGTTTCAATGCAAGATGGCTGACAGCTAAGGCTGATAAACTCAGGGCGGGGATAGGTACGTGGGACTGGGATATCGTAGCCATTACACAAACAGGGCAAAGGGAGTGACAGGACTGGCAGCTTAATGTACCAGGGTACAGCTACTTTAGGCAGGAGAGTGGTGATGTAAGGAGCAGAGGGAGAGTTGCATTTTTGATTAAGGTGAGTATCACAGCAGTGACCAGATATAAAATAACTGAAGGATCTTCCAGTGAAGCTTTGCGGGTGGAACTAAGAATTGAGAATGGAATGGTGACATTATTGGGGTTGTACTATAGGCCCCCAAATAGTCAATGGGAATTCGAGGAAGAAAAATATGTGGAGTGACTGGGGAGACTTGCAAGGTCAGTAGGATTGTCATTGCAGGAGATTTTAACTTTCCTAACATAGACTGGGACTTACACAGAATTAAGGTCTTCGATTGGGTGGACGTATGAAGTGTGTTCAGGGAAATTTCCCCCAGCAGTATGTAGAGGAGCCTACTTGGGGAGGGGCAAAACTCGACCTACTCTTGGGAAATAGAGCAGGACAGGTGACTGAGGTGACAGTGGGGGAGCACTTTGAGACCAGTTACCATTGTTCTATTAATTTTATAATAGTTATGGAGAGGGACAAACTGGTCCACAGCTGCAAGATCTAACTTGAGGCCAGGTGAATTTTGATAGAATTAGACAGAAACTTGCAGGGGCTAATTGGAGTAGTTTGTTTGCAGGCAAACAGACCTCCAGCAACTGGGGGGGGGGGGGCATTTAAAAATGAGATAACAAGAGTTCAAGGTCTATATGCTCCCGTGAGGGTGACGGGCAAAGTTGGCATGAAGAGGAAACACTGGATGACAAGAGATATTGAGGCTTTAACCAAAAGAAGGAGGCGTGGGTGAGGTGCAGGCAGATGGGATCAAAGGAATCCCTGGACATATACAGGGAATACAGGAGTTTACTGAAGAAGGAAATCAGGAGGGTGAGAAGGGGGCACGAGATAACCTTGGCTGAGAAGATCAGGATGAATCCAAAGAGGTTGTTTACATACATTAAAGAAAAGAGAATAACTACGGTGAGAATACGACCCCTCAAGGACCAAAGTGGATATGTATATGCAGAACTGCAGGAAATTCTGAAGGTTCTTAATTAATATTTCTCCTCTGTATTTATCATAGATAAATACATCAAGACTTGATGTGGGAGCTTATGGAAGTTAGTGGTGATATCTTTGGGGACAGTCATCATAGTAGTGGAGGTGTTGGATGTACAGGTATTAGAATGTAGAAAGGTGGAGAAATCTCCTGGTTCTGATCATATGCATCAAAGAACACAGCAGGAGGCTAAAGAAGAAACTACAGGGACTCTGGCTAATATTTTTGCATCATCGCTAGCTACAGGTGGGGTCCCAGAAGACTGGAGGGTAGCGAATGTTGTTCCCTTATTCAAGAAGGGAAGGAAAGGAATAACTGGGCACTATAGACCAGTAAATCTAACAGAATTTGCTGATGAAAGTGAGGGAAGTTTTCAGAAATTGTAGCAGGACCTTGATTAGCTGGGGAAGTGGGCCGAAAAATGGGAAAATGTAGTTTAATACAGACAAATGTGTGTTTTGCATTTTGTGAAGTCAAATCAAGGCAGGAATTTCGTGGTGAATTGCAGGGAGTTAAATGGTGTAGTGGAACAGAGGGACAGAGTACAGGTGCATGGTTCTCTGAAAGTAAAGTCACAGGCAGACAGTTGAGTGAAATTGTTTTTTGCACACTGGCATTCATCAGTCAGTGCATTGAGTGTGAAAGTTGGGAAGTTCTGTTGCAAGTTTCAGGATGTTGCTGAGGCTGCACTTGCATTGTTGTGTTCAGTTTTGGTCACATTGCTATCAGAAGGATGTTATTAAACTGGAAAGATTGCAGACGAAATTTACAAGGATGTTCACATAACCCAACAGTCTGATTTACAGGGAGAGGTTGGAGAAGCAATGACATTTTTCTTTAGAGCATAGGAGACTGAGGGGGACTGATGGTGCGGAAAGGTACAAGATAATGGGAGGAACGGATATGGTGAATGATCACAGTCTTTTTTCCCGGAGTTTTGGAATCGAGAACTAGAGTGCATCAGCTAAAGGTTAGAGGGGAAATAATAAAAGAGACCAAGAAGGGGATATGTTTCACAGAGGGTGATATGCATATGGAATGAGCTGTCAGTGGTTAAGACATTTACATTAACAATATTTAAAAGGCAATTGAACAAGAACATGGAGAGGAAAGGTTCAGAAACATATGGGCCAAGTGCAGGGGAATGGGTTTAGCGTGGATGGACATTAAGGTCAACATAGACTAATTTGGGGCAAAGCGCCTGTCTTCATGTTGTAGGACTCTCTGACGCTACAAGTAGAATAACATTTGGGCCAAACTCTCATTTTTCCTTTTGTCATGAGTTCCAATAATATTTGGACAACGTTCTTTCAAGTTAACATCGCAGAGATTTTGATTTCCAGGTTGTTTCTCCATCAAGTGTGTGTGTGTGTGTGTGTGTGTATGTGTGTGTGTGTGTGTGTGTGTGTGTGTATGTGTGTGTGTGTGTGTGTGTGTGTGTGTGTGTGTGTGTGTGTGTGTGTTCCTCAGTATTTTTCAAAGGGAAAACTAAATGTACATGTTTTCAATACCCACTCATCATTCTTCTTTCGATCATAGTTTGAGTAACATTGTTTTAGTCGTAAACATGTTGTTTTAGCAGATGAAAGAAATCTGCCTGACTTGTTCCTAACACTGACCCTGACACACTCTGAGATCTGTATCATTGGCCATTTCATTAACCTAGTAATAATTGAAAATTTTGGGACCAGTAGAAGAGTGGGACTAGAAAAGGAAACAGTGATCTAAAAACACAGTTAACTATCAACTCAGTGAGCCTAACGTCAGCATAGTGTAGGTTGTTGGAGGAGGTTTTGAGGGATATGTTTTACATGCATTTAGAAAGACAATGACTGGTTTGGGGTAGTCAACATGGCTTTGTGCCATGTAAATCAAGTATCATTAATGTGATTGAGTATTTTGAAGACGTGACAAAGAAGGTTGAAGAAGGTAGTCTGATGTACATTGTTTACACTGGCTACAGCTAGGCATTTAATGAGGTTCCTCATTCTAACAGATTACTAAGGTTAGGTCACATGGAATTCAGGGAACGTTAACCAATTAAATACAAAATTGTCTTGAAGGTAAAGGATTGTTTTCCAGACTGGAGGAATGTGGCCAGGGGTGTCCTGAAAGAATCACTGCTGAGCTCACTGCTTTTCAACATGCAGATAAATAATTTGGATGTGAATATCAGAGGCATTGTTAATAAGTTTGCAGATAACATCAACAGAGTGGTGTAGCGGACAGTGAAGAAGATTATCTTACAGTACAGCGGCATCCTTGACCATCAAAGGGCCAAGGACTGGCAGATAAGTTTAATTTAGATATTTGTGAGGTTTTACATTTTGGTAAATTAAAGCAGGGTCGTGCCCTCGGGAATGTTACTGAACAAAGAGACCTACAGGTGCAGGTTGACAGTTCCTTGAAAGTGGTGTCACAGGATGGTGAAGAACACGTTTGACATGCTTGCCCCAGACCTCACCTAGTGATTTCTCACAGAGTCCTCTGGTGTCCTTAACTGCAATATTCAACAACAGACGTACCAGGAAAATCACACCCACTAACTTTTCAATAACAGAATGGGAGAACATCAGAAACAGGAACAAATCGTTCAAACCCCAATCCTGCCTTGCTCTTCACTAAGGTCATTGTTGATCTGCTCTAGTTCTCAAATCCTCTTTAATGCCCGATTCCTCATAGCCCTCACGTCTCTGAGGGGTCAAACTCCATCTACCCCCCTTGAAATAGAAGATACAACATAGAACAGTACAGCACAGTACAGGCCCATCGGCCCTCGATGTTCCACCGATCTTTTATCCTACTCTCCGATCAGACTAGACTACATACACTACATTGTACTATCCTCCCATGTGCCTATGTAAGAGTCACTTACATGTCCCTAATATACCTGACTAAATCCCACTGCTGGCAGTGCATTTCATGCACCCACCACTCTCTGTGTAAGGATCTGACCTCTGAGATCTCCTCGAAACCTCACTTCAAATGATGCCCCATCGTGATAGCCATTTCTGGCTTGGAAAAAGCCTCTGGCTATCCAATATATATATATGCCTCTCACCATCTTGTTTATCTCTATCAAGTCACCTCTCATCCTTCTTCACACCAATGTTAAAAGCCCTAACTGTCAAACTTTCTTCATAAGACCTACCCTCCAGTCCAGGCAGCATTCTGGTAAATTTCCTCTACACCCTTTCTAAATTTTCCGTATCTTTCCTTTAATTGGATGACCAAAATTGGACCCAATATGTCAAGTGTGGTCTAACCAGGGCTCTATAGAGCTGCAGCATAACCTCACAGCTCTTAAAATCAATCACCCTGTTAATGAACGCGAACACCATTCGCCTTGTTAACAACCCGGTCAATTTAGGCCGCAACTTTGAAGGATGTAAGGATATGAACACCAAGATCCCTCTATTACTCCACACTGGAAAGAATTCTGCCTATAACCCTGCATTCAAATTCAAATTCAAACTTACAAAAATAATCACTTCACACTTTTCCAATTTGAACTTCATCTGCCGCTTCTTAGCCCAGCTCGGCATTATGTCAATATCCCGTTGCAACTTACAACAGCCCCCCACGCTATGTATCAATCTACAAACCTTCGTGTTATCAGCAAACTTACTAACCCACCCTTCCACTTCCTCATCTAAGTCATTTATAAAGGTTACAACGAGCAGAGGTCCCAGAATTGATCCCTGAAGAACACCATTGGTCCCTTTCAGTGATCTCGCTCCCTTAACTCTCTGTGCAAGAGAATTCCTGATATTCACTACCCTCTGTTTGAAGAAAACATTCTCTGCTTCTACACCATGACCTATTGATGTGAACAAAAGAGTAAACACGGGGGCTCAGGTAAGAGAGACTGGCCCTGAACTCAAGGCAGTATTAGACTGAGGATGACATCAAGGAGTCTGAGCAAAATCGCACTTAATGAGAATCGATTGTGACCTCTCCACTGTTTGGAATCAGTCACATGCACAACGGAAGATGGCTATCACCAGCGGACATCAATCATCTCAGCCATGGGACACATTTGTAGGAGATCCTCGGTGTAGCTCCCTCAGCCCAGGCATCTCCAGTTGGTCATTATAGAATCCCAACAGTGTCGGAGGAGGCCATTGAGTCCAAACTGAGAAAGAATGGGGATATTCACAGAAGTTTACATCATGTTCAAAACAAGTTGTCACTACTCAGCTCTTGAAGTAGAGAGTGTCCATGTGCAACTAGAACTGGACACCATTCAAGATCATGCTGTTAAAGCCTGGGTAACATTCATGTAACAGCAATGGCAGACACTGCACATTTCCACAGTAAACGGAGGTGCTCATTCTGCACCACAATCTGGGTTCACAAGAATATGGGGAAGTTACTTAGCCAATCAAACTACTGGACAGGACGTGTGGTAGCTCATTCAATCCCTCCTGCCTATTACACAGGAAAAGAAGGGATCTGCTAACTCCCACATGTCACTTACATGGGATCAGAAAGAGACCATTTCACGCCCGGAGTCACGTACATAAGGAACAGGAAGACGTCATTCAGCTTCACAAGTCACTAATACAGGAACGGGAAGGTGCCAGAGATGCTGCAAAATCACAAACAAATGGAGCAGTGACTGAACAGGTGGACTGTTCCAAACAGGTCCACACGGCGAATTACTCATACTGCCTATGTGCTACTTTCACATGGTTTTCTGGTAGTAGGAATGAAGCCAACTTTATTAACCATTTTCCAAGATGTCTTCCATCTTCAAGAAAGCAGACCCATGGTCTCTATGGAGGTCAGAAGCTTGTGCAGAATTGTTAACTCTTTCAAAACGAAGGTATTGTGACTGCTGACAGGCTTGTGTACAAAGTGACATTTAGTACAGTGTCACACAGTAACTGTGCATTCAAGTGCCCAGAGTTCATTCAGAGCCTGTACCTTTCTGTCAATCGACATGGAGGCTCTGCAGAGACATGCAAACTTTTGGGAATCAAACATCCAATGAATAGTGTGCAATTTTGACCCTATTCAGCTGTTTAGGATGTAATGAGTGTCTGTCCGTAACCATCAAGTATCAACTTCTTATTCTCTCACAGAGCTACAGGTTAAACTCATATTTCCTGCACTCTCTCCTTCTGATAACATCATGCCAGGGTTTAGTCTGGTAAAACTCCTTTGGACTCTCTCAGTAACAAAGAGATCATTATTTATAAAACAGACCAAATCTATACGCAATGCACCAAATACTCTCTCAAAAAAACACTACCATTAGGAAAGATATACCAACTCTGGGACTTCAATCATTTTGCATGAAAAGCCACATATTACTTACTTCCTGCAACGCAATAATTCTGTTACTGACTTATGACCAAGGTCATCCAGGTCCTTTTAAACAACAACACTTCCCAATTTCTCACCATTGAAAAAAAACATAAATGTGACTGAAGATGTTTGTTCACATCTGATTCAGTTTTTAAAACTCGTGAACAGCTATTGGGCAAACACTGATTATTCTGATACCCAACAAGCCTTCAGTCCAGAGAAAAATCCCACTCCCTTCATTGTCTCCAACATCCAATTTTTATACCATGTAGTATATATTTCACATCTACATACCCATGGAATTTAAATTTCCCCACTCAACTGTATTCAACAATGTCAAATATCAGCTGAAAAAATAAATACTCCATTCCTATTGGTTCTCAATTTTCAATGTCACAGCGGACAATCTCCATAATTTCCAGCAAGTTAATCAAAGATAATTTCCCTTTCCAGAATCTAAGCCGACTCTACCAAATCAGATCACTATTCTCCAAGTGTCTAGTTCTCAAATCCATTACAAAAGGTTACAATGTCTTTTTCTCACAGCTGATACAGAGCTACTTAGTTTTCTGTTTTCCCTCTCCGTTCTGTTGTAAATATTTACGTTTACAATAGCTGCTTTCCAGTCTGCAGGATCCTTTCCAGAATATAACAAGCTTTGAAGAATAATCAGTAGTTCTTTCACGAGCTTTTACAATATATTTTAATGATATAGAAGATGGTATTAGTAATAACATTACCAAATTTGCTGATGATATTAAACAGGGTGGCAGGGTGAACGGTGAGGAAGATGTGAGGAGATTACAGGGTGACCTGGACAGGTTAGGTGAGTGGTCAGATGCATGGCAGATGCAGTTTAATGTGGATAAATGCATGGTTATCCACTTTGGTGGCAAGAGCAGGAAGGCAGATTACTACCTAATTGGAATCAATTTAGGTAAAGGGGCAGTACAAAGAGATCTGGGTGTTCTTGTACACCAATCAACGAAGGTAAGCATGCAGGTACAGCAGGTAGTGAAGAAGGTTAATAGAATGCTGGTATTCATAACAAGAGGGATTGAGTATAGAAGAAAAGAGGTTCCTCTGCAGCTGTACATGGCACTGGTGAGACCACACCTGGAGTATTGTGTGCAGTTCTGGTCTCCAAATTTGAGGAAAGACATTCTGGCTATTGAGGGAGTGCAGAATGGCCTACTCCTGCACCTATTGTCTATTGTCTATTGAGCTCTAATACCACCTCCTGAATACTCTGGGATGCAGCTCTGCAGATTCAGCAACTTATGAAACTTCAATTCAATTAGATTTTCAAAAAACATAGTTTTCATTAATTCTAATTTCCAGCAGTTTCTTATTTTTACCAGTCCCCCTCTTCCCTATTTCTGGAAGTTAGTTTCTGCACCTTCCCCTGTGGAGATGGAACCAATGTATTCTTCTCAACAGGCAGATGGTTTCTGACAGCTCTTGGTACATCGGAGGACTGCACTTCAGAGATGGTGGATACATTATGCACTCCTGCCTGGAAAGTTCCAGAATTGTAACAGTTCACTTCATGGTGAGAGTCAGCACCCTGGTGCGAAGCGGCAGGTTATACTGAATGAGGGGACACAGCTCAGTGACCACCTCATTTTTGAAACAAACTGGTTTTGCACTTGACACTTGTCATGGGTCCATTTTAGACAAATGTTCCTGGAAATCCAAGGGAGGAATGTGCAGTGCCCAGCCCCACCCTGTTTACAGAGCTTCCCTTCTGTGGAGTCTCAGCTCCATTTGTTTCCCATGCACCCAGACACTCTGTAAATTCACTGTCCAGAGTGGGTTCACCAGAGCATCGGGTCTTCCTGAATGAACGCAGGAGCTGACGATACAAACCCGAGAATCCAATCCAAAAAAACTCCACTGAATTTCTAATGACAGCAGCAAGTCAATTCCCCCAACCCATTCAGGGTTGTAAATGCCTCCCTCTCCTCAGTTTCTCTTCCTAGCGAAGAAAGCTATTACGTCTCCACACAGTCTCCCGATACCAGTTCATCTGTCTACAGAAGCAGTTGACAATGTAACATTAGGTTTCTCTGTATCTGAGCAACTTGACGTGCAGCACCAGTATTGCTGATGGAGTTGATCACCCCACTCAGAGAAGAGAGATAGAAGGAAAATAACTAACTTTAAACAGGGACATACCGAAATGACATGATATTCAGGAATATCGGAAGGCGAAATGTTAGAATAACTTCCCATTCTATTTTCCTTCCAGTTCATCATCAGCAATCCTTCTGTTTGTTTTGCCTTTCTCTTGCTCTGTCTCTCTTTTTCTGAACGTTTATCAATTCATTCAACACAAACCTCCCACTCACCCTTCTAACCATCCCTGATATAAATAATATTATTTCCCAGTTACATTACGTTTTGATAGGATCACTGCATTCGAAACATTATCTGTGCTTCGCCCGACAGAGAGACATGACTACTGAGATTCTCCAACACTTCTAGATGCTGCAGAATTTTATGTCAAATCTTCAATATCCATTTGTTTATTTCATTTTTAATGTTGTTGTTTCCCAGGATGCCAGCATTACTGGTAAGGGCAGCATTTGTTATCCATCACTAATTGCTATTGACTGTGAGGCCATTTGTCAAGAAAATATGGAGCCAACCACAATGTTGTGGGTCTGAATTCACACTTAGTCCAGACTGGGCAAAAGTCTTAAGGTTCTTTACCAAAGGTTATCAGCAAAATGAGGAAAAATAAATCTGGTGGTTTACGGTTGCCATGAGTGAATTTAGGTTTCATTCCAATTTTTATCATTCGAATTTCTGTTCTGTCACCAGCTTTTAGAGTCATAGCCTGTGCCTCTGAAGTACACAGTCAGTGATATTCTTACTCTGATACAGTGTCCCTGGTGTAAAGTAACTGTAGAGACAAGAAAAAGTCTGTGGTCAAAATATTTGTAATGGGGAAGGAAGGTCAGAAGAGAAGTGAAGCCATAAAGTTTGAAGTTAACAAAGGGGTAGATGACAAGCTCATTCAGAAGTGGAGACTGGGGATATTATAGAGGTTGAATTTGACCGTTTTAATGACAGAGAGAATCCAGAATGGTAAAACAGTTTAGAGTAAAACGGGGACTCAAAGTTCTAATCAGTCTAGTTCCTTCTTATATATTCATAAAGATTTTGAAATGCATGAAAAGGAAGTGGAGTTTATGACTGAAAGTTTATATTTGCTAAATATCAATAACCGAAGTAACAATAACGTTCACCATCATTTATAGAATTGACAGAGGTAGGCTTACCAGGAACACCAACGATAGCGAGGATGGGGTAGTAATCTGCCTGAATAATCATCAGTACGGCTTCTATCTGCAACTATAACCATGCCCAATCCAGAGAAAACCAGTAAAGACCAAAGGATAAACTCCTGTCCATTGTTGGAACATTCCAGTCTAACGTTCTCAGATTCTGGTCCATTGTTGGAACATTCCAGTCTAATGTTCTCAGATTCTGATCCATTGTTTGAACATTCCAGTCTAATGTTCTCAGATTCTGATCCATTGTTGGAACATTCCAGTCTAATGTTCTCAGATTCTGATCCATTGTTGGAACATTCCAGTCTAATGTTCTCAGATTCTGATCCATTGTTTGAACATTCCAGTCTAATGTTCTCAGATTCTGATCCATTGTTGGAATATTCCAGTCTATTGTTCTCAGATTCTGATCCATTGTTTGAACATTCCAGTCTAATGTTCTCAGATTCTGATCCATTGTTGGAACATTACAGTCTAATGCTCTCAGATTCTGATCTCTCCCTCTCTCTGCATCCGCTGATCCCAATCTTGTTGAGGTTGACTCTGCCCCAAATACTATAGCATAACAAGTAGAAAGAAGGCCATAATTATGGAAGAGGGAAAGCCTCCAGTGACCCAGTTAGATCCAGGAAGACTGATATTAATAACAGTCACTGAACAATCAGCTTCAGTTAACTCATTTCATGACAACCCTGACATACCCCAACAATACTTGAACTGGATGGAATATTGACATCGCTGACTGTTGGGTGAATGGTACATCTCTAATTTTGAGATGAGGGAGGGAGATGATGATTTCTCTCAAAAGCTCAATAATTGTACTTTGTTTTGGCCGGGTAGGAATTTCTGGGCACCTAACGACGTCTGTGTCTGATCATCAGGCCTGGGCATCCTTTCGGTTTATTTATTTATGTTTAACTTTGACATTTATTTGACCATCATTTAACGGCTTAAGTGGAGTTAGGCATTTTGAGAGGCTCCTACAGTGCCATATATTGTGTAGATACAGTCCATTCCTTGTGGTCCTTGCAGCCGTGGCCTGGTCCTGTGGAGTGATGGTCATTTTCTCCCAGAACCAGGATTATTAGTTTTCCCACTCGCCAGTTATTCTGGGGTTCTCAGCAGGGTTGGAAGGCAGGAAATCTCTCCAGGCTGCTACACACTCTCTCTCTGAGATTTCTCTTTTGATTGTTTCTTGATGTTCTTTCCGCCTGGGTTTGAGAACTGTATGTGAGACAATCTATTTCCTGGATTTGTTTTTAGACAAATTTGTGTTTCTGGGATGTTACCATATTGGTTGGTGAAAAATGTGTTGCTGGAAAAGAATTGACGTTTCAGGCAAGGGCTTATGCCCGAAACGTCGATTCTCCTGCTCCTTGGATGCTGCCTGACCTGCTGCGCTTTTCCAGCAACACGTTTTTCAGCTCTGATCTCCAGCATCTGCAGTCCTCACTTTTTCCCCCGTTACCATATTGGATCAGTTACTGTTAGTTAAATAACCTATTATTCTGTTTAAATTTCCAAAAGAATTAAGTTATTCCAAGATTCACTTATTAGATTAGATTAGATTACTTACAGTGTGGAAACAGGCCCTTCGGCCCAACAAGTCCACACCGCCCCGCCGAAGCGTAACCCACCCATACCCCTACATCTACATCTACCCCTTACCTAACACTACTGGCAATTTAGCATGGCCAATTCACCTGACCTGCACATCTTTGGACTGTGGGAGGAAACCGGAGCACCCGGAGGAAACCCACGCAGACACGGGGAGAATGTGCAAACTCCACACAGTCAGTCGCCTGAGGCGGGAATTGAACCCGGGTCTCTGGCGCTGTGAGGCAGCAGTGCTAACCACTGTGCCACCGTGCCACCCATTTGTTCGTTATATTTTGTGTACTGTGCTTGAATAGATTGTGTTTTGCTTAATGTTATATATTTTGACCAATTAAATTGTAGCTGAAACACAGCACCTGACATTTACCTTTACAATAAGAAAACATTCGGGCCGAGACTACCGTCTCCATGTACTTTGAGGGGTTCTGCTCTGCTCCATAACAGAGGGATAGATGTTCGCGTTTTGCTTGGGCAATTGCTTAATGGACAACATATTGCAGAAATATGGGGTTTGACAGCAGAATTGACCCAGCTAGAGGAGTGATAGTTATGTCAGGATTTATATCGGATACTCATTCCTTGTCACAGATCCAGCCCGGACACATATAAGGCAAGATGAGATATCTGTTGATCATGAAATACTGCGTAGACCAATATACTGCTAGGTTACAGCTCCACAATCCATCCAGGATTGAACAATGTTCAGAGCTTACCAAGTGAGCACTGGTGCCATTTTTAAAAGGCCAATGGGCACAGGTTTGACCTTTCTCAGTTCAGAGCTGCTTTGCACAATTTCCCCTGAGCATGGCATTTAAGGGGCAATTAAACCACGGTTTGTTGACAGGGACACGGAGATCCTAGTGGAGAAGAGGTACAGAAGATGACCATTCTATTCCCAGAGCAGGCCACACCACCAGACAAACCGAGCATGGTCTGAGCTCCCCACCAGCTCAGTGCAGTATCTGTTGTCTGAAGAAATTTCCAGCAATACAGGACAAACATCAATAACATAAGGATAAGGGTCACCATATTCTCTCTGCTCCCTCACACTCACTGTATATCTGTTATAGCACCTACTGCCGAACAAGGCTCACACTCCACCACTCTCACTACTGCATGCAGCACCTCCTCACCCTCTCACCTATGCAATACCCCTACATGGTGATAAATTCTTCTGGAAAATACTGTAACTAGAATTCTCTGGATAATGTAGTTTTTTACAATATTCCAGATAGTTTCCCAAATAATTCCCAGGTTCAGGCAAATGTTTGTCCCCCAGTTTGTAACACATCAGTAGAAGGAGATATTTTTAATCCCGCAGGATGAAAGTATATCATGAGACCATTCATCCTCTCAAAAATACTGCATCATTCAGACAAACATAGTATCTAAACACTTGAAGACTCACTCCATTCTTGAAGACAGGCGCCACATTGGAGGTTCGCCAGTTTCACTGGAACATTCCTGTAATCCAGAGAATTATGGAATATTTCGCACAGTGCCCCCAGTCACTTTGCAACCACTTTTAAAAGTCCAGCTATGAATTACTGACGACCTATCTACCCTTATTCTTACCTGTGTGTTAGAAAAATCCTTTTGTTAAAGACAGTTCAAGAACTTTCATCTGACTACGGTTTTGTTTATATTATTGAATTACTTTGTGGCTCCGTATGTGGCTGAACACATGATCAGCTGAGAGTGATGCCATTCTCCCAGTTTCTCTGGCTCTGTCATTTCTGTATGGGGATGTCACATTCCAGTGGGAAGCTTCCGACATGACCACCTTTTCTCTCAAATAAGAAATCCTCTCTGATGGACTGACCCTTGAGCTGTGACTGCCCCATCCCCCTCACTTCTGCCCTCATACCTTCCCCTCTTTCCCAGAACAATGATAGATCTCCCCTTGCCCTCAATTCCTACTGCACTAGAATCTACTTTCACAGAATCATCCTCCGCTACTTCCACCACCTCCAGTCGAACAGCACCTTCAACACATCTTCTCCTCCCATCCACTGCCAGCATTTCACAGTAACGATCCCCTTTCTGACACCTTCCATCACCTCGAACCCTTCCCCCACTTCCTCGTGGCACCTTCCCATGCAATTGCAGAAGCTGCAAAGCTTGCCCATTCACCTCTTCCCTCCTCACTGTCTAAGGCCCCAAACACACCTCCCAGGTGAAGCAACATTTCACTTGTACACTTTCAATCCAGTCTCCTGTCATTGCTGCTCAAAATGCAGTCTACCTTACACTTGGGAGACCAGAGACTGCTTTGAGGAACACTTCCACTTTACGAATAACCCTGATGTTGTGATTGCTCCCCATTTCAATAAATACCTTTCCCTCAAGTTAATGAGAATCCTTTGAAGAGGTAACAAGCAGTTTAGATCAAGGAGACACAATGGAGTTAGCAATGTAGACAATCAGTTTGCCTCTAATACGGTACCGCACAGGAGGCTGCAGAGTAAGATAAAGACCCATGGTGTTCGCGGCCAAGTACGAACATGGATAAGTATGGCTATCTGGCGGGAGGCACAGTGGGGATAAAATGGTCCTTCTCAGGATGGCAGCTGGTGACTAGTAGTGTTCCACAAGGGTCAGTGTTTGGAGCACAACATTTCACTTTGTAGGTTAATGAATTGTACGGCAGAACTGAGGGCATTCTGGCTACCTTTGCAGATGATGCAAAGATAGGTGGATGGGCAGGTAGTATTGAGGAGGCAGGGAGCCTGCAGGAAGACTTAGACAGTTTAGGAGAATGGGAAAAGGAGTATTAGATGGAGAGTGTGGGGACATGCATTATGGTATGAAGAATACAGGCATGGACTATTTGCTAAATGGGAAGAAAATTCAGAAATCTGAATTCAAAGAGACTTGGGATTCCAAGTCCAGGATTCGCTGAAGATAAACTTGTAGATTGAGTCATTAGTTCAGAAGGCAAATACGATGTTATTATTCATCTCGAGAGGACTACAATGTAAAGGTGGGGATTTTGAGGCTTTCTCAGGTTCTGGACAGACCACATTTCCAGGATTTACACTTCCTGATGAAGAGC
The DNA here is from genome assembly GCF_047496795.1 of Chiloscyllium punctatum. Taxonomy (NCBI): domain Eukaryota; kingdom Metazoa; phylum Chordata; class Chondrichthyes; order Orectolobiformes; family Hemiscylliidae; genus Chiloscyllium; species Chiloscyllium punctatum. Next base: position 256,026 of record NW_027309876.1, read on the forward strand.
TCGAAACCGCGATTTTCGTGCACTTCAGATGCTGCCTGACCAGCTGTGCTTTTCCATTAACACACACCCATGTCTGTGAGTATCTAAATGTGGGTGCAGTTCTGACAGTCTCTGTGGTGCTTAAAATGACACAATCTCTCCCGCAGCTGGCCTCTGCATGCAACTGCAGTGACAGTCGCAGAGTGTGATAACATACAATGATTCGGTCTGGGTGGGAGAGAGGGCAGCAGCTCACAGCACCATCAACACACACACACACACACACACACAGACACAATGCTGGTAGATGGAGGGTTGCAAATATACTTGGGACTGTCAGAATGGAAATGCTCACCTCTGAGTGAACCATTTTGTACGGAAATAAGAATTTATTTCTCATTCTGTGTCTTGCAATGCTTAAAAAATGTGAGAAAATATTGAAAAATCCTGACAAAGGCCTAGCAGTAATATCGCTCAATATTGATGAAACTGTTCTGTGTGTTCAAAGATATCATTCGAAAAACTGAACAGCAATGCAGTTTCAGAGATCGACAGTAAAGGATTTGTTATCTTATCAGAGAGTTAAGATAACAAATGATGCAGTGGTGCAGGAAGGCCAGCAGAGGGTAGAATTGTATGAATCTAATCATAAAGCTCATTGGTTCTCACTGCTGCATCACAGCACCAGGTACCCAGGTTCAATTTCACCCTCGGGAACTGACTGTGTGGAGTTTGCCCATTATCCCTGTGTCTGCATGGGTTTTCTCTGGGTGCTCCAGTTTCCTCCCAAAGTCCAAAGATGTGAAGGTTAGGTGAATTGGCGAAGGGAAATTGCCCATAGTGTCCGGGGGTGTGTAGATTAGGGACATTAGTCATGCATAAAAGTAGGATAGTAGGGGGATGGGTCTGGGTGTGTTACTCTTCGAAGGATCAGTGTCGATGTGTTGGGCCGAAGGGCCTGCTTCCACACTGTAGGGATTCCATGAGCTCTATGAACAACAGGGTCAGACAGAGAGAGAGGAGGAAGGAGACTGATTCCAATTTCAATGTATTTTCGTCAAAAACATTGCATGAAGATGCAGACAGAGGTGCACACAAACGTAGATACTGACACTAACACACATAACACATGCACACAGAGATACGCACATGGATATAGACATTTACACACAAACACCACGAACACAACCCCACGTGCAGGCACACACAATGTCTTTAATACATATATATATTATTAATAAGCAATCAATGGTCAGTTGAAGACACAATAATGGGGTTGATAAACATTTCAGCCGTGATCAAATACCATGGCAGAGTAGTTGGGCTGAATGGCCTTATTATGCTCCAGTGTCTCATGCTGATATGATCTTGTGGTGCCTGGGATTGTCTTCCCACAAGTTCAGTGGAGACCCAAATTGGTAAGTATGTGATTTAGGAGAGTTAATGGGAATATGAGTAGGTTTGGGGATTGAATGGTCAATATTTGTTCCTAATTATAATCTCCCTGTATCTCAAAAGAGTGGTGATTGGTTTGAGGATAGCACATTTTGAGAATAAGCACCTTCCCATTTCAGACTGAGACAGGGATGCTCCTTTCTCTTTAGGGTTGTGTGATCTGTGGTGTTCTCATGCAAAAGTAGCAATGAAGACTGGGTTACTGAAAACACTCAAGGTTGATTTCCATAGGTCTTTGATGAACAACAGAATCCAAGTTTAGTGGAACAGACTGGAGAGGGAGATTTAGTTACAATCACATCAGCAATGCACATTCTGAACGGTGCAGCAGGCTCGAGGGGCTGAATGACCAGCTGCTGCTCCTAACCCATGTGTTGTTCTCTGAAGCACTCAGTAATATTACAGAGATAAAGGAAGTTCCCACTCAGCCAGTCAGCATCGTTGTAATGAGACCATTCTGCCCTCTAAGGATTTATGCAGGAATAGATTGATGTCATTCAGCCTGCTAAGTACATCTTACAATGACCTAAACCCGGACTTCAAACCCACCACAGCAGACGGTGGAACTTGAATTCAATAAAACATTTGGAATTAGCAATCTAATGAAATATTGTTGGTGGTCAAAACTAAAAAGCCCTGGCTCACTAGTGTCCTTCACAGAAGGAAATTTGCTATCTTCACTGGTCTGACTTACATGCGATTCCAGGCCGTCAGCAATGATAGACTCTCAAATGCCCATTTGCAATGCCCATGCCAGCTATTAAGGCATAATACTACAAGTTCTCAAAGAAGTGAAACCAGACAGACCTGAGTACTTGTAGCCGATAGTATGTCTAAGTGCATGGGTTTAGAAAGGCAGTTCCCCAACACCTTCTCAAGAGCAACTCGGAAAGGGAAATAAATGCTGGCCCATTAATGAATGGAAGATGTCCACACTCAGGAAAGAGAGGTGGAGAGGAGAGAACTCACGTGAAACATGGACTTGGAAACATACCTACATGTGCATGATACACAGGAATATGCGAAAAGGTGAAAATTCGTGAAAATACTCTCACATTTTAATTCCATCGCAGCTGATTATCAATAATCCATTTTTAATCCTTCTATTTCTCCATATACTCCAATCATTCCACCAACACACATTCCACAATTTCCCAGGTGCTTTCAGATCTGATACATGTTTAGTGGATTCAAATGCTAACTCTATTTTTCTCTCAACAGAGGCTGCCAAAACTACTGTTTCCCTAGCACTCTGTTTCTTTTTGTTTCTGATCACCAGTAACTTATTTTGTTTGATTTAACTTTTTTTTTATTTTGTGGGACATTGGCCCATTGAATCCACACTGACTGTCTGCACAGCATTTCACCCAGAACCACCTCATATCCTACTTCTGCACTTGCATTTGTTCACCCGTTTTCTAGCTTATACAAGCATTTTCCATAGCTAACACACCTAGCTGCACATGGTGGGTAATTTATCATGACCAATACACTGAATCAGTTTGGACTGTAGAAGGAACCATGAGGAAACACTAGCAGACCCGTGGAGAATGTCAAAACTCAATACAGTGTAAACTGTGTTCCTGGGACTGTGAGACAGCTGTCTTCATCACTGAGATACCGTGCTGCCCTCCCTCTCCCGCTCTCCCCCCCCCCCCCAAACTGGGTCCCTGGTACTGTGAGACAGCCGTGCTAACCACTGAGACACCATGCCCCCTCCCCCTCCTCCCCACAAACCGGGCCATTGGTACTGTGAAACAGCCGTTCTAAACACTGAGACACCATGGTGGCCTCCCCCTCTCCCCCAAACCGGATCCCTGGTACTGTGAAACAACCATGCTAACCACTGACACACCATACCCCCCCCCTCCCTCAAAACGGAGTCACTGTGCTTGGGAATACTGGGGAAAATGTAAATTTGAAATACAAAGAGTAAACAGTGACAAAACACCACAGATGAGTCAGGATCTGGAGGTAGAAACAGAGGCAGCATATTGAGTCTGATATGATCATCTTCTGAATAAACTCATATTGGACTCAAGAAGTTAATTACGTATTCTCTCTTCTCAGAACCTGCACATGTTTTCCTGCACTTTCAACTTAGTTACTCTTTTGGACTGTGGATATTTGTCTGATCTGAAAGGGAACAGTGAAGCTGCCATTTCTGTTGACGCTCAAGTTACGGTTTTTGAATGAATAATTAAAAACTCTGTGCCTGACAACTCCCTAAATACCGATAGTTTATTGCCATTGTCATAATGCATCATGAAAATGTTGAACTCTGTGGTCATGACATCACATGAGCAATCCTCTGAATATAACTGATTGAAGTACTGATCCCAATTGTTATCAAATTCTTATCATGTTCCTGTTGTCACTGGCATCGTACTCATCCAGCAAGGTCTTACCTTTCTGATAGTTTGCATATAACTATGAAAACATAAAATATCTTTGTATTTTTAACAAGACATATTCTTCCGGGATTTGGAAGGCACCAGCAAGGGCAGACTTAATTTGTCATCCCCAATGGCTCTGGAATAAGCGACACAGAGTTGCCCTATTTTACCTCTTCAATCCGAACTGAAGCAGATTCAGATAGAGCTGTTTGTAGGGGCATTCCAAGATTTTTTAACAAATACTTGTGAAGGAACAGCAAATTAGTCCCTTGTCAGGATGACATGCAACTTGGAAGATACCTTTCAGAGACTGATTTTTCTCTTGTTCCCATTCCCACTGCAGAATGTTCTCCAATTCCCATTAATCATAGTTTTGCTCAGGGTCCTTGATTCCACCCTCAGTCAAGTCCTGCTTCGATTGAAAGGGAAGTCACTCTGATCTCACCTCGAATTACAGGGAAATATAAGTTGAAAGAATAAGGAGCAAAAGACAAGAACACTGTTTGTTTGAACAATGTCCTCGCAATATTCAAAAGAAAATTATTGCGTGGTCTTCTTTAATGCATTATATCTACATGACATCACTTTTCAAACAATATTCAGAATGTTGGGTATTTGTTCTTTGTATTTGCTTCCCATTCAACGTAGAAATGAGAACGTGAATTAACTTCTATAGTGTGTTTATAATCCAGAATTTAATTCAATCTTTATCATCATTGCTCTAGCTCTTTCAAACAAAATTAATGAATAAGCCTGTGTCCATCCTGCAGATGAAAGGGTTCTTTCAGCTCCGACTATTACAACGAATATTGTAAAGAATAAATTACAGGACCACGTAAAATGGAAATGCTGCAGGACAAGGTGCCAAAAGTTAGTCCAAGGTTAATGATGTCCAAGCATTATGAATAATACATGCAGAGGGGCAGAGTATAAAAGCAGAATTCAACTCCATGTCCAAAATACTGTTTGAGGCTCTCTCACAAAAGACCATAACTGATTCACGCTGTAAATTCACCAAAATTGGAAAAAACAAGAGACTGGAATTCCCAATTCTGAAACCACGTTGGTAGAACAGGAAGAAAATCAAGTTTTTTTTCTGAAATTCATAAATGGTGATGATAAGAATGTGGGAGATGGTGGGGGGTGGGTGATATTGGAGGATGATAAACAATGTTGTAGATGACACAATGATTAGCCAGTGGGTCATAATGAGGTAAAACTGAGATATGTGAGGTGTTGCATTTTGGAAGATGTAACAAGACAAGAGAGAACTCAAACCATGAAGATAGGTTACATTTGCTTTTGGAGCAGAGAAGGGTGAGGGGTGAACCTGACAGAGGTGTACTATAGCATGAGAGGTATGGGACGAGTGAACAGACAACAGCTATTCCCCTTAGTCAATGGGGAAATACGTTTGAAGTGAAAGAGAGGATACTAAGAGAGAGTTTGTGAAATCTGTTTTGAACCCAGAGCATAATATGTGTCAAAAATGCATTGTCTGGGAGGGTGGTTCAGGAAGGTAACCTCACAAACTTTATATAGCACTTTTATCAGCACTGAGTGATGGAGACACGATGGGCGTTGTCTTTATTAAATGATTCCATGTGTTGGCATCCATGAAAGGTCTGATATATACTGAAGCAGCAGACAGTTGGACTTGTTGGCTTGTTCCATCGAACTGTGCTTAGTAAGTGACGAGATTACTAACAAGCATCATCCCATGGAGTATCAGCACTTACTCAACTTCGGACAGCCCAGCCATCTCTGAAATCATCCAGGATAATTCACATGCACAGTGCAAGAATTGCCCAACGACAGCATCAGCATTACTTCAGCTGTTTAACACAGTTATTTTAAGTTCACCAATAACACAGAAACAGACTTCGTTTCATTATTATATAGACTTCTCGTGTAAGGTTGTTATTTCTCTGAAGACTAATGAATTCCTTCCCATATATTTGTATTGACAAAGAGTCTGTTATCTTGCGAGCTGTTCATCACAACGTGGCAGTTTGTTTAACACTCCATCCACCACCAGTAATATTTACTCCCAGTTAAACCGTCACATGAGATGCACTGCTGGTACTCCCTCTCAACAGCCACTTGGATGGACCAACATCAACTGGACTGGAAATTCTCAAGGGCAATTAATGCTGGTCTAGCGACGTTAAAATCTCAAATGAACTAAAAAGACAACCCGATTTTCTAATAATTATTAAACAATGAGGACATTTTATTGATCTGATGGGTTTGATGCTGTCATTGAAATTGTGTGATCTATTTCTGTGAAATCATTTCGTGCATATATTGAAAGAACAAAACAGCTCAGTACACAGATACACGGTAATGCAGCGTTTAAACGCAAAATGAAAGGGAATAGTAGGCTATAGGTCTTCAGGTAACTGGGAATAACATAGATTGGTGTTTTCTGGCTGATGTATTTGTTTTGGGCTGGAGGGTCGGTTTGTATGCTGTATGACTGTCACTTTAATTATTGGAAACAGAGAATGTGGTCTCACTATTTCCATAGCTTGTGAGCATCAAATAGTGAGGAATACAATCTCCAAGGACACACAGGATTTGAAGCTATATCATTCTCCCTTCACTATCAAATTGTTAAGAACCCTATTTCTCCCGTTGTAACATTCATAGAACATAGAACATAGAACATAGAACAATACAGCACAGAACAGGCCCTTCGGCCCACGATGTTGTGCCGAACTTCTATCCTAGATTAAGCACCCATCCATGTACCTATCCAAATGCCGCTTAAAGGTCGCCAATGAATCTGACTCTACCACTCCCTCGGGCAGCGCATTCCATGCCCCCACCACTCTCTGGGTAAAGAACCCACCCCTGACATCTCCCCTATACCTTCCACCCTTCACCTTAAATTTATGTCCCCTTGTAACACTCTGTTGTACCCGGGGAAAAAGTTTCTGACTGTCTACTCTATCTATTCCTCTGATCATCTTATAAACCTCTATCAAGTCACCCCTCATCCTTCGCCGTTCCAGCGAGAAAAGGCCGAGAACTCTCAACCTATCCTCGTACGACCTACTCTCCATTCCAGGCAACATCCTCGTAAATCTTCTCTGCACCCTCTCCAAAGCTTCCACATCTTTCCTAAAGTGAGGCGACCAGAACTGCACACAGTACTCCAAATGTGGCCTAACCAAAGTCCTGTACAGCTGCAACATCACCTCACGACTCTTGAATTCAATCCCTCTGCTAATGAACGATAATACTCCATAGGCCTTCTTACAAACTCTATCCACCTGAGTCGCAACCTTCAAAGATTTATGTACATAGACCCCAAGATCCCTCTGTTCCTCCACCTGTTAGTGTTCCTGTGCCACAAGAACCCCTGGGGTTGATCACCATATTCTGATCAGAAATTAAACACAGGCAACAGAATGCTGGCCTTGCTAATGAAACGCACCTCATAACAACAACTGAAAGGAATCTGCATTGTTAAAGTTATCCATTCGACCCAATCTGATTCCTAAAGCAGTTTCAAGCGAGGCTTTCCCTTTGTCCTATGCTCCTGATGTCTCTACAACATCATGAATCTTTCCTGAGTGCTTTTGAGTGCCGTTTAAAAGTCACATATGGAAAGCTGTGCCCAATAATCTGAAAAGAAAAATCTTCATGTTCATGAGAAACGTGTCATTTTTTTTCAGTATCTGAAGACAACAAAAATGTAGAAACTAGCGTCAGGAATAAGGAATCTAAACAGCTCCGTCATGTGATAAGGTCGTGGATGATCTGATTGTGACCTCAATCACACATCACTCCTTTGCCCTGACAACGTTAGTGCGTCATTCTTAGTCAACAATCTGTTTTAGGATTATTCAATGCCTTATCCCTCAGTGCTATCTGGGAAGAGAGTTCCACAATGACACAACACTTTGAGAGGATTACATCAAATCACCATCTTCTTTACTGAGATATTCTTCCGTCCACTCGTGGTAATCGCTCACACAAGCTGAAATATTGTTTCAGAATTCAATTTGTAACAACTACTTGGAATATTCTGGAGTTAAACAAGATCACATGTTGTTTGCCTAAACCCCAGCAGATCCAGGGCCAGTCAGTTCAAGATTTCCTCCTGAAATAAACGATCCTCACAAGAGTCAGCTGAATGAATCTTCTCTGTACAGCATTTCATATCATTGTGGTCATAGCACTTTCGATGTGGTTAAACCATTACCTTGTAGATCTGTAGAAAATATTCCCTATTTTTAAATGTATTCTATTTCAGAAACTTTCAACATTTAACTTACCTCCCTAAAAAATGATGTGCACCGAAAGGTTTTATTTTGTAATTCAGGTTCCCAGTTCCTCGGTTCCTCTGTGCCTCAAGCCAATCTCTCCATTGAAATAATACCCTGCGTTTCCATTCAACCTTCAGACAACTTTGAGCATAGACATATTTTCCAACTGTGCTCTATACACCAATATTTGGCTGTTCACTTGACCCATCTTAATCTCTTTATAGACTCATGTCGTCGTCATATCTTCATTCTCTCACATTTTCAAAAGTTTGTATTCTTCCATAATACAGACAGAATATTTGGCCAAAGATATACACTCTGGCGACATTTCAAAGTAATTGACAATTAAATATTTTTTACTCAATGACTTAGCTCGAAATTTGTGGTAATGCTGGAGTATTTTGCAGTCCCATCACTCAGTTCCCATTACTCGAAGTAGAGTCAGATGGTATGGAATATGTGTGGGCAGAATTGAGGAACCACAAAGGTGCAAAACCATAGGTGGATTTATGTACAGGCCTAAGAATCGTAGGCAGGAGCTGGGACACAAGACAGAACAGGAGATGGCAAGAAAAAAAGCATGTGTAGGAAAGGCAAAGGTACACTGATTTGGGGGATTTCAATATGCAGGTAGACTGGGAAAATCACTGGCAGTCGTTTGCAAGAAAAGGAATTTGTGGAATGTCTACGAGATGGATATTTGGAGCACCTTATGTGCAGGCAACAAGGGAATGGGCAATACTGGAGTTAGTGTTGTGCAATGGGGCAGACTTGAGAAGGAAGCTTAAGGTGAAGGAACCCCTTGAAGGCAGTGATCATAACATGATTGAACCTACTCTTCAGTTTGAGAGGGAGAAGGTAGAACCAGAGTTAATATTACAGCTGAATAAAGGCACCTACCAAGACATGAGGGAGGAGCTAGGTAGAATTGACTGGGAGAGGAGCCGAGCAGGACAGACAGTGGAACAGTTATGGCAGAAGTTTCTCGGAGCAATTTAGGAGTCACAGCAGAGATTCATCCCGAGGTAATAGATGCATTGTACAGGGAGGATGAGGTATCCATGGATGACTGGGGAATGCATGGCTAGGGTAAAAGAAAAAGAGAAAGCAGATAACATGGCAAATGGCAGTGAGAAACCAGAGGATTCGGAAGCTTACAAAGATGAACAGAAGGCAACAAAATAAGAAATAAGGACGGAGAAGATTAAATACGAAGTTAAGCTATCCAGTGATAGAAAGGACGATTGTAAGAGTCTCTTTAGATATATTAAGGGCAAAAAAGAGAAGCAGAAATGGATACTGGGGCACTGAAAAATGACGCTGGAGAGATAGTAGTGTGGAACAAATAATAGATGAGAAACTGAATAATTATTTCACGTCAGATTTCACGGCAGATGACATGAAACATATCCCAAATATTCAAGAGAGTGAGGAGGCAGAGCTGATTAGGAGAAATTGCTCGAATAACTAAATGGATAAATAAACTGGATGGAGACATTAATAGTGATCTTTCAGGAATCTCTAGAATCAGGGAGGGTCTCAGAAGACGAGAAAATTGCGAACGTGACACCCTGTCTTTTTAGTAGATATTTTTATTGAAAACAGAAGATTTTTGAAATATTTTACAAAATTACAAAAATAGTACAAACTCGTTTTTTCTGCTTTACAATATAATAACAACCCCAATATAGAATGTGTAAAAAACTACTAATCTATTCTACAAACTATCAAAACATGAAGTAGGATATCCTGCATTACTAACAATAGACAAAAGGAGTAAAGAAAATAAATAAGTAAATAAATAACTAGATACATATTCAAAGTAAATCTATATTAAGTCATAACAGAACCTATATTCGTACAGGATTCCTCCTCTCAGGGGCCCCCGAACCAGCCAGAACCGTCCCCACGGCTAAACAAAGGCTCTGAACAATGTGGCTGATATATCTGTGCAAATGTAGTTCAAAAATGCTCCCATATTCCATAAAATAATTAAATTTTTGGTGCACCATATTCATAAGTAAGTCAGGGGGATATATTCCATGACTATCCTGTGCCAATTTGAAACTCCTGCGGGACCTTCGGATACCAAATTCGATAAAATATTTTTCCTCAATCAAAAGGGAAGGATAGTGAATTATTTCCTCCCGTGTACTTCCAAAAAGGGGAAATTTGGGGAGCCCCAAAGTAGAGACATTGGGTCCAACCCAATCTCTGTATCCAAACTCTTTGCCAGGGCATTCGCTACTCTGCCCCACTACCTGCAGATCTTATGGCAGGTCCACAGACTATGCGTGAGATTACCAACGACTATTTTGCATATGGGACACATTGGAGATGCTCCTGCCTTGAACTTTGCAATCACTCAGGTGCCATCTGAGCCCGACGAAGTATCTTTAATTGGATAGCCTGAGTTCTGTTACAGATAGAGATCTTCCTGGCGTTTTCCCAGATACCGTCCCACACGTCGAAGGAGATTTCTATCCCCAATTCTTGTCTTTAGGTTTTATATAACCGTTCCATGTCCTTCGATACCTTATTAAATAGTTAGTGGTAGAGAGTACTGGGCACGGGCGGACGCATCAGCCGAAGCACTATACTTTCCCTCTCCGATTTATAAGGATTAATTATCAATTTGCAAAAAGTCGCCTATTTGAAAATATCGAAAAAGATCTTTGCTATGCAGCCCAAAATTCTGATGCAGTTGTTCGAAGGACGTCATGACCTCCCCATCGAACAGATCTCCCAAACAGAAGATACTTTTGCACTCCCAGGTTCTGAATACCGCATCACTCAGCCCTGGCTGGAATCACAACGTTCCCACTATAGGAGTATAAGGGAGGTTTTTTGTAGTTTACCCGCATCCTGTTGCATTATCTTCCAGGCTTTGATTGTATTTAATACAATAGATTTTTTACAATGATCAGTAATAACTCTCATCTTGTCCAAAAATTGTAGATTGATGAGGCGATACTTTCCGAGGGAGGCTTCAATATGTAACCAGATTGACTGTGGTTCACAAGAGACCCAATCAGTTATGAAGGATAATAGAGAGCTCAATTGGTACCTCCTGAAAACCAGAAAATCCAGCCAACCCCTTACTTGTGGAAGCTGCAGCTTTTCTAATTTAATAAGCGGCTGTCTATGAATCCAAATAAAGGAGTCGAGCCAACCATAAAGCTAACGCAGCGCCTGTCTCGGCAGCAGCAAGGGGAGCATTCTCATAGCGTATAAAAAGCGAGGTAGGATGGTCATGTTGACCAAAGCTATTCCAACTAGCCAGGATATCAGGAGATCTTCCCAGCGTTGAAGGTCCTATCTTATTTTCTCCATCAAATGTGTATAATTGGTTTTATATAGCTGAACAAATGCCGGAGTATTCAAAATACCAAAATTAAGAAAACCTCCCAGTGACCACGGAAAGGGGAAACGGGATTCATCCGGAAAATTGGATATACTGGCAAGACGTCCCAGCACCCTCTCCAGTCTTAATGCCAACATTTTTGTGAGAACTTTAAAATCCACATTAAACAAGGTATAGGTCTATACGAAGTACAGTCATCTGGGGCCTTTACCTTTTTTAATAATGAGAGAAATATTTGCTTCTCTCAGAGAAGACGAGAGGCAGCCCTGACTATGTGAATAATTATACATATTTATAAGTGGCCTGGCCAACTCCCCAATAAATTCTTGATAGAACTCAACCTGGAATCCATCTGGTCTGGGCGCTTTGCCACCCTGGAGCTGCCTTATCGCCTCCTGTATTTCCTGGGTTGCCGGGGGGCATTCAGGAACAAACCTGTTCCAAGGTTAGGCCTGGGAGGGCCATATTATTTTTTTAAAAAGATTATATTCGTCGTTCTATCCTCACAGCTCTTTGAACTGTACAATTTGAAACAGAACTTTCTAAAGGCTGCATTGCTCATTTCACGATCACAAGTCAGGGTACCAGCACTCTTTCCAATAGACGTAATGGCTTGGGGAGCCTTTTTCTTTCATGCAAGGTATGCTCGATACCTGCCAGGCTTGTCACCGTATTCAAATAATCTCTGCTTCGCAAATAATATATCCCTCTTTGCTGTCTGAGTCAGTGTGGCATTCAAAGTTGCCCTAAGGGCTGTGATCAGCTGTAGTCTAGTAATGGAGGGTCTACCCACATATGTTGTCTCACCTGCCTTCAGCCGAGTCTCGATCAGATGCTTTTGTTCTCCCTTGTGTCTTTTCCGGGTCACAGAATATGACATGACCAAGCCTCGCACATTTGCCTTACCAGTCTCTCACATCACCGAAGGGTTACCGGCCGTGTTTGAGCTGATATTCCAGAAGGTTTTAAATTCCTGAGAGAAATATGTTATGAACTTACTATCCTTCAATAGGAAAGGGTCTATACACCAATGTCGGGAAGCTATCTCGTCATCACTAGTCTTAGCCTCCATATGTAATGCGGCATGTTCTAAAATAGTTATATTACCTAGTTTACAAAACAATATTGAGTTCAAAAGGGTCGAGGGGGCAGGCGAATATCAATTCTGGTATGGCACTTGCGTGGGTTAGAATAAAAAGTAAAGTCTCTACCCTGAAGGCGAAGACACGTCCACATGCTTACCAGCCTTACCTCCCTAATCAGATCCACCAACTGCCTAGATCTCAAAGATATGCCCACAGAGCTCTTAGGTATTCTGTCCACCTCGGGACGATGGTACAATTAAAACCTCCCCCTATAATTGTGTGGCGCACCCCAAGAGCAACCAACTTGTAGATCACTTCCATTACAAATTTAAATGGTGCACCAGCGGGCAATAGAGATTCATTTTCCCATATTCCTCTCCATATATTAGGGCTTTAATTAATATATACCATCCAGACTCATGTTTTATCTGGCTTCGCATTTGGAAGGGAAGATGCTTCCCAGTAAGACTGGCAACTCCCCTACTTTTTGAGCTGAAAGAGGAAAAGAACACCTGGCCAAATCCACCCTGTTGCAGCCTCGAATGCTCCTTATCAAGTAGATATGTCTCCTGTAGAAGGGCGACATCCACCTTTTCTTTTTTTAAGACTTGATAATATTTTTTTCCTTTTGATTAATGAGTGGCTCCCCTTGACTTTGCAGGTGTACCACCTAAACGAATGACTAGCCACGATAGTCTAAGCAAGCCCGAGACCCCACAGGAGGGAGAACCCCACCCAAAAGACATTGGTTAGAAACCAAAAATGAATCACACATAAAATACTCTTTAAAAAAGCTAAATCAAAACAACTAAGAACTATTCATAAAAACAAATAACACAAAACATATTTAAAAGGAGACTTTGCCCCTTGTTTACAAGGGGCATTACTACCTTCCAATAATCCCACCATAACATCTCCCAGCCAGAGGCATTCCCTCGGCACAGGCATTACAAAGTAGAGTAAATAAATTCCAACATCTTATAAGACAGATGTTAGAAGTGTGCGAGCAAAACCACCATCACCTCGATACACTTTGCAAAACAACACAAGATGAAAATGAATAAAATTACAAAATTACAATCCCAGCAAGTAATAAGCAACCAAATAAAAAAAAACACTCAGAAAAGTCCCCCTATCATCAAATAAATCGCACGATAGATAAGAGTCCATAGAAAGGAGAAGGAACTAGCACTCCCCCTCCCCCACCACCACGGAAAGATGGAGAAGAGAAAAAAATAAGAAAGGAGGAGAAAAATAAAAAGAAAAGGGGGGCAAAATTAGGTCATAACCATACAGTTCAAATCCTGCAGTTTATTTGAGAGCATTCAGGAATTCTTTTCCTTTTTTCGGTGATCTGATACAGATCCTCCATGACTGTAGCATAGCATTGCCGGATATCGCATAGAATATTGAATATTTAAATCCCTCAGACGCTTCTTCGCCTCATCAACTGCCTTCCTCTTGCGGACCACAGCCAGAGAATAACATTATCCTGGAGGCCTTGTATATCATGGCATGGCGATCCTTCCCCAACATTTGGTGGACTCAAGCAGCATCTGTTTTTCCCTCTAATGCTGAAGTAGAACTAGGACCGGGCAGAGGCGCTGGTCCAAGCCGGGCCGGCGCACAGCAACCCGGTGGGCCCGCTCAACCGGCAACCAGCCCAGCTCCAACTCCAGTTTCAGCAGCTGTGGGAGCCATGGCTCCAGGAAATCAACAAGCTGACGTTCCTCCTCCCATTCGGGAAGGCCTAGCAACCGAATATTTTTCCGATGACCTCGATTTTCGAGGTCATCAATATGATCATCTAAGGTCGGATCTCGATGTTCCAGAGCCCAGACCTGACCCATGGATGACTCATCAGTGGTCTCGGAGGCCGAGGCCCATTGCCCCGCCCCACCCCTCGCCCGACACGCTGCCCGAGTTTCTCGACCTCTCCGTCATGTTTCTGCATCATGACCGAGATCGACTCCCACCTGAACAGTGTCTCTTCAATGGACTCATCAATCTTCTCTCAGAGTTTAAGAAATTCCGAGATTAGGCTTGCCCTTGCAGGTCACGCCCCGGGGTGGACGCAGGCGTCTCTGTTGCTAAGGGGTAGTGGGGGAAAAGTCCCTGCCTGGGCTCTGCCCGTTGTGAACTGTGAGAGACTTTACCTCTGGTCATTTTAAAAAGCATCAGACTGCTAAAGTTTGATGTAGAATGGCTAGGGCTGCTGGGCAAAAGCTATTTTAGCAATTTAGCAGGTGAGATGAGGGTGGGTACTTCAATTTGCCTGAGTTTTGGGCAGAGCTCTGCAGACTGAGACCTACTGGGCCGCCGCCATCTTGGATCTCACTGGCTTCCTGTTTAAAAGGGGCATGAGGCAATAGACAGAAAATTAAAAACTGATTAGCCTAACCCCGGTCATGGGTACGTTCCTGGAATCCATTGTGATTGATGAGATTTCTGAATAATTGCCAGTGCCTGGTAAAGTACGGCAAAGTCAGTATGGTTTCATCAACGGGAGGTCATGCTAATGAATTTGTTAGAATGCTTTGAGGATGTAACAAGCAGGTTCGACTAAGGAGAGCTAATAGATACTGTGTGTCTGGACTTCAAGAAGGACGTTGACAAGGTGCTTCACAGGAGATGGCTGAGTAAGACAAGGGCCCATGGTGTCAGAGACTAGGTACTAGTGTGTACAGAAGCTTGACTGTCTGGCAGAAGGTCGAGAGTGGGAATAAAAGGATCCTTCAAGGATAGCAGCCAATGACAACTGGTATTTTGCAAGGGAACCATAACTTTTTACTTTGTACATGAAGAATCTAGATGAAGAAACTGAGGGAAATACTGTGTTTGAAATCTTATATTCAGCAAAAGAACTGAGACATCTCTTATAAACAATGATATTTGTTTATTGAACACAATTAATATTAGAGCAATAAAACGTACAATACCGTAATGAAAAACACTACAATCTATCTTATTGTTTAACTGAACTTTGGATGATCACATATCACCCCACTAGAAGTTGACCAGATTCCACGTGGTGAAGTCTTCTTGTTCTTCTGATGGTCTTGTAGGTGTCTTGTCTTTCAGTGGTTTTTCTCGAGCTACCACTCGCTAAGCAGTTTTACGTTGATTCTTATCCTCCCAAGTCTTCACGCCTTTTGGGAGGGTGTGAAGAATCTGCCAATGAAATTCACAGGTTCATTTACCCTGATTAATCAGATCCAACCTGGGGTTGTCACATTGATGGCCCAAAGGTGACATTCCATGGTCCCATTCAGGTCCAATTTCAGGTGTGTATTACAGGGTCTGGAGCTGTCAGGTTTGTTTGCAACCATTTGTGGGTAGCTGCAGCCTGTCTGCATTCTGTAGCATGTGGAAGAGCACAGAGACTTTGGTCAAGGCTAGGTTCTTCTTCCCAGCATGTTTTAATCATTGTTCATTTTTGTAACTCCATGGTAAATATATTATTGTCCATCGTAAGATTATTATTTAAGGTGGCCTTAAATACAGTGATGGCATTTCTTTTGCAATGACTTGAATGGATGGACTTCTGTGGCTCTACAAGACTCTGGTCAGACAAAATTTGGTTTGTTGTGTACCGTTTTGGGCCCCATAACTCAGGAAGGATGTACCACCCCGGAGCATGTTCAGAGTAGCTTCATAAGAATGGTCCTAGTAATTACAAGCTCAACATATGAGGTCTCTGGGTCTATAGGTGCTGCAGTTTATAAGGGTGAAAGGGGATCTAATAGAAGCATACAGAATACTGGTTGCCTGGTCAGAGTAGACATTGGGAAGATGCTTTCACATTGAGGAGAGAAAAGATCAAGGACATAGCCTGAGAGTCAAGAGATAATCTTTAGAATGGAGATAAGGAGGAACGTCTTCAGTCTGAGAGTGGAGAATCTATGGTAGAACGGCAGTTTCCTTCCCTAAAGGACATCAGTGAACCAGGTATGTTTTTCTTGGCAATCGATTCATAACCACCATCAGTCTCTAAATTCCGGATTTGAATTCAAGCTCTGCCACTTGCTGTGGCAGGATTTGGACCCAGGTCACCAGAACATTATCTGGGTTTATCACATAAGAATTCAATGGTAATACCACGGGGCCACTGACTTGCCCAATCCTCCACAGTGTGACTAACATGTGCAGTATGACATGCACTGGGATGTGCCTTCATGTTATCCTTGACTTCCTTATCAAGGTATGGATGATTTTTCTCCGTTATGCAATTCCTCTTCAATCTTTAGTATCTCCCTAATTGTTTGCCAAATTTCTTCAGCTGTCCTGCCTTTGACTGTTCTTTGCTCCCCCCAGACCATACAGCCTTCCTTCCTTAGGTCAGTATAATTATCGTTGCCTAACACTAAAACTCTCATGTATGACTCAGTCTTCACTCTTTCAATCTGAACGTGAAACTTCAGCAGTAACTTCTTCCAAGATAAAGCTCATCCACCAATCCTTCCTTGCCAAATAATATCAAGTCTAAATTAGATTAGATGCCCTACAGTATGGAAACAGGCCCTTCGGCCCAACAAGTCCATACCGACCCTCCAAAGAGGAACCCACTCAGTCCCATTTCCCTCTGAGTAATATACCTAACTCTATGGGCAATTTAGCATGGCCAATTCACCTGACCTGCACATCTTTGGACGGTGAGAGGAAACCCACGCAGACAGCGGGAAAATGTGCAAACTACACGCAGACATTCCCCCGAGGCTGGAATCGAACCTAGGACCCTGGTGCTGTACTAACCACTGAGCCATCGTGCTGCCCCATTCTCTGGTTGTTTCCATATCGTCCTGCTCTCAGAAATACTCTCTCATACACTCTATATTCAAGGATATCACTGTCCAGTTGATTAATTGAGCCAATTTGCATGTTCAAGCCACCCATAGTTACTGTTGTGCCCTTTTTACAAACCCTCACTCTTTTCCACCTCAGAAGTACTTTGGGGGGACAGTGGCCGAAAATTACTCTTCCCAAGAGGTTTCTTCTCTTGCTTTTTATTTGCACTGAGACGGATTTCAAATATTGTTTTTGCACAAAATACTTTGAAAAGGTCTGAGTTCCCACTCACACGAACAAATGTTTATTTTCTTTTCACTAGCCACATTTCACAGTAAATAGCGAGGAATTAAGAGGGCTAAAAGTGGTCATGAGATATCGTTAGCAAACAGGGTTGAGGAAAATCCCAAAGAGTTCTTTTCATAGATATGGAGCAAGAGGGTAACTAGAGAAATGTTTGGCACACACAAGG
This sequence comes from Chiloscyllium punctatum, assembly GCF_047496795.1. Lineage (NCBI taxonomy): Eukaryota > Metazoa > Chordata > Chondrichthyes > Orectolobiformes > Hemiscylliidae > Chiloscyllium > Chiloscyllium punctatum. Next base: position 273,839 of record NW_027309876.1, read on the forward strand.
ACAAAGGAAGAAAGGATTAAGAGAAATTGGGCGAGATTCTTAGTGAGTACTTTGCATCTGTATTCACCAAGGAGAGGGACATGACGGATGTTGAGGTGAGGGATAGATCCCCGAATACTCTGGATGAAGTCGACATAAAGAGGGAGGAAGTTTTGGATACTCTAAAAGGTATTAAAGTAGACAAGCCTCCAAGTCTGGATGGGTTCAACCACAGGTTACTGAGGGATGTGAGTGTGGAAATAACTGGGGCTTTAACATATATCTTTGCAGGATGATAGACCATGGGTGAGGTCCCGTAGGACTGGAGAATTGCTAATATTGTCCCCTTATTTATAAAGGATAGCGGGATAATCCAGGTAATTGTAGACCAGCGAGCCTGACATCAGTGGTAGGGAAGTTGCTGGAGAAGGTACTGGGGGACTTGAGTAAAGCATTTTATTAGGTTCCCCATGGTCGGCTGATGGAGACGGTGAAGTCGCATGGGGTCCAGGGAGTTCTATCTAGATGGATAGAGAACTGGCTGGTCAACAGGAGACAGAGAGTAATAGTGAAAGGGGATTTCTCAAAATGGTGACCTATGACCAGTGTTGTGCAACAGCGATGCGTGCTGGGACCACTGTTGTTTGTGATATATATCAATGATTTGGAAGAAGGTATCGGCTGCCTGATTAGCAAGTTTGCAGATGACACCAAGATTGTTGGAGTAACAGACAGTGAAGGGGACTGTCAGAGAATACAGCAGAATATAGATTGATTGGAGAGGTGGGCACTGAAATGGCAGATGGAGTTCAATCTGTGCAAATGTGAGATGATGCATTTTGAAAGATCCAGTTCAAGAGTGAACAATACAGTAAACGGAAAAGTCCTGGGGAAAATTGACTTAGAGCGAGATCTGGGTATTCAGGTCCATTGTTTCCTGAAGATGCCAACATAAGTAAGTAAAGTGGTCAAGGCGGCATACGGCATGCTTTCCTTCATTGGATCAGGTGTTAAGTACAAGCGCTGGCAGGACATGTTACAGTTGCATAGGACTGTGGTTTGGCCGCATTTGGAATACTGCATATAGTTCTGGTCACCACATTAACAAAAGGATGTGGATGTTTTGAATAGGGTACAGAGTAGGTTCACCAGGATGCTGCCTGGGATGGACGGTGCTGTTATGAAGCAAGATTGAGTAGATTAGGACTATTTTCATGACAAAGTCGAAGGTTGAGGTCAACAAAATCAAGACAGATATACACAGGGTGGATAGCAAGAAGTTTTTCCCCCACATTATGGAACTCAAATACTCGGGGTCATGAGTCCAAAGTGAGAGGAGAAAGGTTTGGGGCAGATATATGTGGGAGGTTTTTTACACAAAGGGCGGTGGCAGCCTTGAATGTGTAGCCAGCGGAGGTGGGTTGGGGCATGAACGAAAGCGTTATCTAAGATGTATTTATACAGAAATATAAATGGGTAGGGAGCAGAGGGATACAGGACCTTAGAAAATAGGTGGCAGGTTTAGACAATAGGAGGATCTGGATCAGCACAGGTTTGGAGGGCCGAAGGATCTGTTCCTGTGTTGGAATGTTCTTTATTCTTTATCATTCATTCTAAAAATAGCAACTTTTCAACTTATTGTATGCTACAATTTAATAATATAAACGATTTATTTATTTGATAATGCATGTCAAATTATTATCATTTCTAAATTACAGTCACAGGGTCAAAGAGATAGACAGCATGGAAACAGACTGTCTGGTCATACTTGTCCATGCCAACCAGATATCCCAACCCAATCTATTCCCACCTGCTTGCACTCAGCCCATATCCCTCGAAACACTTTCTATTCATATACCCATCCAGACACCATCTCAATATTATAATTGTACTAACCAGCACCACTTCCTCTGGCAGTTCATTCCAAGCACGTACAACCCTCTGAGTGAGAAAAAAATGCCCCTTACATCTCTTTTACATTTTTCCCTACCCAACCGAAACCTATGCCCTCTAGTTCTGGACTTCCCTATCCCAGAAGAAAAAGACCTTGTCTATTTACCCTATCCATACCCCTCATAATTTTATAAACCTCTATAAGGTCACCTCTCAGTCTCCAACATTCCAGGGAAAACAGTCCCAGCCTGTTCAACCTCCAGCATAGCTCACACCCTCCAACCTTGGCAACATGAATGTAAATCTTTTCTGAACCCTTTCAAGTTTCACCTGATTAATCAGGTTCTGGGGATTTTTCCATCTTCATGCATTTCAAGACATCCAGCACTTCTTCCTCTGTAATATGGACATTTTTCAAGATATCACCATCTATTTCTCCATATATCTACATCTCCCATGTCCTTCTTCTGAGTAAACACTGATATCAAATAGTCGTTTAGTATCTCTCCCATCACCTGTGACTCCACGTAAAGGCACCTTGCTGATCTTTGAGGGCTCTATTCTCTCCCTGTTTATCCTTTTTATCTCATGTATTTGTAAAATCCTTTTGGATTCTCTTTACCTCTATTTGCCAAAGCTATCTCATGTTCCCCTTTTTGCCTTCCTGATTTCCCTCTTTAGTATACTCCTCCTGCCTTTATACTCTTCTAAGGATTCACTCAAACTATTCTGCCTGTATCTGTCATATCCTTCCTTCTTATTCTTAACCAAACCCTCAATTTCTTTAGTCATTCAGCACTCTCTATACCTACCAGCCTTTCCTTTTACCCTAACAAGAATATACTGTCTCTGGACTCCGGCTATCTAACATCTGAAGACTTCCCATTTTCTAGCCGACTGCTTACTTGGGAATATTTGCCGCCCTCAGCTTTTGAAAGATGTTGCCTAATACCGTCAAAATTGGCCTTTCTCCAATTTAGAACTTCAACTTTTAGATCTAGTCTATCCTTTTCCATCATTATTTTAAAACTAATAGAATTGTTGGCAAATAACTGAAGCTCACACATTTCAGAGGAGAAATTAAATCGATTGATTATATTTAAATGTGTCAGAGTTATAATTCTATTTGATTGTTCAATCATTTGCTCACTCTGAATATTAAATCATGTAGAGGTCAACCATTTTGCAAATGATAGGGTGACAATGTATGCATTTGAATACTGAGATTCAATGTGTAATTGTGATCACCAGCACAGTCAGACAACATGTCCTTTTTCGATACAAATAAAAATGTGATTCCTTACTTTTGTATCATAAAAGATTGTTTGGTGTTTATATTTTAATTCTATCAATATAAAATCAACTTCATTGTTTTCAGAGATGATGCAGTTATTGTTCATTGAATAATTGAAGCTCATACTTTATTATTGCCCAATTCATAAATATGGCAAACTCCTGATCATTGTTCAGGTCAGCAAACCCATCACTTTGCATCATGACCGACATTAAAAGTGGATTCTAAAAGGCCTGAATTCAGGTACAGTGCTACTGGACCTCACAGCTGCATGTAGCGATGACAGAGACCCTGTCCTGGTCCTGAATCTGTGAAGAGAGTTTCCAACCTGTGTCAGGGCAGTCATAGAAACATTCCCTCACAGAAAATCATTTGGAATCCCCATTGAGCAGGAGGAAACTAGCCAACAGTCTATCACTGCTCTCAGTGTAGGCACAAATACTGTCTAAATTAGATACCAATGACTGACCAGGAACCAGGTCTGACAAGTTCATCATCAGTCAGAGCCTGGCCCATGGAGCAGATGTATGGACATGGAGTGTCAGAATCACAACGCACACATTACTTATGGTGATGACATCTGGCATATCACCCAGACTCCCTACATCTGCACCCTGGGCCAGACACTGGGTGAAAACGTTCACATTTGACAGTCTATTGAAGCATTTTGTGTCTTACAGTGAACCCTCTGAAACTACATCCAATAAATGTACCTTCACATTCAACAGTATCAAAACAAAATGAAACATGTCTGTGGATATTCAGATACTAATTCATGGGTCACCCAGCAGAATGTATCTGTAGAAACCAGGAGCAAACAGCAAGCCAAAATCGTTTTAATAACTGAACTTGTGGATTTTGTCTGGTCTTGATAACCACACATATTGTGCTGACACTTATGTGAATGTAACAATTACATCAAAAATGGAAGTCTTGGTCTAACGTCCCTACCCACCTTCCTGACCTCACACACCTCACTCCCTCACACACTCCATTCCCTCACTCCCTCACCTCCCTCACACATTCACCAACTGACGAAAATCCACAAGCTGAGTGAAATTTGCAACATAGAACAGTACAGCACAGTGCAGGCACTTCATCCCTCAATGTTTTGCCAGCCTTTTATCCCACTCTAAGATCAGACTAACCTATATAACCTTCAATGCACTAACTTTCGTGTGCCTATCCAAGAGTCTTCTTAAATATCCCTAATGGATCTGACTCTACTACTACTGCTGGAGGAAAGCCCTAGCAGCTCAAACTTTCGTTGTAAGATATGCCCTCCAGTCCAGGAAGCACCCTGGTAAGTCTCCCCTGCACACTCTCTGAGGCTTCCACGTGTGGTTGAACCACAGCTTTATAGAGCAAAGAAATAACTTCGCTGCTCATAATCTCTATCTCCCTGATAATGAAAGACAACACACCGTATTCCTTCTGAACAACCCTATCAACTTGGTGGCAACTTTGAGAGATCGATGGACAATGACCCCAAGATCCTTCTGTCACTCCGCACAGCCAAGAATTCTGCCTTCAACCCTGTATGTTTTATGCAAATACAACCTTTTAAAAAAATTGCTTCACATTTTTTAAAGTTGAGCTCTATCTGCCACTTGTCAGCCCAGCTCTGCATCATGTCAATGTCCTGTTGCAAACTACAATAGCCCTCCACACTATCCACAACCCGACCAACCTTCGTGATATTGGCAAACTTACTAACCTACTTGTCCACTTCCTCATCAAAATCATTGATAAAAATCACAAAGAGCACAGGTCCCAGAGCCGATCCCTGTAGAACACCACTGGTCACTAAGCTCCAGGCTGAATACTTTCCAACTGCTTCCATCTTCTGTCTTCTGTGGGCCAGCCACGCCCGTATCCAGACAGCCAAATGTCTCTGCACCCCATGCTTCTGTACCTTCTGAATGAGCCGACAATGGCGAACGCCTTGTTCACCACATCTACTGGTCTCGCTTCATCAATGTGCTTTTTCCATCTTCAAAGATTTCAATAAGATTTCTGAGGGATGACCTGCTCCTCACAAAGCCATGCTGACTATGTCTAATCAAACCATTGTTTTCTAAGTAATTGTAAATCCGGCCTCTCAGAAACGTCTGCAATACTTTGCCCACACTGATGTAAGACTGACTGTTCAGTCAATCCCACAGTTATCCCTAATCCATTTGCTGAACAAGGGAGTATCATTTGTAACCTTCCAATCATCTGGCTGGCACTGCTCCAGTGGACTGTGAGGACGCAAAGATCATCACCAAAGGCACGCCAATCTCTCACATCACTTCCTGGAGTAATCTAGGGTTTCCCCATCTGGCCCAGGGGATTTACCTATCCTTATGTTTGTAATTCATTCAATCAGTGTATACTTCCCCTCAACTTTTCTGCACCCTGTCCAACCAACTGATTGACTGCTTTCCATTTCAGTGCAATACACAGTGCTGCCTCCCTGAGTAAGTACAGTTCACAACATTCTGTGAATCATGGAATGAAAAAATAAAGGAATGCACCAATGCCTTCCTGATGAAGAATTTATGACCGAAAGATCGACTCTCCTACCCCTCGGATGCTGCCTGACGTGCTGTACTTTTCTAGCACCACACATTTTGACTCTGATCTCCATCAACTGCAGTCCTCACTTTCTCCACTACTGAGGGCTGTCCCCTCTGTACACTGAGTGGGGAATTAACCATCAGAAACTCATTGTATGTGGAGCTGACTGCTCAGTTCTGGAAAGTTGCATTTGATGAATATGTTTTTTTTTAAAAAAAAGAAATTACAATTCCGCATATATTCATTTAGTGCCAGAGTTAGAGTTGTGGTTCATGGTTTGAGCAGCTTGATAAGAAACAGGAAATGACTGAAGAACTCCGAGGTACAGGGTATTCCAGGTATTATATTCCAGCTTAGATTAATGCTGGGAGTATTATCAGACAGGCTGACAGATGCGATAAGGGAATGAGTTGACATGTGGAGGTGTGACAGTTTTACCATCACAGAGGCTCTTTTGAGGGAGGTTAGAGCAAACAACTCAATACTCTGTTGTACTGGAACTATAGACAGGACAAGGCAGGGTGTTAAAGAGGAGGTGATGTTGCTTTATTAATTAACAAGTCAGTTACTGCTGAAAGGATGGACAATAGCTTAGAAGGGTCTTCAAATGAGACTTTGTGGGTTGAGGTTTGAATCAAAATGATAACACACACACTGCTTTTTTCAGCACATTTTAGCTTACATGTGGAACCAGTTCCTTAGGTCCAACAGGTCCACACAGACCCTCTGAAGAGCAATATTAAGACTGACAAGTTGCCAGGCCCGAATCAAATTTGTCCTCCGCTGCTTTGGAAACGAGAAATACAATTGCTTTGGAAACAAGAAATGCAATTGCTTCGCCACTTGCGAAGTTCTTTGCATCCTCGATCTCCACTGGAGTCGTACCTGAGGACTGGAGGGAGGCAAATGTAATTCCTCTCTTCAAGAAAGGAAATAGGGAAATCCCCGACAATTACAGACCAGTAACCTCACGACTGTTGTCTGCATGGTGTTAGAAAGGATTCTGAGGGATAGGATTTCTGACCATCGGGAAAAGCATGGCTTGATTAAATGCAGTCAACACGGCTTTGTGAGGGGCAGGTGATGATGAGGATCGAGCAGTGGATGTGGTGTGTATGGACTTCAGCAACGCATTTGATAAGGTTCCACATGGTCGGCTCATTCAGAAGGTCAGGAGGAATGGGACACCGGGGAACTTAGCTGTCTGGGTACAGAATTGGCTGGCCTACAGAAGACAACGAGTGGTTGTAGAAAGAAAATATTCTGCTTGAACGTCCGTGACGAGTGGTGTTCCACAGGGCTCTGTCCTTGGGCCTCTACTGTTTGCAATTTTTCCTAATGACTTGGGTGAGGGGATTGAAGGATGGGTCAGCAAGTTTGCAGATGACACAAAGGTTGGAGGTGTCGTTGACAGTACAGAGGGCTGTTGTAGGCTGCAGCATGACATTGACAGGATGCAGAGATGGGCTGAGAGGTGGAAGATGGAGTTCAACCTGGATAACTGCAAAGTGATGCACTTTGGAAGTTCGAATTTGAAAGTTGAGTACAGGATTAAGGATAGGATTCTTGGCAGTGTGGAGGAACAGAAAGATCTTGGTGTGCAGGTACATAGATCCCTTAAAATGGCCACCCAAGTGGACAGGGTTGTTCAGAAAGCACATGGTATTTTGGCTTTCATTAACAGGGGGATTGAGTTTCAGAGTTGTGAGATCTTGTTGCAGCTCTATAAAACATTGGTGAGATCGCACTTGGAATACTGCATCCATTTCTGGTCGTGCTATTATAGGAAAAATGTGGATTCTTTGGAGACGGTTCAGAGGAGGTTTACCAGGATGCTGCCTGGACTGGAGGGCTTATCTTATGAAGAGAGGTTGACTGAGATCGGACTTTTTTCATTGGAGAAAGGGAGGAGAGGGGACCTAATTGAGGTATACAAGATAATGAGAGGCAGAGATAGAGTCGAAAGCCAGAGACTATTTCCCAGGACAGAAATGGCTAACACGAGGGGTCATAGTTTTAAGCCGGTTGGAGGAAAGTACAGAGGGGATGTCAGAGGCGGGATATTTACACAGAGATTTGTGAGAGCATGGAATACGTTGCCAGCAGCAGTTGTGGAAGCAAGGTCATTGGGGACATTTTAGAGACTGCTGGACATGCATATGGTCACAGAAATTTGAGGGTGCAGACACAAGGATCAGTGGTCGGCACCACATCATGGGCTGAAGGGCCTGTTCTTTGCTGTACTGTTCTATGTTCTATGCTCTATTTCAAAGTCCTTGCACTTAATAATAAATTGCTCTTGGGTGTGGAACTGAGACCCATCATTTCAATGCTCCATACTGTGAGTTGTGCACTGTTTTCATCATATTGTTATAAAAATGAACTGAATAAAGTGGGGATTTTGTGTTTATTGGACAATTTAAAAGTTCGTATTACGAAAGGATGTCGGACCTTCAGTAATAAGACTTTACTGTTAATGGTTAGAACAATGTTGCAAACATTTACACAGAGATTTCCAGATCAAGTCACACACAAGTACGTTGGGCTGTAAAGCTGCCGGCCATCAATGGCGCTGCACAAATCTGTTTGGATACTGACATTGTAGAGATAACATACACTGGATATGGTTTATGAGGGATTCAATGTAAGATGCCATGTGCTGCAGGAGTCCATCACCTTTATAACACTTTCATTCAGGATTGCGTCCAAGGTACAGAACTACAGAGTTTAGGTCCCACACTGGAAGGGATATACTTCCAAGACATGGCTGTTTACAGGTCATTGTTATAGATGTTGAACTGCATTTTGACCAGTGCCATGTGCTAGTCCATTGACCAGTCTGCCCCACACACATCTCCCTGTTGTTCAGGTATGTCTCTAACCAGTCTATTGTGAGGGATTGTGTCAGTAACTGTCCAGCTCCAGTTAGGAAGCTCTCTGAACAGATCTTGGAGATGGCCAGTGTTTTGGACGTCATGGAGAGGCCCAGTAACACTGTGTCTGAGTTCAGGCTTTTTCTCAATGTCATTTCCAACAGCTTTGCTGCCTGTAAGATGGTGTGTTCACTGAACTGAACATGAATTGGCTGTTTACTACATTCACTGAACTGTAATAGTTAGGTTTGCGCTCTGGTAAATCAATTATTGTTCATTTCAATTGCTTTCAACTGAAAAACAATGATGTTTGTTTAAAAATGTAAGAAATAAATTGAAATTAACTCTTCAATTATACAGAATGTAAAATTGACTTGTTGTATATTTCCCACAGACTAATCAAGCAACAATCAGATATTGTCTGTAAAGCAGGATTCTGTGAACAGGACTATGTCCCAGGCATCACTATTCTCTCTGGTAGGTTCTGTACCACTGAAAGGTACAGGCAGGCAGAAGAGGGCAGCTCCATGGCACATAGTCAATATAGAGTGGCATGGTGGCTCAGTGGTTAGCACTGCTGCCTCACAGCACCAGGGACCCAGGTTTGATTCCAGCCTTGGGCAACTACCTGTGTGGAGTTTGTACATTCTCCCAGTGTCTGCGTGGGTTTCCTCCCACAGTCCCAAGAAATGCAGCTCAGGTGAATTGGCCATGGTAGTGGGTTACTCTTCGGAGGGTGGGCGTGGACTGGTTGGGCAGAAGGGTCTGTTCCCACACTGTACGGAATCTAATATAATCATAGTGCTCAGCATTGATGCTGGACACTGTGGTGGCTTGACTGCTCTGCGGCAGGTTATGGGGAACCAATAAAAGGGAAACCTATAATTGACCACATCATCACTGATCTGCCTGCTGCAGATCACCCCTACATTTCATATATCGGTAACAATGTTCACTGCACAGTCCTTATGGGGAGCAAGGGCTAACCTCACATTTTGCAGACCCTTCACACCATGTTATGTACTGAATTGTACAGACTTTAAACAGGTTAGGGAAACAATCACGATCATCCATGAGGTACAATGGCCCATCAGCAGCAGCAGAATCATATTGTGTATAACTCATACAGTCGGCAGCTTCCTGGACCGACATACCTCCCACTGTACAGTAACCGTCACAGCCCGACATACCTCCCACTGTACAGTAACCATCACACCCCGACATACCTCCCACTGTACAATAACCATCACAGCCCGACATACCTCCCACTGTACAGTAACCATCACAGCCCGACATACCTCCCACTGTACAGTAACCATCACACCCCGACATACCTCCCACTGTACAGTAACCATCACACCCCGACATACCTCCCACTGTACAGAAACCATCACACCCCGACATACCTCCCACTGTACAGTAACCATCACACCCCGACATACCTCCCACTGTACAGTAGCCATCACGGTCCGACATACCACCCACTGTAGAGTAACCATCACACCCCGACATACCTCCCACTGTACAGTAACCATCACACCCCGACATACCTCCCACTGTACAGTAACCACCACAGCCCGACATACCTCCCACTGTACAGTAACCACCATGGCCGGACATACCTCCCACTGTACAGTAACCATCACACCCCGACATACCTCCCACTGTACAGTAACCATCACACCCCGACATACCTCCCACTGTACAGAAACCATCACACCCCGACATACCTCCCACTGTACAGTAACCATCACACCCCGACATACCTCCCACTGTACAGTAGCCATCACGGTCCGACATTCCACCCACTGTAGAGTAACCATCACACCCCGACATACCTCCCACTGTACAGTAACCATCACACCCCGACATACCTCCCACTGTACAGTAACCACCACAGCCCGACATACCTCCCACTGTACAGTAACCACCATGGCCGGACATAGCTTCCACTGTACAGTAACCATCACACCCCGACATACCTTCCACTGTACAGTAACCATCACACCCCGACATACCTCCCACAGTACAGTAACCACCATGGCCCGACATAGCTTCCACTGTATAGTAACCATCACACCCCGACATACCTCCCACTGTACAGTAACCACCACAGCCGGACATGCCTCCCACTGTACAGTAACCACCACACCCCGACATACCTCCCACTGTACAGTAACCACCATGGCCGCACATAGCTTCCACTTTATAGTAACCATCACACCCCGACATACCTCCCACTGTACAGTAACCATCACGGCCTGACATACCTCCCACTGTACAGTAACCACCATGGCCGGACATAGCTTCCACTGTATAGTAACCATCACACCCCGACATACCTCCCACTGTCCAGTAACTGTCACAGCCCCCACTATATGTTAACCATCAAGAACGGCACGATGGCTCAGTGCTTAGCACTGCTGCCTCACAGCACCAAGGTCCTAGGTTCAATTCCGGCCTTGGGTGACTGTGTGGAGTTTGCATATTCCCCCCGTGTCTGCGTGGTTTCCTCCCACAGTCCAAAGATGTGCAGGTCAGGTGAATTGGCAATTCTAAGCTGCCCATAGTGATAGGTGCTTTAGTCAGAGGGAAATCGGTCTGGGTGGGTTACTCTTCGGAGGGTTGGTATGGACTAGTTGGGCCAAAGGCCCTGTTTCCATACTGTAAGGAATGTAAGGCCCTGTTTCCACACTGTAAGGAATCGAATCTACTCTCCAAGGTTCAAGTCAGGGACATGATGGAATAATCACTTGTCTGAATGAGTACAGCTCCAACAGTACTCTAATCTGGATTTACTAGCAACCGGCAACACAGTTGTGTGGGGAGGATCATGTCTCACAAACATGACTGAATATTTTGAGGAAGTGACAAAATTGATTGATGAGGGAATGGGGCTGGATGTTGGCCGTTTGGATGTTAGCAAGGCCTTTAATATGCTTCTTTATGGCAGGCTCATACAGAAGGTGAAGTGAAAGGGGATCAGTTGGTAAGATGGATAGAGAACTGCTTGGTCTGAGAAGACAGAGTACTGGTGGGTCAGTGCTTTTGTGATCTGTAAATAGATTGGCGGAGGTGCATATTGTGAGGATGATTGCCAGAGAATACAGCGGGATATAGGTCAGCTGCAGACTTGAACAGAGAAAACATAGATGTAACTTTATCTGGACAGTTGTGACGTGATGCGTTTTAGAAGGTCGAATGCAGGAGAGAAGTATAAATTGTATGGAAAAACTACTGATTGCATCAACATCCGAAGGAATCTAGGTGTACAGCTCCACAGTTCCTTGAAAGGGGTAACACGGGTGGATAGGGTGATCAAGAAAACTGATGGCAAACTTGCAGACATGCATCAGAGCATGCAGTATGAAAACTAACAGGTCATATTGCAGCTGTAGAGAAACTTATTTCGAGGTACATTTAGAATATTGTGTACAGTACTCTTTGCCACACAATGTTGAAGTGTTGGAGAGGGTATGGAAAAATTTTACCAGCATGTTGTCTGGTTTGGAGGGTATTAGTCAGAAGGAGAAATTGAACATATAGGGTTTGTGTGCACCTGGGCATCATTGGATATGGGGCTACCTGACAGATATTTACAGAATTATCAGAGGCATAGATAGAAGGACAGTTAGAGGCTTTTTCCCCCCAGAGTAGAAGTATCAATTACTCAGGACTGTAGGTTTTAGGTAAAAGAGAGAAAGTTCAGGAGATGTGATAGGTAAGTTTCGTTTGCTGTTACAGACAGAATGTAAAGTGCCTGGAATGAAATGATATAGGGGAAGAAGCCAATATAGCAAGGTTTAAGAGGGATCTTGGCACAAGTATAAGCAAGTAGGGAATAGAATGACATAGAGGTTGTTGGAGCAAAAACTTTTGTTTTAACTTTAGAACGGCATCATGCGTCAGTGCGGGCTTGCTGGGCTGAAAGGCCTGTTCCTGTACTGGACTGTTGTTAATGTCAAGATTTGAGCACGGGAGAGGCGAGATCCTCACTGAAGGATTACTGATGATCAACAACCACATTATTATAGATCCACCCCCTCATCAACTTGCAGCTTCATATCCTCCCCCACTGTGGGGAAACTCAATATGGAGAATTTGACACGAAAGTCAGACCTGTTACCTGGTGACTCCATCTCGGCGCTTGCTCCTGCAGACTTCTATCCTGAACAGCATCATCTCGGGGGACACTGCACAGAGAGGAGCTGCATGTACACACCCACCAATGATGGCATCTGACACATGCCAGCCTCACCATGCATTCCCAGCACATCCCGGACCCACTGACAGTACGCTTCAGCACTTCAATGCTGCAGCTCAGGGTATACTGACAACTCTCATTGCAATGCTGCTACAAGGACACTGTGCTCAGGAAACACACTCACAGCTCATGGCTTGTCCCTCTGGGCTGCTCACTCTGTGTTTGTACACACTCACTTTGAACTGACTTGAATGCTCACAGAATTATTGCCTTGCCTTACCCTGCCTTTAGCAGCGTTTCCCCTCAGCTAGAGCTACCTGTTTCACCCGTCTGCTGTATTGTCTTGGTGTTTAGCAGGAACACAAACTCAGGAAGCTTGATATCATTGTCCACAGTCAGTCACGGTGCCCAGCACAGTGAGTCAGGGGGAGTCTCAGATCCCAGTCCGGGAGCTCGGACACGGTCAGTCACGGTGCCCAGCACAGTGAGTCAGGGGGAGTCTCAGATCCCAGCCCGGGAGCTTGGACACGGTCAGTCACGGTGCCCAGCACAGTGAGTCAGGGGGAGTCTCAGATCCCAGTCAGCGAGCTTGGACACAGTCAGTCACGGTGCCCAGCACAGGGAGTCAGGGGGAGTCTCAGAATCCAGTCTGGGAGCTTGGACACGGTCAGTCACGGTGCCCAGCACAGTGAGTCAGGGGGAGTCTCAGATCCCAGTCCGGGAGCTTGGACACGGTCAGTCACGGTGCCCAGCAGAGTGAGTCAGGGGGAGTCTCAGAATCCAGTCTGGGAGCTTGGACACGGTCAGTCAGCCTCTCGTGGTTGTTAGGGTCAGGATCCTTCCCCTGTTAGGGGGTGAGGAGATGAATATTAGGCTGCCCCATATCCCTCTTCGTTCTTTGTGCCCTAGTGTGGGATGGTTCCTTCTGGAATGTGAGAATTACCAAGGAGGATTAGGGAAATGGAAGTGGTTGGTACAGCTGTTAGTGCTGGGACAGTTGGGGGGAAGGTGTCGAGGTGTTCTGAGTGAGTGAGTGGGCAGCACAGACACCAGGCAGAGTTGGGCAGAGAAGAGATTACAGAGAGACTGAGAGAAGGTGCTGCATTCACTGACAGTGGGAGAAAATGAGCCTTGGTGGGATGTGGGTGCAGTAACAGAGAGAGTGAGAGTGAAGTCACAAAGTGCAGATGGTGGCACTTACCCTGGTGCAGGGGAGAAGGTCACTGACCTCCTTCCTATACTGATAGATATTCACCCAGAAGGCTGGCATCTCACTGACCCAGGGATCAGCTTCTGACCAAGTTGGCAGGGTCTAGTGTCATAGCTTCCCCTGCAATCCCTGGAGGAAGATAATGTCCCTCTCATGAACCATGTCATACACCAGGACCAGGGCCTTGCCCACAAAGTGGAGCCCCAGTTTAATCCCTTCTGCCATGTCCAGGCTAATTTCGACTTCACAATCCAAGAGTAAAATGACTTTTTAAAGATGGCTCCTGGAAACAGGGAGGCTGGTAAATTCTTGGGTATCCAGGCAGAGGGCAATTCTTATGAAGAAGGGGAAAAATCATCACGTTAGTGTCAGATGAGAGAAAGACCACGCAGGCAGGTAGGGTATAAGGCAGATTGGGTATGGTATCATGAGAAAATGCAATTCACCTTGTGGAGAGAAACACTCCATGAAACCCGATTAAAATGAGACTTGACCAAATCATAAGATGGGTTTGGCCTCTGTCTGTCTGAATCAAAATAGGGATGAAATATTGGGAGAAACAAACTTGGAAAGGAGAATTATACAGGAGATTCAATTCCTTAAAAAGGGGTAATACAATGTTCCAGACTGTTAAAAGGTGCCGGGGAAAATTCCCTGCCTTATACTTACCTACATTATCAAATCCTCCCTGGATGCAGGGATGGTGCCGGAGGCCTGGAGAACAGCTAATACCGCAACTTTGTTTAATGTGGAGCAAGTGACTGACTGAATAGGTCGAGGTTAGAATTCTGCGACAGTGGATAAACTGTCACTGAGGAAATCCCAGGGACTCCAGGAGAGTCGGTCTTGATTTTTTCAAGGAAGATCGTGTGTAATTAATCTGACTGTGTCGGTTTGAGGCAGTAACTTGGAACTGCATGTGACTTACTTGGATTTGACAAGAGATCCCATGGCAGACTGCTTAAAAACAGAAACTGTGGGGTCCAGGTGAATGGAGCAAACAACCCAGAGAAGTGCAAGGCAAGGCATTTGGGGACATCAACAATAGAGAGGAATACACAATAAATGAGAGTATGGTCAGTGTGGGCAGATAAATGAAGGTAGCTGGACAGATAAATAATCTTTTTAATGCAGCAATTGGCATGATTTTCTCTGTCAGCCAAAATACAGAATTTCAGAGCAGGAAGCTTAGGCAGGAACTGTATAAATAATGAGTTCAGTCACAGCTTGGGGACTGTATACAGTTCTGGTCACCCGATCACATGGAAGGATGGAATTGGACTGGAGAGGGTACAGAGGAGATCCGTTACCCTGTGACAGTGGAAGTGCAGTTATGGGGAAAGATAGGGGAATGGAGGATACTGAGAGGAGATTTGATTGGGGTGCACATATTGTCAGGAGCCTGTGTAGAAAGGGAGAGAACATTTTGCTCTTGTAGAATTGCATTACAAACGGTGAATATTAAACGTAATTAATTGAAATATTAGCGAAGTACTGAGGAAGGTTGTTATTTCACCCAGAGTATGGTTGAGATCTGGGAGTCACGCATGGAAGTGGAGTCGAGGTAGAAACTGTCAAACCATTTTAAAAAGGTGCCGGGAGCTGAACTGGAAGGCCTATCGTCTCTGGGGAGAGAGAACTAGGGCTTCAAAAATAACATGACATCTTGTCCAATGTAGACAGTGTGCAGAGTGATTTCCTCTATACTGTACTATTTTATGAAGTTTTCAAGATTTACCAATATCTGACAGGATCAATACGCAGGAATGAGGGGAGAAAACAGGGAGGAGCAGTGTGTGAATTGATTATCATCACAATAATACTGATCCCAATCTTTATACACAGTGTACTTCACTGAGTTAGCCTTTTTATCCTTCCTGTGTAAATGGTAAACCCCTTTGATATATCCAGTTCTCGGTCATTGTCACACTGGAGCCACATCTCCATTATGACAGCTCCATCTGACCTGGTTCATGTTATTTAAATCTACCATTTCATTGGCCTTGTTCAAACGTTAGGAAGGAATTCAGGGATGGTAGCAAGTGCAAAGTCCAGAATTGCTGTAGGGTCCATAGGTGGTTAGAGAGATAGGAAGTTGTGTGAAAGTTATGGGATATTGCAGGGATATGGGTTGTTCTAGAGGCTGAAGAAGATTACAAAGACAAGAATAGTTTTAGGTTTTGTTTGAAGTGAAAATGAAGCTGGAGCAGCCAGATCAATATTCTGGCTACGAGAGCCTTGTAGAGAGAAACCCTCCCCGACACCTGATGAAAATGTTACCGGGACAATTTATCACATGATTTATTTATCTTTACCTCTCGGCTCCAGATATAAAAAAATCTGTCCACTGTGCCTACATACTGCCAGTCTCTGAAACATCCTACATGTTCCATGACCCTTCCCACTTCTGTAAACCCACTAGTTTCTACAAACATTCCTATTTGTGTAAAGGTCTCCATGCCTTATTAAGCTCCCTGTTTCGAATACCCCTTCCTCCTTATGAAGAACGTCACACACAAACGGCAGACCGAGTCTTTGGAACCAGTTAGTGATTAGGAAGAGACATTTTGGGTGGAGAACATTGAGACGGAGAGTTTGTAGAAAACAGGAAAAAAAGCTTGTATTGGTCCTGCAGGAGATTGATAACAGGAGGATCGACTGAAAGGTACAGGACTGTCCTTGGGGAACTTTACAGAGACAGCATTGGCGAAACTGGAGGAGGTTTCAGAGACTAGGGGATTTGTAGGTGTTAATTAACCTTAGAGATACGTAGAGTGTTTTTACAGTGATTGGAACGAGGTCAGTCAGTTAAATCTCATTAATACGTGTTACCTGATTGGGACTGTTAACTGGCTCTAATCAGGGAATCCTGGCTCATAAATAAACAGAAGCTTCAGGGGCTCTGTTAACTATAAGAGCCGGCTCTGAGCTAGCTTGGGTCAGTGCCATGGATCATGCATGAAGACATAAAAGGTGATTTGGTAACAGGATACCAGCCTCTGTGGAGTTATTTCAGTTTTAACATCTGGTAGATATTACAGAGAGGGGGAGGGCTGGGAGAATTTCCACAGATAAGGACAGGTTTAGAATCTGGAGGTTGCAGAGACAGTGAGCTGTGTCGGGGCAGAAGGTGGTTACAGAATCAGGAGCATGGTTGGGACTAGAGGATATTACACAGCTGGTTAGGCATTGGATTAGGGTACACAACAGGGAAAATTGTAGGAACTGGAGCAAAGAAAATAGATTGGCAGTGTTGTCAGTGATGGAGAACGTTGGAGATATAATGAACACTGTAGTGGCTGGAGTCTATGGAGATATTGCAATCTGTCAGGGCAGGAGGAGGTTAGTAAGGCTGATTGTTGTGTGGATTGGAGGAGATTGCAAAGATTAGGTTTCTATGGATCAGATAGTTGCAGAGAAGGGGAGAGCTGTAAAGACTTGAGAAATATTTTATAGAGAGGAAAGGTTATTGGGGCTGGAGGAGATTCCAGAGAAAGGAGGTTTGTATGGCCTGTATGAGTTACAGAGATAAGGACGGCGACATTGGCTGATGGAGATTTAGAATGTATCATACAGGATCGACGAGGTTATAAAGACGGGATATTTATGGATTTGGAGGACTCTCAAGACATCACACGGAATGACACAGACGCCTTTTGGCACAGAAGGGTATCATTTGGTCGATCATGACTACACCAGCTCTTCAACTGAACTCTTTGCTGAGTAATGATCTCCTCCTTCATTCACATCCTCACATTTGTTTTGTATCAAATATCATCTAATCGCCTCCTGAATGTTTCAGTCAAACATGCATCTACAACGCATCTAAGTGCATCTTAACTACTTGCGAAGATCTTTTTCCAGGTATAAATCCTCTTTCTAATTTTGACGCAGCCTTACTCCATCTTTTGATACGTTCGTTATGAGGGGCCCGCAGGAGGATTCCGGGACAGCTCTATGGTGGCTCTCAGTTTTCCCATAATTCCCCTCTGCTCTACCATCTCCCCTCTGAACCTCCAGCATTCCTCGTGGCTCGGAATTCGATTCTCCATCTGACACAAATTCTATTGTTTATCACACGAAGCAGCATTGGGGTTGTTTATCCTGCTGTTCCTATTTGAGGGACCATTCCTCAACTGGACCCAAGCCATCTTGTCTTTGCAGGGAGCCCATGGTTCAGTTTGTCATTTTCTGACCAAATTGGTGTTCCAGTCAAACCTTCCCAGCTTCATTCTTGCCCCATTGAAGGCTGCTCTCAGTCCACTAATGTTTCTCACTCTCAGTTACTTATATCATTCTCTACCATCATCCTGAACTTTACAATAAAATGATCGCTGTTCCCCAAAATCTTCCCCTACTGACACTGGATCTACTTGCCCCATCTTTTTCCAAGGACCAGGTCCAACAGTACATGTTGTCTTGGGCTGGACACATACTCCGGCAGTAAGCTCTCCTCCATGTAATCTAGGAATACTCGAACCTCGTGACCCTGCAACACCAATAACACAGTTAATATCAGTTAATATTTATTCCCTCCGTCATTTTCTTTTGGTTTCTGCCGACAGACTGTACCTCACAGTGTAATTGTATATTTTTTTGTTCTGTAGCTCCAGCCAAATTAATTGTTTCCTTGGATGGATCATCTTTGTCTTGGACTCCTAAACTAATGCTAATTTAAACCAGTACTTTTCCCTTCATCCTTTCCCTTCACTTCTATCATTTTGGAATTCTTTATCCCCAGCAATATTTGACACCCAGTCCTGCCATTCCTTGAGCCAGATTTAGACACACCAATCTGCACCTGTAACTCTACACACTCCGAGTATTAATGTCTATGCAGAGAACCTCAGATTAAGGCTTTCTTTCTTGCTCCATCTTCCACTGATAAACTTGTTGTTGTAAGTTAGTACCAAATGTATCTCCCAGTATTTTGAGAATCCTGGTAGTCTCCTCTAATATTCCTTTTTGGATCCTAAGCACAGGCCAAGTTATTTTCAATCCCTCCCAAAAAACCCCGTAAGAAATTCAGTCCCGGTTCTGTCACGTTAGCCCATCCACCTTGCACAATTGCTGCCTTCCTCAGAACCAGTCCCAGTGTCGCAGGAATCTGAAGCCCTTCCTGCTGCACCATCGTTCCAGTCACACTCTCATCTACCTAAAACTCAGAGTTCTGTTCTCACTTTGACACGGCACTGGCAGTAACCAAGGGATTGCTACATTTGAGGTCCTGCTTGCTAACTATCCACCTAGCTCCCTAAATTCTGATTCCCAGACCACTTCACCCTTCCTACCCAGATCATTCCTATCAGCATGGACGTGACCTTGGACTGCTCACTGTACCCCAGACGAATGTCCTGCAGACACAGTGACATTCTTAACCCCACTATCCTGAAATTACAGAAACACTGACATCTTCTTCAATTTCCGGAATCTCCTGTTCCTATTGTTCCTTCTTCCTTCTACCTCCGATCCTGTACAGTCAGGCTGCTTGTGGGGCCACAGACATGGCTCTGACTGCCCTCCCTTGAGCAGCCTACACCTTAATCAGCTTCCAAACTGGGAAACTGAATTGGGAGGGAGATATCACGGTATTCCTGGATTCCCTGACTGTTTCTCTTCGATTGCCTAGTCCCCCATTCCCTTCCTTATTCCAGGCTGTCATGTCTGCAGGGTGATCTGCTCTCTGTGTGCGCTATCCCCATAACTCTCAGCATCACAGAGTCTCGAGCACTGTCTGATCTCCGAGACCCCGTGTTCATCTAGGACACGAGCAGGGGCTATGAATTCCCAATGTAACAGAACATAATTTCCATCTGACAAATATGCCTTGCCATGTCGTAAAATGCAACAGTCTAGAATAACTTAAATAATTACTTAGAATGAAGTTAACATCCGGGAAATAACAATATGGTTAAGTCCCTTATTCCACTGTGGCTTACTGAGGGTAATTGACTATATTGGCACAGAATTTCACAGTGTCTCTTAATTCTGAGTTCGAACCTTACTTCAGAATTGGAAAATTAACTTTGCAGACTTACAGCAATTAACTGATAGTCGTTAATAACGGTGTATTTATCAGCCAATGAACTTACAGCCTTTTCTGTGATGGCTCTTGCACTTCTTCCAAACTCAGTGCAGGCAGGTCCCAGTAGCAGAAAGTTGTCTCTGTGACTCCCAGATACGTGTAATCCTCCAGCTTCCACTCCACTCTGCTCCCTCACAGGGTCACCGTCTCTGTGACTCCCAGGGATGTGTAATCCTCCAGCTCCCACTCCACTCTGCCCCCTCACAGGGTCACTGTCTCTGTGACTCCCAGGGACGTGTAATCCTCCAGCTCCCACTGCGCTCTGCTCCCTCACTGGGTCACCGTCTCTGTGACTCCCAGGGATGTGTAATCCTCCAGCTCCCACTCCATCCTGCTCCCTCACAGGGTCACCGTCTCTGTGACTCCCAGGGATGTGTAAACCTCGAGCTCCCACTCCACCCTGCTCCCTCACAGGGTCACTGTCTCTGTGACTCCCAGGGATGTGTATTCCTCCAGCTCCCACTCCACCCTGCTCCCTCACAGGGTCACTGTCTCTGTGACTCCCAGGGATGTGTATTCCTCCAGCTCCCACTCCACTCTGCTCCCTCACAGGGTCACCGTCTCTGTGACTCCCAGGTCCGTGTAATCCTCCAGCTCCCACTCCACTCTGCTCCCTCACAGGGTCACTGTCTCTGTGACTTCCAGGGACGTGTAATCCTCCAGCTCCCACTCCACCCTGCTCCCTCACAGGGTCACCGTCTCTGTGACTCCCAGGGACGTGTAATCCTCCAGCTCCCACTCCACTCTGCTCCCTCACAGGGTCACCGTCTCTGTGACTCCCAGGTCCGTGTAATCCTCCAGCACCCACTCCACTCTGCTCCCTCACAGGGTCACCATCTCTGTGACTCCCAGGGATGTGTAAACCTCGAGCTCCCACTCCACCCTGCTCCCTCACAGGGTCACTGTCTCTGTGACTCCCAGGTACGTGTATTCCTCCAGCTCCCACTCCACCCTGCTCCCTCACAGTGTCACCGTCTCTGTGACTGCCAGGGATGTGTAATTCTCCAGTTCCGACACCAATCTGCTCCCTCACAGGGGCACTGTCTATGCAACCCCTACTTACGTGTAATCCTCAAGCTCCCACTCCACTCTGCCCCCTCACAGGGTCACCGTCTCTGTGACTCCCAGGTCCGTGTAATCCTCCAGCTCCCACTCCACCCTGCTCCCTCACAGGGTCACTGTCTCTGTGACTCCCAGGTACGTGTATTCCTCCAGCTCCCACTCCACCCTGCTCCCTCACAGTGTCACCGTCTCTGTGACTGCCAGGGATGTGTAATTCTCCAGTTCCGACACCAAACTGCTCCCTCACAGGGGCACTGTCTATGCAACCCCTACTTACGTGTAATCCTCAAGCTCCCACTCCACTCTGCCCCCTCACAGGGTCACCGTCTCTGTGACTCCCAGGTCCGTGTAATCCTCCAGCACCCACTCCACTCTGCTCCCTCATAGGGTCACTGTCGCTGTGACTACCAGGTGTGACTCAGCCTTAATCCTCAGTGCTGATTTATATCCTCCTGCTTTGCTGCCTCTGTAACTCCCAGGTATGTTAGACTCAAGCTCCTGCTCCAAGTTGCTCCCTCATATGGTCACTCCCTCTGTGCCTCAGTGCTGGTTTCAAGCCTCCTGCTCTGCTTTTTCTCCTACTCCAAGTCCCAGTCGGTCCCGACCCTCGCTACTGATTAATATTCTCCCGCACTCTCTCAGGTTCTCTGTCCTTGTGACTCCCAGGTAATGGCAGGCCTCAAGCCTCAGCTGAGATTTATAACGTCCCATTCCGCACTGCTGCCTTACAGAATTACTGTTGTGCCTGGAAAACAGTGGAAAAGAGGAGAATTAGACAGAGCAGAGGGTGTCACAGTGATTGAGCGAGCCATATGGAATGGAACAGGTTATCTAGGGAGCTAGGCTGATCTGCAGCATCTGAAGAAGTTTGCTAGAAGATACACGAGAGTTGCATATACTGATGAAGGCAAAGGACACAGAGAGATAGTGGCTTATTCATGACGGAGCTTTGTACAGTCTAAAGGGCTTTTTCTGAGTTGATTACAGAGATGTGTATTCTTCAACAAATGCAAATTGATAGCCAGAAAGTGTCGTATGGTACTGGAGACTGTTGGATATTACAGAGTTAGAAGACTTGCAGTAACTTGGGGGTAATATAAACTTTTGGAGCACTGGTGGTGTTCAAGGACCCTCAGGACATGAGGAGGTGCAGAGAATGGGAGCATTCCAAATATTGGGATTATAGGGGCTGGAAGTCCTGAGATGTATAAGGAGGAAGAAAATTGCCAATTTAGCACATGCAACCATTGTAATTACAGAGATTTAGGAAGGGAACCTGTGCTATCATTGATTACATTTATATGGAGAGTTACAGCAGCTGAAAGGGTTACACATTTTAAAAGGGAGAGATTTTGGGTGATCAGAAGTTTAAACAAGAATAAATGAATTTCAGTGATCTCTAGCACAGATGGGAATGGAGAAGGTGAGATATTGCGAGGAACTGTCAGATTTATATGGCGGGGAGTATATAGGATATGAAAGGGAGAGCTGCATTGTCTGTATGCAGTTGCAGACATGAGGACAAGCACCTGCTGAATGGGACACAGATAACAACAGTTCCAACGGCTGGTGCAGTGGCTCAAGAAGGCAGCTCACCACCACCTTCTCAGGGACAACTCCATATCACCAATAAATGCTGGCTCAGCCAACAAAGCTCATGTTCATTAATGAATGACGTATTAAAAGATCTACAAGCAGCACTGAGGTCACTCAGGCAGGCCCTTTCAACAGTACTTCACAAACCCGGAACCACTATTCCCTGGAAGGGCAGGAGCTCCAGGTGCAGAGGAACACCAGCATTTCCAAGGTGCCCTCCAAGACATGCTTCATCCTCCCAGCACTGTGTCTGTCCCCCACACCCAAAGGACTGCAATGGGTCAGGAAGGCAGCTCCCCACCACCTTCTCCAGGGAATTACAGATGGGAAGGTAATGGGGAAACTCTGCTGTTTACAGCCAGACAGAAAAATAAATCCAGCCGTGGGTGTGAAATGAAATTTCCGTTTCAGAACAAAATGCAGAACATGGATAGAGGATTTGTCTGATTGGCACAAGGCAGAGAGTGTGAAGAAAGGGCAAGTTTTCACGATGGGAACTGGTGATGAGGGGAGTACCGCAGGGGTCAGTTTTGGGATGACACTCTGCTCATTATACATTAAGAGTCTGGACAAAGAATGTGAAGGGGTATGAGAAATGGGTTTCCAAGAAAGATCCCAGCGATGAATTTTGTGTCATATGAGGAGCAGGTGAAGTCTCTGGGTCTGCACTTGATGAAGTTTAGGCGGCGGCGGGGTAGAACCCTGTTCAAACATAGAGAATACTGAGGGGCCTGGATGGAGTGGACGGGGGCAAGATGTTTCCACCAGCAAGAGGGACTAGGGGACAAGGGCACAGCTTCAGAGTGAAGGGACGGCCCTTCAGAATAGAGATGTGGAGGAATTTATTCAGCCAGTAGGTGATGGATCAGTGGAACTCACTGCATCATGGGGCTGTGGATGCTAAGTGATTCAGTGTATCTAACTCAGAGATAGCTAGGTTCTTGATGAATAAAGAGATCAAGTGTTACCCGGAGTAAGTGAGCGATTGGGGTTGAGAAACAATTCAGCCATAAGCAAATAGTGGAATAGACCCGATGGACCGAATGGCCTAATTCTGCTCCTATACATGATGGTCTGATGGACTGCCCTTTTTCCGTAGGTTTCCAAGTGTGTAGTTATCATTTCTGGCATATTGTTTACCATACATTCCAGCACTTTCCTGATTATTGCTGTCACCACTTGGTTTCAGATCAACTCCAGAAAGCTACATCACAGAGTAACTTGAGAATCATTGTGTATAAATCTCAGAAAGGTGGCATACAGGGCCAGCAGGACACAGAGAAGGCAAAAGGAATGCTGGCATTGATTTCAAAGGGAATGGAGAATAAAAATACGGAAGGCTTGTAATAAATATAGAGGACTCCAGCCTGCCCACACTGAGAATACTGTGAACAAGTTTGGTCCCCTACCTGGAGGGAAAATGTCCTTGCATTGGAGGCAGCCCAGAGAAGGTTCACTAGGTTGTTCTTCAAAATGGAGGGATATTTATGAGAAGAGGTGGAGAAGGTTGAACTTGCAGTCGTGAAAATTTAGAAAATGAGGCAAATTTATTGATACACCGAAGATTCTTGTGTTCTTACAGATTCGGTACAGAGACATTGTTTCCCTGAGCAAGGATCTGTAACTGGAGATAAAGGGGAATACAGATACCAGAGAAGCTAACAGAGAAAAGCTGGGTTGTAGAGACTGGAGGATGTTAGCGTTCAGGTGGTTTGAGATCACTGTTGGTGGTTAGAAATCAGATAGGTTTTTGGGCTGAAAGATGTCAAGGAGATTTACAGGGTTATCAGTCCTGAAGGAGTTAGAGCGATAGTGAGGAATATAGGGACTAGAGATTACACAGATATGGGTGGTCGTTGGAGCTTCAGGAAATACAGAGATTGGGAGGGTTGTCGGGACTGGAGATTAAATAGAGATTGGTGGTAGTTGGAGCTACAGAAGTTTTAGGAGAAAGGGAGGATTGTAGGCACTGGATATTAGACAGTTGGAGTGGTAGTTGGAGCTGCAGTTTATCGAGCCCGGGAGGATTGTTGGTGCTGGGAGCTACACTGACATGGACAAAAGTTGGAGTTGCAGGAGAGAGGGAGATAGAGAGGGTTGAAGGGTCTGGATCAGTTCACACAGCCAGGGAGAAGTGTAGGGATTGGAGGAGCCAGAGATACTGAGGGTTGTAGGTCTGAAGGAGCTCAGAGAACTTGTGAGGACTGTGAAGGCAGGTTTGCAGCATTCCTATCAGTTACACAGAGATGTGGAGTGCTGTTCTGGAGGAGGTTACAGAAATCAACAGGATTGCAGATTATGGAAGATATTACAAAGGCAGTGAGCTGTAGTATTTGAGGAGGTTACAGGGACAGGATGCGTTGAGGAGTTGGAGGCTGCTACTGGTGTTAAACATGCTGCAAGGGATCAATATCCTTACAGCGATCAGGGGGATTGGAAGCTCTGGAGATAAAGAATGAGAAATGCAGTAACTGAAGAATATCACAGAGATGGGGAGGAACATATGAGGGGCATTAATCACTCAGATGTGAAAGCAGAAGTTTTCGTTAGTAGGTTTACAAAAGACGTGAAATGTGAGGCCGTTGTCCACAGTGAGGGGGATGGTCTCAGGCTGCAGTCTGAAGGTTGAGGCTGGGACAGAGTTTCAACAGAGTAATTTCAATTGATAACCAGGTAAGAGCACAGCAGGCAATGAGGGAAAACTGATGAATTAAGCTGCATTTATTTTGATGTAAAATGCCTGACAGGTCAGGCAGATGAACGCACGGCATAGATGGGAACATGGGACTGGGAAATCACAGGAATTACAGAAACACAGCTAAGGGACGGACAGGACTCACAGATCATTGTTCCAGAGGACAGATTCAACAGGAAGGATAGAAGGGGAGACAAGGAAGTAGGGGGAGTGGATCATTGAAAACATCACTGCAGCACAGAGAGGATATTCCTGAGGATCGCCCACTGAAGCTATGTTAGTGGAACTGAGAAATAAGAATGAATAGTCAGTTTGATATGACGGTATTACGGGCCCGCAGTAGTCAGCGGGAAATTGAGCAGCAAATATGTTGGAGATCTCAGATATCTGTAAGAAGGATCGGGATGTAATGGTCGGGGATTTTAACTTTCCAAACCTAGACTGGGACTGCCACAGTGTTCACAGCTGGGATGGGAGGGATTTGTTCAGTGTGTTCAAGAAAACTGTCTCAATCAGTATGTAACTGGCCCGACTGGAGAAAGGGATAAAACCTGACCTCCCCTTGGGAAACAAAGTAGTAAAAGGGGCTGAAGTGTTTGTGGGGAAGCACTTTTGCAAAGTTACCACAATTCTATTAGTTTGAAAATAGCGATGGAAAAGGACAGGCTTGGTCCACAAGTTAAAGATCAAAACTGGCCTTGCCCCAGTCCAAAAGGTATTAGGCAAGACTGTCCAAAAGTTGATTTGTGGAGGCTGTTTGCTAGTAAAGGAACGTCGGGCAAGTGGGATTCTTTCAAAAGAGAGATAAATTAAGATTTCAGGGCCAGCATATTCCTGTTAGTGTCAAGGACCATGCTGACTCAAGTGGGAAAAATTGGATGACTGGCGATATTGAGGTTTTGGTCAAGACAGAAGGGGACACATGTCATATACAGCCAGCTGGATTAAGTCAATCCCTTGAAGAACATTGTGGATGTAGTATTACTCTAAAGATGGAAACCATGAGGGCGTAAAGGGGAATGACAGGGCTTTGGCAGAAAAGGTTCAGGAAAATCCAGAGAGATTCTACTAGTATATTAACAACAGAAGAATAACTCGGGACAGAATGTGACCCCTTAAAGATTAATGAAGCCATCAGTGTGTGAACCCACAGGAAATGGGTGTGATCCGAAACAAACACTTCGCGACAGAACTTACTGTGGAAAACACACTGGAAAGCAGGGAAATAAACAGTGATGCTTTCAAAAGAGTCCACATTGGAGAACAGGAGGTGGTGAAGGTTTTCAAACACATTAAAATTAGACAACTCCCTAGGAACTAATCAAGTATATCCCAGGACATTGAGGTAAGTTAGGGAAGAAACAGACAACGATTGTTCTATCACTGACAGCCACGGGTGGTGGGCTGGGTGACTGGAGGTTGCCTAATGTTGTGCCAGTATTTAGGAATGGCTGCGACCGAAAGCTGGGGACATAAACGCCAATTAGCTTGATGTCAGTCGTGCCAATGTCGTCGGAAGCAATTCCACGGGACAGGACTTACATGCATTTGGAAAGGCAACGATTGATTAGGGATAGTCAGCATAGCTTTGTGCATACAAAGTCATGTCTCTCAAACTTGATAGAGTTTGTTGAAGAGGTGACCAAGGAGATTGAAGAAGGCAGAGCAGTAGACGTTGTCTATCCTGACTTCAGCAAGGCCTTAGACAGGGTTTAGCGTGGTGAACTGGTTAGTAAAGTTAGATCACATGGGATCAGGGCTAACGAGACAAACAGACACAAAATGGGCTTGACAGTAGGAGACAGAGGATGGTGGGAGAGGGTTGTTGTGCAGACTGGGGGGCCTCTGACCAGCGGTGTGCCATAAGGATTGGTGCTGGGGTCACGCATGTGTATTATTGACATAAACAAGAATATATGAATTATTGTTAGTAAGTTTGTGGATAGTAAAATAAGAGTTATAGTGGGCAGAGAATACAATTATCAAAGGTGATCTTAACCAATTGAGCAAGTGGGTTAAGAAATAAAAGATGGAGCTGAATTCAGGTATTTGATTTTGTTAAGACAAAACAGGGACGACGAATACAATTAATAGCAGAGCTCTGGACTGTGTAGTCGAGCGGAGAGAGACCAAGGGCTGCATTTACATTGTTCCTTGGAAGTGCCATCACAGGTTTTTTTTTTAGACTATTAGATTAGATTACAGTGTGGAAACAGGCCCTTCGGCCCAACAAGTCCACACCAACCCACCGAAGCGCAACCCACCCAGACCCACTCCCCCACATTTACTCCTTCGCCTAACACTACGGGCAATTTGGCATGGCCAATTCACCTGACCTGCACATTTTTGGATTGTGGGAGGAAACCGGAGCACCCAGAGAAAACCCACGCAGACACGGGGAGAATGTGCAAACTCCACACAGAGAGTCGCCTGAGGCTGGCGCTATGAGGCTGCAGTCCGAACCACTGTGCCACCGTGCCGCCCACGACAGGAAGGAGAAAAGCAGATTAGGCAGACTAGCCCTCATGGGTCAGAGCATTGAGGACATGAGTTGGTCCATCATGATCCGGCTGTATCAGACATTGCTGGGTCTCCAGTTGGAGCACTGTATCGAATTCTGATCATCCTGATTTAGGAAGCATATTCTGAATCTGCAAATGGAGCGAAGATTGATGAAGATGTTACTGATACTGCAGGGTTTGACAGAAACAGAGAGGCTGGATAAGCTGGAAAGCAACATGGGTGAAATTAGATAGATTTGGCAGATAAGGTTAAGGAGAATCCAAAAAAGATTCTACTGCATACAAGTACAAAAAAACTACTAGAGAGACAATAAGGCCCCTCAAAGATCAATGAGGCAATCTATGCCTGGAAACACAGGAGATGGCCGCGACCTGAAATGAATATTTCATGTCAGAAAGTACTGTGGACAAAGATTAGGAAACAAAAGAAAGAAACAGTGATGTGTTGAAAAGAGTCCCCATTACTGAAGAGGTGGTGATGGAGGTCTTAGAACACAAAGGTAGAGAAAGCCCTAGGTCCTGAACAAGTGTATTCCAGAACATTGTGGCAAAGTGGCAGTGGGGAATGTGGCAGAGATTTGTATCATTATCTTTCTATTCCCATTGGGTGTAGCTGGCTGAGGGGTGACCGTATAAAGGTTTATAAAAACATGAGGGATATACGTAGGGTGAATGGTGAAGGTCTCTACCCCAGGGTAGGGGAATCCATAACTAGAGGACATAAATATGAGGTGGGAGAGGAAATACTTAAAAACGACCAGAGGAGAACATTTTTACACAGAGAATGGTGCACATATTGAATGAGCTGCTGCTGTAGTGGTAGAGAAAAGTACAATTCCATCACGGAAAAGACATTTGGGCAGGTAAATGGAGAGGAGAAGGTTTGACGGGATAGGGACCAAACGCAGGCAAATGCAAATCCTTCAGGAACTGTGGTCAGCATGGACTAGTTGGATCAAAGGAACCATTTCTGATCTGCATGGTTTTTTCTCCAGTTATTGGAGGAGGAGACGACTGAGATAAGGCATGTTTAGGCACTGAAGCAAGTTACAGCGATGGATATGGTAATCTAGAATGCAGTATATTTCAAATCTGTGGAGGGACTATCAGGAAGGGAGGAGGTTACAGGGACAGGAACTGTTATAGGAGTTAAAAATTATTGAAGAGACTGGTCCATGAGACATTGTAAATGTACAGTGTTGGAGAGAGAACACAGAACAGAAAGATCCCAGGCAGCATTCCCACCCACTCATGGGAAGCCTGCCTTCCCCTCTGTTATACTGATGTTCACTAAGACATCACAGGCCTGGATAGATATCTGTGACACTCCCGATGCTGTCTCAGTTCAACAAAACTTACAGTAGGGGTGGTGATTGTCTTGGGGTGTATCTGTACTGTGCTCCCCCTCCAACACTGTATCTAAGTCATGTCTTGTTCGCCGATGTTTGGAACCCTCTCGTTGCTCTCTGCTCTGTTCACTGTGAGTGATGTTACCTCACTGCAGGATTTATTCAAGGTTCCAGATCTCCCTGCCCTTTGTCTCTCTGGCTGACCACCCATCTTCAATGTGGTGATGAACAAGATACCCAGTAGTTGGGAAGTCTATTTTTCCTGATTACCTGCAGGAGATAGAAAAATAGGCAGAATGGGAAATTAGACTGATGTAGTGAGGATTACACATAGAGAATGGCAGTGAGTCCCACAGAGATCTGGAAAATCCCAGTCTCCATTCCTGGCCTGTGCTGTTGTGTCTCTGTGGAGTGGAGAATTCTGTTGGCTCAGGATCTGGAGTAGATCTGTAAAGGTGAGAGACACTGACAGAGGCAGAAATTGGACCGACACAATGAGGGATACCACATGGAGAGATACTAAGTGATATCACCAGAGTGCAGGAAGGTATCAGGATCAAACAATCATGAAGGAAAAGCAGGTTTAGCTCCATGATGCACTGGTATCAGTGTTCAGGGATGAATAGCCTGTGAGCAGGCGAGGTGAAGGTCTAGTGGTGTTATTGCTAGAGCATGTATCCAAAACCTCAGCTAATGTTCGGGGGAGGAAGGTTTAAACCCCACCATCTGAAATGGTGGGATCTGAAATAAATTATTTTAAAAATAGTAATTGACAATCTAAAAATACCATAACAGATGTACAATAGATCCAAATACTTCGCCTTTCAAGAAGGACATCTGCCTATCCTCACGTGGTCTGCATGACATCCCCACAGCAAACGTTTGCCTCTCAATTACCCTCTGAAATGGCCGAGCAAGTTACTCCGCTGAACGGCAGCTAGGGCTAGGCAAGAAAGGCTGGTTAGCCAGAGACATCCATTTCCCATACTTGACTTTTTAAAGAAATCCACTCCGATGGTCCCACTGAAACTGTGCTGGGGCCAGTGTCCTGGCCAATCATGTCGGTAGGTTTATGGACAGGACTTTAAACTGACAGAGAGGACGCAGGGACAGGGTTCAGATGAAAGGAGCTTTCCAGATCCAAAGAGAAAAGGTGACGCATTAGAACAGCATGGGGAATGTGGCCGTAAACAAGTAGAAAGGAACAGGGTGGGACAGAGTTTATCTAAAACTATACATCAGCGAATCGATTTGTGACAGGAAATTGTGGGAAAGAATAAATTACGTATTTTTTGGAATGGACAAAGTCTCTTCAATAAGGTGGATGGATTTGTGACACAGAGGTGAAAGAAATTTAAACACCAGAGATACGTGGTGACAGGGCGAACAAAAGGTGAACAGGAATATTCAATAGTTCACAAACTTGCAGAAACTCGGTCAACATGGGTAAAGCTAACAATAATGGATACCAAAGGCATTACAGAGGAAGCATTTGGCTGCAGATCATGAAGTAGAGTCAGTCTGAATGTAAATTCTGGCTACTACTTGCCAAGGAAACAAGCAGTAGAACAGTTTTAGCCACCGAACAGTATTTCATTGCTCATCACTGCATTAACCAGGAACTCATTGGAATTTTTTTAATAAGGGCATTGTGATCATTTCGGAAAACTTCAATATTTGTATAATCTGGGACAACACACGGTCAACATTGATATTGGAAAAGGAGTTCGGTTAATTTTTTTCAGTGTTTCTTTGAAAAGCACATTGTGCAACTGTTCAGGAACATAACTATCGCAGAACGACTGTGTAATGAAACTTAGTGAATGAGTAATGTCACCTGCAGACATCCTTCGGGAAATTGTGATAAAGTGCAGTTTAAATAAATATAGTTTTAAAGCGAATCACAGAAAGGACAAGCTACAACTAGAAACAAAAATAGCCAATGACATGTTTGCGAGAGGAGAACTGACCAAGGTAAACAGGCTAAACTGACTGAAACATGTGCCTGTAAATGGACAGCAGAATATATTTGAAGGAACAGTGTAAAACACTCAACAGAAGGACATTCCACTTAAACAGTAAAAACCTCAGCAAGAAATCCCCACTAGTCCCGCACTCAGGACATAAGGGATCATACTAGATTATGAGGCTGAGAAGATCACCAAAAAGTACTTAAAATCCTGAAGTGAGAGAGTGTTTTAGGAGTAAATGTTAAACAGTTTGCAAACGGTCTGCTAGCAGGAGGTGGGCTGTGTGAAGGGGGACCATGGTCAGGGTTTATTGACACGATAGGAACAGGGAGAGGTGAAAGTGCTGGAGGTGGTGAGAGTGTTACAGAGAGTGGTCCAGGGAGTGGTCAGGGTGTCACAAAGCCAGGACGGATTGCTGCAGCTGGAGGGGTTTGCAGAGGGGCGGAGGGACATAGGTATTTTTATTTATTCATTCATGGGATGTGGGTGTCACTGCCTGGACTAACATTCTTTGATCCAACTGCTAATTACCCAGAGGGTAGCTCAGAGTCAGCCATATTGCTGTGGGTCTGGAGTCAAATGTTGGCCAGACCAGGTTAGAATATTTAATGCTCTTCCTTAAAGGAAGTAAGTGACGAGAGGAGTTCTTCCTCTTGATCAACAATGTTTTTATGGTGGCCCCACCAATGTCTTTTACAGATACAACATGACATCCCAACTCTTACTCTTAATGCTCTCCCCAATGAAGGTAACCATCCCAAAGGCCTGCTTCACCAGCCTGTCTATCTGGGACACCACATTCAAAGAACTGTGTACCTGCATCCCGGGGTCTCTAACTGACAACACTACCCAGGGCCCGAACATTAACTGTACAAGTCCCACCCTGGATTGTTTCACCAAACTGGAACACCTCACCTTTATCTAATTAAACTCCATCTGCTATTCTTCAGCCCACTATCCCAGTAGTACTGTTCATCCTGTTGTCTTATAGATAACTTTCTCCACTATCCACTTTACCACCAATTTCAGTGACATACAAAACAATTACTTACCAGGAAACCAATATTCCCATCCAAACCATTTATCCAAATGACAAACAACAGGGGACCCACTCCACCGCTGGTCACATGCCTCCAGTCAGAAAAACAACATGTCTCCCACCACCCTCTGTCTCCTACCATCAAGCAAATTTTGTATCCAGGTCACTAGCTCCTCCTGAATGCCATATCCTTTTTACACTGATCTGAGCTTATTACCCAGTTTACCAGAGAGAACACAGAATGCAGAACAGTTCAGCCCAAGACCCTTCGGCCATGATTTCATGCCAACCTTTTATACGACTGTAAGATCAAACTAACCTATATATTCTTCATTTTACTATTATCCATGTATCTGTCCAAGAGTCTATTGAATGTCCCGAATGTGTCTAATTTTACCACCACCATTGGCAGTCCATCCAACCACCTACCATTCTCTATCCTCTTATCCATCCTCCATTCACCTTAAAATTATGCCGCCTTGTAATAGCCATTTATGTCATAGGAGAAAAAGTCCCTCACTATTCACTCACTCTGTGCATCTCATCAACTTGTTCACCTCTACCAAGACACCCCACCCCCTTCTTCACTCCAATGAGAAAAGCCTTATCTCCCTCAATTTTTCTCCATAAGAAATGCCCTCCATTCCAGTTAGCATCTTGGTAAATCTCCAGTGTCCGCTCTCTAAAACTTGCACGTCCTTCCTGTAAAGATGGGACGAGAAATGAACACAATATTCCAAGTGTGGTCTCACCAGGTCGCTATAAAGATGCAGTAAAACCTCACTGCTCTTGAAATCAATCCCCTTGCTAAGAAAAGCCAACACACCATATGACATTTTAGCAACCCTATCAACGTGCGTGGCAACTTTGAGCGATCTATGGACATGGACGCCATGATCTCTCTTTTCCTCCACAATGCCAAGTATTTTGCCTTTTAACGCTGTATTCTATATTCAGGTTCGACCTTCCAGAATGAACCACTTCACACTTTTCCAGATTGAACTCCATCTGTCACTTCCAGCCCAGCTCTGCGTCCTGTCAATGTCCCATTGCAACCTACAACAGCCCTCCACATTCCCCACCACTCCACCAACCTTCATGTTATTGGCAAACTTACTAATCCACTCTCCAACATCCACATCCAAGTCATTTACAAAAATCACAGAGAGCAGAGTCCCAGAGCTGATTGTTACAGAACCCCACTGGACACTGAGCTCCAGGCTCAAAACTGTCCATCTGCCGCCATACTCTGTCTTCACTGGGCCATCCGATCCTGCATCCAGACAGACAGATTTCCCTGTATCCCAATCATCCTTCTTTTCTGAATGAGCCATCAACGTATTCTGTCATATCCTCAAAGAATTCAATAAGGTTTGTGAGGGATGACCTGCCCCTCACAAACCCATGCTGTCTCTAATTTAACTATGGCTTTCCAAGTAGTCATAAATCCTTTCTTTAGAGTCCTCGCCAATAATCTGCACACCACATACATTAGACCAAATCTGTAATTTCCAGAATTCTACCACTGTAATATGGTCCAGACGCTACAAATCTTCTCTCCTCTGCCTTGATCCCCAGAAGGGCACTGGAGGGTGGTGGGGATTACAGAGTCAGGGAGGAATATCAGGACAGGAGGATTTTGCAGATATTAGGAGGGTTGCAATGCCAAAAGGAGGCTTCAGTAATTGTGAGGTTTCATGGTGATGAAGGCATTTGAGGAGGGAGGGAGGGAGGATTGTAGCGAAATGAGAGGTTTCACAATTTAGGTGTTTTGTTAGGGCTGTAAGAGGTTACTGAGTCGGGGAGGTTTAAGCACTGGTGGATATTACAGAAACATGTGGTTTTGGTTGCAATGGCAGGAAGAGGATTCAGGAAGCTGGAGAGTATGGGGTCTGAACGAGGTTACACAAATAGGAAGAGTTTTAAGGAGTGGAGATGTTTACAGTGACAGCAATGGTCTGATCTGGAGCAGAGGACCCAGATTGGGAGGGACGTGGGGACTGGAGGTGGTTTCACAGGGAGGGAGGACCATAGACCCACAGGAGCTTACAGAAATGTGGAGAGTTGTAGGGCTGACGGGCTCATGGAGTTGGGAATGTTGGGAGGGATAGAGAAGTTTACAGGGATAAGGATGTTTGTCGGACAGGGCTGGATTACACAGACAGGGACTGTTTTAGGAAGCTGAGCAGATAACAGAGATAAAGAGGTTTGTATCATCTGGCGGAACAAACAGAGATATGGGAGGGTCATCGTGACTGAAGATGTTTATAGATATAGGAAAGCTTAGGTTCTGGGGGTTATTTAGACATGGAGGCTGTGAAATCTGGATTCTTTTTTGAGAGATTGGGTAGCAAGTTTGGTTGGAGACAGTTTCACAGATAAGGGAGCATAGCACAAACAGAAGGAAGTTCCTGCGGTAGGGAGTGTTCGAGTGGAGAGTGATGTTTATACAGATAGGAGTGTAAGAGCTTCAGAAGGTTATGGAGACGAGTAAATGTTTAGAGATACAGGAGGATCTTACATTGACAGGGTGGGTGATAGTCATGGGAGGATGTTACATTGTTAATGAGTCTTGCAGGAACAGGATCGGGAGAGGCACAGGCATTGGAGTGGGATCTACAGATCGGGAGTGTTGCAGGGACCTGAGAGGATAACACAGATAGGGATAGTGATAGGGTCTCCACAGACTAATGGCGTTTTAGGGACTGGAAGAGGCTTGTTAGAGAGGGAGGGCTGGAAGACTGCAGGAGATTATGGAGAGTTGAAGAGTTGGAGCAGTTCACAGAGGGAGGGTTCTCCAACAGGAGTAGGTCACAGATAGTGAGGGATGTGTGGCCTGAGAAAGTTAAAGAGAGGGAGAGCTTTCGGGTCCGGAAGAGATTACACTGACAGGGACAGTTGAAGAGACTGGAGCAAAAATGCATGGAGAAGGTTACACAGATAGGGAGGGATGTAGGGACTGACGGTGAATACACAGACATGGAGGGTTGTATTGTTAGACAGAGCTTAGAGAGAAAGGGACTGTTGTAGGGATTTACACAGATAGGGAAGGTTGTGCTTTTGGAGAAGGTTACACTGATACAGACAGTGTTCGGGAGTCTTTAGTAGACTACAGAGGAGCTCAGACAGAATGTATTATGGGGAGTGGAGGAGATTACAGACACAGAGATGGCTGTCGTTTTGAAAAGAGGTTCTACAGATGCTCAGTGCTGTAAGGCTGGAGGGAGGGTACAATAATAAGGGTTTCCTACACTCAATGACTTTTTTGATATAGAGAAAGTCTCCGAACAGGACTGTCAAAAGGAAGTATAGACAGTCCAGATGAGTTTACAGAGATATAAATGTTTTTTGGGGTTTCAGGATGGAACAGTGATTGAGAGTGCCGTACCGAATGACAATAGTTATAGAGAGGGTTCTAAAAGCAGGAAGAGGTGACAGTCATATCGATCTTTGTAAGGACTAGAGAAGCTTACATCGCCAATGAATGTTTTAGAAACTGTTGGAGATTACACATATAAGGACAGTATTGGGGATGAGGCAAGGTTCAAGAGACAGGGATGGTTGACAGGACTGGACAATAACCTGAATAGAATCTCCACAGTGTGGAAACAGGCCATTCGGCCCAACACATCCACACCAACCCCTCTAAAGAGAATCCTAACCAGACCCATCCCTCTCCCTGTCCAATAAACCCTGCATTCCTCATGGTGAACTCACTTAAATCACACTTGCCTGAATACTACAGTCAATTTATGATGGCCAATCATGTATCGTGCAAATGTTGGACTATGGCAGGAAACCAGAGCACCTGGAATAAACCCACACAGTCGGGGAGAGAACATGCAAAGTCCACACAGACAGTCGGCCAAGGCTGGAATTGAAGCCAGTTGACAGGCACAGTGAGGCTGATTATACAGAGCACTGCAGAGATTGGACTAGGTCACAAAGTTCACAAGGGTTTATTGGAACAGGAGGAAAATATAGTCAGGAACAGGAGAAGCTTACATAGATGGTGTCCATGAGAGGGACTGGAGGAGGTTAACGCAATAGGGAGGGTTGTGCATTCTCTCGACAATTAGAGGTAGGGATGGTTGGGGAGACTGGATGAAGTTAGTCATACTCAGAGTTGTACACACTCTGAGTAAGGGCAGATGGAGTTTACTTCTGATCACTGTGAGGTAATGCACTGTGGGAAGTCTCATAACCGAAGGATATACATCATGAAGGGTAGGTCCTCCTGGAGTACTGAGTAACACCGGGACCGTGGTGGGCAAGTCCCTGGATGTCTGAAGGTGTCAACACAGGTTGACAGGGTGGGGAAGGCACCTGAACTGGGAGCAGGAGGGGGACCCACATCCTGATGGGGCGAATTGTTAGAGCTGCTTGAGAGGATATAATCTAATCTGGCAGGGTGTTGGACCTTAAACAGTGATTAGGCCAGAAGGAAGATTGAGGTTGGTGCACGAGTTAAAGACAACAATTTCAGCAGACAAGGCAGGCAAGAACATAGCAGGAAATGGGGGAGGGGGACTTGATGATTAAACTGCATTTATTTCAATGAAAGGGGCCTGACAGCTAAGGAAGATGAACTCAGGGCATGGATTGGAACATGGGACTGGGATATTATAGTTATTACAGAAACACAGCTGAGGGAGGGGCAGGACTGGCAGTTCATTGTTTCAAGGTAGAGATGCTACAGGAAGGGGAGGCAAGAGAGGACGTGTGGTGGTGGGTTTTCATTGCATGAATCATTACATCAGTACCTAGAGAGGATATTCCTGTGGGATCACGCAGTGACACTATGTTAGTGGAACTGAGAAATAAGAATGGGTCATCACTCTGACACGATTGTCCTACTGACCCCGAATAATCAGCGGCAGACTGAGGAACAAACATATCAGGAGATCTCAAATATCAATCATAATAATAGGGCTGTTATGGTTGGGGTTTTTAAACTTTCCGAACCTCGACTGGGACTGCCAGTGTTCAGTGTTTGCAAGGGAGGAATTTGGTAATTGCGTTCCAGATAACTCGCAATCAATATGTAAATGGCCAGAAAAGAGAAAGGGGCAAAACCTGACCTCCACTTGGGGAAACAAGGTGAGAAAAGGGACTGAGGTGTGAGTGGGAAAGCATTTTGCCAAAGTGACTCAAGTCTATTAGTTTGAAAATAGCGATGGAAAAGGACAGGGCTGGTCCACAGGTTCATGTTATAGAATGGGGCCAGACTAATCTTGATAATATTAGCCAGGAACTCTCAAAAGGTGTTTGGGGAGTCTATTTGCAGGGAAAGGGAAGTCTGGCAAGTGAGAATATTTTAAACGTGAGATAAATTGAGCGATCACCACCTGCATGTTCTTGTTTGTGTGCAGGTCAATGCTGACAGCATTTGGAAACATTGGCTGTCTATTGAGGGTCTGGTCAAGGAAAAGGGGGCACATGTCAGGTATAGCCAGCTGGATCAATGGAATCCCTGAGGATCACAGGGACTTTAGGAATACACTTTGGGTAGAAATCAGGATTGCAGAAAGTGCACATGCAATAGCCTTGGCAGAGAATGATAAGGAGAATCCAAAAGTGATTGTATAAATATATTGAGTAAAAGAGTAACTCGAGACAAAATGCTGTCCCTTAAAGATCAATGAGACCATTGGTGTGTGGAATCTCAGGATATGTCTAAGACCGTGAACACATTTTTTACTCCAGAACTTATTGTGGACAAAGACTGGGGAACTCCGGGAACAAGAGTAATACGTTAGACCACATTTGGAGTTCTCTGCAATTCCAGTATCCCCGCTATAGGAAGGATGGTGTGAAAGTTGAAAGCGCTCAGAAAAGATTGACAAGATGTTGCCAGGGTTGTTGTTGAATAGGCTGGGATTATATTCTCTGGAGCATCGGAGACTGAGGGGTGACGTGACAGAGGTTTATATAAATATGAGATATATGGATTGGGTAAACAGTCAAGGTCTTTTCCCAGGGGTTCGAGATCCACACCTAGAGAGCAGAGGTTTAAGGTTAAAGGAGAAAGGTTTAAACGGCACTGAAGGGATAGCTTTTTTATGCATACGGTGGTGTGTGTATGTCATGAGCTGAGAGAGAAAGTAGCAGATACTGATACTATGACAACATTTAAGAGATATTTGGATGTGTATATGAATAATATCATAATAAGTACATGGGCCAAATGCTGGTAAATGGGATGGATTTATTTACATCTTCTGGTCAGCATCGACGAGTTGGACTGAAGGGTCTGTTTCCATGCTGTACATCTCTATGATTTGAAATGTGTGCATGTTATAGAGGTTTTTAAAACACAAAGCTATGGAAAGCACCAGGAACTGATTAAGTGTATCACAGAACATTGTGGAGCCCCGAGCAAAGATATTTGTACCATTGATAGCCATGTGTGATGTGCTGGAAAGGCTGGAGGGTGGCATAGTGGACAGTGAAGACGTTGTAATCCAGGATAAAGCGGATGGCCCTCAGGACAACTCCATACAACCCTGTCACGGTAGACGCTGCAAGATGTGTCAGATTGTGGACATAGATACCACTATTACACGTGGGAAAACCTCCCACCTTGCACATGGCAGGTACTCATGTGACTCAGCCAACATTGTCTATCTTATACGTTGCAGGCAAGGATGCCCGGAGGCATGGTACTTTGCGGAAAGCGAGCAAAGGCTACGACAACGGATGAATGGGCACCGCACAACGATCAACAGACAGGAGTGTTCCCTCCCAGTTGGGGAACACTTCAGTGGTCCAGGACATTCAGCCTCGGACCTTCGGGTGACCATCCTCCAAGGTGGACTTCGGGACAGGCAGCAGAGGAAAGTGGCCAAGCAGAGACTGATAGCTAAGTTCGGTACCCATAGGGAGGGCCTCAACTGGGACCTTGGGTTCATGTCACATTACAGGTGATCACCATTGCACTACACACACACAGATATTCCTACACACATCCTGCACTCTCACATACACATGGACACAGGTACACACAGACGCGCACACAGACACCCACACACACCCTAAAAGACACACACACTCCCACACTCACACATGCACCCCCTCACAGACTTAAGACACTCTGCACTCACTACAACACACTTTCTCACACTCACAACCCCCACCCCAGACAGACATACACAGACAGACAAAGACCCACATGCACACATATATTTTGTGGGGTGAATTTGTACTTGCAGGATTACATTGTACTTTGTTCAAAAACTACATGCATTCATGTAGAACTCTGAGCTTAAAAACTGCATGAATTTATGTCAAACTCTTATCTCACTTTTTAGATTAGAATCAATCTAAATATCATGGCATAGACAGAGAACACAGGGGACCAACACCTTCAACATATTGTCTAGCTATCACCATTGTTAACAGCTAACCCGAGAATGCAACTTTAAAAAAAAGTTTTGTGATTTACACATGAAAGAAGTGAAACTATCACTGTATTCTAACCGATGAAAGGCTTAACAGACAATCAATTTTTCAATGTATAATGTCAGTTACATCACTGTAAATTTTTGCTATACATTCTGTGTTACGATCGAGCTCTCCACTATCACCTGATGAAGGAGCGTCGCTCCGAAAGCTAGTGTGCTTCCAATTAAGCCAGTTGGACTATAACCTGGTGTTGTGTGATTTTTAACTCTCTTCAATAAGGTAGATTGATTTGTGACACAGAGATAAAAGAAATTTAGACACCAGAGAGACGTGGTTACAGGGCGAACAAAAGGTGGGCATAAATATTCAATGGATCACAACCTTGTGGAAACTCAGGCAAAATGGGTAACGCTAACAATAATAGATAAGAAAGGCAGTACAAAGAAATCATTTGACCTCGGATCATGAAGTAGAGTCATTCTGAATGTAAATTCTGGCTACTACTTGCCAAGGACACAAGGAGCAGAACAGTTTTAGCCACCGAACAGCATTCCATTGCTCATCACTGCATTACACAGGAACTCATTGGAATTTTTTAACAAGGGCATTGTGATAATTTTGGGAAACTTCAATATTCCCATAATCTGGGACAGTCACACTAACAACAGTGAATTGGAAGAGTAGTTCAGAGAATTTTTTTCAGTGTTTCTTTGAATAACAAATTGTGCAACTGGCTACGGACATAACTATCTCAGAGCTACCTTTGTGTGATGGAACTTCGTGAATGAGTAATTTCACCTGGAGAGATCCTTCGGGAAACTGTGATAAAGTGCATTTTAAAGAAATATAAAGTTTTAAAATGAATCACAGAAAGGACATGCTCCAACTAGAAACAAAAATAGCCAATGGCATGGGTTTGAGAGGAGAACTGACCAAGTTAAATGGGCTAAACAGACTGAAATCTGTGCCTATAAATGAACAGTGGAAAACATTTGAAAGGATAGTGTAAATCACTCAACAAAAGAACATTCCACTGAAACAGACAAAACCTCAGCAAGGAATTCCCACCGGCCCCTCACTCAGGACAAAATGTATCATATTAGATTATGAGGCTTAGAAGATCACCAAAAAGTACTTGAAATCCTGAAGTGAGAGAGTGTTTAGGAGTAAATGTTAAAGGGATTGCAAAGGGTCTGCTAGCAGGAGTTGGGCAGTGGGAAGGGTAATCGTTGTCAGGGTTCAATGTCACAAAAGGAACATGGAGAGGTGAAGGTGCCAGAGGTGGTAAGAGTGTTACTGAGAGTGGTCAGGGCCTGAACGATGTTACAAAACAAGTGCGGATTGCTGCAGCTGGAGGGGTTTGCAGAGGTAGGGAGGGACATATGTATTTTTATTTATTCTTTCATGGGATGTGGGTGTCACTTTTAATTACCCAGAGGACAGCTCAGAGTTGGCCATACTGCAAGGGGTCTGGAGTCACATGTTAGCCAGGCCAGGTTAAAATGTCAGATGGTCTACACAAAAGGAGGTCAGTGAACCAGATGAGTTCTTCCCACTGATCCACAATGCTTTTATGGTGACCTGACCAATGTCTTGTACAGATACAACATGACATCCCAAATCCTACTCTCAATGCTCTCCCCAATGGAGGTAACCATCCCAAACGCCTACTTTACCAGCCTGTCTACCTGTGACACCACTTTCAAAGAACTGTGTACCTGCATCCCTGGGTCACAGACTGACAACACCACCCAGGGCCCGAACATTAACTGTACAAGTCCCGCCCTGGTTTGTTTCACCAAAATGGAACACGTCACATTTATCTAATTAAACTCCATCTGATATTCTTCAGCTCACTATCCCAGCAGTACTGGTCATCCTGTTGTATCACAGATAACCTTCATCACTGTCCTGTTTACCACCAATTTCAGTGTCACCCAAAAAACTTATTTAACTTACTTAACAATATTCCCATCCAAACCATTTATCCAAATGACAAACAACAGTGGGCCCACTCCACCGCTGGTCACATGTCTCCAGTCAGAAAAACAACATGTCTCCCACCACCCTCTGTCTCCTACCATCAAGCCCAATTTTCTGTCCAGTTGACTAGCTCCTCCTGAACGCCATAACCTTTTACACTGATCTGAGCTTATTACCCAGTTTACCATACGACACGTAGAACACAGAACAGTACAGAACAAGACCCTTCGGCCATGATGACATGCCAATCTTTTATCCAACCATAAGACCAAAAATACAAGTGGCAGATAGAGTTTAATTCAGATAAATGCGAGGTGCTGCATTTTGGGATAGCAAATCTTAACAGGACTTATACAATTAATGGTAAGGTCCTAGGGAGTGTTGCTGAACCAAGAGACCTTGGGGTGCAGGTTCATAGCACCTTGAAAGTGGAGTCGCAGATAGATATGATAGTGAAGAAGGCGTTTGGTATGCTTTCCTTTATTGGTCAGAGTATTGAGTACAGGAGTTGGGAGGTCATGTTGCGACAGTACAACACATTGGTTCGGCCACTGTTGGAATATTGCGTGCAATTTTGGTTTCCTTACTATCGGAAAGATGTTGGGAAACTTGAAAGGCTTCAGAAAAGATTTACAAGGATGTTGCCAGGGCTGGAGGATTTGAGCTATCGGGAGAGGCTGAACAGGCTGGGGCTGTTTTCCCTGGAACATCGGAGGCTGAGGGGAAACCTTATAGAGGTTTACACAATTATGAGGGGCATGGATAGGGTAAATAGACAAAGTCTTTTCCCTGGGTTTGAGGTGTCCAGAACTAGAGGGCATAGGTTATAGATGAAAGGGGAAAGATATAAAAGAGACCTAAGAGGAAACTTTTTCATATAGCGGGTGGTATGTGTATGGAATGAACTGCCAGAGGAAGTGGTGGAGACTGGTACAACTGCAACCTTTAAGAGGTATTTGGATGGGTATATGAATAGTAGGGGCTTGGAGGGATATAGACCGGGTGCTGGCAGGTGGGACTAGATTGGGTTGGGATGTCTGGTCAGCATGGACAGGTTGGACTGAAGTGTCTGTTTCCATATTGTACATCTCTTCGACTCGAACTTCCATACCCTTCGTTTTATTATCATCCATGTCCTCATACATCTAATTTTACTGCCACGCTGGCAGTGCATT
Organism: Chiloscyllium punctatum; assembly: GCF_047496795.1. NCBI lineage: Eukaryota > Metazoa > Chordata > Chondrichthyes > Orectolobiformes > Hemiscylliidae > Chiloscyllium > Chiloscyllium punctatum. The sequence continues at coordinate 316,734 of NW_027309876.1, forward strand.
CCACTCAGCCACCACTCTGTATGAAACGAACCTACCTCTGAAATCTCCCCTTAACCATCCACTAACCACCCGAAAATTATACCCCCTTGTAATAACTATTTATATGAGGGTAAAAAATCTCTCTCTCTCTATTCACTCGATCTCTGACTTTCATCACCTTGTTCACCTCTACCAAGTCACCCCTCACCCTCCTTCACTCCAATGAGAAAAGCCTTAGCTCCCTCAAACTTTCTTCATAATACATGCCCTCCAGTACAGGCAGCATCCTGGTAAATCTCCTCTTTACCCTCTCTCAAGCTTCCACATCCTTCCTGCAATGAAGGGAACAAAACTGAACACAACATTCCAAGTGGGATCGAACTAGGTCTCTATAGAGCTGCAGCATAACATCACGGCTTTAAAACTCAATCCCCAAACTAATGAAATCCCACACAATATATTGCTTCTTAACAAGCCAATCAGCTTGGGTGGTTACTTTGAGGGATCTATGGACCTGGAACCCAAGATTCCTTTGCTCCTCCACACTGCCAAAGATCCTGCCTTTAACTCTGTATTCTGAATTCAAATTTAATCTTCAAAATGAATGACTTCACACTTTTCCCACATTGAACTCCATCTGCCACTTCTCAGCCCAACTCTGCATCCTGTCAATGTTCCATTGCAACCTACAACAGCCCTCCACACTATCAACCACTCCACCAGCCTTTGTGTCATTGGGAAACTAACCCCTCTTTCAATCACACATCCAAGTCATTCATAAACTCACAAAGAGCAGAGGTCCTGTAACCTCTCCTTACAGAAAACCACTGGTCACTAAGCACCAGGATGAATGCTTTCCATCTATCATCACCCTCTGTCTTCTGTGGGCCAGTAATCCTGTATCCAGACAGACAGGTTTCCCTGTACCCCATGCCTCTGTACTTTCTGAATGAGCCATAAAGATGTTTTGTCACATTCTCTAAACATTCAATAAGACTTGTAAGGCATGACCTGCCCCTTACAAAACCATGCTGACTATCTCTAATCAAACTATGGTTTTCCAAGGAATAATAAATCCTGTCTCCCAGAGTCCACTCCAATAATCTGCACACCACAGACATAAGACTGACAGGTGTTCAATTCCCAGGATTATCCCTATTCCCTTTCCTGTACAAGGGAATAAAATTTTCCTGCCTCCAATCATCTGGTCCGACTCCAGTGGACAGTGAGGGTGCAAAGGTCATCACCAGGTGCGCAGTAATCCACTACCTCAGTTGCTGTCGTAACTTTGGACGCATCCAGTCTGGTTCAGCGACTTATGTATCCTTATCTTTTACAAAATTCTCAGCACATCTTCCTTCGTAACATCCACCTCTTCATGTACTTCAGCCTGTTTCACGCTGTCCTCACAAACGACAAGGTCCCTCTCAGCAGTGAATACTGAGGCATAGTATTCATTAAGGACCTCCCCTACCTCCTGTGACTCCAGGCACAACTTCCTTCCACTATCCCAGATTGGCCTTATCCTCACACTGGCCATGCTCTTGTTCCTCGCCTAAATGGAGAATGCCTCACGGTTTTCCTTAATCCTTCCCAACAATGCTTTTTCATGCCCCCTTCTAGTTGCCCTAAGTCCGTCTCTCGGTACCTTCCTGGTACCTTCAGAGAATCCCTACAGTGTGGAAACGGGCCATTTGGCCCAACACCTCCATATCAATCCTCCAAACAGTATCCAACCCAGCCCAATTCCCCCACCCTATTCCTCTCCAATTGCCCTCACTAATGCGCCAAACCTACCCATCCCTGAACACTATGGGTAATTTAGCATGGCTAAGCCACCAAACTGGCACATCTTTGGGCTGTGGGGGGGGAAACCGGAGCACCAGGAGGAAACCCACAGGGAGAATGCGCAAACACCCCACAGAGAGTCACCTGAGGCTGTAATCAAAATGGAGTCCGTGGTGCTATGAGGTAGCAGTGCTAACTACAGACACACCGTGCCACCCAATGCAACTCTCTGGAGCCCTGTCTGATCCTTGCTTCCTCGACCTTAAGTAAGCTTCCTTCTTCCTCTTGATTAGATGCTAAAGTCCACGTGGACAATGCTCTGCCTTCATCTATCTTTGGCCACCTCCTCGAAGAATCAATCCGGTTTGTGAAACGTGGTTTTCCACTCACAAAGCCATGCTGACCACCTCGAATCAGCCCTTGCCGTTGTAAATGTAAGGATCTCTTTTCTCTCAGAATCTCCTCCAACAACTTCCCCATCACTGGTCTCACGGGGCTGTAATTTCCTAGCTTTTCCCTGCAGTCCTTCAGTGATGGAACAGCATTAGCCAAACTCCAGTCTTCCAACATCTTACTGTGCCTGTTGATAGTATACATATCTCTGTAAGGGATCCTGCAATCTCTTCCCTAGCTTCCCACAATATTCTAGGATTGACCTAATGAGCTACTGAGGGCTGATCTACCTTTATTTGTTTTAAGCTTCCAGCACTTTCTCTTCTCTGTTGAGGATTCTTTCCAAGACATCACTATTTATTTCCCCACGTTCCCGAGCTTCCATGTCTTTCTCCACAGTAAATACTGACAAGACTATTTTGTTTAATATCTCACCCATCTCCTCTGGTTCCACACATAGGTGACCTTATTGATCTTTAAGGGGTCCTATTCTCTCCCAAGTTACTCTTTAGCCTTTATTGAAACTTGCAAAAAGGCTTCTGATAATTCAAATATACCATATCCCCTATACCAGTACACCCCTCCTACACCCTTTAAATTCTGCCATTTATATTCACACCAACAAATTCAATCCAACAGGCTCGTTGCTGGATCAGTCGGCATGGAGACCACTGTCACACACCGTTACTGTACTGCCCTTGCCATAAGTACATTCAGTGTCCTGACTGTAACCATATTGACATTCCCATCACTGTTTGGTGCCTACAAAAGAATTCCTGCTAACGGTTGCTGCTGTTTGCTTATTCTCAGCTCTACTTTTCATTTTCAGATCCACTTGATTGTCTCATTAATGCTTTAACCTCATCCTTCCTTCATAACTTGTTGGCTTTTTGCCTAGTCTGCATATTGGGACTAGATTGGGTTGGGATATCTGCACAGCGTGGGTGGGTTGGACCGAAGGGTCGGTTTCCATGCTGTACATCTCTCTGCTCTCTGGCTCTATCCAAACAACCCTTCAATATTCCCTTCCCAGTGATGGTCATTCTGCAGCTACATCTCCGGAATGACAGTTCCATCATATCTGTTCCCTGTCATTCCTTCTCCCTTATGGCGAATACAGGGAGTCATTCGATAGTACGGGGGTTTGAACAGATGGGTAGAGGTTACAGAGATAGGGAGGCTTACAGGGGCTCGAGGATGTTAGACTTAAACAGAGTTACATATGGTCAAGAATGTCAGTGGGACAAAGGGGTTTGGGGATTGGAGGAATTTACAGAGATAGACTGAGAGGCACAGACAGGGAGCTGTTTCATCTCGGAGAGTATTCTGAATACTAACAGAGATACGGAAGGTTGTCGTGACTGAAGACATTTACAGACATAAGAAGGCTTCTAGACACTGGAGGCTACATAGATAGGAAGGCAATGGAGTATGCCAGGTCACTGGGTTGGAGACAGTTACACAAATGGAGAGGGTTGCACAAACTGAAAGAGGTTCCCATGGTCGGGAGGGGTATGGTGTCGGGAATGAGGGTGAAATTTAACAAGGTAAAGATCAATGAATTGGAGAAGGATAAGGAGATTACAATTTTTTCACAGCTAAGGAAGGGTTGTAGGAGCTGGAGAAGATTACATAGATAGGGACTGATGGAGAGGTTAAAGACACAAACATTGACATGGAGGGTGGTATTGGTGGGAGGAGCTTACAGGGATAGACAGGACTGTGAGGGTTTACAGGGATGAAGGAATTTAGTATCTACTGGAGAAGGTTAGGGACTAGGGTGTTAGGGATTGGAGAACCTGACAGAGACAGAGACACAGAGAGTGATGTGGACTAGAGGAGATTCCAAACAGAGGAAGGATTATCGGGACTGGAGAATAATACAGAGATCACTAACACAGCATGGGCCAGGATTGATGCCTGCGATCCCCTGTGCTGTCGCATTGAGGACCAGTACGGCAGAGGTGAAAAGCAGGACCCTCACAAAATGGTGGGAATGAAGCGTAGAATGTTGTTGTTTCTTACCCAGCTCTGTGTCTGTATCCTGTCTTCCAGGTCTGAATATAGAAGTCTACTACCTCCACCCTGTGCTGTTCACTGTGAGTGATCTTACCGGCTGCAGGAATTACTGAAGGCTTCAGATCTCCCTCTCCATCTCTCTCTGGCTGACCAACCAGTTTCAATGAGGTGATGGACGAGACAGGAATTAGGAACATCCTGATGACCTGCATGAGACAGAAATAGACAGAATGGGAAAGGAGACTGATGCAATGAGGAGAAGACATGCAGAGTGGCACAGAGTCCAGAAGAGATCTCGATAATCCCATTCTCCATCCCTTGCCTGTGCTGCTGCGTCTCTCTGGAGTGGACAATTCTGTTGACTCAGGATCTCAACCATCTGGAAGAGGGAGAAGTGCTGACAAAGGCAGCAAATATTCCCACACAGCGAGGGATACCAGATGGAGAGAGACTGAGTGATATCACATTATTAGACACTGTATTAACAGGGAATTGTTTGAATTTGTAACAAAGGCACTGGGATAATTGTGAGGGGATTCAACCTTCCTATCTCATCATCTCTTTGGTGGTGGCTCACAGATGAGGCTGACTCTCTCGCGCTCTCTGTGGGGGTGGGAGAGTCTGGAGTTGGCTGTACAGACTGATGTGGCCTTCCACAAACTCTGTTACACTTGAGGCAGAAGGTGGACATGGAAAGGGGGTGGGTGGGGTGTTGATATGACAGCGCGCTCCTTGTGCTATTTTCTCCTGGATTCCCGTTTTCCCCACAGAAAGTCTCGAGGTGCTCGACACCTTCCCAACGCTCCTTCCCCACTTCAGACGGTCTTGGCCGATTTGATTAAGAGATGAAAAAGAACCGATCAATTCTGAAGTAACCAACATTTAGAAATATGGAGGAGTGCAGTAGGAAGAGGAAATATTGTCAGTGATTAATCAGAGCAGCGCAACAGGGAGAATTGAAGGTGCTGGAGGTGGTGAGAGTGTTACAAAGAGGGGCAAAGGCCTGAACAACATTACAAAGCCAGTACGGATTGTTGCAGCTAGAGCTGTTTGCAAAGGGAGGGATGGACATCTGTATTTTCATTGATTCATTCACGGCCTGAGGATGTCACCGGTTGGACCAGCATCCATTGTCCTCCTGCTAATTGCCCAGAGGCAGCTCAGAGTCAGCCATATTGCTGTGGGACTGGAGTCACATGTGAGCCAGACCAGGTAAGAATGTCAGATATCCCTCCCTAAAGGACATACGTGAACCAGTTGATTTTTTCCAGATAATCAACAATGCTTATACAGAGGCCTCACGAATGTCCTGTACAGATACGCCATGACATCCCAACTCCTACTCTCAATGCTCTGCCCAATGAAGGGTGACCATCCCAAACACCTGCTTCACCAGCCTGTCTACCCGTGACGCTACTTTCAAAAAACTGTGTACCTCCATCCCTGGGTCACTGATTGATAACAGTACCCAGGGCCCGAACATTAATTGTACAAGTCCAGCCTGGTCTGCTTTACCACAATACAACATCTTGCATTTCTCCACCTGTTATTCCTAACCTCACTGGTCCAGCAGTACTGTTGATCCCATTGTACTCTTCGATAATCCTCTTCACTGTCCACTTTATCACCAATTTCAGTCTCACTCACAAACTTGCTAACCATGACTCCTGTACTATCATCCAAACTGTTTATATCAATGATACACAGCAGTGACCCAGCACCGAACCCTATAGCACACCGTTGGTCACAGGCCTGCAGTTTGAGCGGCAACCCTCTATGAACATGCTCTGTCTCCTCCCGTCAATCCTGTTTTGTATCCAGTTGGTGAGCGCTCCCTGATTATGTCTGATCTAAACTTACGATACAGTCTGCCATGCAGAACCTTGTCAAAGGCCTTGATAAAGTTCATGTGGACATCGTGTACTGCTCTGCTTTGACCTCTCACTTGTCTACCTCCACTCTCAGGTTTGAGACATGATTCCCCATGCACAAAGCCATGCTGATGATCATTAATCTGTCCTTACCTTTCCAAAGGCATGATGATCGTTTCTCTCAGAATCTCCTCCAACAACTTACCACCCTGCCATCAGTCTCACTGGGAGGGGTCCTGTAATTTCCTCCCTCGCTTCTCACAAGGCGCTGGGATACATCTGATCATGTCCAAAGGTTTTATCTAACTTTTTGCATTTTAAGACATCCAGCACCTCTTGTTCTCCAATGTGCACTCTTTTCAAGACATCACTATGTATTTTCCCAAGTTCCCGAGCTTCCATGTCTTTCACCACAGTAAATCCAAAAACAAAATATTTGTTCAGTATCTCCCCCATCAGCAGTGATTCCACACAGACAGCCTCATTGACCTTTCAGTGGCCCTATTCTTTCCCGAGCTAATTTTTAGCCCTGGTTGAAACTTGTCAAAATGCTTCTGAAATTTCAAATATCCCTCTACCGCAACTAGCCTCCCCCAACCTTATCTATTCTGCATTTATGGTCACACCAAAATATAGAATCCAACAGATTTAAAAATATTCCCCTTTTATAAAATCATACAGCTCCCATTGTTTCTAAACATCCAGTTATCATTTATTGTCATATCCTTTAAAACACATTCCAGCACGTTCCCGACTTACTGTCAGGCTAACACCATTTGGTTCAGACTGACTGCACAAAGGATTTTGCGAATCCTTGTGAATCAATCTGAAACAGGTAGCTTACAGGATCAGCAGGTCAGAGAGAAGGCAAATCAAATGTTGTCATTTATTACAAAGGGAATGGAGTCTAAAAATAGGGGGGTCTTGCTAAAACGATGCAATGTACAAGTCAGACCACACCTAGATTATAATGAACAGTACGTGTGCCCTAAGGAAAGACATTCTTGTGTTGGAGGCAGGCCAGGGAAGGTTCACTCGGCTGATCCTGGAGATGGCTGGATTTTCCAATGAGAAGAGGTGGAGTAGATTGCCCTTGAACTGAATGGGATTTTGAAGAATGGGAAAGAAATTGAATGACACATCCAGGATTCTGAGGGGCTTTGATAGGGTAGATGCCGTGAAGTTAGAAACTAGAACAGTACAACAGAGTAATAGGCCCTTCGGCCCACCATGGCTGTACTGACCATTGTGCTATTCTAAACTAATCCCATCTGACTGCATATGGGCGATATCCCTCTATTCACTGCCTGTTCATGTTTCTGTCTACATGCCCTTCAAAACTTTGCTCTTATTTCCACCTCTCCCACCTCCTGAGCAGCTTCCATCCTCTCGGTAAAGACAACTGGTCTCATTCATCTCACTTAAAACGTCTCACTCTCACCCTAAACCGATGCACCCTCGTATTTGATATTTCTACACTGGAAGGAGGATTCCAACTATCCACACTATTCACGCCTTTCCTAATGCTATATCCCTATACCCGGTCACCCCTCAGTCTCCGATACTCACGAAAAACAATCCAACTGCGTCCAACCTCCTTACAGTAAACATATTCTCATCTAGGCAACATTCTGCCAACCCTCTGTTGCACGCTCCCCAAAACCTCCACATCCTTCCTATGGTGTGTCAACGAGAATGACACGCAATCTTCCAAACATGGCCGACTGAAGTTTCATTCAGTCACAACATGACATGCAAACGTCTGTACTCAATACTGTGACCAATAAAGGGAAACCTACCATACTCCTCCTTTACCACCACATCCTACTGTGTTGTTATTTTGAGGGAGCTATGGATTTGCTTCCAATGTCTCTCTGTTTATCAATGTTTCCATTTAGTCAATTAGTGTACTTCTCTCTTCCATTTGACTTCATAAATGCATCACTTCACACCTGTCCCGATGAAGTTCAATTTGCCACATCTCTGCCCAGCGTTCCAGCTGATCTAGATCCTGCTGCAACCTTTAACACTCTTCCTCACTATCCACAATTCCCCTAACTATCCCTAATCATTACATGCCTTTCCAAATGCCGTCTGCAAAATTACCACTCAAACTGCTGACCTTTTCATCTGAATCACAGATATAAATTACACACAGGCATCACAGCACTGATCCTTGTGAAACACCATTGACCACAGACGTCCAACCAGAAATTGACCACTCCACATACCTCTGTCTACTATCACCAAGAAAATATTGCAACCAACTTAACAACGAGCATGGATTGTGATTTGATCTTCCAGATCCCCCTTGCTATTTGGAAGCTGTCCATTCAAAATGACTCTATATTTTGATTCCCAGATTAAATTGGTTGTCTCACTAATGCACTGACTGCGTCCTTTCTTCACAACAAAACGGGACCTTGTTTGGTTTTTTGCTGATCCTGCATAAATCCCTACAATCCCCCAATAATCACATTGCTGTCATGATCATTCTGCAGCCACCCCTCCACAATAACAGTTCGATCATATCTGTTCCCTTCAGTTAATGCTGTCATTCCATCTGCCTTGTTGCAAATGCATGGCGCGTGTCACCGAGAGAGGGCCTTTGAGGGATGGTTAGAGGTCACAGAGTGGGAGAGATGTTTGGGGGAAAAATAATGTTGCAGGGTTAAACATAGTTATAGTTGCTACAGAATGTTCGCAGGAGAAAACATTTTATTGTTTGGAGGAAGTTAGAGAGATAAAGCGTCTTTGATTAGATTCCAGAGATAGGGATGTGTATAGGGTTGTGGATCGTTACATGGATTATGTTGATCAGGGTGTAGAAACATTCACAGGATTCCAGGATGTCGTACATTTAACAACAGTTGTGGGATCTGGAGAATATCGCAGTGATAGGGAGGATGGTATGGACTGGAGAATATTACAGGGAAAGGGTGGGTGGTATGGACTGGAGAATGTTGTAAACACATGGAAGATGATATACACTGGATAATGTTGCACGGATAGGGAGGAAGTTGTAGACTGGATAAAGTTAGAAGGAGAGATGATTTTATGCACTGGAAGGTATGTCAGAGAGAGAGTGGTGTGCATGCTGCAAGATACGACAGGGATAGGGAAGCTTGTAGATACTGGAGGAGACAGTCGTAGAGAGGCTTGTGAGAGACCAGATTCACTTATGAGCATAGGATGTGCTACAGTGAGCTGAGACCTTTGAAGATATAAACGAGAATACAATGGCCACAAAGCAGTCACACCTATACCTCGGTATATAGGAACTGAAGGATGTGAAGAGATTACACAGGCTAGGAGTGTTGTATGCAGTGTAGGAGATTAAACTGATAGGGATGGTTTTAGAGACTCAACAATGTTAGGAAATAATGGGAGTTGCAAAGGTAAGAGCAGGTTTCAACAATTCGGAGGATATAGACCTGAAGGAGCTTTGACAGATAGCGATGGTACAGTAAAGGGATTTGTAGTGGCTTCCCTTTCAGAAGCAATTCATAAGGACTCAAACCAGCCTGTTTGACATGTGCATTATCTCTCGACCATTCATCAGACAGCGCTGCAAATATTTCACTGGCTCTGCCTACCAGCTTAGACTGAACTAGCATTACCCAGAAGACCTCAGGCCACTCTACCTGTCTCTGCAATTTTTCAAATGAAATACAGAGTTCCTTGACAGTACAGTCACAGTAGATAGGATAGCGAAGGCAGCGCTTGGTATACATTCCTTTATTGGTCAGAGTATTGATTACAGGAGTTGGGAGGTCATGTTGCGGCTGTACAAGACAGTGGTTAGGCCACTTTTGGAATGCTGCATGCAACTCTGTTCTACTTCATATCGGAAGGATGTTGTGAAACTTGAAAGGGTTCAGAAAAGATTTACAAGAATGTTGCCAGGGCTGAGCTGTAGGGAGAGTTTGAACAGGTGATGGGTGTTTTTTCCTGGAGAGTCGGAGGCTGAGGGTGACCTTATAGTGGTTTATAAAATCAAGAGGGGCATGGATAGGGTAAATAAACAAAGTCTTTCTCCTGGAGTATGCGAGTCCAGAATTATAGGGCGAGGTTTAGGGTAAGAATAGAAGGATAGAAAAGAGAACGAAGGGGCAACTTTTTCACGTAGAGGATAGTGTATGTATGGAATGAGTTGCCAGAGGAAGTTGTGGAAGCTAGTACAATTGCAATAATTAAAAGGCACCTGGATGGGTATCTGAATAGGATGGGTTTAGAGGGAGATGGGCCGGGTGCTAGCAGGTGGGACTACATTGGGTTGGGATATCTGATCTGCAGGATGGGACCATGAATGGGTTGTGGAACCTGGAGGATGTTATGATTTGAACCACAGGTAATGTTTGATTGGATCTTTCAGCCAATCTTACAGATGGTACAATTGCAACATTCAAGAAGCATTTGGATGGATATATAAAGAGAAAGGGTTTGGAGGGAGATAGGCCAGGTACTGGCAGGTGGGACTAGATTGGGTTGGAATATCCTGTCAGCATGGCTGGGTTGGAATGAAGGGTCTGTTTCCATGCTGTACATCTTTATGACTGTAAGATCGGCTGAATGGTCCAATCAAAAATTACCTGTGGTTCAAATCATAATATCCTCCAGGTTCCACAAGCCATACCCTGTCCCATCCTGCAGGTTCAATGAATCCCAGAACCTCTAACCATCTGCAAGTCCCACGTCCCTTCCGACATTTGTACCATCCTCCACGTTCTGCAGCCCTTCATACCTCTGAACATGGCCCAGACTCTCCAACTCCTCCTTCCTATGCACTGTTCCCCAGAAGAGCACTGGAGGATGGTGGGGGTTACAGAGATATGGAGGGACATCAGGACGGGAGGAATATAGGGACTTGAGGAGGTTTCACAGTTTATGAGTGTTGTAGGGACTGGAGGAACTTACAAAGATAGGGATAGGTTTAGTTTGGAGGATTCTGCAAAAAACTTTACGTGGTTAAAGGCAGGATTCATAGCAGCGTGCAGGAACAAAGGGATCCTGTGTCCCTCAGGTTCCCACCCAAGTTGACAGGCTGTTAAGAAGGCGGATGGTGTGTTGGCTTTCATTAGCAGGGGGATTGAATTTAAGAGATGTGAGATTTTGCTGCAGCTCTACAGAACCCCAGTTAGACCACACTTCAAATATTGTGAACACTTCTGTTCGCTTCATTATAGGAAGGATGTGGAAGCTTTAAAGACAGTGCAGAGGAGATTTAGCAGGATGCTACCTGGACTGGAGGGCATGCCCATAGAAGGTAGGTTGTGGAAGCTAGGGCTTTTCTGATCACAGCGAAGGAGGAAGAATGGTGACTTGATAGAGGAGTACAAGGGAATGAGAGGCATAGATAGAGTGGATTACCAGGGACTACTTCCAATGGGGAAATGGCTATCACAAGGGGACATAAGTTTAAGGTAATTGGCAGAAGGTTTAGCTTAGATATCAGAGGGATATGGGCCAGGTGCTGGCAGGTAGGACTAGATTGGGTTGGGATATCCTGTCGGCATGGAAGGGAACGGTATGTTATTTACACAGAGTGTGGTGGGTGCGTGGAATGGACTGCCAGCTGTGGTAGTAGATTCAGACACATTACAGACATCTAAGCAACTCTTGGATAGGCACAACAATGATAGTAAAATGTAAGGTATGTAGGTTCGTTTCATCTTCAGAGTAGGATAAAAGGTCAGCACAATATTGAGGGCAGATGGGCTTGTACTGGAATGTGCTGTTCCATGTTCTCAATAGCAAGGGTTATGATGGCAGCAAGAGGTTTCGGGAAGCGGGAGAGGATGCGATCTGAATGAAGTGACACAAATAGGAGGCGTTGCTAAAGTTGTATGAGGTAACAGAGACAGCAATGGTCTGATCTGGAGCAGATGACCCAGACTGCGGGAATTGTGGGGACTGGAGGGGCTTTCTCAGGGACAGAGGAGCATAGAGCCACAGGAGGTTACAGAAATGTGGAGAGCTGTCGGGCCTACAGGAGGACATGGAGATGGGGAGGTTGGGAGGAATGGAGCAGTTTACAGGGATAAGGATGTTGGTAGGATGGGGTGTTTTACACAGACAGGAATGTTTCGGGTGAATGGAGCTGAGTACAGAGATAAAGTGGGTTGTACAGATTGGAAAAACAAATAGACGTATGGAGGGTAGTCGTGACTGAAGATGTTTATAGACACAGGAAGGCTTAGGTTCTGCAGGTTATTTAGATAAAGGGGGTGTGGAATCAGACAGATTCTCCAAGTGATAAAAACAGCAATTTTGGTTGGAGACAGTTTCACAGATTAGGGAGCATTAGTAACCTCCTCCAGTTTGGTCAGAGTGGGAAGGGTTGTAGGGGAGGGTGATGTTTACACATGGAAGAGTTGGAGAAGATTGTGGAGATGGAGATGGATGGAGACACTGGAGGAGCTTACATTGACAGGGTGGGTGCTGGCAATGAAAATATATCACATCGATAGTGGGTCTTGTAGGAACTGTATTGAAAGAGTCACAGGCATTGGAATGACTTCTGCAGATTGGGAGTATTACAGGGACTGAGAGGATTGGAGGGTCTCCACAGATTGATCGTGTCTTTAAGAATATGTAGATACGAAATTCTTAAACCCAATGTATGCAGTCTTCATTTCAAGACCAGAGCCTTATTATCCCTCATCAGCCAAGGATCCCTAACCCTGCCAGCTTTTCCCTTTACCCCAATGGGGCATACTGGTCCTGGATTCTTGAGATCACACTTTGAAAAGCCTCCCATTTGCCAGTTGTTCCTTTTCCTTCAAACAGACTCACCCAATCGATTAGAATCATAATGTGGAGGTGCCGGTGTCAGACTGGGGATGTACAAAGTTAAAAATCACCCGACACTCGGTTCCAGTCCAACCGGTTTATTTGAAAGCACTAGCTTTCAGAGCACTGCTTCTTCATCAGGTGGTTGGGGAGCACAATCCTAAGGTACAGAATTTATAGCAACAGGATGACAGTGTCATGGAATATAACATCAAACAAATTTAGTTTAAGCCTTTCATCTGTTACAGTGATCACCAGCGCTTCCAAAGCGAGTTGGATTATAACTGGGCGTTGTGCAATTTTAATTTCACAGCATTGACGCTGGCCAGATCCTGCAGAATGGCCCCAAACCTGGCCCTGTTCCAGTATTCCTCTTCAATCTGTGGACCTGCTGATCTTTTTCCATAACTATGTTAAAACGAAGACAGTTGTGGGCACTGGACCCAAAGTGCTCTCTGAATGACACTTCAGTCACTTGCCCGACCACGTTTTCTGAGGGGAGGTCCAGTGTTGCACCTGCCTGAGTAGAGTAGGGCCCTCTGCATATTGATTTAGGAACCTTCCTTGGACACCTTTGAAAAATTGCTCTCCGTCCAGGTCTTTTTATACTCTAGGTGGCCCAGTCAATACAGGGAATATCAAAATCTCCAGCCTGCACTCCTCTATTATTCCTATAGTTATCTGCAATCTCTCTGTACATCTGCTCCTTTGGTATCTGTTGGGTCTACAACAGTCTACGATACAGTCCCAACAAAGTGACCACCCCCCTTCTTTCTAACTTCTAACCATGTGGAATTTTAAATGAATATATGTTTTAATAATTGGAATTAACAATCCATAAATAAGTATTGATAAAAATCCAAACACAGAGAAAGACAACAGTTCACTCTCATGTGGTCTGCAGGACATACTCACAGCAAAGTGTTTGCCTCTCAATGACCATTTGAAATGGGCGAGCCAGCTGCTTCGGTCAAGGGCAGCAAGGGATGGGCAATAAAGGCTAGTCAGCCAGAGACATCCACATCCCATACCTGATTTTTTTTAAAATCCATTCTGATCGGTCCCAGCACAGTTCCAGTGGAACAATGTCCTGGCCAATCACGTTGGTAGATTTATGGACAGGGCTTTAAACTGACAGAGAGGATGCAGGGACAGGCTTCAGGTGAAAGGAGCTTTCCAAATCCAAAGAGAAAACATGAAGCATCAGAGCAGCGTGGGAATGTGACTGAAGACAACAGAAAGGAACAGGATGGGACAAAGTTTAACTAAAACTGTAGATCAGCAAATCCATTTGTGACAGGAAATTGTGGGAACGAGTAACTTATGTTTTTTTATTAATGGACAAAGTCTCTGCACAAGGTAGATGGATTTGTGACACAGAGATAAAAGGGATTTAGACACCAGAGAAATGTGGTTACAGGGCGAACTAAAGGTGGAACATAAATATTCAATGGTTCACAACCTTGTGCAAATTCAGGCAAAATGGACGACACTAACAATAATGGGTAAGAAAGGCATTACAGAGAAAGCATTTGGCATCAGATCATGAAGTAGAGTCAGTCTGAATGTAAATTCTGGCTACTACTTGCCAAGGACACAAGCAGCAGAACAGTTTTAGACCACCCACCGAACAGCATTTCATTGCTCGTCACTGCAATAAATAGGAATTCATTGGAATTTTTAATACAGGCATGGTGAACATTTAGTGAAACGTCAATATTCGCAAAGTCTGGGACAATCACACTGACAACAGTGATATTGGAAGAGGAGTTCAGAGAATATTTTTCAGTGTTTCTTAGAATAACACATTGTGCAACTGGCGAGGGACGTAACTGTCTCAGAGCGACTGTTGTGTGATAAAACTTCGTGAATGAGTAATTTCACCTGGAGAGATCCTCTGGGAAATTGTGATAAAGTGCAGTTTAAAGAAATGTAAAGTTTTAAAGTGAATCACAGAAAGGACAAGCTACAACTAGAAACAAAAATAGCCAATTACATGAGTTTGAGAGGAGAACTGACCAGGATAAACAGGCTAAACAGACTGAGACATGTGCCTGTAAATGAACAGTGGAAAACATTTGAAGGAACAGTGTAAAATACTCAACAAAAGGACATTCCACTGAAACAGACAAAAACTCAGCAAGAAATCCCCTTTGATCCCTCACTCAGGACAAACTGGATCATATTAGATTATGAGGCTGAGAAGATCACCACAAAGTACTTAAAATCCTGAAGTGAGAGAGAGTTTTAGAGTAAGTTTTAAAGGGATTGCAATGGGTCTGCTAGCAGGAGGAGGGCAATGGGAAGGGGAATCGTTGTCAGGGTTTATTGACACGATGCGAACATGGAGAGGTGAACGTGCTGGAGGTGGTGAGAGTGTTACAGAGAGTGGTCAGGGCCTGAACGGTGTTACAAAGCCAGTACGGATTGCTGCAGCTGGAGGGGTTTGCAGAGGTAGGGAGGGATATATGTATTTTTATTTGTTCATTCATGGGATGTGGGTGTCACTGCCTGGACCAGCATTCTTTGACCCCATGCTAATTACCCAGAGATTGTTGGGGCCCTGGTGGATAAATATAATACTTTGCTGGCCACAGGTGAAGTGCTGAATGACTGGAGGATCACTAATGTGGTTCCTTTGTTCAAAAAGGGCAGCAGGGATAGGCCAGGTAATTACAGAGCAGATAGTCTGACAGCAGGGGGAGGGAAATTATTTTGAACTACTGTGAGGATGAATAAACACTTGCAAAGGTAAGGATCAACTCGGTTTAGTCATCACGGATTTGGCAGAGGAAGATACTGTCTGAGGAATTCAGTTCAGTTTTTTTTTAAATGGTTCTTTAGTATATTGATGAAGGCAGTGCAGATGATGTGGTTTACATGGACTTCAATAAGTCCTTAAACAAGATCCAACATGGAAGGCTGGTCCAAAAGGACTGGGTTCCAAGGCAAGTTGGCAAATTGGATGCAAAATTGGTGGATAGAATACTTTCACCGGGTGTACCACAGAGATCTGTGCAGGAACCATTGAACATTAATAACTCGGATGTGAAAGCAGAAGGTATCATTAGTCGGTTTGCAGATGACATGAAAGGTGAGGGTGTTGTTCACAGTGAGGAGGATGGTCTCCGTCTGCAGTCCGATGTCGATAGGATGATAATCTAAGCAGAGTTTAGTTCTGATCGAAGTGAGGTAATACTCTGTGGGAGGTACGATAAGCGAAGGACAGACATAATGAACGATAGGTCCTTGCGGAGTACTGAGGAATACAGGGACCTTGGTGGACAAGTCCATCGATCCCTGAAGGTGTCAGCACAGGGAGACAGGGTGGGAAAGGCACCTCAACTGGGAGTGGGAGAGGGACCCATATCCTGGTGGGGTGAATTGCTCGAGCTGCTTGAGAGGATATAACCCAGTCTGGCAGGGGGTTGGACCTTAAATAAACGTAAGGCCAGAAAGAAGATTGAGGCTGGTGCACGAGTTAAAGACAACAATTTCAGCAGACAAGGCAGGCAAGAACATAGCAGGGAATGGGGGAGGGGGAACTGATGATTAAAGAGCATTTATTTCAATGCAAGGGGCCTGACAGCTAAGGAAGATGAACTCAGGGCATGGATTGGAACATGGGACTGGGATATTATAGTTATTACAGAAACACAGCTGAGGGAGGGGCAGGACTGGCAGTTCATTGTTTCAAGGTAGAGATGCGACAGGAAGCATCGAAGGGGAGGCAAGAGAGGACACGTGGTGGTGGGTTTTGATTGCATGATTCATCACAGCAGTACTTAGAGCGGATATTCCTGTGGGATCGCCCAGTGAAGCTATGTTAGTGGAACAGAGAAATAAGAACGGGTTATCATTCTGAAACGATTGGACTGCTGACCCCGAAAATCTGTGGCAGACTGTGGAACAAATATGTCGGAACATCTTAAATATCAACCATAATAATAGGGCTGTTATGGCACGGTTTTTGAACTTTCCAAACCTAGACTGGGACTGCCAGTGTTCAGTGTTTAAGGGAGGAATTTGGTAATTGTGTTCCAGAAAACTCCCAATCAATATGTAAATAGCCTGAAAAGACAAAGGGGCAAAACCTGACCTCCCCTTGGGAATTAAGGTAGGGAAAGGGACTGAGGTGTGAGTGGGAAAGCATTTTGCCAAAGTGACCACAGTTCTAGTAGTTTGAAAACAGCTTTGGAAAAGGACAGGCCTGGTCCACAAGTGCAAGGTATAAAATGGAGCCTGACCAATCTTGATCGTATGAGCCAGGAACTTTCAAAATGTGACTGGGGAAGGGAATTATTTACAGGGAAAGGGAAGTTTGGCAAGTGAGAATATTTTAAAAGTGAGATAAACTGATCGATCAGCACCAGTATTTTCCTGTTTGTGTGCAGGTCAATGCTGACAGCATTCGGAAACACTGGCTGTCCATTGAGGGTCTTGTCAAGGAAAAGGGGGCACATGTCAGGTATAGCCAGCTGTATCAAGGGGATCCCTGAGGATATACAGGGGCTGTTGGAATACACTTTGGGTGGAAAACAGGAATGGAGAAAGGCTAAATGAAATAGCCTCAGCAGAGAAGGAAAGGGGAATCCAAAAGTGATTGTATCAGTATATTAAGAGTGTATAAGTAACTCAGGACAAAATAGTGTCCATTAAAGATCAATGAGGCCATCGATGTGTGGAACTGCAGGATATTTGCTAAGATCCTAAACAATTTTTTCATTCCAGAACTTACTGTGGAGAAAGACTGGGGAACTCAGGGAACAGGAGTAATACATGAGACCACAATTGGAGTTCTCTGCAATTCCAGTCTCTCTGCTACAGGAAGGATGTTGTCAAACTTGAAAGGGCTCAGAAAAGATTAACAAGGTATTGCCCGGGTTGTTGGTGAATAATCTGGGGTTACTGTCACTGGAGAATCGGAGACTGAGGGGTGACCTTACAGAGGTTTAATAAACATGGGGGCCATGGATAGGGTAAGCATTCAAGGCCTTTTCCCAGAAGTTGGGGAGTCCAAAACTAGAGGGCATAAGTTTAAGGTTAGAGGTGAATGGTTTACAGAGGGACTGAAGGGACAGCTTCTTCACACACATGGTGATGGGTGTATGGAATGAGCTGAAAGAGAAAGTAATGTAGACTGACACAATTACAACATTTAAAAGTTATCTGGATGGGCATCTGAATCGTGAGGGTGTAGACGTATATGGGCCAAATGCTGGAAAAGGGAATGGATTTATTCAGATCTTCTGGTAAGCCTGCACGAGTTGGGGACTGAAGGGTCTGTTTCTATGCTGTATATCTCTATGACTTGAAAAGAGTGCATGTTATAAAAGAGGTGGTGCTGGAGGTTTTAAAACACAAAGCCATGGCAAGTTCCAGAACCCGATTAAATGCATCACAAGGGTAGAGCTTATACAATTAATGTTAAGGCTTCGGTTAGTGTTTCAGTGCAGAGGGACCTCCGGGTTCAGGTAGATAATCCTTGAAGTTTGCATCACAGGATGGATAAAACAGTGCTTGGCATGATTGACTATTGCTCAGTCCATTGAGTGTAGGATTTGGGACGTCATGTTGAGATTGTACAGATATTGGTGAGGCCTCTTCTGCAACACTCTGTCCAGATCTGGTCGCCCAGTTATAGGGAGAATATTATTAAGCTGCAGGGGGTTCAGAAGAGATTTACCAGGATGTTGCTGGGTATGGAAGGATTGAGTTCTGAAAAATGGCTGGATAGGCTGAGTCTTTTTTCACTGGAGCCTGGACGTTGAGACATGATGCTATAAAGATTTATGGAAAAAAAATGAGGTACATAGATCAATTTAATGGTAGTTGCCTTTTCCTCAGGATGGGGGAGTCTCAAGAGGAGGGGCCACATTTTTAAGGTTAGAGGGGAGAGGTGTTCAAAAAAAAAGATATGGGGCAATTTACTACACAGAAGATGGTTTGAGTGTGGAATGAACTTCCTGAGAAAAGGGTTGATGTGGGTACAATTACAACATTTAAAAGATATTTGGATAAACAGGTGAATAGGGAAGAGTTGGAGTGATATGGGCCAGCAACAGGCAGCTGGGAAGAGTTTAGTTTTAGATTATGGTGAGTATCAACTGAAGGGTCAGTTTCCATGCTGTATGGCGTTATGACAAGAATATGGTTTGATTCCATTATTGAAGAAAGGATCAGGGCTGGGTCCACTGATGTGCATCATCGACATAAACAATTTGGTTGAAAATATAGGAGTGATTGTGCGAAAGTTTGTTGATGATCAATTGAATGGTGTCGTGGGCAGTAAATACGGTTATCAAAGGGGATACTGACCAACTGGGCCAGTGGACCAAGGAATGAAAGATGGAGTTTAATTCAGCTGTTGGATTTTGTTAAGACAAACCAGGGAGGACTAATACAGTTAATGGAAGGGCTCTGGCCAGAGTTGTTGACCAGAGAGAGAAAGAGAGAGAGAGAGAGAGAGAGAGAGAGAGAGAGAGAGAGAGAGAGAGAGAGAGAAAGACCAGGGGGTGCCAGTTACATTGTTCCTCGGAAATGGCATCACAGGTGGACAGGGTGGGGAAAGCGACATTTGGCACATTTGCCGACATTGGCCAGCACTTTGTTACATACGTTGGAGATATTTGTAACATTGTCCTAAATATTTCACTTGGGCAGAGGAGGCCAAGGGGTGACTCTAAGAATGGTGAATAACCAAGGGTAGGTGAGTCCAAAACTAGAGGGTATAAACAGGAGGTGAGAGAGCAAGGATTTAAAGAGGGAGCTGAGGGGGAACATCATCCACAGAGGATGGTGCATAGACGGAATAGACTGCCTCAGGCACATGGGAGAAACAAGAACAATTACAGCATGGAAAAGACATTTGAGCAGGTACATGGAGAGGAGAAGGTTTGAAGAGCTAAGGGCCAAAGGCAGGCAAATGAGACTCATTCAGTTTAGGTAACATGGGCTGCATTGAGG
This sequence comes from Chiloscyllium punctatum, assembly GCF_047496795.1. Lineage (NCBI taxonomy): Eukaryota > Metazoa > Chordata > Chondrichthyes > Orectolobiformes > Hemiscylliidae > Chiloscyllium > Chiloscyllium punctatum. Next base: position 336,542 of record NW_027309876.1, read on the forward strand.
AGTTGGACCACAGGTTCTGTTTCCGTGCTGTATCACTCTGTATCCAGTTAAAGAGGATTAGTGTACCATAATAAGGCATGTTGTAGACACTGAAGCAAGTTACAGCGATGGGGATGGTAGTCTGGAATGCAGTACATTTCAAATATGTGGAGGGACTATCGGGAATGGAGCAGGTTACAGGGATAACTACTGTTATAGGAGTTAAAAATGACTGAAGACACTGGTGCACAAGCCATGCCACAGATACAGTGTTGCAGAGTAATGAGTCTTAGTACAGTGTTGGAGGGAGAACGCAGAACAGAAATATCCCAGGCAGCATTCACAAACTCTCGTCGGAGACCTACTCTCCCGTCTGTTGTACTGATGCTCACTAAGACAAAACAGGACTGAATTGATAACTATGAACTCCCGATGCTGTCTCAGTGCAACATAAGTTAAAGTAGACGTGGTGATTGAGCATGGGGTGTAACTGTACTGTACTGTGCTCCCCCTCCAGCACTGTATCTATGTCATGTCTTGTTAGCGATGTTTGGAGCCCTCTCATTGCTCTCTGCTCTGTGCACTATGAGTGATCTTACCTCACTGCAGGATTTATTGAAGGCTCCAGATCTCCCTTCCCTTTGTCTCTCTGGCTGACCAACCATCTTCAATGAGGTGATGGATGAGACACACAGCAGTTGGGAAGTCTATTGAGTCAGTAACTTCTTGAGTACCTACAGGAGACAGAGAGATAGACAGAATGGGAAATTAGACTGATGCAGTGAGGGTTACACAAGGAGAATGGAAATGAGCCCAAACAGATATCTGGAAAATCCCAAACTCCATCCCAGGCCGGTGCTGTTGCGTCTCTCTGGAGTGGAGAATTCTGTTAGCTCAGGATCTAGAGTAGCTGCAAGAGTGAGAGACGCTGACAGAGGCAGCAATTAGACCCACACAGTGAGGGATACCACATGGAGAGAGACTAAGTGATATCACTGGATTGCTGGAAGACTTCAGGATCACACAGTCATGTTAGAAGAATGGGTTTAGCTTCATGTATCAGTGCTCAGGGATTAGCAACCAGTGAGCAGGTGAAGTGATGGTGTAATAACATTATTGTTAGGATATTTGTCCAAAACCTCAGCTAATGTTCAGGAGAGGCAGGTTTGAATCCCACCATAACATATGGTGGAATTTAAAATCAATAATTTTAAAAATAGCAATGAACAACCGATAAACAAATATGAAACCATTGCTGATGTACAAAAATCACAATCCCTTCGATTAGATTCCCTACAGTGTGGAAACAGGCCTTTCGACACAAGAGTAGCCCACTCAGACCCATCTCCCTCGACCTAACACTATGGGCAATTTAGCATGGCCAATTCGCCTGACCTGCGCGTCCTTGGACTGTGAGAGGAAACCGGAGCATCCAGAGGCAATTCACGTTGACACGTGGAGAATGTGCAAACTCCACACAGTCACCCGCGGCTGGAATCGAACCTGGGACCCTGGTGCTGTGAGGCAGGAGTGCTAATCACTGAGCCACCGTGCCACCCACTTGCCCTTTCAACAACGAGATCTGATCATCCTCACGTGGTCTGCATGACATACCCACAGCAAAGTGTTTGCCTCTCAATGGTCCTCTGAAATGGCCAAGCAAGCTACTCAGCTCACGGGCAGCTAGGGATAGGCAATAAAGGCTAGTCAGCCAGAGACACCCACATCCCCTACCTGATTTATAAAAAAATCCAATAGGATGGTCCCACTGGAACCGTGATGGGACCAGTGTCCTGGCCAATCATGACAGTAGGTTTATGGACAGGGCTTTAAACTGACAGAGAGGATGCAGGGACAGGGTCCAGGTGAAAGGAGCTTTACAAATTCAAAGAGAAAAGGTGAAGCATCGGAACAGTATGGGGATGTGACTGAAGGTAATTAAAAAGGAACACGATGGGACAGCGATTAACTAAAACTGTACTTCAGTGAATAGGTTTGTGACAGGAAATTGTGGGAGAGTAAATTATGTTTTTTTTTCAATGGACGACGTCTTATCAATAAGGTAGATGGATTTGTGACACTGAGATAAAAGAGGTTTAGATAACAGAGAGACATTGTTACAGGGTGAACAAAAGGTGGACATAAATATTCAATGGATCACAACCTTGCGGAAACTCAGGCAAAATGGGAAACACTAACAATAATGGATAACAAAGGCATCACAGAGAAAGCATTTGGTCTCAGATCATGAAGTAGAATCAGTCTGAATGCAAATTCTGGCTACTACTTGCCAAGGACACAAGCAGCAGAATAGTTTTAGCCACCAAAAAGCATTCCGTTGCTCATCACTGCATTGCACAGGAACTCATTGGAATTTTTTAACAAACACATTGTGATAATTTTGGGAAACATCAATATTAAAAATGTGGGACAGTCACACTGGCAAGAGTGATATTGGAAGAGGAGTTCAGAGAATTAGTTTTCAGTGTTTCTTTGATTAACAAATTGTGCAACTGGCAAGGGACGTAACTATCTCAGAGCGACCATTGTGTGATGAAACTTCGTGAATGAGTAATGACACCTGGAGAGATCCTCTGTGAAATTGTGATAAAGTGCAGTTTAAAGAAATATAAAGTTTTAAAGTGAATCACAGAAAGGACAAGCTACAAGCAGAAACAAAAATAACCAATGACATGAGTTGGAGAGGAGAACAGACCAAGGTAAATAGGCTAAACAGACTGAAATATGTGTCTGTCAATGAACAGTGGAAAACATTAGAAGGAGCAGTGTAAAACACTCAACAAAAGGACATTCCATTGAAACAGACAAATCCTCACCAAGAAATCCCCATCGGTCCCTCACTCAAGTAAAAAGGATCATATCAGATTATCGGGCTTAGAGGATCACCAAAAAGTACTTAAAATCCTGAAGTGAGAGAAAGTTTTACAAGTAAGTTTTAAAGGGATTGCAAAGAGTCTGCTCGCAGGAGGAGGTCAGATGGAAGAGGGAATAATTGTCAAGGTTTTATGTCACAAAAGGAACTGGGAGAGCTGAAGGTGCTGGAGGTGGTGAGAGTGTTACAGAGAGGGGTCAGGGTCTGAACAGTGTTACAAAGCCAGTACAGATTGCTGCAGCTGGAGGTGTTTGCAGAGGTAGGGAGGGATATATGTATTTTTATTTATTCATTCATGGGACAAGGATGTCACTGTGGGACCAACATTTTTTGCCCCGCTGCTAATTACCCAGAGTATAGCACAGAGTCAGCCATATTGCTGTGGGTCTGGTGTCACGTGCAGGCCAGACCAGGTTAGAATGTCAGATGTCCTTCCCTAAAGGACGTAAGTGAACCAGATGAGTACTTTCTACTGGTCAACAATGCTTTTATGGTGGCCTCACCAATGTCCTGTACAGCCACAACATGACATCCCAACTTCTACTCTCAATGCTCTACCCAAAGAAGGTAACCACCCCAAACGCCTGCTTCACCAACCTGTCTACCTGTGACACCACTTACAAAGAACTGTCGACCTGCATCCCTGGGTCTCTGACTGACAACACTACCCAGGGCCCGAACATTAACTGTACAAACCCACCCTGGTTTGTTTCACCAAAATGGAACACCTCACCTTTATCTAATTAAACTCCATCTGCTATTCTTCAGCCCACTATCCCAGTGTACTATTTGAACTGTTGTATCACAGATAACTTTCTTCACTGTCCACTTTACCAACAATTTCAGTGTCACTCAAAAAAGTTACTTCCCACAAAACCAATATTCCCATCCGAACCATTTATCCAAATGACAAACAACAGGGGACCCACTCCACCGCTGGTCACATGTCTCCAGTCAGAAAGGCAACATGTCTCCCATCACCCTCTGTCTCCTACCATCAAGCCCAATTTTGTATCCAGTTGACTCGCTCCTCCTGAATACCATATCCTTTTACATTGATCTGAGCTTATTACCCAGTTTACCATACAGAACGTAGAACACAGAACAGTACAGCACAAGACGCTTCGGCCATGATGCCATGCCCATCTTTTACCTGACTGGAAGATCAAACTAACTTACATACCCTTCATTTTGCCGATCCAAGAGTCTGTTAAAGTGTCCCATTACACCCACCCACCACTCTCTGTGTAAAGAACCTCCATCTGAGATCTCCCCTTACCCATCCTCCAATCACCTTACAATTATGCCCCCTTGTACCATGTATGCCATGGGATAAAGACGTCTATCACTGTTCACTCTTTCTTTGCCTCACACCATCTTGTTCACCTCTACCAAATCACACCACACTCTTCTTCACTCCAATGAGAAAAGCCTTAGCTCCCTCAACCTTTCTTCATAAGACATGCCCTCCAGTCCAGGTAGCATCCTGGTAAATCTCCTCTTTACCCTCTATAAAGCTTCCACATCCTTCCGATAATGAAGGGATCAAAACTGAACACAATATTCTAATTGGGATCGAAACAGGACTGTACAGAGCTGCAGCATAACCTCATGCCTTTAAAACTCAATCCCCCAGCTAATGAAAGCCAATACAACATATTCTTTCTTAACAACACTATAAGTTTGGTGGCAAATTTGATGGATCTCTGGTCATGAAATCCAAGATCCATCTGTTCCTCCCCACTATTCAGTATTCTGCCTTTACCCCTGTATTCTGCATTCAAGTCTCACCTTCCAGAATACATCACTTCACACTTTTCCAGATTTGACTTCATCTGCCACTTCTCTGGCCAGCTCTACATCCTGTCAATGTCCCATTGCAACCTCCAGCAGACATCCACACTATTCACCACTCCACCCACCTTCATGTCATTGGCAAACCTACTTACCCACTCTTCCACTCACACATCCAAGTCATTCATAAAATCACTAAGAGCAGAGATTTTTTGACCTCTCCCTGCAGAAAACCACTGGTCACTGAGCTCCAGGCTGAATGATTTCCATCTGTCATCGCCCTCTGTCTTCTAAGGACCAGGATTTCTGTATCCAGACAGGCAGGTTTCCCTGTCTCCCACGCTCTGTACTTTCTCAATGAGCCATAAATGTGTTTTGTCACATTCTCAAAGGATTCAATAAGATTTGTGAGGCATGACCTGTCCCTTACAAAGTCATGATGACTTCCTCTAATCAAACTATGGTTTTCCAAGGAATCATAAATCCTGTCTCCCAGAGTCCTCTCCAATAATCTGCACATCACAGACAGAAGACTGACAGGTCTGTGATTCCCAGGATTATCTCTATTCCCTTTCTTGAACAACGCATGGCTGATTCACCTAACCTGCACATCTTTGGGCTGTGGGGGGAAACCGGAGCACCCGTCGGAAACTCACACAGACATGGAGAGAATGTGCAAACTCCACGCAGACAGTCGCATGGGGCTGGAATTGAAATCGTGTCCCTGGTGCTGTGAGGCAGCAGTGCTAACCACTGAGCCACCGTGCTGGCCCATGTAACTCTCTAGAGCCCTGATTCTGATCCTTGGTTCCTCAAGCTTAAATTAGCTTCCTTCTTCCTCTTGACTAGATGTTCTCCATCCCCTGGAACCATGTCAAATGCTTTGCTGTAGACAACGCTGACTGCGCTGCCTTCATTTATCGCTTGGTCAACTCCTCGAAGAGTCAATCCAGTTTGTGAAACACGGTTTCCCACTCACAAAGCCATGCTGACTATCTCTAATCAGCCCTTGCCTTTCCAAATATATGTAACTCCTTTCTCTCAGAATCTCCTCCAACAACTTACCTAGCACTGGGCTCACTGGGCTGTGATTTCCTGGCTACTCACTGCAGACCTTAAGTGATGGAACAGCATTAGCCACCCTCCAGTCTTCCGGTAGCTCATTGTGTGTATTGATAAAATAAATATATGTTAGGAACACTGCAATCTCTTCCCCAGATTCCCAAAATATTCTAGGATCGACCTAATAAGCGACTGAGGATTGATCTACCTTTATTTGTTTTCAGATTCCAACACTTTTTTTTCCTTTGTTGAGGATTCTTTCCAAGACATCACTATTTATTTCCCCAACTTCCTGAGCTTCCATGTCTTTCTCCACAGTAAATTCTGACAACACTATTTTGTCTAATATCTCACCCACCTCCGGACAGTTAAGGTGCCCTATTCTTTACCAAATTACTCTTTAGCCCTTATTGAAACTTGTATAAAGTTTTCTGAAAATTCAAATAAATCGTATCTTCAGTCCAACCACTCCTACACCCGTATCTACTCTGCCATTTATATTCACAACAATAAAAATAAAATCCAACAGGCTCAAAAACACATCCTCTTTTTTATTAAAAGTGTTTCTAAGGGTCCAGTTGTTGTTCATTGACATATCCTTTCAAACATATTTCAGCTCCTGACCTACTATAGGCTAACACTGTTTGGTTTCAGACTGGCAGCAGAAAGGGTTATGGGAGTTCATGTTTATCTGAAAAAGGTAGCTTACAGTTTCAACAGGTAATAGATGTTTTGGAAATAAGCAGGGTCGTGGGGACTGAAGGACATTATGGAGATAGGGAGTGATGTAGGGACTGTATGAGATTATGGACACAGAGAGTGCAGTGGTGACTGAAGAACATTATGGAGATAGGGAGTGATGTGGGGCCTGAAAGGGGCCAAAGAGACCTGCAGGGCTGTTGGGCCTAAAGGAGGTTGTACAGATCAAGAGGATCATGGGGATTGAAGGAGGTTACTCTGAACGGGAGGGTCATTGGGTCAGGATGAGATTATGGAGATAGGGAGGGTCGTGGGGCCTTTTGGAGGTTATGGAGTTAGGGAGGTTTGTGGGGAATGATTCAGGTTACATGGATAGGAAGAGTCGTGGGGACTGAAGGAGTTTATGGAGAGAGGGAGGGCTGTGGGGACTGAAGGAGGTTATATAGATAGTAAGTTTATAGAGAAGCACAGGAAAGAAGAGCAGGTATTGGCCATTTGACCACAGAGTCGGTCCCACCATTCAATATGATCACGACTGATCATTTAACCCAGTACAGTATTCCTGCTTTCACACCTTACTCTGATATTATAGTGACTACTGGCATTTAGTGATACAGTGGGCTGTAGTAACTGGGACGGGGGTATGGGGGGTGGTGGTGTCGTACAGAGATAGGGAGGGTTGTGGAAGCTGGGACAGGTGACAGATACAGGGTGGGTTTTAGGAATGGAAGGACTTTACAGGGATTTGGAGGAATGCGGCGATGGGACGTGGTAACAATCACAGGGAGGATTTTGGGAGCTCGATCTGAGACGGGTCCAGCTGAGAACAGAAGTGAGTCAAACAGTCAGGTCAGGCAGGGACAAGGTAGGACTAATAAATTAAACTGCATTTATTTCAATGCAAGGGGCCTAACAGGGAAGGCAGATTAACTCAGGGCATGTTTAGGAACATGGGACTGGGATCTCATAGCAATTACAGAAACATGGCTCAGGGATGGGCAGGACTGGCAGCTTAATGTTCCCGGATACAAATGCTACAGGAAGGATAGAAAGGGAGGCAAGAGAGGAGGGGGAGTGACATTTTTGATAAGGGATAGCATTACAGCTGTGCTGAGGGAGGATATTCCCAGAAATACATCAGGGAAGTTATTTGGTGGAACTGAGAAATAAGAAAGGGATGATCACCTTATTAGGATTGTATTATAGACCCCACAGTAGTCAAAGGGAAATTGCCAAACAAACTTGTAAGGAGATCTCAGTTATCTGTAAGAATAATAGGGTAGATATGGTAGGGGATTTTAACTTTCCAAACATTGACTGGGACTGCCACAGTGTAAAGGTTTAGATGGAGAGGAATTTGTTAAGTGTGTACAAGACAATTTTCTGATTCAGTATGTGGGTGTATCAACTAGAGAAGGTGCAAAACTTGACCTAAACTGAGGAAATAAGGCAGGGCAGGTGAGTGAGGGGTCAGTGGGGGAGCACTTTGGGACCAGCGACCATAATTCTATTCATTTTAAAATAGTGATGGAAAAGGATAGACCAGATCTAAAAGTTGAAGTTCTAAATTGGATAAAGGCCCATTTTGACGTATTAGGCAAGAACTTTTGAAAGCTGATTGGAGGCAGATGTTCGCAGGTAAAGGGACGGATGGAAAATGGGAAGCCTTCAGAAGTGAGATAATGAGAATCCAGAGAAAGCATATTCCTGTCAGGGTGAAAGGGAATGCTGGTAGGTATAGCGAATTCTGGATGACTAAAGAAATTGAGGGTTTGGTTCAGAAAAAGAAGGAAGCACATGTCGGGTATAGACAGGATAGATCGAGTGAGTCCTTAGAGTATAAAGGAAGTTGGAGTATACTAAAGAGGTAAATCAGGAGGGCAAAAAGGGGACATGAGATAGCTTTGGCAAATAGAAGTAAAGAGAATCCAAAGGGTTTTTACAAATATATTAAGGACAAAGGGTAACTAGGGAGAGAATAGGGCCCCTGAAAGGTCAGCAAGGCGGCCTTTGAGTGGAGCCACAGAAAATGGGAGAGACACTAAATTAATATTTTGCATCAGTATTTACTGTGGAAAAGGATATGAAAGATATAGACTGTAGGGAAATCGATGGTGACATCTTGCAAAATGTTCAGATACAGAGGAAGAAGTGCTGGATGTCTTGGAACGGTTAAAGGTGGATAACCCCCCAGGACCTGATCAGGTGTACCCGAGAGATCTGTGGGAAGCTGGAGAAGTGATTGCTGGGCCTCTTGCTGAGATATTTGTATCATCAATAATCACAGGTGAGGTGCCGGAAGACTGGAGGTTGGCTAACGTGGTGCCACTGTTTAAGAATGGTGGTAAAGAAAAGCCAGGGAACTATAGACCGGTGAGCCTGAACTCAGTGGTGGGCAGGTTGTTGGAGGGAATCCTGAGGGACAAGATGTACATGTAGTTGGAAAGGCAAGGACTGATTATGGATAGTCAACATGGCTTTGTGCGTGGGAAATCATGTCCCACACACTCGAGTGAGTTTTTTGAAGAAGTAGCAAAGAAGATTGATGAGGGCAGAGTGATAGATGTGATCTATATGGACTTCAGTAAGGCATTCGACAAGGTTCCCCATGGGAGACTGATTAGCAAGGTTAGATCTCATGGAATACAGGGAAAACTAGCCATTTGGATACAGAACTGGCTCAAAAGTAAAAGACAGAGAGTGGTGGTGGAGGGTTGTCTTTCAGACTGGAGGCCTGTGACCAGTGGAGTGTCACAAGGATCAGTGCTGGGCCCTCTACTTTTTGCCATTTATATAAATGATTTGGATGAGAGCATAAGAGGTACAGTTTGCAGATGACACCAAAATTGGAGGTGTAGTGGACAGCGAAGAGGGTTACAACAGGATCTGGACCAGACGGGACAATGGGCTAACTGGCAGATGGAGTTTAATTCAGATAAATGCGAGGTGCTGCATTTTCGAAAAGCAAATCTTTGCAGGACTTATACACGTAATGGTAAGGTCCGAGGGAGTGTTGTTGAACAAAGAGACCTTGGAGTGCAGATTCATAGCTCCTTGAAAGTGGAATCGCAGATAGATAAGAGTGAAGGCGGCGTTTGGTATGCATTCCTTTATTGGTCAGAGTATTGAGTCCAGGAGTTGGGAGGTCATGTTGCGGCTGTACAGCACATTGATTAGGCCACTGTTGGAATATTTTGTGCAATTCTGGTCTCCTTCCTATCAGAAAAATGTTGTGACACTTGAAAGGGTTCAGAAAAGATTTACAAGAATGTTGCCAAGGTTGGAGGATTTGAGCTACAGGGAGAGGCTGAACAGGCTGGGGCTGTGGCGTCGGAGGCTGAGGGGTGACCTTACAGAGGTTTACAAAATTATGAGGGACATGGATAGGATAAACAGACAAAGTCTTTTCCCTGGGCTCGGGGAGTCCAGAACTAGAGGGCATAGGTTTAGGGTGAGAGGAGAAAGATAAAAGGGACAACTTTTTCAAGCAGAGGGTGGTACATGTATGGAACCAGCTGCCAGAGGATGTGGTGGAGGCTGATACAACTGCAATATTTAAGAGGCATTTGGATGGGTATAGGAATGGGAAGGGTGTGGAGGGATATGGGCCGGGTGCTGGCCTGTGGGACTAGATTGGGTTGGGATATCTGGTCGGCATTGACAGGTTGGACCGAAGGGTCTGTTTCCGTGCTGTACACCTCTATGACTCCATCATTCATGGCGGTTATAGAAATAAACTGTGTGGGCGCGTCTGGAGGAGATTAAAGGTAGAAAGGTTTGTAGTTATCGAAGGAAATTACATCAGTCGGGACCAGCAGAGTTTACAGAGACTGAGTGCATTTCAGAAACAGGAAGAGTTCATAGTCATCATTAGAAATGCAGAAACTAATTTATGAGAGAAGCAGGGTCACTCTGCACTGTGCCCAGAGACAAGGAGGAGTCTAACAGCTGGAGGAGGTTACTGAGGTACAGAGCTTTTTTGTTGTCGTGACGGGAAGATTACAGAGATCATGAAGATAGTAGGAGTTCAAAAAAGTCACAAAGACAGGGAGGTTTTTCAGGTCTGGAAAGGACTACACTGACCAGGATGGCTTAAGGAACTGAAGAGTTGTTTTTTCTTCAGTTAAGGAGAGATGTGACAGAACCCGGGATTCAAGGCAAAAGCAGAAACTTGGAGAGTTGTCGTGGTAGGAAGAGCTTACAGGGATAGGCAGGATTGTAGGGGCAGATAGAGAGCGGGGAAGTGGTATCAATGAAACAGACAATGGAGAAACTGACAGACATAGGGAGGGTTCTGTGGAACAGATGAATTTACAGACAAGATGGTGATAATGAAGCCTGAGAATTTTCTCATGTTCCTTGCCCAGCATTGTTCCTACATCATGCCCTCAGGGTCTGAATTAAAGTCCACTAACTCCTCCCTGTGCTGTTTACTGTGAGTGATCTTACCGGCTGCAGGATTTACTGAAGGCTCCAGATCTCTCTCTGCATCGCTCTCTGGCTGACCAATTGTCTTCAATGTGGTGATGTACGAGACAGGAATTGGGAATTCTGCTGAGTCAGGGACATCAGGAATACCTACAGGAGACAGAGAAATAAGAAAGAATGGAAAATTACACTGATGCAATGAATGTTACACATGGAGAATGGCATTGAATCCCACAGAGATCTGGAAATTCCTAATGTCCATTCCTGGCCTGTTCCGCTGCGTCCCTCTGGAGTGGAGAATGCTGTTGGCTCAGGATCTGGAGTAGCTGCAAGAGCGAGAGACACTGACAGAGGCAGCAATTAGACCCAAAAGTAAGGGATATCACATGGAGAGAGACAGTGATATCAGCAGAGTGCAGGAATGTATCAGGATCACACAATGGTATCATCAGAAGTGGTTCTGACCAGTGAGCACTGCTACCAGTACTCAGGGAGGACTGAGCTATTTTATTGGGATAGGCTCCTCTGGTACCAGGATTATGCAGTGTGCTATAAACGGACACAGATGAGGAGGGGGACAGGTCTGAGGTGAATGGAAATTCCCAAGTCCAAAGAGAAAGGTTGAAATATTGGAACACCATGGAGATGTGGATGAAGACCAACAGAAAGAAACAGTAAGGGACTGAGTTTAATTAAAATACTACATTGTCAAATAGATTTGTGACAGGAAATTATTGGTTAACATAAAGTAAATGCCATTTCTGCCCCTCACAATTCCTCACACACCACAAATGACATCACTTCCGCCCTTCACATCATCGCTGATGTCACACACTCAGTGACTTCCATGCCCCCCCCCCCCACTGCCGTGTTTGCCCCCACCAATGCCGCGCACTTGCATTCTGCTGACACCCCCCCAGGTCCCACCGTCACCATTCCTGCCCCCAGAACCCTGAGGGGAACACCACCCCTGCTCATGACTCCATCCCCATTCCCCCTAACACCACACCCACTCCAGTTACAGGCTCCGTCGCCTCCCCCAGCTCCACACCTACGCCTGGTCCCAGCTCCCAGTCCTGCCGAGTTTTCACCATTCCCCCCGACCTCCCCCTCACTGAGGACGAATGATCAGTCCTCAGCAAAGGCCTCACCTTTATGCCCCTCCGTCCACACATCAATGAATTTAATACACTCCGTGACATCGAACACTTCTTCCACCGCCTTCGCCTCAGAGCTTACTTTTACAATGAAGACTCCCGCCTATTTTCTGAGGACCCCTTTGCCGGCCTCCAATACACTCCATCCACCTGGACACCCCGCGCTGGCCTATTACCTGCCTTCGATTTCTTCATTTCCAACTTCCTCCGAGACATTAACCACCTCAACCTATCTACCCCCTCCCCCACTCCAACCTCTCACCCTCACAACGCGCAGCCCTCCAAACCCTCTGCTCCAATCCCAACCTCACCATCAAGCCAGCAGATAAAGGGGGCTCAGTGGTAGTCTGGCGCACTGACCTCTACACCACGGAAGCCAAACGCCAACTCGAGGACACCTCTTCCTACTGCTCCCTCGACCATGACCCCACCCCCCATCACCAAACCATCATCTCCCAGACCATACAGAACCTCATCACCTCAGGAGATCTCCCACCCACAGCTTCCAACCTCATTGTCCGGGATCCCCCACTGCCCGGTTCTACCTCCTTCCCAAGATCCACAAGCCTGACCACCCTGGCCGACCCATTGTCTCAGCATGCTCCTACCCCACTGAACTCATGTCTGCCTACCTCGACATTGTCCTATCCCCCCAGTCCAGAAACTACCCACATTCATTCGAGACACCACTCACACCTTCCACTCCTCCAAGACTTCCATTTCCCCAGCCCCCAATGCCTCATCTTCACCATGGATATCCAATCCCTCTACACCTCCATCCACCATAACCAGGACCTCCAAGCCCTCCATTTCTTCATCTCCCAACGTCCACATCAGTACCCTTCCACCGATACTCTCATTCGTTTGGCTGAACTTGTCCTCACCCTTAACACATTTTCCTTCAAATCCTCCCACTTCCTCCAGACCAAAGGGGTAGCCATAGGCTACCATAGAGAACATCTCCTGTCTCTTTGTTGACTACGTAGAACAGTCCATCTTTCGTAGTTACAATGGCACCACTCCCCACCTCTTCCTCCGCAACATTGATGACTGCATTGGCAACACCTCATGCTCCCTCGAGGAGTTTGAGCAATTCATCAACTTCACCAACGTTCCACCCTGACCTTAAATTTACCTGGACCATCACTGACACCTCCCTCCCCTTCCTGGACCTCTCCATCCCCATTAATGACAACTGACTTGACACCAACATTTTTTACAAACCTACCAACTCCCACAGCTACCTAGATTACATATCTTCCCACCCTACCGCCTGCAAAATTCCCAACCCCTATTCCCCGTTCTTCCGCCTCCACCGTACCTGCTTCCAGGTGGGCCAGTTCCACCACAGAACACACCAGATGGCCTCCTTCTTTAGAGATCGGAATTTCCCTTTCCATGTGGTAAAAGATGCCCTCCAACATCCACATCCCGCACCTCCGCCTTTAAACCCCACTCCTCCAACCGTAACAAGGACAGAACACCCTGGTGCTCACCTTCCACCCTACCAACCTTCGCATAAACCAAATCATCCGCCGCCATTTATGCTACCTCCAAACGGACCCCACCATCAGTGATATATTTCCCTCCCCAACCCTCTCCACTTTCCGCAAAGACCATTCCCTTCGTGACTACCTGGTCGGTTCCACGCCCCCCAAAAACCCACCCTCCCTTCCTGGCACCTTCTTATGCCACTGCAGGAATTGCAAAACCTGCGCCCACACCTCTCCCCTCACCACCATCCAAGGCCCCAAAGGAGCCTTCCACATCCGTTGCTCCCGATGCGGTCTCCTCTACATTGGGGAGACTGGGCGCCTCCTAGCAGAGCAGTTTAGGGAACATCTCCAGGACACCCGCACCAATCAACCAAACCGCCCCGTGGCCCAACATTTCAGCTCCCCCTCCCACTCTGCTGAGGACATTGAGGTCCTGGGCCTCCTTCACCGCCGCTCCCTCACCACCAGACGTCTGGAGGAAGAACGCCTCACCTTCCGCCTCGGAACACTTCAACCCCAGGGCATCAATGTGGACTTCACCAGTTTCCTCATTTCCCCTTCCTCAACTCACCCCACCTCCAGCCTTCCAGCTCAGCCCCGCCCTCATGACCTGTCCTAATGGCCTATCTCCCTTCCCACCTATCCATTCCACCCTCCACTCTGACCTATCACCCCCATTCACCCATTGTACTCTTTACTACCTTCCCCCATCCTCCATTCTGACCTATCACCTTCTTCCCCACCCCATTCACCTATTGTACTCTTTGCTACTTTCTCCCCATCCCCACCCCCCTCTCATTTATCTCCCCACTCTGCAGGCTCCCTGCCTCTGTTCCTGATGAAGGGCTTTTGCCCGAAACATCGATTTTCCTGCTCCTCGGATGCTGCCTGACCTGCCGTGCTTTTCCAGCACCACTGTAATCTAGCCTCTGGTTTCCAGCATCTGCAGTCCTTGTTTTTACCGTACTAGAGGAGGAGACTACCGAGATAAGGCATGTTGGAGACACTGAACCAAGTTACAGGGATAGGGATGGTAGTCTGGAATGCAGTACATTTCAAATATGTGGAGGGACTATCGGGAAGAGCAGGAGGTTACAGCGATAGGATCGGTCATAGGAATTAAAAATTATTGAAGACACTGGACCACAAGACATGCCATAGACACACTGTTGTAGAGTAGTGAGTCTTAATCTAACAGAACTTACATTGGGATGGTGACTGAGCCTGGGGTGTGTGTGTGTACTGTACTCCCCTCCAGCACTGTATCTATGTCATGTTGTGTTCACAGATGTTTGGAGCCCTCTCATTGCTCTTTGCTCTGTGCACTGTTGGTGACCTTACCTCACTACAGGATTTATTGAAGGCTCCAGATCTCCTTTCCCTTTGTCTCTCTCTGGCAGACCAACTGCATTCAATGAGGTGATGGACGATCCACCCAGCAGCTGGGAAGGCTATTGAGTCAGGACTTTCCTGAGTACCTACAGGAGACAGAGAAATAGACAGAATGGGAAATTAAACAGATGCAGTGAGGGTTACACATGGAGAATGGCACTGAGTCCCACAGAGATCTGGAAAATGGAGCGAAATTAAGTAATAGTCCCAGATTGCTGGAAGATGTCAGGATCACACAATTGTGTCAGTAGAATGGGTTTAGCTTCATGATGCCCTGGTATCAGTGCTCAGGGATGAGCACCCAGTGAGCAGGTGAAGTAATGGCCTAGTGGTATTATTGTGAGTGAATGCATCCAAAACCTCAGCTAATGTTCAGGGGAGGCAGGATTGAATCCCACCATCTGAAAAGGAGACAAGTGAAATCAATAATTTTAAAAATAATAATTAACAGTCCACAAATATATATGAAACCATTACTGATGTACGACAAATCCAAACACTTGTCCTTTAGAGAAGGACAACTGCCCATCCTCACGTGGTCTGTACGACATCCCCACAGCAAAGGGTTTGCCTCTCAATTACCCTCTGAAATGGCCGATCAAGTTACTCAGTTCAAGGGCTTCTGGGACTGGGCAAGAAAGGCTGGTCAGTCAGAGACTCACACTTCCCATACCTGATTAAAAAAAAAATCTATGAGGATGGTCCCCCTGGAACTGTGCTGGGACCAGTGTCCTGGCCAATCATGTCGGTAGGTTTATGGACAGGGCATTAAACTGACAGAGAGGATGCAGGTGAAAGGAGCTTTCCTAATCCAAAGGGAAAAGGTGAAGCAATGGAACAGCATGGGAATGTGGCTGAAAACAAGCAGAAAGGAACAGGATGGCACAGAGTTTAACTAAAATTGTACATCAGAAAATAGACTTGTGACAGAAAATTGTGGAAGAGAGTATATTATGTTTTTTTTTTGAACGGACAACGTTGCTGCAATAAGGTCGATGGATTTGTGATAAAGAGATAAAAGAGATTTAGACACCAGGGAGACATGGATACAGGGTGAACAAAAATATTCAGTGGTTCGTAATCTTGTGCAAACTCAGGCAAAATGGGCAACGCTAACAATAATGTATAACAAAGGCATTACAGAGAAAGCATTTGTCCTCAGATCATGAAGTAGAGTCAGTCTGAATGTACATTCTGGCTACTCCTTGCCAAGGACATAAGCAGCAGAACAGATTTAGCCACCAAACAGCATTTCATTGCTCATCACTGCATTAAACAGGAACTCATTGGAATTTTTTAACAAAGGCATTGTGATAATTTTGGAAATCTTCAATATTTGTATAATCTGGGACAATCACACGGTCAACATTGATATTGGAAGGAGTTCGGTTAATTTTTTTTAAGTGTTTCTTTGAAAAACACATTGTGCAACTGTTAAGGGACATAACTATCGCAGAGCGACCGTGTAATGAAACTTAGTGAATGAGTAATGTCACCTGGAGAGATCCTCTGGGAAATTGTGATAAAGTGCAGTTTAAAGAAATATAAAGTTTTAAAGTGAATCACAGAAAGGACAAGCGACAACTAAAAACAAAAATAGCCAATGACATGAGTTGGAGAGGAGAACTGACCAAGGTAAACAGGCTAAACAGACTGAAGTATGTGCCTGTAAATGAACAGTGGAAAACATTTGAAGGGACAGTGCAAAATACTCAACAAAAGGACATTCCATTGAAACAGTAAAAACCTCAGCAAGAAATTCCCACTGATCCCTCACTCAGGACAAAAGGGATCATACGAGATTATGAGGCTGAGAAGATCACCAAAAAGTACTTAAAATCCTGAAGTGAGAGAGTGTTTTAGGAGTAAATGTTAATGGATTGCAATGGGTCTGCTCGCAGGAGGAGGGCTGTGGGAAGGGGAGCCACGGTCAGGGTTCATTGACACAATAGGAACAGGGAGAGGTGAAGGTGCTGGAGGTGGTGAGATTGTTACAGAGAGTGGTCAGGGTGTTACAAAGCCAGTACGGATTGCTGCAGCTGGAGGGGTTTGCAGAGATAGGGAAGGACATAGGTATTTTTATATATTCATTCATGGGATGTAAGTGTCACTGCCTGGAACAACGTTCTTTGACCCCACTGCTAATTACTGAGAGGGTAGCTCAGAGTCAGCCATATTGCTGTGGGTCTGGAGTCACATGTCGGCCAGACCAAGTTAGAATATTTAATGTCCTTCCCTAAAGGAGGTTAGTGAACTAGATGAGTTCTGCCCACTGATCAACAATGTTTTTATGGTGGCCCCACCAATGTCTTTTACAGCCACAACATGACATCCCAACTCTTACTCTTAATGCTCTCCCCAATGAAGGTAACCATCCCAAATGCTTGCTTCACCAGCCCGTCTACCTGTGACACCACATTCAAAGAACTGTGTACCTGGGTCACTGGATCTCTGACTGACAACACTACCCAGTGCCCGAACATTAACTGTACAGGTCCCACCCTGGTTTGTTTCAAAATGGAACACCTCACCTTTATCTAATTAAACTCCATCTGCTATTCTTCACCCACTATCCCAGCAGTACTGTCCATCCTGTTGTATCATATCCTGTTGTAACCTTCTCCACTATCCACTTTACCACCAATTTCAGTGTCACCCAAAACAATTACTTACCAGGAAACCAATATTTCCATCCAAACCATTTGTCCAAATGACAAACAACAGGGGACCCACTCCACCGCTGGTCACATGCCTCCTGTCAGAAAAACAACATGTCTCCCATCACACTCTGTCTCCAACCATCAAGCCCAATTTTGTATCCAGTTGACTAGCTCCTCCTGAATGCCATATCCTTTTACACTGATCTGAGCTTATTACCCAGTTTACCAGACAGAACACAGAACAGTTCAGCCCAAGACCCTTCGGCCATGATTTCATAGAACATAGAACATAGAACATAGAACATAGAACAATACAGCACAGAACAGGCCCTTCGGCCCACGATGTTGTGCCGAACTTCTATCCTAGATTAAGCACCCATCCATGTACCTATCCAAATGCCGCTTAAAGGTCGCCAATGATTCTGACTCTACCACTCCCACGGGCAGCGCATTCCATGCCCCCACCACTCTCTGGGTAAAGAACCCACCCCTGAAATCTCCCCTATACCTTCCACCCTTCACCTTAAATTTATGTCCCCTTGTAACACTCTGTTGTACCCGGGGAAAAAGTTTCTGACTGTCTACTCTATCTATTCCTCTGATCATCTTATAAACCTCTATCAAGTCACCCCTCATCCTTCGCCGTTCCAACGAGAAAAGGCCGAGAACTCTCAACCTATCCTCGTACGATCTACTCTCCATTCCAGGCAACATCCTGGTAAATCTTCTCTGCACCCTCTCCAAAGCTTCCACATCTTTCCTAAAGTGAGGCGACCAGAACTGCACACAGTACTCCAACTGTGGCCTAACCAAAGTCCTGTACAGCTGCAACATCACCTCACGACTCTTGAATTCAATCCCTCTGCTAATGAACGATAATACTCCATAGGCCTTCTTACAAACTCTATCCACCTGAGTGGCAACCTTCAAAGATCTATGTACATAGACCCCAAGATCCCTCTGTTCCTCCACCTGACCAAGAACCCTATCATTAACCCTGTATTCCGCATTCTTATTTGTTCTTCCAAAATGGACAACCTCACACTTGGCAGGGTTGAACTCCATCTGCCACTCCTCAGCCCAGCTCTGCATCATATCTAAGTCCCTCTGCAGCCGACAACAGCCTTCCTCACTGTCCACAACTCCACCTATCTTTGTATCTTTGGCATATTTCATGCCAACCTTTTATCCAACTGTAAGATCAAATTAAACTACATACCCTTCATTTCACTCTTACACATGTGAATGTCCAAGAGTCTATTAAATGTCCCGGATGTGTCTAATTTTACTCCCACCATTATCAGTGCATTCCAACCACCTCCCATTCTCTATCCTCTTATCTATCCTCCATTCACCTTAAAATTACACCCCCTTGTAATAGCCATTTATTCCATAGGAGGAAAAGTCTCTGACTATTCACTCACTCTGTGCCTCTTATAATCTTGCTAACCTCCACAAAGTCGCCCTGCCCCCTTCTCCAATGAAAAAGGCTTAGCTCCCTCAACCTTTCTTCGTAACAACTGCCCTCCATTACAGTCAGCATCTTGGTAAATCTCCTGTGTACACTCTCTAAAACTTGCACAGCCTTCCTGTAAACAGGGGACCAGAACTGAACATAATATTCCAAGTGTGGTCTCACCAGGACGCTATAAAGATGCAGTAAAACCTCACGGCTCTTACAGTCAATCCCCTTCTAAGGGGACCCAAAACAACATATGCCTTTTTCACAACCCTACCAACGTGCGTGGCGATTTTGAGGGATCTATGGACACGGACCCCATGATCTCTGTTCCTCCACACAGCCAAGTATTCTGCCTTTCACCCTGTATTCTGTATTCAAATTCGACCTTCCAGAATGAATCACTTCACACTTTTCCAGATTGGACTCCATCTGCCACTTCCAGCCCAGCTCTGCGTCCTATCAATGTCCCATTGCAACCTACAACAGCCCTCCACATTCCCCACCACTCCACCAAACTTCATGTGATTGGCAAACTTACTAACCCACTCTCCAACATCCACATCCAAGTCATTTATAAAAATCACAAAGAGTAGAGTCCCAGAGCCGATTGTTACAGAACCCCACTGGTCACTGAGCTCCAGGCTCAATGCTGTCCATCAGCTGCCACCCTCTGTCTTCTCTGGGCCATCCAATCCTGTATCCAGACAGACAGATTTCCCTGTATCCCAATTTTCCTTCTCTTCTGAATGAGCCATCAACCTATTCTGCCATATCCTCAAAGAATTCAATAAGGTTTATGAGGCGTGACCTGACCCCTCACAAACCCATGCTGACTGTCACTAATTTAAATATGGTTTTCCAAGTAGTCATAAATCCTGTCCTTAGAGTCCTCGCCAATAATCTGCACACCATAGACATTCGACCAAATCTGTAATTCCCAGAATTCTACCTCCGTAACATGGATCGGACTTTACAAATCTTCTCTCCTCTGCCATGTTCCCCAGAAGGGCACTGGAGGGTGGTGGGGGTTACAGACTCAGGGAGGGATATCAGGACAGGAGGATTTTGCAGACATTAGGAGGGTTGCAGTGCCAAAAGGAGGCTTCAGTAATTGTGTGGTTTCATGGTGATGAAGGCATTTGAGGAGGGAGGGAGGGAGGGAGGGAGGATTGTAGGGAAATGAGAGGTTTCACAGTTTAGGTGTTTTGTTAGGACTGCAAGTGGTTACTGAGTTGGGGAGGGTGTAAGCACTGGTGGATATTACATAAACATGTGGTTTTGGTTGCAATGGCAGGAAGAGGATTCAGGAAGCTGGAGAGTATGGGGTCTGAACGAAGTTACACAAATGGGAAGAGTTGTCAGGAGTGGAGGTGTTTACAGAGACAGCAATGGTCTGATCTGGAGCAGAGGACCCAGATTGGGAGGGATGTGGGGACTGGAGGTGGTTTCACAGGGAGGGAGGACCATAGACCCACAGGAGGTTACAGAAATGTGGAGAGCTGTAGGGATGACGGGTTCATGGAGATGGGAATGTTGGGAGGGATGGAGAAGTTTACAGGGATAAGGATGTTTGTAGGACAGGACTTGATCACCGACAGGGAGTGTTTTAGGGAGCTGAGCAGATTACGGAGATAAAGATGTTTGTATCGACTGGAAGAACAAACAGAGATGTTTATAGACATAGGAAGGATTAGGTTCTGGGGGTTATGGAGGCTGTGGAATCTGGATTTCTTTTCAGAGACTGGGATAACAATTTTGGTCAGAAACAGTTTCACAGATAAGGGAGCATAGCACAAACAGGAGGAAGTTGTAGAGGAAGGTGTTGTTTAAGCAGATAGTGGTGTAAGAGCTGGACAAGGTTATGGAGATGGGTAGATGATGCAGACACAGGAGGAGCCTACATTGACATGGGGGTGATAGTGACAGGAGGGTGTTCAATAGATAGTGGGTTTTGTAGGGACTGGATTGGTAGAGGCACAGGCATGGAGTGAGTTCGACAGATCAGGAATACTGCAGAGACCTGAGAGGATTACACTGATAGGGATGGTGGTCGGGTCTCCACAGACTGTTGGTGTTTAGGGAATGGAAGAGATTTGGTAGATAGGGAGGGATGTAAGAGCTGCAGGAGCTTATGGAGAGTTGAAGAGTTGGAGCAATTTGCAGAGGTAGGTTTCTCAGACAGGAGTAGGTTATAGATAGTGAGGGGTGTGGGGTCTGAGTAAGTCAAAAAGAGGAGAGTTTTCACGTCTGGAAGAGGTTACACTGACAGGGACAGTTGAAGAGACTGAAGCAAAAATGCATGGAGAAGGTTACACAGATAGGGAGGCGAGTAGGGACTGAAGGTGAATACACAGACATGGAGGGTTGTATTATTAGACGGAGCTGAGAGGGATAGGGACTGGTGTAGGGATTTACACAGATAGGGAAGGTTGTGTTTTTGGAGAAGGTTACACTGATACAGACAGTGTTAGGGAGTGTTTATGGACTACAGAGGAGCTCAGAGAGAATGTATTATGGGGAGTGGAGGAGATTACAGACACAGAGATGCCTCTCGGGTTGAAAAGACCTTCTACAGATCCTCAGTGCTGTAAGGCTGGAGGGAGATTATAACAGTGAGTGTTGCCAAGACTTAATTACTTCACTGAAATAGAGCAGGTCTCAGCATGTAACTGTCAAAGGGAAATTGAGACAGTCCAGATGAGTTTTCAGAGATACAAATGTTTATGTGAGTTTCAAGAGGGAACAATGATTGGGAGTGCTGTACCAAATGGGAATAGTTATAGGGAGGGTTCTAAAAGCAGGACGAGGTGACAGACATATCGATCTTTGAAAGGACTGGAGAAGCTTACATCGGCAAGGAGTGTTTTAGAGTCTGGAGGAGATTACTGTGTTAAGGAGAATATTGGGGAAGAGGCAAGGTGTAAGAGACGGGGATGGTTGATAGGGCTGAACAATAACCTGAATAGAATCGCCATCGTGTGCAACCAGGCCATTCGGCCCAACCAGTCCATTCCAAAACTCTGAAGAGCATCCTACCCAGACCCACCCCTCTACCTATACATTAAATCCTGCATTTCTCGTGGTGAACTTACTTAAACCACACATTCCTGAATACTACAGTCAACTTATGATGGCCAATTCACTGATGGTGCAAATTTTGGACACACACGCACACACACACACACACACACACACACACACACACACATACAGCAAGGGAGTGACACACTGCGTGTGTTTGCGAGGGGGATACACGCAGACACACAGCGAGGGACGGACATACACACGCAAATCGAGGGTGGGACACGCACACACGCAAATCGAGGGTGGGACACGCACACACGCAAATCGAGGGTGGGACACGCACACACGCAAATCGAGGGTGGGACACGCACACACGCAAATCGAGGGTGGGACACGCACACATGCGGCGAGGGTGGGACACGCACACACGCAAATCGAGGGTGGGACACGCACACACGCAAATCGAGGGTGGGACACGCACACACGTAAATCGAGGGTGGGACACGCACACACGCAAATCGAGGGTGGGACACGCACACACGCAAATCGAGGGTGGGACACGCACACACGCAAATCGAGGGTGGGACACGCACACACGCAAATCGAGGGTGGGACACGCACACACGCAAATCGAGGGTGGGACACGCACACACGCAAATCGAGGGTGGGACACGCACACACGCAAATCGAGGGTGGGACACGCACACATGTGGCGAGGGTGGGACATGCACACACGCAAATCGAGGGTGGGACACGCACACATGCAAATCGAGGGTGGGACACGCACACACGCAAATCGAGGGTGGGACACGCACACACGCAAATCGAGGGTGGGACACGCACACACGCAAATCGAGGGTGGGACACGCACACATGCGGCGAGGGTGGGACACGCACACACGCGGCGAAGGGGGGGACGTGCATCTGCACACACACACAGACACAGCGAAGGAAGGACACGCACAGACACCGAGGAAGGGACACTCACACACACAGCAAGAAAGGGATACGCACACACGAGGAAGAGACACGCACCCACACAGCGAGGGAGAGACACGCACACACACAGCGAGGGGAGACACACACACACACACAGCGAGGGAGGGACACACAGTGAAGGAGGGACAAACACACACACGGTGAGGGGCAGGGCATGTGCACACAAATTGAGAGGGGGCACACACACGCAATGCGAGGGAGGGACACGCAAACACACACACAGTGAGGGGAATACAGACAGACACACGGCGAGGGAGGGACACACACACACAGTGAGGGACGGGGACACACACATGTAAAGCGAAGGAGGGACACGCACACATACACACACACACACACACACACACAAACACACAGCAAGGGAGAGACGCGCACACACAGCGAGGAAGGGACAAACACACACACTTATGGTGGGGGGAATACACGCAGACACACAGTGAGGGAGGGACACACACACACACAGTGAGGGAGGGACACACACACACACAGTGAGGGAGGGACACACAGACACACAGTGAGGGAGGGACACACACACACACAGTGAGGGAGGGACACACACACACACAGTGAGGGAGGGACACACACACACACAGTGAGGGAGGGACACACAGACACACAGTGAGGGAGGGACACACACACACTGCGAAGGAGGGACACACACACACATGCCGAGGGGGAGGACATGTGCACAGAAATTGAGAGGGGGCACACACACACAGCGAGAGAGGACACACACAGACAGGGCAAGGGTGGGACACATGCACCCAGCAAGCTGGTCACACACTCAAGGGACGGATACACACACACACACGCAAAGCGAAGGAGGGACACGCACACATACAAACACACAAACACACACAGAACAAGGGAAGGATATGCACCCATGCACACAAGGGACGGACACACACACACGCACAGCGAGGGAGTGATATGCAAACGCAAACAGAGAGGGGGTTACCCACAGACACACAGCGAAGGAAGGACACACTAACACACACGCACACTGCGAGGGAGGGACACATATACACACACATAGCGAGGGAGGGACACGCATACGCACAGTGAGGGAGGGATACGCGCACTACACAGAGAGTGGGTTATCTGCAGACACACAGCGAGGGAGGGACACGCACACACACAGCGAGGGAGGGACACGCACACACACAGCAAGAAAGGGATACCCACACACGAGGCAGAGACAAGCACACACACAGCGAGGGAGGGACACGCACAGACACGCAGCAAAGGGAGACACACATGGACACAGTGAGGGAAGGACATGCACACACAGCGAGGGAGGGACACACTGAGACACGCAGTGAGGGAGCGACACGCACACACTCAGCGAGGGAGGGACACGCACACACACAGTGAGGGAGGGACACGCACACACAACGAGGGAGGGACACGCACACAGTGAGGGAGACACACACACGCATACACACAGCGAGGGAGGGACATGCACAGACACGCAGCAAAGGGAGACACACATGGACACAGTGAGGGAAGGAGATGCACACACAGCGAGGGAGGGACACACTGAGACACGCAGTGAGGGAGCGACACGCACACACTCAGCGAGGGAGGGACACACTGAGACACGCAGTGAGGGAGCGACACGCACACACTCAGCGAGGGAGGGACACGCACCCACGCAGTGAGGGAGCGACACGCACACACTCAGCGAGGGAGGGACACACTGAGACACGCAGTGAGGGAGCGACACGCACACACTCAGCGAGGGAGGGACACACTGAGACACGCAGTGAGGGAGCGACACGCACACACTCAGCGAGGGAGGGACACGCGCACACGCAGTGAGGGAGCGACACGCACACACTCAGCGAGGGAGGGACACGCACACACGCAGTGAGGGAGCGACACGCACACACTCAGCGAGGGAGGGACACGCACACATGCAGTGAGGGAGCGACACGCACACACTCAGCGAGGGAGGGACACGCACACACGCAGTGAGGGAGCGACACGCACACACTCAGCGAGGGAGGGACACGCACACACGCAGTGAGGGAGCGACACGCACACACTCAGCGAGGGAGGGACACGCACACACTCAGCGAGGGAGGGAAATGCAGTGAAGGAGGGACACGCACACACTCAGCGAGTGAGGGACACGCACACACACAGCGAGGGAGCGACACGCACACACACAGCGAGGGAGCGACACGCACACACACTGCGAGGGAGGGACACGCACACACTCAGCGAGGGAGGGAAATGCAGTGAAGGAGGGACACGCACACACTCAGCGAGTGAGGGACACGCACACACACAGCGAGGGAGCGACACGCACACACGCAGCGAGGGAGGGACACGCACACACAGCGAGGGAGGGAAACGCAGCGAAGGAGGGACACGCACACACTCAGCGAGGGAGGGACACGCACACACTCAGCGAGGGAGGGACACGCACACACTCAGCGAGGGAGGGACACGCAGCGAAGGAGGGACAAACACACACCGCGAGGGAGAGGGCATGTGCACACAAATTGAGAGGGGGCACACACACGCAAAGCGAGGGAGGGACACGCAAACACACACACAGTGAGGGGAATACAGACAGACACACGGCGAGGGAGGGACACACACACAACGAGGGAGGGATACGCACATACACACAGAGAGGGACGGGGACACACACACATAAAGCGAATTTAGGGACACGCACACATACACACACACATACACACACAAACACAGAGCAAGGGAGAGATGCGCACACACAGCGAGGAAGGGACAAACACACACACAAGAGACGGACACACACTCAGCGAGGGAGTGATACACGCACACACAGCAAGAGGCGCATACACACGCACAAAGCAAGGGAGGGACACGCACACATACACACAGACACACAGCAAGGGAGGGACACACACAGTGTGGGAGTGACACGCATATGCACACACACGCAGTGAGGGAAGGACAGTCACATACACTGTAAAAGGGTCACATATACTCACAGCGAGAGGGGACACGCACACACAGCGAGGGATGGGCACGCGCATGCTCAAGCACACAAACACAGACACACAGCGAGAGAGGGACACGTACACTCAAAGCCAGGGAGGGACATGGACACACACAAACACACACACAGGCACACACACACACACACACACATACACACAGAGCAAGAGAGGGACAACGCGCAAAAACAGTGAGGGGGAGACACATGTGCACACACAGCGAGGGAGGGCCACATACACACACGCACAGCAAGAGTAACACACATATGCACACACAGGGCAGGAAACTGTCACATAAACAGTGAGGGAGGGACACACGTGCATACACACACACACACACACACACACACACACACACACACACACACACACACACACACAGAAACACACAGCACGAGGGAAGGACACTCAGATACACTGCAAGAGAGACACACACACTCACAGCGAGGGAAGAACACGCACATAACCAAGCACACAAACACAGACAAACAGCGAGAGAGGGGCACGCACACACAGCGAGGGATGGGCACGCACATGCTCAAGCACACAAACACAGACACACAGCTAGAGAAGGACATGCACACATGTCCCAGGGAGGGACATGGACACATGCAAACACACACACACACATACACACAGAGCAAGAGAGGGACACACACACAAACAGCGAGGGGGAGACACATGCACACACAGTGAGGGAGGGCCACGTACACACATGCACAGCAAGAGTAACACACATACACACACACACAGTGCAGGAAACTGACACATAAACAGTGAGGGAGGGACACACATGCATACACACACACACACACACAAGACACACCGCGAGGGAAGGACACTCACATATACTGCAAGAGGGACACACATACTCACAGCAAGAGGGGGACACGTACACACAGTGAGGGAAGAACACGCACATGCCCAAGCACACAAACACAGACACACGGCGAGAGAGGGACACGCGCACACAGAGACAGCGAGGGTGAGACCACACACACACACACACACACACACACAGCAAGAGAGGGATACGCACACACACAGTGAGGTGGAGACACATGCACACGCAGCGAGGGAGGGCCACGCACACACACGCACAGCAAGAGGGACACACACACACAGAGAGCAAGGGGGGAACTCACACATACTCAATGAGGGAGGGACACACACGCACGCACACATTCAGCGAGGGTGCGACACATGCACAGACAGCGAGGAAGGGCCACGTGCACACACACAAAGCAAGAGGGGCACACACACCCACACACACACACACAGAGCGAGGGAGGGACACACATACACAGACAGCGAGGGAGCAACACGTGCATGAGGAAGCACACAAACACAGGCACACACAGCGAGAGAGGGACACACACACACACACACACACACACACACACACACACACACACACAGCAAGAGAGGGATACGCACACACACAGTGAGGTGGAGACACATGCACACGCAGCGAGGGAGGGCCACGCGCACACACGCACAGCAAGAGGGACACACACACACAGCCAGTATGGTAAACTCACACATACACAGCGAGGGAGGGACACACACACACAGACAGAGAGGGTGGGACCACGCACACACACACGCACAGTGAGGGAGGGACGGATATACACACACAGATACAGTGAGGGACACACACACACACACACACAGCGAGGGAGGGACGGACCCGCACACTCACAGCGTGGGAGGGAGACACAATTACACACACGCACACACACAGAGGGACACCCACGTAAACACACACACAGAGCGAGGGAGGGATACACACACACACACACAGGGAGAGAGATAAACATACACACAATGCGATAGAGTGACACACACTCAAACAGTGAGTGAGGGACACGCAGTGAAGGGGGGACACACAAGCACATACAGTGAGGACGTGACACGTACACACAAACAGCGAGGGAGGGACACACACACACACACACTGAGCGAGGGACTTGCTGAGACACGCAGCGAGGGAGGGATGCGCGCACACACAGCAAAGGAGGGACACACACACAGCGAGGGAAGGACAAGCACACAATCAGAAAGGGAGGGACATGCACACACACGGAGAGGGGGAGGGCATGTGCACTGAAATTGAGAGGGACACACGCACAGAGAGAGAGAGAGAGGACATGCACAGGCACAGCGAAGGAGGGACACAAACACACACAGCAGGGGGGGGACATGCACTCACACAGCGAGGGGAGATGC
The DNA here is from genome assembly GCF_047496795.1 of Chiloscyllium punctatum. Lineage (NCBI taxonomy): Eukaryota > Metazoa > Chordata > Chondrichthyes > Orectolobiformes > Hemiscylliidae > Chiloscyllium > Chiloscyllium punctatum. The sequence continues at coordinate 364,806 of NW_027309876.1, forward strand.
GCACATACAGTGAGGGACACACACACACACAAGGTCGGGACACACACGCAAAGCAAGGGAGTGACACGTGCACACACAGTGAGAGAGGGACATGCGCCCACAGCGAGGGAAGGACATGCACATACATAGCGAGGGAGGGACATACACACACACACACACACACACACAGAGGGATGGATGGAGACACACACACACTCACACAGCATGAGAGGGACACACAGACCCACAGTGAGGGAGTGACATGCGCGTGCACACACACACACAAACACAGCGAGGGAGGGACACACACATACACTGCAAGAGGGACAAACATACTCACAGCAAGAGGGGGACAAGCACACACAGTGAGGGAGGGACACGCGCATGCGCAAGCACACAAACACAGGCACACAGCTAGAGAGGGACACACAAATACACGGCAAGGGAGGGACGCACACACAGACAGTGAGGGAGAGACACACACACATACACATAACGAGGGGGCGACACATGCACACACACACACACGCACAGCAAGAGGGACACGCACACATACACACAGTTAAGGGGATACACGCAGACACACAGCGAGGGAGGGACACGCGCACACAGCGAGGGAGGGACACGCGCACAAACAGCGAGGGAGGGACACGTGCACACACAGCGAGGGAGGGACACGCGCACACACAGCGAGGGAGGGACACGCACACACACAGCGAGGGAGGGACACGCACACACACAGCGAGGGGGTACACACGCACACAGCGAGGGGGGGACACACGAACACACACAGCGAGAGAGGGACACACACGCACACAGCGAGGGAGGGACACGCGCACACACAGCGAGGGAGAGACACGCTCACGCACAGCGAGGGGGACACACACGCACACAGCGAGGGGGGGGACAGGCACACACAGAACGAGGGAGGGACATGCTCACACACAGTGAAGGGGTACACATGCACACAGCGAGGGAGGGACAGGCACACACAGAACGAGGGAGGGACACGCTCACACACAGCGAGGGAGGGACACGCACACACACAGCGAGGGAGGGACACGCTCACACACAGCGAGGGGGGGACACGCTCACACACAGCGAGGGGGGGACACATGCACACAGCGAGGGGGGGACACACGCACACAGCGAGGGAGGGACACGCACACACACACAGCGAGGGGGGGACACACGCACACAGCGAGGGAGGGACATGCTCACACACAGCGAAGGATGGACACGCTCACAGACATCGAGGGAGGGACACACACGCACACAGCGAGGGGGGGGACACACGCACACAGCGAGGGGGGGACACACGCACACAGCGAGGGAGGGACACGCACACACACACAGCGAGGGGGGGACACACGCACACAGCGAGGGAGGGACATGCTCACACACAGCGAAGGAGGGACACGCTCACACACAGCGAGGGGACACACACGCACACAGCGGGGGGGGACACACGCACACAGCGAGGGGGGACACACGCACACAGCGGGGGGGACACACGCACACAGCGAGGGGGACACACACGCACACAGCGAGGGGGGGACACACGCACACAGCGGGGGACACACACACACACAGCGAGGGGGGGACACACGCACACAGCAAGGGGGGGGACACACGCACACAGCACGGGGGGGAAACACGCACACAGCGAGGGAGGCACACGCTCACAGACAGCGGAGGGACACGCGCACACACAGCGAGGGAGGGACACGCTCACACAGAGCGAGGGGAACACACGCACACAGCGAAGGGGGGGAACACGCACACATCGAGGGGAGGACACCCGCACACAGCGAGGGGGGGACATGCTCACACACAGCAAGGGGGAACACACGCACACAGCGAGGGGACACACACGCACACAGTGAGGGGGGGGACACACGCACACAGCAAGGGGGGGACACACGCACACAGCAAGGGGGGGACACACGCATACAGCGAGGGGTGGGGACACACGCACACAGCGAGGGGGGGACACACGCACACAGCGAGGGGGACACACACGCACACAGCGAGGGGGGGACACGCTCACACACAGCGAGGGGGGGACACACGCACACAGCGAGGGAGAGACACGCACACACACAGCGAGGGGGGACACACACGCACACAGCGAGGGGTGGGGACGCACACACACAGCGAGGGGGGGACACACGCACACAGCGAGGGGGACACACACACACACACAGCGAGGGAGTGACACGCTCACACACAGCGAGGGGAAATACATACACATATGGAGGGGGGGAAACACGTACACTTCGAGGGGGGGACACCCGCAAACAGCGAGGGGGGGACACTCGCACACAGCAAGGGGACACACACGCACACAGCGAGGGGGGGGACACGCGCACAGAGCGAGGGGGGGACACGCGCACAGAGCGAGGGGGGGACACACGCACACATCGAGGGGGGGGGAAACACGCACACTTCGAGGGGGGGACACCCGCAAACAGCGAGGGGGGGACACTCGCACACAGCAAGGGGACACACACGCACACAGCGAGGGGGGGGACACGCGCACAGAGCGAGGGGGGGACACACGCACACAGCGAGGGGGGGGACACACGCACACAGCGAGGGGGGACACACACGCACACAGCGAGGGGTGGGGACACACGCACACAGCGAGGGGTGGGGACACACGCACACAGCGAGGGGGGGGACACACGCACACAGCGAGGGGGGGACACACGCACACAGCGAGGGGGGGACACACGCACACAGCGAGGGGGACACACACGCACACAGCGAGGGGGGGACACGCACACAGCGAGGGGGACACACACGCACACAGCGAGGGGGGGACAGACGCACACAGTGAGGGGGGACACAGGCACACAGCGAGGGGGGGACACACGCACGCACACAGCGAGGGAGGGGGACACGCTCACAGACAGCGAAGGAGGGACACCCTCACACACAGCGAAGGAGGGACATGAACACAGCGAGGGAGGGACACGCTCACAATCAGCGAAGGAGGGACACACGCACACACAGCGAGGGAGGGACACGCTCACAGCGAAGGGGGGAACACGCACACACAGAGCGAGGGAGGGGGACACGCTCACAGACAGTGAGGAGGAGGACACGCTCACAGACAGCGAGGGGGGGGGACACTCTCACAGACAGCGAGGGGGACACACGCACACACAGCGAGGGGGGACACACGCACACACACAGCGAGGGAGGGGGACACACTCACAGACAGCGAAGGAGGGACACGCTCACAGACAGCGAGGGGGAGGACATGCTCACACACAGCGAGGGAGGGACACACGCACACAGCGAGGGGGGGGACACACGCACACAGCGAGGCGGATACACATGCACACAGCGAGGGGGGGGACACACGCACACAGCGAGGGGGATACACACGCACACAGCGAGGGGGGACACACGCACACAGCGAGGGGGGGGACACCCGCACACAGTGAGGGGGGGAACACCCGCACACAGCGAGGGGGGGAGATGCTCACAAACAGCGAGGGGGGACACACGCACACAGCGAGGGGGGACACACACGCACACAGTGAGGGAGGGGGACACACTCACAGACAGCGAAGGAGGGACACGCTCACAGACAGCGAGGGGGAGGACACGCACACACACAGCGAGGGGTGGGGACACGCACACACACAGTGAGGGGGGACACACGCACACAGCGAGGGGGGGACACACGCACACAGCGAGGGGGGGACACACGCACACAGCGAGGGGGGGACACACGCACACAGCGAGGGGGGGACACACGCACACAGCGAGGGGGGGGAAACACGCGCACAGCGAGGGGGGGGGACACACTCACAGTCAGCGAAGGAGGGACACGCTCACAGACAGCGAGGGGGAGGACACGCACACACACAGCGAGGGGTGGGGACACGCACACACACAGCGAGGGAGGGACACGCTCACACAGCGAGGGGGGGACACACGCACACAGCGAAGGAGGGACACACGCACACAGCGAGGGGGGGACACACGCACACAGCGAGGGGGGGACACACGCACACAGCGAGGGGGGGGAAACACGCACACAGCGAGGGAGGGACACACTCACACAGCGAGGGGGGGACACAGGCACACAGCGAGGGGTGGGGACACGCACACACACAGCGAGGGGTGGGGACACGCACACACACAGTGAGGGGGGACACACGCACACAGCGAGGGAGGGACACGCTCACACACAGCGAAGGAGGGACACACGCACACAGCGAGGGGGGGACACACGCACACAGCGAGGGGGGGACACACACACACAGCGAGGGGGGGACACACGCACACAGCGAGGGGGGGGAAACACGCGCACAGCGAGGGGGGGGACACACTCACAGACAGCGAAGGAGGGACACGCTCACAGACAGCGAGGGGGGGACACGCTCACACACAGCGAGGGGGGACACATGCACACACACAGCGAGGGGGACACGCACACACACAGCGAGGGGGGGACACACGCACACAGCACATGGGGGGACACCCACACCAAGCGAGGGGGGGGACACACAAACACAGTGAGGGGGGGGACACACGCACACAGCAGGGGGGGGACACACGCACACAGCGAGGGGGGGGACACACGCACACAGCGAGGGGGGGACACATGCCCACAGCGAGGGGGGGACACATGCACACAGCGAGGGGGAACACACGCACACAGCGAGGGGGGGACACATGCACACAGCGAGGGGGGGACACACGCACACAGCGAGGGGGGACACACACGCACACAGCGAGGGGGTACACACGCACACAGCGAGGGGGGGACACACGAACACACACAGCGAGGGAGGGGGACACACTCACAGACAGCGAAGGAGGGACACGCTCACAGACAGCGAGGGGGAGGACACGCACACACACAGCGAGGGAGGGGGACACGCTCACAGACAGCGAGGGGGGGACATGCTCACACACAGCGAGGGAGGGACACACGCACACAGCGAGGGGGGGGACACACGCACACAGCGAGGCGGATACACACGCACACAGCGAGGGGGGGGACACACGCACACAGCGAGGGGGATACACACGCACACAGCGAGGGGGGACACACGCACACAGCGAGGGGGGGGACACCCACACAGCGAGGGGGGGAACACCCGCACACAGCGAGGGGGGGAGATGCTCACAAACAGCGAGGGGGGACACACGCACACAGCGAGGGGGGACACACACGCACACAGTGAGGGAGGGACACGCTCACACACAGCGAGGGGGGGACACACGCACACAGCGAGGGGTGGGGACACGCACACACACAGCGAGGGGTGGGGACACGCACACACACAGTGAGGGGGGACACACGCACACAGCGAGGGAGGGACACGCTCACACACAGCGAAGGAGGGACACACGCACACAGCGAGGGGGGGACACACGCACACACAGCGAGGGGGATACACACGCACACAGCGAGGGGGGACACACGCACACAGCGAGGGGGGGGACACCCACACAGCGAGGGGGGGAACACCCGCACACAGCGAGGGGGGGAGATGCTCACAAACAGCGAGGGGGGACACACGCACACAGCGAGGGGGGACACACACGCACACAGTGAGGGAGGGACACACTCACACAGCGAGGGGGGGACACACGCACACAGCGAGGGGTGGGGACACGCACACACACAGCGAGGGGTGGGGACACGCACACACACAGTGAGGGGGGACACACGCACACAGCGAGGGAGGGACACGCTCACACACAGCGAAGGAGGGACACACGCACACAGCGAGGGGGGGACACACGCACACACAGCGAGGGGGACACACACACGCACGCAGCGAGGGGGGACACACGCACAGAGCGAGGGGGGGACACACACACACAGCGAGGGAGGGACACGCACACACACAGCGAGGGGGGGACACACACACACAGCGAGAGAGGGACATGCACACACACAGCGAGGGGGAACATGCTCACACACAGCGAGGGAGGGACATGCACACACACAGCGAGGGAGGGACACGCGCACACAGCGAGGGAGGGACACGCACACACACAGCGAGGGACACACACACACACACAGCGAGAGAGGGACACACGCACACAGCGAGGAGGGACACGCTCACACACAGCGAGGGAGGGACACGGACACACACAGCAAGGGAGGGACACGCGCACACAGCGAGGGAGGGACACGCACACACACAGCGAGGGAGGGACACACGCACACAGCGAGGGAGGGACACGCGCACACACAGCGAGCGGGGGACACGCTCACACACAGCGAGGGGGGGACACGCTCACACACAGCGAGGGGGGGACACGCTCACACACAGCGAGGGGGGGACACGCTCACACACAGCGAGGGGGGGACACGCGCACAAACAGCGAGTGAGGGACACGCACACACACAGCGAGGGGGGACACGCACACACCGCGAGGGAGGGACACGCGCACAAACAGCGAGGGAGGGACACGTGCACACAGCGAGGGGGACACACACGCACACACACAGCGAGGGAGGGACACACACGCACACAGCGAGGGAGGGACACACACGCACACAGCGAGGGAGGGACACGCTCACACACAGCGAGGGAGGGACAGGCACACACAGCGAGGGGGGGACACACGCACACAGCGAGGGGGGGACAGGCACACACAGAACGAGGGAGGGACATGCTCACACACAGCGAAGGGGTACACATGCACACAGCGAGGGAGGGACAGGCACACACAGAACGAGGGAGGGACACGCTCACACACAGCGAGGGGGGGACACGCTCACACACAGCGAGCGGGGGACACGCTCACACACAGCGAGGGGGGGACACGCTCACACACAGCGAGGGGGGGACACGCTCACACACAGCGAGGGGGGGACACGCTCACACACAGCGAGGGGGGGACACGCTCACACACAGCGAGGGGGGGACACATGCACACAGCGAGGGGGGGGACACACGCACACAGCCAGGGGGGGACACACGCACACACACACAGCGAGGGGGGGACACACGCACACACCGAGGGAGGGACAGGCACACACAGAGCGAGGGAGGGACATGCTCACACACAGCGAAGGAGGGACACGCTCACAGACATCGAGGGAGGGACACACATGCACACAGCGAGGGGGGACAACGCACACACACAGCGAGGGGACACACACGCACACAGCGAGGGGGACACACGCACACAGCCGGGGGGGGGGACACGCATACAGCGGGGGGGGATACACGCACACAGCGAGGGGGGACACACGCACACAGCGGGGGGGACACACGCACACAGCGAGGGGGGGACACACGCACATAGCGAGGGGCGGACACACGCACATAGAGAGGGGGGACACACGCACACAGCGAGGGGGGGACACACGCACACACAGCGAGGGGAACACACGCACACAGCGAAGGGGGGGACATGCTCACACACAGCAAGGGGGAACACACGCACACAGCGAGGGGACACACATGCACACAGCGAGGGGGGGGACACATGCACACAGCAAGGGGGGGACACACGCACACAGCAAGGGGGGGACACACGCACACAGCTAGGGGTGGGGACACACGCACACAGCGAGGGGGGGACACACGCACACAGCGAGGGGGGGACACGCACACAGCGAGGGAGGGATACGCTCACACACAGCGAGGGGGGGACACACGCACACAGCGAGGGAGGGATACGCACACACACAGAGAGGGGGGACACACACGCACACAGCGAGGGGTGGGGACACACACACACAGCGAGGGGGGGGACACACGCACACAGCGAGGGACACACACACACACACACAGCGAGGGAGTGACACGCTCACACACAGCGAGGGGACACACATACACACAGTAGGGGGGGACACACGCACACATCGAGGGGGGGGAAACACGCACACTTCGAGGGGGGGACACCCGCAAACAGCGAGGGGGGGACACACGCACACACAGCGAGGGGGGGACACATGCACACAGCGAGGGGGGGACACACGCACAGAGCGAGGGGGGACACACACGCACACAGCGAGGGGGGACACACACGCACAGAGCGAGGGGTGGGGACACACGCACAGAGCGAGGGGGGACACACACGCACACAGCGAGGGGGGGGACACACGCACAGAGCGAGGGGTGGGGACACACGCACACAGCGAGGGGGGACACACACGCACAGAGCGAGGGGGGGGACACACGCACACAGCGAGGGGGGGGACACACGCACACAGCGAGGGGGGGGACACACGCACACAGCGAGGGGGGGACACACGCACACAGCGAGGGGGACACACACGCACACAGCGAGGGGGGGACACGCACACAGCGAGGGGGGGACACACGCACACAGCGAGGGGGGGACGCACCCACACAGCGAGGGAGGACACAGGCACACAGCGATGGGGGGACACAGGCACACAGCGATGGGGGGACACACGCACGCACACAGCGAGGGAGGGGGACACGCTCACAGACAGCGAAGGAGGGACACGCTCACACACAGCGAAGGAGGGACACGAACACAATCAGCGAAGGAGGGACACACGCACACACAGCGAGGGGGGGACACACGCACACAGCGAGGGACGGACACGCTCACACAGAGCGAAGGAGGGACTCGCACACAGCGAAGGGGGAACACGCACACACACAGCGAGGGAGGGGGACACGCTCACAGACAGCGAGGGGGAGGACACGCACACACACAGCGAGGGAGGGGGACACACTCACAGACAGCGAAGGAGGGACACGCTCACAGACAGCGAGGGGGGGACACGCTCACACACAGCGAGGGGGACACACGCACACACAGCGAGGGGGGACACACGCACACACACAGCGAGGGAGGGGGACACACTCACAGACAGCGAAGGAGGGACACGCTCACAGACAGCGAGGGGGGACACGCTCACACACACAGCGAGGGGGACACACACACACAGCACAGGGGGGGACACCCACACCAAGCGAGGGGGGGGGACACACAAACACAGTGAGGGGGGGGACACACGCACACAGCGAGGGAGGGGACACACGCACACAGCGAGGGGGATACACACGCACACAGCGTGGGGGACACACGCACACAGCGAGGGGGGGGACACCCGCACACAGCGAGGGGGGGAGATGCTCACAAACAGCGAGGGGGGACACACGCACACAGCGAGGGGGGACACGCTCACACACAGCGAGGGAGGGACACGCTCACACACAGCGAGGGAGGGACACGCTCACACAGCGAGGGGGGACACACGCACACAGCGAGGGGTGGGGACACGCACACACACAGCGAGGGGTGGGGTCACGCACACACACAGTGAGGGGGGACACACGCACACAGCGAGGGAGGGACACGCTCACACACAGCGAAGGAGGGACACACGCACACAGCGAGGGGGGGACACACGCACACAGCGAGGGGGGGGACACACTCACAGACAGCGAAGGAGGGACACGCTCACAGATAGCGAGGGGGGGACACGCTCACACACAGCGAGGGGGGACACATGCACACACACAGCGAGGGAGACACACGCACACACACAGCGAGGGGGGGACACCCACACCAAGCGAGGGGGGGGACACACAAACACAGTGAGGGGGGGGACACACGCACACAGCAGGGGGGGGACACACGCACACAGTGAGGGGGGGGACACACGCACACAGCGAGGGGGGGACACACGCACACAGCGAGGGGGAACACACGCACACAGCGAGGGGGGGATACATGCACACAGCGAGGGGGGGACACACGCACACAGCGAGGGGGGGACACACGCACACAGCGAGGGGGGACACAGGCACACAGCGAGGGGGGGACACGCACGCACACAGCGAGGGAGGGGAACACGCTCACAGACAGCGAAGGAGGGACACGCTCACACACAGCGAAGGAGGGAGACACGCACACAGCGAGGGAGGGACACGCACACACACAGTGAGGGGGGACACACGCACACAGCGAGGGAGGGACACGCACACACAGCGAAGGAGGGACACACGCACACAGCGAAGGGGGGAACACGCACACACACAGCGAGGGAGGGGGACACGCTCACAGACAGCGAGAGGGAGGACACGCACACACACAGCGAGGGAGGGGGACACTCTCACAGACAGCGAAGGAGGGACACGCTCACAGACAGCGAGGGGGGGGGACACGCTCACACACAGCGAGGGGGGGAAACACGCACACAGCGAGGGGGACACACGCACACAGCGAGGGGGGTGACACCCACACCAAGCAAGGGGGGGACACACACACACAGCGAGAGGGGGGACACACGCACACAGCGAGGGCGGGGAAACACGCACACATCGAGGGGGGGGAACACGCTCACAGCGAGGGGGGGACACCCGCACACAGCGAGGGGGGGACGTGCTCACAAACAGCGAGGGGGGACACACGCACACAGCGAGGGGTGGGGACACACACACACACAGCGAGGGGTGGGGACACGCACACACACAGTGAGGGGGGACACACGCACACAGCGAAGGAGGGACACACGCACACAGCGAGGGGGGGACACACGCTCACACACAGCGAGGGTTGGGGACACGCACACAGCGAGGGAGGGACACGCTCACACACAGCGAAGGAGGGACACGCACACAGCGAGGGGGGAACACACGCTCACACACAGCGAGGGGGACACACGCACACAGCACAGGGGGGGACACCCACACCAAGCGAGGGGGGGGGACACACAAACACAGTGAGGGGGGGGGACACACGCACACAGCGAGGGGTGGTACACGCGCACACAGCGATGGGGGGGACACACGCACACAGCGAGGGGGACACACGCACACAGCGAGGGGGGACACACGCACACAGCGAGGGGGTGACACACGCACACAGCGAGGGGGGGACACCCGCACACAGCGAGGGCGGGAGATGCTCACAAACAGCGAGGGGGGACACACGCACACAGCGAGGGGTGGGACACACGCACACAGCGAGGGGGGGACACACGCACGCACACAGCGAGGGAGGGGGACACGCTCACAGACAGCGAAGGAGGGACACGCTCACACACAGCGAGGGGGGGACACGCACACAGCGAGGGGGGGACACACGCACACTGCGAGGGAGGGACACGCACACACACAGTGAGGGGGGGACACGCTCACACACAGCGAGGGGGGGACACACGCACACAGCGAGGGAGGGACACGCTCACACACAGCGAAGGAGGGACACACGCACACAGCGAAGGGGGGGAACACGCACACACACAGCGAGGGAGGGGGACACGCTCACAGACAGCGAGGGGGAGGACACGCACACACACAGCGAGGGAGGGGGACACTCTCACAGACAGCGAAGGAGGGACACGCTCACAGACAGCGAGGGGGGACACGCTCACACACAGCGAGGGGGGACACACGCTCACATACAGCGAGGGGGGGACACGCTCACAGACAGCGAGGGGGGGGGACACGCTCACACACAGCGAGGGGGGACACACGCACACACACAGCGAGGGGGGACACGCGCACACACAGCGAGGGGGGGACACATGCACAAAGGACAGGGGGGGAAACACGCACACAGCGAGGGGGGACACACGCACACAGCGAGGGGGACACACGCACACAGCGAGGGGGGGACACACAAACACAATGAGGGGGGGGACACACGCACACAGCGAGGGGTGGGGACACGCACACACACAGCGAGGGGTGGGGACACGCACACCCACACAGCAAGGGAGGGACACGCTCACACACAGCGAGGGAGGGACACGCACACACACAGCGAGGGGGACACACGCACACAGCGAGGGGGGGGGACGCACGCACACAGTGAGGGAGGGACACGCTCACACACAGCGAGGGGACACACACGCACACAGCGAGGGGGGGACACACGCACACAGCGAGGGGGGGACACACGCACACAGCGAGGGGGGGACACACGCACACAGCGAGGGGGGGACACACGCACACAGCGAGGCGGGGGACAAACGCACACAGCGAGGGGGAGGACACGCTCACACACAGCGAGGGAGGGGGACACGCTCACACACAGCGAGGGGGGACACACGCACACAGTGAGGGGGGGGACACGCACACACACAGCGAGGGGTGGGGACACGCACACACACAGCGAGGGGTGGGGACACGCACACACACAGCGAGAGGGGGGAACACGCACACAGCGAGGGGGGGACACCCGCACACAGCGAGGGGGGGACACCCGCACACAGCGAGGGGGGGACACATGCACACAGCGAGGGGGGGACACACGCACACAGCGAGGGGGGGACACACGCACACAGCGAGGGGGGGACACACGCACACAGCGAGGGGGGGACACACGCACACAGCGAGGCGGGGGACAAACGCACACAGCGAAGGGGGGACTCACGCACACAGCGAGGGGGGACACACGCACACAGCGAGGGGGTGACACACGCACACAGCCAAGGGGGGACACACGCACACACAGCGAGGGGGGACACACGCACACAGCGAGGGGGGGACACACGCACACAGCCAAGGGGGGACACACGCACACAGCCAAGGGGGGACACACGCACACACAGCGAGGGGGGACACACGCACACAGCGAGGGGGGGACACACCACACAGCGAGGGGGGGACATGCTCACAAACAGCAAGAGGGGGACACGCTCACACACAGCGAGGGGGGGGACACGCACACAGCGAGGGGGGACTCACGCACACAGTGAGGGGGGGACACACGAACACAGCGAGGGGGGGGACACGCTCACAGACAGCGAAGGAGGGACACGCTCACAAACAGCGAGGGGGGGACACACGCACACAGTGAGGGGGGGGACATGCTCACAGACAGCGAAGGAGGGACACGCTCACAAACAGCGAGGGGGGGACACACGCACACAGTGAGGGGGGGGACACACGCACACAGCGAGGGGTGGGGTCACGCACACACACAGCGAGGGAGGGACACGCTCACACACAGCGAGGGAGGGACACACTCACACACAGCGAGGGAGGGACACGCTCACACACAGCAAGTGAGGGGTCACGCACACACACAGCGAGGGGGACACACACGCACACAGCGAGGGGGACACACACGCACACAGCGAGGGGGACACACACGCACACAGCGAGGGGGGGAGATGCTCACAAACAGCGAGGGGGGACACACGCACACAGCGAGGGGTGGGACACACGCACACAGTGAGGGAGGGACACGCTCACACACAGCGAGGGGGGGACACACGCACACAGCGAGGGGTGGGACACACGCACACAGCGAGGGGGGGACACACGCACACAGCGAGGGGGGGACACACGCACACAGCGAGGGGGGGACACCCGCACACAGCGAGGGGGGGAGATGCTCACAAACAGCGAGGGGGGACACACGCACACAGCGAGGGGTGGGACACACGCACACAGTGAGGGAGGGACACGCTCACACACAGCGAGGGGGGGACACACGCACACAGCGAGGGGTGGGACACACGCACACAGCGAGGGGGGGACACACACACACAGCAAGGGGGGGACACACGCACGCACACAGCGAAGGAGGGACACGCTCACACACAGCGAGGGGGGGACACGCACACAGCGAGGGGGGGACACACGCACACTGCGAGGGAGGGACACGCACACACACAGTGAGGGGGGGGACACGCTCACACACAGCGAGGGGGGGACACGCTCACACACAGCGAAGGAGGGACACACGCACACAGCAAAGGGGGGGAACACGCACACACACAGCGAGGGAGGGGGACACGCTCATAGACAGCGAGGGGGAGGACACGCACACACACAGCGAGGGAGGGGGACACTCTCACAGACAGCGAAGGAGGGACACGCTCACAGACAGCGAGGGGGGACACGCTCACACACAGCGAGGGGGGACACACGCACACACACAGCGAGGGGGGGACACGCTCACAGACAGCGAGGGGGGGGGTCACGCTCACACACAGCGAGGGGACACACACGCACACACACAGCGAGGGGGGACACGCGCACACACAGCGAGGGGGGGACACATGCACAAAGGACAGGGGGGGAAACACGCACACAGTGAGGGGGGACACACGCACACAGCGAGGGGGACACACGCACACAGCGAGGGGGGGGACACACAAACACAGTGAGGGGGGGGACACACGCACACAGCGAGGGGGGGACACACGCACACAGCGAGGGGGACACACGCACACAGCGAGGGGGGGACACACAAACACAGTGAGGGGGGGGACACACGCACACAGCGAGGGGTGGGGACACGCACACCCACACAGCGAGGGAGGGACACGCTCACACACAGCGAGGGAGGGACACGCACACACACAGCGAGGGGGACACACGCACACAGCGAGGGGGGGGGACGCACGCACACAGTGAGGGAGGGACACGCTCACACACAGCGAGGGGACACACACGCACACAGCGAGGGGGGGACACACGCACACAGCGAGGGGGGGACACACGCACACAGCGAGGGGGGGACACACGCACACAGCGAGGGGGGGACACACGCACACAGCGAGGGGGGACACACGCACACAGCGAGGGGGGGACACGCACACAGCGAGGGGGGGACACACGCACACAGCGAGGGGGGGACACACGCACACAGCGAGGGGGGGACACACGCACACAGCGAGGGGGGGACAAACGCACACAGCGAGGGGGAGGACACGCTCACACACAGCGAGGGAGGGGGACACGCTCACACACAGCGAGGGGTGGGGACACGCACACACACAGCGAGAGGGGGGAACACGCACACAGCAAGGGGGGGAACACGCACACAGCGAGGGGGGGACACCCGCACACAGCGAGGGGGGGACACCCGCACACAGCGAGGGGGGGACACATGCACACAGCGAGGGGGGGACACACGCACACAGCGAGGGGGGGACACACGCACACAGCGAGGCGGGGGACAAACGCACACAGCGAAGGGGGGGAACACGCACACACACAGCGAGGGGGGGACACCCGCACACAGCGAGGGGGGGACACCCGCACACAGCGAGGGGGGGGACACACGCACACAGCGAGGGGGGGGACACACGCACACAGCGAGGGGGGGACACACGCACACAGCGAGGGGGGGGATACACGCACACAGCGAGGGGGGGGACACACGCACACAGCGAGGGGGGGACACACGCACACAGCGAGGGGGGACACACACGCATACAGCGAGGGGGGGGACACACGCACACAGCGAGGGGGGGGACACACGCACACAGCGAGGGGGGGACACACGCATACAGCGGTGGGGGGGGACACGCACACAGCGAGCGGGGGACACACGCACACAGCGAGGGAGGGGGACACACGCACACAGCGAGGGGGGACATGCTCACAAACAGCGAGGGGGGGACACGCTCACACACAGCGAGGGGGGGCCACACGCACACAGCGAGGGGGGACACGCTCACAAACAGCGAGGGAGGGACACGCTCACACACAGCGAGGGGGGGACACACGCGCACAGCGAGGGGGGGACACACGAACACAGCGAGGAGGGACACACGCACACAGCGAGGGGGGGGACTCACGCACACAGTGAGGGGGGGACACACGAACACAGCGAGGGTGGACACACACGAATACAGCGAGGGGAGGACACACGCACACAGCGAGGGGAGGACACACGCACACTGCGAGGGGGGGGACACGCGCACACAGCGAGGGGGGGGACACACGCACACAGCGAGGGGGTGACACACGCACACAGCCAAGGGGGGACACACGCACACAGCCAAGGGGGGACACACGCACACACAGCGAGGGGGGACACACGCACACAGCGAGGGGGGGACACACGCACACAGCGAGGGGGGGACACACGCACACAGCGAGGGGGGACTCACGCACACAGTGAGGGGGGGACACACGAACACAGCGAGGGGGGGACACACGCACACTGGGAGGGGTGGGGACATACGCACACAGCGAGGGGGGGACACGCTCACAGACAGCGAAGGAGGGACACGCTCACAAACAGCGAGGGGGGGACACACGCACACAGTGAGGGGGGGGACACACGCACACAATGATGGGGGGGGACACACGCACACACACAGCGAGGGAGGGACACGCTCACACACAGCGAGGGAGGGACACGCTCACACACAGCGAGGGAGGGACACGCTCACACACAGCGAGGGAGGGACACACTCACACACAGCGAGGGAGGGACACGCTCACACACAGCAAGTGAGGGGTCACGCACACACACAGCGAGGGGGGGACACACGGACACAGCGAGGGGGGACACACGCACAGCGAGGGGGGGACATACGTACACAGCGAGGGAGGGACACGCACACAGCGAGGGGGGGACATGCTCACACACAGCGAGGGAGGGACACACGCACACAGCGAGGGGGGGACACGCACACACAGCGAGGGGGGGACACGCTCACACACAGCGAGGGGGGGACACCCTCACACACAGCGAGGGAGGGACACGCTCACACACAGCGAGGGAGGGACACGCACACACACAGCGAGGGAGGGACACACGCACACAGCGAGGGGGTACACACGAACACAGCGAGGGGGGGACACACGAACACAGCGAGGGGGGGACACACGCACACAGCGAGGGGGGGACACACGCACACAGCGAGGAGGGACACACGCACACTGCGAGGGGGGGGACACGCGCACACAGCGAGGGGGGGACACACGCACACAGCGAGGGGGTTACACACGCACACAGCCAAGGGGGGACACACGCACACAGCGAGGGAGGGACACACGCACACAGCGAGGGAAGGACACACGCACACAGGGAGGGGGGGGACATGCACACTCACAGCGAGGGAGGGGGACACAAGCAAACAGCGAGGGGGTGGACATGCACACTCACAGCGAGGGGGGGACACACGTACACAGCGAGGGGGGGACACACGCACAGCGAGGGGGGGACACGCTCACACACAGGGAGGTTGGGACACGCTCACACACAGCGAGGGGGGGACACACGCACAGCGAGGGGGGGCACACTCACACACAGGGAGGTTGGGACACGCACACACACAGCGAGGGAGGGACACACGCACACACACAGCGAGGGAGGGACACACACACACACAGCGACGGGGCGACACACGCACACAGCGAGGAGGGGACACACGCACACAGCGAGGGGGGGACACACGTACACAGCGAAGGAGGGACACGTTTACACACAGCGAGGGAGGGACACGCTCACACACAGTGAGGGAGGGACACGCTCACACACAGCGAGGGAGTGACACGCACACACACAGCGAGGGGGGGGGACACACACACAGCGAGGGGGGGACACACGCACACACAGCGAAGGAGGGACACGCTCACGCACACAGCGAGGGGGGACACACGCACACACAGCGAAGGAGGGACACGCTCACGCACACAGCGAGGGGGGACACGCACACACACAGCGAGGGGTGGGGACACGCACACAGCGAGGGGGGGACACACGCACACAGCGAGGGGGGGACACACGCACACAGCGAGGGGGGGACACAGGCGCACAGCGAGGGGGGGACACACGCACACAGCGAGGGGGGGGACACACGTACACAGCGAGGGGGGGGACACACGCACACAGCGAGGGGGGGACACACGCACACAGCGAGGGGGGGACACACGCACACAGCGAGGGGGGGACACAGGCGCACAGCGAGGGGGGGACACACGCACACAGCGAGGGGGGGGACACACGTACACAGCGAGGGGGGGGACACACGCACACAGCGAGGGTGGGACACGCTCACACACAGCGAAGGAGGGACATACGCACAGAGCAAGGGGGGGACACACGCACACAGCGAGGGGGACACACACGCACACTGCGAGGGGTGGGGACACGCACACACACAGTGAGGGGACACACGCACACAGCGAGGGGGGGGGACACACGCGCACAGCGAGCGGGGGACACACGCACACAGCAAGGGGTGGGGACACATGCACACTGCGAGGGGGGGACACGCACACAGCGAGGGGGGACACACACGCACACAGCGAGGGGGGGGACACACGCACACAGCAAGGGGTGGGGACACATGCACACTGCGAGGGGGGGACACACGCACACAGCGAGGGGGGGGACACACGCACACAGCGAGGGGTGGGGACACACGCACACAGCGAGGGGGGACACACGCACACAACGAGGGGGGGACACACGCACACAGCGAGGGGTGGGGACACGCACACAGTGAGGGGGGGACACACGCACACAGCGAGGGGACACACACACACACACACACACAGCGAGGGGGGGGACACACGCACACAGCGAGGGGTGGGGACACAAGCACACAGCGAGGGGGGGGACACACGCACACAGCGAGGGGGGGACACACGCTCACAGACAGCGAAGGAGGGACACGCTCACAAACAGCGAGGGGGGACACGCTCACACACAGCGAGGGGCGAGACACACGCACACAGTGAGGGGGGGACACACGCGCACAGCGAGGGGGGGACACACGCGCACAGCGAAGGGGGGACACACGCACACAGCGAGGGGGGACACGCACACAGCGAGGGGGGGACACGCACACAGCGAGGGGGGGACACACGCACACAGCGAGGGGGGATACACGCACACAGCGAGGGGGGGGACTCGCAAACAGCGAGGGGGGGACACGCACGCACACAGCGAGGAGAGGGGACACATGCACACAGCGAGTGGGGGGACTCACGCACACAGCGGGGGGGGGACTCACGCACACAGCGAGGGGGGGACTCACGCACACAGCGAGGGGGGGACACGCACGCACACAGCGAGGAGAGGGGACACATGCACACAGCGAGTGGGGGGACTCACGCACACAGCGGGGGGGGGACTCACGCACACAGCGAGGGGGGAGACTCACGCACACAGCGAGGGGGGGGACTCACGCACACAGCGATGGAGGGGGACACGCACCCAGCGAGGGGGGGTACACGCAGACCGCGAGGGGGCGTACACGCACACCGTGAGGGGTGGACACGCACACCGTGAGGGGGGGGACACACGCACACCGCGAGGGAGGGTACACACAGACCGCGAGGGAGGGACACACGCACACAGCGAGGGGGGGACACACGCACACAGCGAGGGGGGGACACGCTCCCACACAGCGAGGGAGGGACACGCTCACACACAGCGAGGGAGGGACACACGCACACAGCGAGGGGAGGACACATGCTCACACACAGCGAGGGGGGGGACACACGCACACAGCGAGGGGGGGGACACGCACACACACAGCGAGGGGGGGACACGCTCACACACAGCGAGGGAGGGACACGCACACACACAGCGAGGGTGGGACACGCACGCACACAGCGAGGGAGGGACACGCTCACACACAGCGAGGGGGGGACACGCTCACACACAGCGAGGGAGGGACACGCATACACACAGCGAGGGAGGGACACGCACACACACAGCGAGGGGGGACACGTGCACACAGCGAGGGGGGGACACGCTCACACACAGCGAGGGGGGGACACGCTCACACACAGCGAGGGGGGGACACGCACGCACACAGCGAGGGGGGGACACATGCACACAGCGAGTGGGGGGACACACGCACACAGCGAGGGGGGGGCTCACGCACACAGCGAGGGGGGGGACTCACGCACACAGCGAGGGGGGGACTCACGCACACAGCGAGGGGGGGACTCACGCACACACAGTGAAGGAGGGACACGCTCACGCACACAGCGAGGGGGGGACACGCTCACACACAGCGAGGGGGGGACACGCTCACACACAGCGAAGGAGGGACACGCTCGTACACAGCGAGGGGGGTACACATGCACACAGCGAGGGGGGGACTAAAGCACACAGCGAGGGGGGACTCACGCACACGGTGAGGGGGGTCTCACGCACACACAACGAAGGAGGGACACACGCACACAGCGAGGGGGGTCACACGCTCACAGCGAGGGGGGACACACGCACGCACACAGCGAGGGGGGGGACACACGCACACAGCGAGGGGGGGACACGCACACATCGAGGGTGGGGACTCACGCACACACAGCAAAGGAGGGACACGCTCACGTACACACCGAGGGGGGGGACACACGCACAAAGCGACGGGGGGACTCACGCACACAGCGAGTGGGGGGACACACGCACACAGCGAGGGAGGGACACACGCACACAGCGAGGGAGGGACACACGCACACAGCGAGGGAGGGACACACGCACACAGCGAGGGAGGGACACACGCACACAGCGAGGGAGGGACACACGCACACAGCGAGGGAGGGACACGCTCACACACAGCGAGGAAGGGACACGCACACACACAGCGAGGGGGGGACACGCTCAACAGTGAGGGGGGGACTCACGCACACAGTGAGGGAGGGACTCACGCACACAGCGAGGGGGGGACTCACGCACACAGCGAGGGGGGGACTCACGCACACAGCGAGGGGGGACTCACGCACACAGCGAGGGGGGGACTCACGCACACACAGCAAAGGATGGACACGCTCACGCACACAGCGGGGGGGGGACACACGCACACAGCGAGGGGGGGGACACACGCACACACAGCGAAGGAGGGACACGCTCATGCACACAGCGAGGGGGGGACACGCACACAGCGAGGGGGACTCACGCACACAGCGAGGGGGGACTCACGCACAAAGCGAGGGGGGGACACGCTCACGCACACACAGCGAAGGAGGGACACACTCACGCACACAGCGAGGGGGGACTCACGCACACAGCGAGGGGGGGACACACGCACACAGCGAGGGGGGGACACACGCACACAGCGAGGGGGACACACACGCACACAGCGAGGGGAAAACAAACGCACACAGCGAGGCGGGCACTCACGCACACAGCGAGGGGGGGTGCTCACGCACACAGCGAGGGGGGGGTGCTCACGCACACAGCGAGGGTGGGACACACGCACACAGCGAGGTGGGGACTCACGCAAACAGCGAGGGGGGACTCACGCAAACAGCGAGGGGGGGACTCACGCATACAGCGAGGGGGGGACTCACGCACACAGCGAGGGGGGGACACACTCACACAGCGAGGGGGGGGACACACGCACACAGCGAGGGGGGACACACGCACACAGCGAGGGGGGGACACACGCACTCGGCGAGGGGGGGACGCACGCACACACAGCGAAGGAGGGACACACTCACGCACACAGGGAGGGGAGGACTCACGCACACAGCGAGGGTGGGACACATGCACACAGCAAGGGGGGGACACACGCACACAGCGAGGGGGGGACTCACGCACACAGCGAGGGGGGGACTCACGCACACAGCGAGGGGGGGACTCACGCACACAGCGAGGGGGGACTCACGCACACAGCGATGGGGGGTCTCACGCACACAGCGAGGGGGGAACACATGCACACACAGCGAAGGAGGGACACGCTCACGCACACAGCGAGGGGGGGGACACACGCACACAGCGAGGGGGGGGACACACGCACACAGCGAGGGGGGGACACACGCACACAGCGAGGGGGGGGACACACGCACACAGCGAGGGGGGGACACACGCACACAGCGAGGGGGGGACACACGCACACAGCGAGGGGGGGGACACACACGCACACAGCGAAGGGGGGGACACACGCACACACAGCGAAGGAGGGACACACTCACGCACACACCGAGGGGGGGACTCACACACACAGCGAGGGGGGGACACACGCACACAGCGAGGGGGGGACACACGCACACAGCGAGGGGGGTACACACGCACACAGCGAGTGGGGGGACACACGTACACAGCGAGGGAGGGACACACGCACACAGCGAGGGAGGGACACACGCACACAGCGAGGGAGGGACACACGCACACAGCGAGGGAGGGACACACGCACACAGCGAGGGAGGGTCACACGCACACAGCGAGGGAGGGACACGCTCACACACAGCGAGGAAGGGACACGCACACACACAGCGAGGGGGGGACACGCTCAACAGTGAGGGGGGGACTCACGCACACAGTGAGGGAGGGACTCACGCACACAGCGAGGGGGGGACTCACGCACACAGCGAGGGGGGGACTCACGCACACAGCGATGGGGGGTCTCACGCACACAGCGAGGGGGGAACACATGCACACACAGCGAAGGAGGGACACGCTCACGCACACAGCGAGGGGGGGGACACACGCACACAGCGAGGGGGGGGGACACACGCACACAGCGAGGGGGGGACACACGCACACAGCGAGGGGGGGGACACACGCACACAGCGAGGGGGGGACACACGCACACAGCGAAGGGGGGGACACACGCACACACAGCGAGGGGGGGACACACTCACACAACGAGGGGGGGACACACGCACACAGCGAGGGGGGGACACACGCACACAGCGAGGGGGGGGACACACGCACACAGCGAGGGGGGGACACACGCACACAGCGAGGGGGGGGGTGCTCACGCACACAGCGAGGGGGGACACACGCACACAGCGAGGGGGGGACACACGCATACACAGCGAAGGAGGGACACGCTCACGCACACAGCGAGGGGGGGACTCACGCACACAGCGAGGGGGGGAACACACGCACACAGCGAGGGGGGGACACACGCACACAGCGAGGTGGGGACTCACGCAAACAGCGAGGGGGGACTCACGCAAACAGCGAGGGGGGGACTCACGCATACAGCGAGGGGGGGACTCACGCACACAGCGAGGGGGGGACACACTCACACAGCGAGGGGGGGGACACACGCACACAGCGAGGGGGGACACACGCACACAGCGAGGGGGGGACACACGCACTCGGCGAGGGGGGGACGCACGCACACACAGCGAAGGAGGGACACACTCACGCACACAGGGAGGGGAGGACTCACGCACACAGCGAGGGTGGGACACATGCACACAGCAAGGGGGGGACACACGCACACAGCGAGGGGGGGACTCACGCACACAGCGAGGGGGGGACTCACGCACACAGCGAGGGGGGGACTCACGCACACAGCGAGGGGGGACTCACGCACACAGCGATGGGGGGTCTCACGCACACAGCGAGGGGGGAACACATGCACACACAGCGAAGGAGGGACACGCTCACGCACACAGCGAGGGGGGGGACACACGCACACAGCGAGGGGGGGGACACACGCACACAGCGAGGGGGGGACACACGCACACAGCGAGGGGGGGGACACACGCACACAGCGAGGGGGGGACACACGCACACAGCGAGGGGGGGACACACGCACACAGCGAGGGGGGGGACACACACGCACACAGCGAAGGGGGGGACACACGCACACACAGCGAAGGAGGGACACACTCACGCACACACCGAGGGGGGGACTCACACACACAGCGAGGGGGGGACACACGCACACAGCGAGGGGGGGACACACGCACACAGCGAGGGGGGTACACACGCACACAGCGAGTGGGGGGACACACGTACACAGCGAGGGAGGGACACACGCACACAGCGAGGGAGGGACACACGCACACAGCGAGGGAGGGACACACGCACACAGCGAGGGAGGGACACACGCACACAGCGAGGGAGGGTCACACGCACACAGCGAGGGAGGGACACGCTCACACACAGCGAGGAAGGGACACGCACACACACAGCGAGGGGGGGACACGCTCAACAGTGAGGGGGGGACTCACGCACACAGTGAGGGAGGGACTCACGCACACAGCGAGGGGGGGACTCACGCACACAGCGAGGGGGGGACTCACGCACACAGCGATGGGGGGTCTCACGCACACAGCGAGGGGGGAACACATGCACACACAGCGAAGGAGGGACACGCTCACGCACACAGCGAGGGGGGGGACACACGCACACAGCGAGGGGGGGGGACACACGCACACAGCGAGGGGGGGACACACGCACACAGCGAGGGGGGGGACACACGCACACAGCGAGGGGGGGACACACGCACACAGCGAAGGGGGGGACACACGCACACACAGCGAAGGAGGGACACACTCACGCACACACCGAGGGGGGGACTCACACACACAGCGAGGGGGGGACACACTCACACAACGAGGGGGGGACACACGCACACAGCGAGGGGGGGACACACGCACACAGCGAGGGGGGGGACACACGCACACAGCGAGGGGGGGACACACGCACACAGCGAGGGGGGGGTGCTCACGCACACAGCGAGGGGGGACACACGCACACAGCGAGGGGGGGACACACGCATACACAGCGAAGGAGGGACACGCTCACGCACACAGCGAGGGGGGGACTCACGCACACAGCGAGGGGGGGAACACACGCACACAGCGAGGGGGGGACACACGCATACACAGCGAAGGAGGGACACGCTCACGCACACAGCGAGGGGGGGACTCACGCACACAGCGAGGGGGGGAACACACGCACACAGCGAGGGGGGGACTCACGCACACAGCGGGGGGGGGACTCACGCACACAGCGAGGGAGGGGACTCACGCACATAGCGAGGGGGGACACTCACACACAGCGAGTGGGTGACACACGCACACGGCGAGGGAGGGACACACGCACACAGCGAGGGAGGGACACGCTCACACACAGCGAGGGAGGGACACGCTCACACAGCGAGGGGGGGACACGCTCACACACAGCGAGGGAGGGACACGCACACACAGCGAGGGAGGGACACACGCACACACAGCGAGGGAGGGACACACGCACACAGCGAGAGGGGACACGCTCACACACTGCGAAGGGGGGACACACGCACACAGCGAGGGGGGGACACGCACGCACAGAGCGAGGGGGGGGACACACGCACACAGCGAGGCGGGGGACACCCGCACACACAGCGAAGGAGGGACACGCTCACGCACACAGCGAGAGGGGGACTCACGCACACTGCGAGGGGGGGACTCACGCACACAGCGAGGGGGGGACACGCACGCACACAGCGAGGGGGGGACTCACGCACACAGCGGGGGGGACGACTCACGCACACAGCGAGGGGGGGACTCACGCACACAGCGAGGGGGGGGACTCGCACACAGCGAGGGGGGTACTCACGCACACAGCGAGGGGGGGGACTCGCAAACAGCGAGGGGGGGACACGCACGCACACAGCGAGGAGAGGGGACACATGCACACAGCGAGGGAGGAAAACGCTCACACACAGCGAAGGAGGGACATACGCACAGAGCAAGGGGGGGACACACGCACACAGCGAGGGGGACACACACGCACACTGCGAGGGGTGGGGACACGCACACACACAGTGAGGGGACACACGCACACAGCGAGGGGGGGGACACACGCGCACAGCGAGCGGGGGACACACGCACACAGCAAGGGGTGGGGACACATGCACACAGCGAGGGGGGACACACACGCACACAGCGAGGGGGGGGACACACGCACACAGCAAGGGGTGGGGACACATGCACACTGCGAGGGGGGGACACACGCACACAGCGAGGGGGGGGACACACGCACACAGCGAGGGGTGGGGACACACGCACACAGCGAGGGGGGACACACGCACACAACGAGGGGGGGACACACGCACACAGCGAGGGGTGGGGACACACGCACACAGTGAGGGGGGGACACACGCACACAGCGAGGGGACACACACACACACACACACACACAGCGAGGGGGGGGACACACGCACACAGCGAGGGGTGGGGACACAAGCACACAGCGAGGGGGGGGACACACGCACACAGCGAGGGGGGGACACACGCTCACAGACAGCGAAGGAGGGACACGCTCACAAACAGCGAGGGGGGACACGCTCACACACAGCGAGGGGCGAGACACACGCACACAGTGAGGGGGGTACACACGAACACAGCATGGGGGGGGACACACGCGCACAGCGAGGGGGGGACACACGCGCACAGCGAAGGGGGGACACACGCACACAGCGAAGGGGGACACGCACACAGCGAGGGGGGGACACGCACACAGCGAGGGGGGGACACACGCACACAGCGAGGGGGGATACACGCACACAGCGAGGGGGGGGACACCCACACAGCGAGGGGGGGACACACGCACACTGTGAGGGGGGGACACGCGCACACAGCGATGGGGGGGACACACGCACACAGCGAGGCGGGGGACACCCGCACACACAGCGAAGGAGGGACACGCTCACGCACACAGCGAGAGGGGGACTCACGCACACAGCGAGGGGGGGACTCACGCACACTGCGAGGGGGGACTCACGCACACAGCGAGGGGGGGACACGCACGCACACAGCGAGGAGAGGGGACACATGCACACAGCGAGTGGGGGGACTCACGCACACAGCGGGGGGGGACTCACGCACACAGCGAGGGGGGAGACTCACGCACACAGCGAGGGGGGGGACTCACGCACACAGCGATGGAGGGGGACACGCACCCAGCGAGGGGGGGTACACGCAGACCGCGAGGGGGCGTACACGCACACCGTGAGGGGGGGACACGCACACCGTGAGGGGGGGGACACACGCACACCGCGAGGGAGGGTACACACAGACCGCGAGGGGGGGACACACGCACACAGCGAGGGGGGGACACACGCACACAGCGAGGGGGGGACACGCTCCCACACAGCGAGGGAGGGACACGCTCACACACAGCGAGGGAGGGACACACGCACACAGCGAGGGGAGGACACATGCTCACACACAGCGAGGGGGGGGACACACGCACACAGCGAGGGGGGGGACACGCACACACACAGCGAGGGGGGGACACGCTCACACACAGCGAGGGTGGGACACGCACACACACAGCGAGGGTGGGACACGCACACACACAGCGAGGGAGGGACACGCTCACACACAGCGAGGGGGGGACACGCTCACACACAGCGAGGGAGGGACACGCATACACACAGCGAGGGAGGGACACGCACACACACAGCGAGGGGGGACACGTGCACACAGCGAGGGAGGGACACGCTCACACACAGCGAGGGGGGGACACGCTCACACACAGCGAGGGGGGGACACGCTCACACACAGCGAGGGGGGGACACGCACGCACACAGCGAGGGGGGGACACATGCACACAGCGAGTGGGGGGACACACGCACACAGCGAGGGGGGGGCTCACGCACACAGCGAGGGGGGGGGACTCACGCACACAGCGAGGGGGGGGACTCACGCACACAGCGAGGGGGGGACTCACGCACACACAGTGAAGGAGGGACACGCTCACGCACACAGCGAGGGGGGGACACGCTCACACACAGCGAGGGGGGGACACGCTCACACACAGCGAGGGGGGGACACGCTCACACACAGCGAAGGAGGGACACGCTCGTACACAGCGAGGGGGGTACACATGCACACAGCGAGGGGGGGACACACGCACACAGCGAGGGGGGGGACACACGCACACAGCGAGGGGGGGACACACGCACACAGCGAGGGGGGGGTGCTCACGCACACAGCGAGGGGGGACACACGCACACAGCGAGGGGGGGACACACGCATACACAGCGAAGGAGGGACACGCTCACGCACACAGCGAGGGGGGGACTCACGCACACAGCGAGGGGGGGAACACACGCACACAGCGAGGGGGGGACACACGCATACACAGCGAAGGAGGGACACGCTCACGCACACAGCGAGGGGGGGACTCACGCACACAGCGAGGGGGGGAACACACGCACACAGCGAGGGGGGGACTCACGCACACAGCGGGGGGGGGACTCACGCACACAGCGAGGGAGGGGACTCACGCACATAGCGAGGGGGGACACTCACACACAGCGAGTGGGTGACACACGCACACGGCGAGGGAGGGACACACGCACACAGCGAGGGAGGGACACGCTCACACACAGCGAGGGAGGGACACGCTCACACAGCGAGGGGGGGACACGCTCACACACAGCGAGGGAGGGACACGCACACACAGCGAGGGAGGGACACACGCACACACAGCGAGGGAGGGACACACGCACACAGCGAGAGGGGACACGCTCACACACTGCGAAGGGGGGACACACGCACACAGCGAGGGGGGGACACGCACGCACAGAGCGAGGGGGGGGACACACGCACACAGCGAGGCGGGGGACACCCGCACACACAGCGAAGGAGGGACACGCTCACGCACACAGCGAGAGGGGGACTCACGCACACTGCGAGGGGGGGACTCACGCACACAGCGAGGGGGGGACACGCACGCACACAGCGAGGGGGGGACTCACGCACACAGCGGGGGGGACGACTCACGCACACAGCGAGGGGGGGACTCACGCACACAGCGAGGGGGGGGACTCGCACACAGCGAGGGGGGTACTCACGCACACAGCGAGGGGGGGGACTCGCAAACAGCGAGGGGGGGACACGCACGCACACAGCGAGGAGAGGGGACACATGCACACAGCGAGGGAGGAAAACGCTCACACACAGCGAAGGAGGGACATACGCACAGAGCAAGGGGGGGACACACGCACACAGCGAGGGGGACACACACGCACACTGCGAGGGGTGGGGACACGCACACACACAGTGAGGGGACACACGCACACAGCGAGGGGGGGGACACACGCGCACAGCGAGCGGGGGACACACGCACACAGCAAGGGGTGGGGACACATGCACACAGCGAGGGGGGACACACACGCACACAGCGAGGGGGGGGACACACGCACACAGCAAGGGGTGGGGACACATGCACACTGCGAGGGGGGGACACACGCACACAGCGAGGGGGGGGACACACGCACACAGCGAGGGGTGGGGACACACGCACACAGCGAGGGGGGACACACGCACACAACGAGGGGGGGACACACGCACACAGCGAGGGGTGGGGACACACGCACACAGTGAGGGGGGGACACACGCACACAGCGAGGGGACACACACACACACACACACACACAGCGAGGGGGGGGACACACGCACACAGCGAGGGGTGGGGACACAAGCACACAGCGAGGGGGGGGACACACGCACACAGCGAGGGGGGGACACACGCTCACAGACAGCGAAGGAGGGACACGCTCACAAACAGCGAGGGGGGACACGCTCACACACAGCGAGGGGCGAGACACACGCACACAGTGAGGGGGGTACACACGAACACAGCATGGGGGGGGACACACGCGCACAGCGAGGGGGGGACACACGCGCACAGCGAAGGGGGGACACACGCACACAGCGAAGGGGGACACGCACACAGCGAGGGGGGGACACGCACACAGCGAGGGGGGGACACACGCACACAGCGAGGGGGGATACACGCACACAGCGAGGGGGGGGACACCCACACAGCGAGGGGGGGACACACGCACACTGTGAGGGGGGGACACGCGCACACAGCGATGGGGGGGACACACGCACACAGCGAGGCGGGGGACACCCGCACACACAGCGAAGGAGGGACACGCTCACGCACACAGCGAGAGGGGGACTCACGCACACA
This sequence comes from Chiloscyllium punctatum, assembly GCF_047496795.1. NCBI lineage: Eukaryota > Metazoa > Chordata > Chondrichthyes > Orectolobiformes > Hemiscylliidae > Chiloscyllium > Chiloscyllium punctatum. The sequence continues at coordinate 394,131 of NW_027309876.1, forward strand.
GCGAGGGGGGGACTCACGCACACTGCGAGGGGGGACTCACGCACACAGCGAGGGGGGGACACGCACGCACACAGCGAGGAGAGGGGACACATGCACACAGCGAGTGGGGGGACTCACGCACACAGCGGGGGGGGACTCACGCACACAGCGAGGGGGGAGACTCACGCACACAGCGAGGGGGGGGACTCACGCACACAGCGATGGAGGGGGACACGCACCCAGCGAGGGGGGGTACACGCAGACCGCGAGGGGGCGTACACGCACACCGTGAGGGGGGGACACGCACACCGTGAGGGGGGGGACACACGCACACCGCGAGGGAGGGTACACACAGACCGCGAGGGGGGGACACACGCACACAGCGAGGGGGGGACACACGCACACAGCGAGGGGGGGACACGCTCCCACACAGCGAGGGAGGGACACGCTCACACACAGCGAGGGAGGGACACACGCACACAGCGAGGGGAGGACACATGCTCACACACAGCGAGGGGGGGGACACACGCACACAGCGAGGGGGGGGACACGCACACACACAGCGAGGGGGGGACACGCTCACACACAGCGAGGGTGGGACACGCACACACACAGCGAGGGTGGGACACGCACACACACAGCGAGGGAGGGACACGCTCACACACAGCGAGGGGGGGACACGCTCACACACAGCGAGGGAGGGACACGCATACACACAGCGAGGGAGGGACACGCACACACACAGCGAGGGGGGACACGTGCACACAGCGAGGGAGGGACACGCTCACACACAGCGAGGGGGGGACACGCTCACACACAGCGAGGGGGGGACACGCTCACACACAGCGAGGGGGGGACACGCACGCACACAGCGAGGGGGGGACACATGCACACAGCGAGTGGGGGGACACACGCACACAGCGAGGGGGGGGCTCACGCACACAGCGAGGGGGGGGGACTCACGCACACAGCGAGGGGGGGGACTCACGCACACAGCGAGGGGGGGACTCACGCACACACAGTGAAGGAGGGACACGCTCACGCACACAGCGAGGGGGGGACACGCTCACACACAGCGAGGGGGGGACACGCTCACACACAGCGAGGGGGGGACACGCTCACACACAGCGAAGGAGGGACACGCTCGTACACAGCGAGGGGGGTACACATGCACACAGCGAGGGGGGGACTAAAGCACACAGCGAGGGGGGACTCACGCACACGGTGAGGGGGGTCTCACGCACACACAACGAAGGAGGGACACACGCACACAGCGAGGGGGGTCACACGCTCACAGCGAGGGGGGACACACGCACGCACACAGCGAGGGGGGGGACACACGCACACAGCGAGGGGGGGACACGCACACAGCGAGGGTGGGGACTCACGCACACACAGCAAAGGAGGGACACGCTCACGTACACACCGAGGGGGGGGACACACGCACAAAGCGACGGGGGGACTCACGCACACAGCGAGGGGGGGGGACACACGCACACAGCGAGGGGGGGACACACGCACACAGCGAGGGGGGGGACACACGCACACAGCGAGGATGGGAAACACGCACACAGCGAGGGGGGGACACACGCACACAGCGAGGGGGGGACACACGCACACAGCGAGGGGGACACACACGCACACAGCGAGGGGGGGACTCACGCACACAGCGAGGGGGGGACTCACGCACACAGCGATGGGGGGTCTCACGCACACAGCGAGGGGGGACACATGCACACACAGCGAAGGAGGGACACGCTCACGCACACAGCGAGGGGGGGGACACACGCACACAGCGAGGGGGGGGACACACGCACACAGCGAGGGGGGGACACACGCACACAGCGAGGGGGGGACACACGCACACAGCGAGGGGGGGACACACGCACACAGCGAGGGGGGGACACACGCACACAGCGAGGGGGGGGACACACACGCACACAGCGAAGGGGGGGACACACGCACACACAGCGAAGGAGGGACACACTCACGCACACACCGAGGGGGGGACTCACACACACAGCGAGGGGGGGACACACGCACACAGCGAGGGGGGGACACACGCACACAGCGAGGGGGGGACACACGCACACAGCCCAGGGGGGGGACACACGCACACAGCGAGGGGGGGACACACGCACACAGCGAGGGGGGGGTGCTCACGCACACAGCGAGGGGGGACACACGCACACAGCGAGGGGGGGACACACGCATACACAGCGAAGGAGGGACACGCTCACGCACACAGCGAGGGGGGGACTCACGCACACAGCGAGGGGGGGAACACACGCACACAGCGAGGGGGGGACACACGCATACACAGCGAAGGAGGGACACGCTCACGCACACAGCGAGGGGGGGACTCACGCACACAGCGAGGGGGGGAACACACGCACACAGCGAGGGGGGGACTCACGCACACAGCGGGGGGGGGACTCACGCACACAGCGAGGGAGGGGACTCACGCACATAGCGAGGGGGGACACTCACACACAGCGAGTGGGTGACACACGCACACGGCGAGGGAGGGACACACGCACACAGCGAGGGAGGGACACGCTCACACACAGCGAGGGAGGGACACGCTCACACAGCGAGGGGGGGACACGCTCACACACAGCGAGGGAGGGACACGCACACACAGCGAGGGAGGGACACACGCACACACAGCGAGGGAGGGACACACGCACACAGCGAGAGGGGACACGCTCACACACAGCGAAGGGGGGACACACGCACACAGCGAGGGGGGGACACGCACGCACAGAGCGAGGGGGGGGACACACGCACACAGCGAGGCGGGGGACACCCGCACACACAGCGAAGGAGGGACACGCTCACGCACACAGCGAGAGGGGGACTCACGCACACTGCGAGGGGGGGACTCACGCACACAGCGAGGGGGGGACACGCACGCACACAGCGAGGGGGGGACTCACGCACACAGCGGGGGGGACGACTCACGCACACAGCGAGGGGGGGACTCACGCACACAGCGAGGGGGGGGACTCGCACACAGCGAGGGGGGTACTCACGCACACAGCGAGGGGGGGGACTCGCAAACAGCGAGGGGGGGACACGCACGCACACAGCGAGGAGAGGGGACACATGCACACAGCGAGGGTGGGACACGCTCACACACAGCGAAGGAGGGACATACGCACAGAGCAAGGGGGGGACACACGCACACAGCGAGGGGGACACACACGCACACTGCGAGGGGTGGGGACACGCACACACACAGTGAGGGGACACACGCACACAGCGAGGGGGGGGGACACACGCGCACAGCGAGCGGGGGACACACGCACACAGCAAGGGGTGGGGACACATGCACACTGCGAGGGGGGGACACACGCACACAGCGAGGGGGGACACACACGCACACAGCGAGGGGGGGGACACACGCACACAGCAAGGGGTGGGGACACATGCACACTGCGAGGGGGGGACACACGCACACAGCGAGGGGGGGGACACACGCACACAGCGAGGGGTGGGGACACACGCACACAGCGAGGGGGGACACACGCACACAACGAGGGGGGGACACACGCACACAGCGAGGGGTGGGGACACACGCACACAGTGAGGGGGGGACACACGCACACAGCGAGGGGACACACACACACACACACACACACACAGCGAGGGGGGGGACACACGCACACAGCGAGGGGTGGGGACACAAGCACACAGCGAGGGGGGGGACACACGCACACAGCGAGGGGGGGACACACGCTCACAGACAGCGAAGGAGGGACACGCTCACAAACAGCGAGGGGGGACACGCTCACACACAGCGAGGGGCGAGACACACGCACACAGTGAGGGGGGTACACACGAAGACAGCATGGGGGGGGACACACGTGCACAGCGAGGGGGGGGACACACGCGCACAGCGAAGGGGGGACACACGCACACAGCGAGGGGGGACACGCACACAGCGAGGGGGGGACACGCACACAGCGAGGGGGGGACACACGCACACAGCGAGGGGGGATACACGCACACAGCGAGGGGGGGGACACGCACACAGCGAGGGGGGGACACACGCACACTGTGAGGGGGGGACACGCGCACACAGCGAGGGGGGGGACACACGCACACAGCGAGGCGGGGGACACCCGCACACACAGCGAAGGAGGGACACGCTCACGCACACAGCGAGAGGGGGACTCACGCACACAGCGAGGGGGGGACTCACGCACACTGCGAGGGGGGGACTCACGCACACAGCGAGGGGGGGACACGCACGCACACAGCGAGGAGAGGGGACACATGCACACAGCGAGTGGGGGGACTCACGCACACAGCGGGGGGGGGACTCACGCACACAGCGAGGGGGGAGACTCACGCACACAGCGAGGGGGGGGACTCACGCACACAGCGATGGAGGGGGACACGCACCCAGCGAGGGGGGGTACACGCAGACCGCGAGGGGGCGTACACGCACACCGTGAGGGGGGGACACGCACACCGTGAGGGGGGGGGACACACGCACACCGCGAGGGAGGGTACACACAGACCGCGAGGGGGGGACACACGCACACAGCGAGGGGGGGACACACGCACACAGCGAGGGGGGGACACGCTCCCACACAGCGAGGGAGGGACACGCTCACACACAGCGAGGGAGGGACACACGCACACAGCGAGGGGAGGACACATGCTCACACACAGCGAGGGGGGGGACACACGCACACAGCGAGGGGGGGGACACGCACACACACAGCGAGGGGGGGACACGCTCACACACAGCGAGGGAGGGACACGCACACACACAGCGAGGGTGGGACACGCACACACACAGCGAGGGAGGGACACGCTCACACACAGCGAGGGGGGGACACGCTCACACACAGCGAGGGAGGGACACGCATACACACAGCGAGGGAGGGACACGCACACACACAGCGAGGGGGGACACGTGCACACAGCGAGGGAGGGACACGCTCACACACAGCGAGGGGGGGACACGCTCACACACAGCGAGGGGGGGACACGCTCACACACAGCGAGGGGGGGACACGCACGCACACAGCGAGGGGGGGACACATGCACACAGCGAGTGGGGGGACACACGCACACAGCGAGGGGGGGGCTCACGCACACAGCGACGGGGGGGGACTCACGCACACAGCGAGGGGGGGACTCACGCACACAGCGAGGGGGGGACTCACGCACACACAGTGAAGGAGGGACACGCTCACGCACACAGCGAGGGGGGGACACGCTCACACACAGCGAGGGGGGGACACGCTCACACACAGCGAGGGGGGGACACGCTCACACACAGCGAAGGAGGGACACGCTCGTACACAGCGAGGGGGGTACACATGCACACAGCGAGGGGGGGACTAAAGCACACAGCGAGGGGGGACTCACGCACACGGTGAGGGGGGTCTCACGCACACACAACGAAGGAGGGACACACGCACACAGCGAGGGGGGTCACACGCTCACAGCGAGGGGGGACACACGCACGCACACAGCGAGGGGGGGGACACACGCACACAGCGAGGGGGGGACACGCACACAGCGAGGGTGGGGACTCACGCACACACAGCAAAGGAGGGACACGCTCACGTACACACCGAGGGGGGACACACACGCACAAAGCGACGGGGGGACTCACGCACACAGCGAGTGGGGGGACACACGCACACAGCGAGGGAGGGACACACGCACACAGCGAGGGAGGGACACACGCACACAGCGAGGGAGGGACACACGCACACAGCGAGGGAGGGACACGCTCACACACAGCGAGGAAGGGACACGCACACACACAGCAAGGGGGGGACACGCTCAACAGTGAGGGGGGGACTCACGCACACAGTGAGGGAGGGACTGACGCACACAGCGAGGGGGGGACTCACGCACACAGCAAGGGGGGGACTCACGCACACAGCGAGGGGGGACTCACGCACACAGCGAGGGGGGGACTCAAGCACACAGCGAGGGGGGGACTCACGCACACACAGCAAAGGATGGACACGCTCACGCACACAGCGAGGGGGGGACACACGCACACAGCGAGGGGGGGGACACACGCACACACAGCGAAGGAGGGACACACTCACGCACACAGCGAGGGGGGGACACGCACACAGCGAGGGGGACTCACGCACACAGCGAGGGGGGACTCACGCTCACGCACACAACGAAGGGGACACACACGCACACAGCGAGGGGGGGCTCACGCACACAGCGAGGGGGGGACACACGCACACAGCGAGGGGGGGACACACGCACACAGCGAGGGGGGGACACACGCACACAGCGAGGGGGACACACACGCACACAGCGAGGGGGAAACAAACGCACACAGCGAGGCGGGCACTCACGCACACAGCGAGGGGGGGGTGCTCACGCACACAGCGAGGGGGGGGTGCTCACGCACACAGCGAGGGTGGGACACACGCACACAGCGAGGTGGGGACTCACGCAAACAGCGAGGGGGGACTCACGCAAACAGCGAGGGGGGGACTCACGCATACAGCGAGGGGGGGACTCACGCACACAGCGAGGGGGGGACACACTCACACAGCGAGGGGGGGGACACACGCACACAGCGAGGGGGGACACACGCACACAGCGAGGGGGGGACACACGCACACACAGCGAAGGAGGGACACGCTCACGCACACAGCGAGGGGGACACACACGCACTCGGCGAGGGGGGGACGCACGCACACACAGCGAAGGAGGGACACACTCACGCACACAGGGAGGGGAGGACTCACGCACACAGCGAGGGGGGGACACATGCACACAGCAAGGGGGGGACACACGCACACAGCGAGGGGGGGACTCACGCACACAGCGAGGGGGGGACTCACGCACACAGCGAGGGGGGGACTCACGCACACAGCGATGGGGGGTCTCACGCACACTGCGAGGGGGGAACACATGCACACACAGCGAAGGAGGGACACGCTCACGCACACAGCGAGGGGGGGGACACACGCACACAGCGAGGGGGGGGACACACGCACACAGCGAGGGGGGGACCCACGCACACAGCGAGGGGGGGGACACACGCACACAGCGAGGGGGGGACACACGCACACAGCGAGGGGGGGACACACGCACACAGCGAGGGGGGGACACACGCACACAGCGAGGGGGGGGACACACACGCACACAGCGAAGGGGGGGACACACGCACACACAGCGAAGGAGGGACACACTCACGCACACACCGAGGGTGGACTCACACACACAGCGAGGGGGGGACACACGCACACAGCGAGGGGGGGACACACGCACACAGCGAGGGGGGGACACACGCACACAGCGAGTGGGGGGACACACGCACACAGCGAGGGAGGGACACACGCACACAGCGAGGGAGGGACACACGCACACAGCGAGGGAGGGACACACGCACACAGCGAGGGAGGGACACGCTCACACACAGCGAGGAAGGGACACGCACACACACAGCGAGGGGGGGACACGCTCAACAGTGAGGGGGGGACTCACGCACACAGTGAGGGAGGGACTCACGCACACAGCGAGGGGGGGTCTCACGCACACAGCGAGGGGGGGACTCACGCACACAGCGAGGGGGGACTCACGCACACAGCGAGGGGGGACTCAAGCACACAGCGAGGGGGGGACTCACGCACACACAGCAAAGGATGGACACGCTCACGCACACAGCGAGGGGGGGACACACGCACACAGCGAGGGGGGGGACACACGCACACACAGCGAAGGAGGGACACGCTCACGCACACAACGATGGGGACACACACGCACACAGCGAGGGGGGGGCTCACGCACACAGCGAGGGGGGGACACACGCACACAGCGAGGGGGGGACACACGCACACAGCGAGGGGGGGACACACGCACACAGCGAGGGGGACACACACGCACACAGCGAGGGGGAAACAAACGCACACAGCGAGGCGGGCACTCACGCACACAGCGGGGGGGGGTGCTCACGCACACAGCGAGGGGGGGGTGCTCACGCACACAGCGAGGGTGGGACACACGCACACAGCGAGGTGGGGACTCACGCAAACAGCGAGGGGGGACTCACGCAAACAGCGAGGGGGGGACTCACGCATACAGCGAGGGGGGGACTCACGCACACAGCGAGGGGGGGACACACACACAGCGAGGGGGGGGACACACGCACACAGCGAGGGGGGACACACGCACACAGCGAGGGGGGGACACACGCACACACAGCGAAGGAGGGACACGCTCACGCACACAGCGAGGGGGACACACACGCACTCGGCGAGGGGGGGACGCACGCACACACAGCGAAGGAGGGACACACTCATGCACACAGGGAGGGGAGGACTCACGCACACAGCGAGGGGGGGACACATGCACACAGCAAGGGGGGGACACACGCACACAGCGAGGGGGGACTCACGCACACAGCGAGGGGGGACTCACGCACACAGCGAGGGGGGGACTCACGCACACAGCGATGGGGGGTCTCACGCACACAGCGAGGGGGGAACACATGCACACACAGCGAAGGAGGGACACGCTCACGCACACAGCGAGGGGGGGACTCACGCACACAGCGATGGGGGGTCTCACGCACACAGCGAGGGGGGAACACATGCACACACAGCGAAGGAGGGACAAGCTCACGCACACAGCGAGGGGGGGGACACACGCACACAGCGAGGGGGGGGGACACACGCACACAGCGAGGGGGGGACACACGCACACAGCGAGGGGGGGGACACACGCACACAGCGAGCGGGGGACACACGCACACAGCGAGGGGGGGGACACACACGCACACAGCGAAGGGGGGGACACACGCACACACAGCGAAGGAGGGACACACTCACGCACACACCGAGGGGGGGACTCACACACACAGCGAGGGGGGGGACACACGCACACAGCGAGGGGGGGACACACGCACACAGCGAGGGGGGGACACACGCACACAGCGAGTGGGGGGACACACGCACACAGCGAGGGAGGGACACACGCACACAGCGAGGGAGGGACACACGCACACAGCGAGGGAGGGACACACGCACACAGCGAGGGAGGGACACGCTCACACACAGCGAGGAAGGGACACGCACACACACAGCGAGGGGGGGACACGCTCAACAGTGAGGAGGGGACTCACGCACACAGTGAGGGAGGGACTCACGCACACAGCGAGGGGGGGACTCACGCACACAGCGAGGGGGGGACTCACGCACACAGCGAGGGGGGACTCACGCACACAGCGAGGGGGGGACTCAAGCACACAGCGAGGGGGGGACTCACGCACACACAGCAAAGGATGGACACGCTCACGCACACAGCGAGGGGGGGACACACGCACACAGCGAGGGGGGGGACACACGCACACACAGCGAAGGAGGGACACGCTCACGCACACAACGAAGGGGACACACACGCACACAGCGAGGGGGGGGCTCACGCACACAGCGAGGGGGGGACACACGCACACAGCGAGGGGGGGACACACGCACACAGCGAGGGGGGGACACACGCACACAGCGAGGGGGACACACACGCACACAGCGAGGGGGAAACAAACGCACACAGCGAGGCGGGCACTCACGCACACAGCGAGGGGGGGGTGCTCACGCACACAGCGAGGGGGGGGTGCTCACGCACACAGCGAGGGTGGGACACACGCACACAGCGAGGTGGGGACTCACGCAAACAGCGAGGGGGGACTCACGCAAACAGCGAGGGGGGGACTCACGCATACAGCGAGGGGGGGACTCACGCACACAGCGAGGGGGGGACACACGCACACAGCGAGGGGGGGACACACGCACACAGCGAGGGGGACACACACGCACACAGCGAGGGGGGGACTCATGCACACAGCGAGGGGGGAACTCACGCACACAGCGATGGGGGGACTCACGCACACAGCGAGGGGGGACACATGCACACACAGCGAAGGAGGGACACGCTCACGCACACAGCGAGAGGGGGGACACACGCACACAGCGAGGGGGGGGACACACGCACACAGCGAGGGGGGGACACACGCACACAGCGAGGGGGGGGACACACGCACACAGCGAGGGGGGGACACACGCACACAGCGAGGGGGGGACACACGCACACAGCGAGGGGGGGACACACGCACACAGCGAGGGGGGGACACACGCACACAGCGAGGGGGACACACACGCACACAGCGAGGGGGGGACTCACGCACACAGCGAGGGGGGGACTCACGCACACAGCGATGGGGGGTCTCACGCACACAGCGAGGGGGGACACATGCACACACAGCGAAGGAGGGACACGCTCACGCACACAGCGAGGGGGGGGACACACGCACACAGCGAGGGGGGGGACACACGCACACAGCGAGGGGGGGACACACGCACACAGCGAGGGGGGGGGACACACGCACACAGCAAGGGGGGGACACACGCACACAGCGAGGGGGGGACACACGCACACAGCGAGGGGGGGACACACACGCACACAGCGAAGGGGGGGACACACGCACACACAGCGAAGGAGGGACACACTCACGCACACACCGAGGGGGGGACTCACACACACAGCGAGGGGGGGACACACGCACACAGCGAGGGGGGGAACACACGCACACAGCGAGGGGGGGACTCACGCACACAGCGGGGGGGGGACTCACGCACACAGCGAGGGAGGGGACTCACGCACATAGCGAGGGGGGACACTCACACACAGCGAGTGGGTGACACACGCACACGGCGAGGGAGGGACACACGCACACAGCGAGGGAGGGACACGCTCACACACAGCGAGGGAGGGACACGCTCACACAGCGAGGGGGGGACACGCTCACACACAGCGAGGGAGGGACACGCACACACAGCGAGGGAGGGACACACGCACACACAGCGAGGGAGGGACACACGCACACAGCGAGAGGGGACACGCTCACACACAGCGAAGGGGGGACACACGCACACAGCGAGAGGGGACACGCTCACACACAGCGAGGGGGGGACACACGCACACAGCGAGAGGGGACACGCTCACACACAGCGAGGGGGGGACACGCACGCACAGAGCGAGGGGCGGGACACACGCACACTGCGAGGGGGGGACTCACGCACACAGCGAGGGGGGGACACGCACGCACACAGCGAGGGGGGGACTCACGCACACAGCGGGGGGGACGACTCACGCACACAGCGAGGGGGGGACTCACGCACACAGCGAGGGGGGGGGACTCGCACACAGCGAGGGGGGTACTCACGCACACAGCGAGGGGGGGGACTCGCAAACAGCGAGGGGGGGACACGCACGCACACAGCGAGGAGAGGGGACACATGCACACAGCGAGTGGGGGGACACACGCACACAGCGAGGGGGGGACTCACGCACACAGCGAGGGGGGGGACTCACGCACACAGCGAGGGGGGGGACTCACGCACACAGCGAGGGGGGGACTCACGCACACAGCGAGAGGGGGGACTCACGCACACAGCGAGGGGGGTCTCACGCACACACAGTGAAGGAGGGACACGCTCACGCACACAGCGAGGGGGGGACACGCTCACACACAGCGAGGGGGGGACACGCTCACACACAGCGAAGGAGGGACACGCTCGTACACAGCGAGGGGGGGTACACATGCACACAGCGAGGGGGGGACTAAAGCACACAGCGAGGGGGGGTACACATGCACACAGCGAGGGGGGGACTAAAGCACACAGCGAGGGGGGACTCACGCACACGGTGAGGGGGGTCTCCGCACACACAACGAAGGAGGGACACACGCACACAGCGAGGGGGGGTCACACGCACACAGCGAGGGGGACACACGCACGCACACAGCGAGGGGGGGGACACACGCACAAAGCGACGGGGGGACTCACGCACACAGCGAGTGGGGGACACACGCACACAGTGAGGGAGGGACACACGCACACAGCGAGGGAGGGACACGCTCACACACAGCGAGGAAGGGACACGCACACACACAGCGAGGGGGGGACACGCTCACGCACACAGCGAGGGGGGGACACGCACACAGCGAGGGGGGACTCACGCACACAGCGAGGGGGGACTCACACACACAGCGAGGGGGGACTCACGCACGCACAGAGCGAGGGGGGGACACACGCACACAGCGAGGCGGGGGACACCCGCACACACAGCGAAGGAGGGACACGCTCACGCACACAGCGAGGGGGGGACACGCACGCATACAGCGAGGGGGGATCACGCACACAGCGAGGGGGGGGACTCACGCACACAGCGAGGGGGGGACTCACGCACACAGCGAGGGGGGGGGACTCACGCACACAGCGAGGGGGGGTGACTCACGCACACAGCGAGGGGGGGACTCACGCACACAGCGAGGGGGGGGACACACGCACACAGCGAGGGGGGGGACTCACGCACACAGCGAGGGGGGGGACTCACGCACACAGCGAGGGGGGGTGACTCACGCACACAGCGAGGGGGGGACTCACGCACACAGCGAGGGGGGGGACACACGCACACAGCGAGGGGGGGGACACACGCACACAGCGAGGGGGGGACACGCACACAGCGAGGGGGGACACGCACTCAGCGACGGGGGGACTCACGCACACAGCGAGGGAGGGACACGCACACACACAGCGAGGGGGGGGACACACACACACAGCGAGGGGGGGACACGCACACAGCGAGGGTGGGGACTCACGCACACACAGCAAAGGAGTGACACGCTCACGCACACACCGAGGGGGGGGGACACATGCACAAAGCGACGGGGGGACTCACGCACACAGCGAGTGGGGGACACACGCACACAGCGAGGGAGGGACACACGCACACAGCGAGGGGGGGACTCACGCACACAGCGAGGGGGGGACTCACGCACACAGCGAGGGGGGGACTCACGCACACACAGCAAAGGAGGGACACGCTCACGCACACAGCGAGGGGGGGACACACGCACACAGCGAGGGGGGGGACACACGCACACACAGCGAAGGAGGGACACACTCACGCACACAGCGAGGGGGGGACACGCACACAGCGAGGGGGGACTCACGCACACAGCGAGGGGGGACTCACGCACACAGCGAGGGGGGGACACGCTCACGCACACACAGCGAAGGAGGGACACACTCACGCACACAGCGAGGGGGGGGACACACGCACACACAGCGAAGGAGGGACACGCTCACGCACACAACGAGGGGGGGGACACACGCACACAGCGAGGGGGGGGACACACGCACACAGCGAGGGTGGGAGTCACGCACACAGCGAGGGGGGGACACACGCACACAGCGAGGGGGGGACACACGCACACAGCGAGGGAGGGACACACGCACACAGCGAGGGGGGGAACACACGCACACAGCGAAGCGGGCAATCACGCACACAGCGAGGGGGGGGTGCTCACGCACACAGCGAGGGGGGACTCACGCAAACAGCGAGGGGGGGACTCACGCAAACAGCGAGGGGGGGACTCACGCATACAGCGGGGGGGACTCACGTTCACAGCGAGGGGGGGACTCACGCACACAGCGAGGGGGGGGACACACGCACACAGCGAGGGGGGGACACACGCACACACAGCGAAGGAGGGACACGCTCACGCACACAGCGAGGGGGGGGACACACGCACACAGCGAGGGGGGGACACACGCACACAGCAAGGGGGGGACACACGCACTCGGCGAGGGGGGGGACTCACGCACACAGCGAGGGGGGGACACTCACACAGCGAGGGGGTCACACACACACACAGCGAAGGAGGGACACGCTCACGCACACAGCGAGGGGAGGGGACTCACGCACACAGCGAGGGGGGGGTCACGCACACAGCGAGGGGGGGGTCACGCACACAACGAGGGGGGGCTCACGCACACAGCGAGGGGGGGGCTCACGCACACAGCGAGGAGGGGGGCTCACGCACACAGCGAGTGGGGGACACACGCACACAGCGAGGGGGGGACACGCACAGTGAGGAGGGGGGCTCACGCACACAGCGAGGGGGGTACACACGCACACAGCGAGGGGGGACACACACGCACACAGCGAGGGGGGGGGACACGCACACAGCGAGGGGAGGGGACTCACGCACACAGCGAGGGGGAGACACACGCACACAGCGAGGGGGGGACACACGCACACAGCGAGGAGGGACTCACGCACACAGCGAGGGGGGGACACACGCACACAGCGAGGGGGGGCTCACGCACACAGCGAGGGGGGGACTCACGCACACAGCGAGGGGGGGACTCACGCACACAGCGAGGGGGGATACACGCACACAGCGAGGGGGGACACACACAGCGAGGGGGGGGGACACGCACACAGTGAGGGGGGACACACACGCACACAGCGAGGGGGGAACACATGCACACACGGTGAAGGAGGGACACGCTAACGCACACAGCGAGGGGGGACTCACGCACACAGCGAGGGGGGACTCACGCACACAGCGAGGGGGGGACACACGCACACAGCGAGGGGGGGACACACGCACACAGCGAGGGGGGGACACACGCACACACAGTGAAGGAGGGACACGCTCACGCACACAGCGAGGGGGGGGACTCACGCACACAGCGAGGGGGGGGACACACGCACACAGCGATGGGGGGACACACGCACACAATGATGGGGGGGGACACACGCACACAGCGATGGGGGGACACACGCACAAAAAGCGAAGCAGGGACATGCTCACGCACACACCGAAGGGGGGACTCACGCACACAGCGAGGGGGGGGGCTCACGCACACAGCGAGGGGAGGGGACTCACGCACACAGCGAGGGGGGGACACTCACACAGCGAGGGGGTCACACACACACACAGCGAAGGAGGGACACGCTCACGCACACAGCGAGGGGAGGGGACTCACGCACACAGCGAGGGGGGGGTCACGCACACAGCGAGGGGGGGGTCACGCACACAGCGAGGGGGGGCTCACGCACACAGCGAGGGGGGGGCTCACGCACACAGCGAGGAGGGGGGCTCACGCACACAGCGAGTGGGGGACACACGCACACAGCGAGGGGGGACACGCACAGTGAGGAGGGGGGCTCACGCACACAGCGAGGGGGGTACACACGCACACAGCGAGGGGGGACACACACGCACACAGCGAGGGGGGGGGACACGCACACAGCGAGGGGAGGGGACTCACGCACACAGCGAGGGGGAGACACACGCACACAGCGAGGGGGGGACACACGCACACAGCGAGGAGGGACTCACGCACACAGCGAGGGGGGGACACACGCACACAGCGAGGGGGGGCTCACGCACACAGCGAGGGGGGGACTCACGCACACAGCGAGGGGGGGACTCACGCACACAGCGAGGGGGGGATACACGCACACAGCGAGGGGGGACACACACAGCGAGGGGGGGGGACACGCACACAGCGAGGGGGGAACACATGCACACACGGCGAAGGAGGGACACGCTAACGCACACAGCGAGGGGGGACTCACGCACACAGCGAGGGGGGACTCACGCACACAGCGAGGGGGGGTCACACGCACACAGCGAGGGGGGGACACACGCACACAGCGAGGGGGGGACACACGCACACACAGTGAAGGAGGGACACGCTCACGCACACAGCGAGGGGGGGGACTCACGCACACAGCGAGGGGGGGACACACGCACACAGCGATGGGGGGACACACGCACACAATGATGGGGGGGGACACACGCACACAGCGATGGGGGGACACACGCACAAAAAGCGAAGCAGGGACATGCTCACGCACACACCGAAGGGGGGACTCACGCACACAGCGAGGGGGGGGGCTCACGCACACAGCGAGGGGAGGGGACTCACGCACACAGCGAGGGGAGGGGACTCACGCACACAGCAAGGGGGGGAACACACACACGCAGCGAAGGAGGGACTCGGTTACGCACACAGCGAGGGGGGGGGACTCACGCACACAGCGAGGGGGGGCTCACGCACACAGCGAGGGGGGGGTCACGCACACAGCGGGGGGGCTCACGCACACAGCGGGGGGGACTCACGCACACAGCGAGGGGGGGAATCACGCACACAGTGAGGGGGGGGGACACACGCACACAGCGAGGGGGTGGACTCGCACACAGCGAGGGGGGTACTCACGCACACAGCGAGGGGGGGGACTCGCAAACAGCGAGGGGGGGACACGCACGCACACAGCGAGGAGAGGGGACACATGCACACAGCGAGTGGGGGGACACACGCACACAGCGAGGGGGGGACTCACGCACACAGCGAGGGGGGGGGACTCACGCACACAGCGAGGGGGGGGACTCACGCACACAGCGAGGGGGGGGACTCACGCACACAGCGAGGGGGGGGACTCACGCACACAGCGGGGGGGGACTCACGCACACAGCGAGGGGGGGCTCACGCACACAGCGAGGGGGGGGTCACGCACACAGCGGGGGGGCTCACGCACACAGCGGGGGGGACTCACGCACACAGCGAGGGGGGACTCACGCACACAGCGAGGGGGGGAATCACGCACACAGCGAGGGGGGGGGACACACGCACACAGCGAGGGGGGGGACTCGCACACAGCGAGGGGGGTACTCACGCACACAGCGAGGGGGGGGACTCGCAAACAGCGAGGGGGGGACACGCACGCACACAGCGAGGAGAGGGGACACATGCACACAGCGAGTGGGGGGACACACGCACACAGCGAGGGGGGACTCACGCACACAGCGAGGGGGGGGGACTCACGCACACAGCGAGGGGGGGGACTCACGCACACAGCGAGGGGGGGACTCACGCACACAGCGAGGGGGGGGACTCACGCACACAGCGAGGGGGGGACTCACGCAAACACAGTGAAGGAGGGACACGCTCACGCACACAGCGAGGGGGGGACACGCTCACACACAGCGAGGGTGGGACACGCTCACACACAGCGAAGGAGGGACACGCTCGTACACAGCGAGGGGGGGTACACATGCACACAGCGAGGGGGGGACTAAAGCACACAGCGAGGGGGGGTACACATGCACACAGCGAGGGGGGGACTAAAGCACACAGCGAGGGGGGACTCACGCACACGGTGAGGGGGGTCTCACGCACACACAACGAAGGAGGGACACACGCACACAGCGAGGGGGGGTCACACGCACACAGCGAGGGGGGACACACGCACGCACACAGCGAGGGGGGGGACACACGCACAAAGCGACGGGGGGACTCACGCACACAGCGAGTGGGGGACACACGCACACAGTGAGGGAGGGACACACGCACACAGCGAGGGAGGGACACGCTCACACACAGCGAGGAAGGGACACGCACACACACAGCGAGGGGGGGACACGCTCACGCACACAGCGAGGGGGGGACACGCACACAGCGAGGGGGGACTCACGCACACAGCGAGGGGGGACTCACGCACACAGCGAGGGGGGACTCACGCACGCACAGAGCGAGGGGGGGACCCACGCACACAGCGAGGCGGGGGACACCCGCACACACAGCGAAGGAGGGACACGCTCACGCACACAGCGAGGGGGACACACGCACGCATACAGCGAGGGGGGATCACGCACACAGCGAGGGGGGGGACTCACGCACACAGCGAGGGGGGGACTCACGCACACAGCGAGGGGGGGGACTCACGCACACAGCGAGGGGGGGTGACTCACGCACACAGCGAGGGGGGGACTCACGCACACAGCGAGGGGGGGGACACACGCACACAGCGAGGGGGGGGACACACGCACACAGCGAGGGGGGGACACGCACACAGCGAGGGGGGGACACGCACTCAGCGACGGGGGGACTCACGCACACAGCGAGGGAGGGACACGCACACACACAGCGAGGGGGGACACACACACACACAGCGAGGGGGGGACACGCACACAGCGAGGGTGGGGACTCACGCACACACAGCAAAGGAGGGACACGCTCACGCACACACCGAGGGGGGGTACACATGCACAAAGCGACGGGGGGACTCACGCACACAGCGAGTGGGGGACACACGCACACAGCGAGGGAGGGACACACGCACACAGCGAGGGGGGGACTCACGCACACAGCGAGGGGGGGACTCACGCACACAGCGAGGGGGGGACTCACGCACACACAGCAAAGGAGGGACACGCTCACGCACACAGCGAGGGGGGGACACACGCACACAGCGAGGGGGGGGGACACACGCACACACAGCGAAGGAGGGACACACTCACGCACACAGCGAGGGGGGGACACGCACACAGCGAGGGGGGACTCACGCACACAGCGAGGGGGGACTCACGCACACAGCGAGGGGGGACTCACGCACACAGCGAGGGGGGGACACGCTCACGCACACACAGCGAAGGAGGGACACACTCACGCACACAGCGAGGGGGGGACACACGCACACACAGCGAAGGAGGGACACGCTCACGCACACAACGAGGGGGGGACACACGCACACAGCGACGGGGGGGCTCACGCACACAGCGAGGGGGGTACACACGCACACAGCGAGGGGGGGGACACACGCACACAGCGAGGGAGGGACACACGCACACAGCGAGGGGGGGAACACACGCACACAGCGAAGCGGGCACTCACGCACACAGCGAGGGGGGGTGCTCACGCACACAGCGAGGGTGGGACACACGCACACATCGAGGGGGGGGACACGCACACACAGCGAGGTGGGTACTCACGCAAACAGCGAGGGGGGACTCACGCAAACAGCGAGGGGGGGACTCACGCATACAGCGGGGGGGACTCACGTTCACAGCGAGGGGGGGACTCACGCACACAGCGAGGGGGGGGACACACGCACACAGCGAGGGGGGTCTCACGCACACAGCGAAGGAGGGACACGCTCACGCACACAGCGAGGGGGGAACACGCACACAGCGAGGGGGGGGGGGACTCACGCACACAGCGACGGGGGGGGGACACACGCACACAGCGAGGGGGACACATGCACACAGCGAGGGGGGGACACATGCACACAGCGAGGGGGGGACTCATGCACACAGCGAGGGGGGGACTCACGCACACAGCGAGGGGGGGACTCACGCACACAGCGAGGGGGGGAACACACACACACAGCGAAGGAGGGACACGCTCACGCACACAGCGGGGGGGCTCACGCACACAGTGAGGGGGGGGACTCACGCACACAGCGAGGTGGGCTCACGCACACAGCGAGGGGGGGACTCACGCACACAGTGAGGGGGGACTCACGCACACAGCGATAGGGGTTCTCACGCACACAGCGAGGGGGGGACACACGCACACAGCGAGGGGGGACACATGCACGCACACAGCGAGGTGGGACACACGCACACAGCTGGAGGGGGACTCACGCACACAGCGAGGGGGGGGCTCACGCACACAGCGAGGGGGGGGCTCACGCACACAGCGAGGGTGGGGCTCACGCACACAGCGAGGGGGTCTCACGCACACAGCGAGGGGGGGACTTACGCACACAGCGGGGGGGGGACTCACGCACACAGCGAGGGGGGGACACACGCACACAGTGAGGGGGGGACACACGCACACAGCGAGGGGGGGACTCACGCACACAGCGAGGGGGGGGACTCACGCACACAGCGAGGGGGGGGACTCACGCACACAGCGAGGGGGGGGACTCATGCACACAGCGAGGGGGGGGACTCACGCATACAGCGAGGTGGGGGACTCACGCACACAGCGAGGGGGGGAACTCACGCACACAGCGAGGGGGGGTACACAATCACACAGCGAGGGGGGTCACACACACACAGCGAAGTAGGAACACGCTCACGCACACAGCGAGGGGGGAACTCACGTACACAGCAAGGGGGGGGACACGCACGCACACAGTGAGGGGGGGACAACGCACACAGCGATGGGGGGGACACACGCACACAATGATGGGGGGGGACACACGCACACACAGCAAAGGAGGGACACGCTCACGCACACAGCGAGGGGGGGACTCACGCACACAGCGAGGGGGGGGGGGACTCACGCACACAGCGAGGGGGGGGGCTCACGCACACAGCGAGGGGAGGACTCACGCACACGGCGAGGGGAGGGGACTCACGCACACAGCGAGGGGGGGACTCACGCACACAGCGAGGGGGGGACTCACGCACACAGCGAGGGGGGGAACTCACGCACACAGCGAGGGGGGCTCACGCGCACAGCGAGGGGGGGGACTCGCACACAGCGAGGTGGGGACTCACGCACACAGCGAGGGGGGGGACTCGCACACAGCGAGGGGGGGACACGCACGCACACAGCGAGGAGAGGGGACACATGCACACAGCGAGGGAGGGACTCACGCACACAGCGAGGGGGGGACTCACGCACACAGCGAGGGGGGGACTCACGCACACAGCGAGGGGGGGGACTCACGCACACAGCGAGGGGGGGACTCACGCACACACAGTGAAGGAGGGACACGCTCACGCACACAGCGAGGGGGGGACACGCTCACACACAGCGAGGGGGGGGACACGCTCACACACAGCAAGGGGGGGACACGCTCGTACACAGCGAGGGGGGGTACACATGCACACAGCGAGGGGGGGACTAAAGCACACAGCGAGGGGGGGGTACACATGCACACAGCGAGGGGGGGACTAAAGCACACAGCGAGGGGGGACTCACGCATACGGTGAGGGGGGTCCCACGCACACACAACGAAGGAGGGACACACGCACACAGCGAGGGGGGGTCACACGCACACAGCGAGGGGGGGGACACATGCACAAAGCGACGGGGGGACTCACGCACACAGCGAGTGGGGGACACACGCACACAGCGAGGGAGGGACACACGCACACAGCGAGGGAGGGACACGCTCACACACAGCGAGGAAGGGACACGCACACACACAGCGAGGGGGGGACACGCTCACGCACACAGCGAGGGGGGGACTCACGCACACAGCGAGGGGGGGGACTCGCACACAGCGAGGGGGGGACACGCACGCACACAGCGAGGAGAGGGGACACATGCACACAGCGAGGGGGGGACTCACGCACACAGCGAGGGGGGGACTCACGCACACAGCGAGGGGGGGGACTCACGCACACAGCGAGGGGGGGGACTCACGCACACAGCGAGGGGGGGGACTCGCACACAGCGAGGGGGGGACACGCACGCACACAGCGAGGAGAGGGGACACATGCACACAGCGAGGGGGGGACTCACGCACACAGCGAGGGGGGGACTCACGCACACAGCGAGGGGGGGGACTCACGCACACAGCGAGTGGGGGACACACGCACACAGCGAGGGAGGGACACACGCACACAGCGAGGGAGGGACACGCTCACACACAGCGAGGAAGGGACACGCACACACACAGCGAGGGGGGGGCACGCTCACGCACACAGCGAGGGGGGGACACGCACACAACGAGGGGGGACTCACGCACACAGCGAGGGGGGACTCACGCACACAGCGAGGGGGGCTCACGCACGCACAGAGCGAGGGGGGGACACACGCACACAGCGAGGCGGGGGACACCCGCACACACAGCGAAGGAGGGACACGCTCACGCACACAGCGAGGGGGGAATCACGCACACAGCGAGGGGGGGCTCACGCACACAGCGAAGGGGGGGTCACGCACACAGCGGGGGGGCTCACGCACACAGCGGGGGGGACTCACGCACACAGCGAGGGGGGACTCACGCACACAGCGAGGGGGGACTCACACACACAGCGAGGGGGGGAATCACGCACACAGCTGGGGGGGGACTCACGCACACAGTGAGGGGGGACTCACGCACACAGCGATGGGGGGTCTCACGCACACAGCGAGGGGGGACACACGCACACAGCGAGGGGGGGACTCACGCACACACAGCGAAGGAGGGACACGCTCACGCACGCACGCACACAGCGAGGGGGGGTCACACGCACACAGCGAGGGGGGGGACACACGCACAAAGCGACGGGGGGACTCACGCACACAGCGAGTGGGGGACACACGCACACAGCGAGGGAGGGACACACGCACACAGCGAGGGAGGGACACACGCACACAGCGAGGGGGGGAACACACACACGCAGCGAAGGAGGGACACGCTCACGCACACAGCGAGGGGGGGGACTCACGCACACAGCGAGGGGGGGCTCACGCACACAGCGAGGGGGGGGGTCACGCACACAGCGGGGGGGCTCACGCACACAGCGAGGGGGGGGACTCACGCACACAGCGAGGGGGGCTCACGCACACAGCGAGGGGGGCTCACGCACACAGCGGGGGGGGACTCACGCACACAGCGAGGGGGGGCTCACGCACACAGCGAGGGGGGGTCATGCACACAGCGGGGGGGGGGTCACGCACACAGCGAGGGGGGGGACTCACGCACACAGCGAGGGGGGGCTCACGCACACAGCGAGGGGGGCTCACGCACACAGCGAGGGGGGGACTCACGCACACAGCGAGGGGGGGACTCACGCACACAGCTGGGGGGGGACTCACGCACACAGCGGGGGGGCTCACGCATACAGCGGGGGGGACTCACGCACACAGCGAGGGGGGATTCACGCACACAGCGAGGGGGGACTCACGCACACAGCGAGGGGGGACTCACGCACACAGCGAGGGGGGCTCACGCACACAGCGAGGGGGGCTCACGCACACAGCGAGGGGGGACTCACGCACACAGCGAGGGGGGCTCACGCACACAGCGAGGGGGGCTCACGCACACAGCGGGAGGGGACTCACGCACACAGCGAGGGGGGCTCACGCACACAGCAAGGGGGGAATCACGCACACAGCGAGGGGGGGCTCACGCACACAGCGAAGGGGGGGTCACGCACACAGCGGGGGGGGCTCACGCACACAGCGGGGGGGACTCACGCACACAGCGAGGGGGGACTCACGCACACAGCGAGGGGGGACTCACGCACACAGCGAGGGGGGGAATCACGCACACAGCTGGGGGGGGACTCACGCACACAGTGAGGGGGGACTCACGCACACAGCGAGGGGGGACTCACGCACACAGCGGGAGGGGACTCACGCACACAGCGAGGGGGGCTCACGCACACAGCGAGGGGGGAATCACGCACACAGCGAGGGGTGGCTCACGCACACAGCGAAGGGGGGGTCACGCACACAGCGTGGGGGCTCACGCACACAGCGGGGGGGACTCACGCACACAGCGAGGGGGGACTCACGCACACAGCGAGGGGGGACTCACGCACACAGCGAGGGGGGGAATCACGCACACAGCTGGGGGGGGGACTCACGCACACAGTGAGGGGGGACTCTCGCACACAGCGATGGGGGGTCTCACGCACACAGCGAGGGGGGACACACGCACACAGCGAGGGGGGGACTCACGCACACACAGCGAAGGAGGGACACGCTCACGCACGCACGCACACAGCGAGGGGGGGACACACGCACACAGCAAGGGGGGGACACACGCACTCGACGCACGCACACACAGCGAAGGCGGGACACACTCTAGCACACACCAAGGGGGAGGACTCACGCACACAGCGAGGGGGGGACACACGCACACAGCGAGGGGGGGACTCACGCATACCGCGGGGGGGGGGCTCACGCACACAGCGAGGGGGACACACACGCACACAGCGAGGGGGGGGACACACGCACACAGCGAGGGGGGAACACGCACACAGCGAGGGGGATCTCACGCACACAGCGAAGGAGGGACACGCTCACGCACACAGCGAGGGGGGGACACACGCACACAGCGAGTGGGGGACACGCACGCACTCAGCGAGGGGGGAGGCTCACGCACACAGCGAGGGGGGGACTCACGCACACAGCGAGTTGGGGGGGCTCACGCACACAGCGAGGGGGGGGACTCATGCACACAGCGAGGGGGGGGACTCACGCACACAGCGAGGGGGGGGAACACACACACGCAGCGAAGGAGGGACAAGCTCACGCACACAGCGAGGGGGGGGACTCACGCACACAGCGAGGGGGGTGCTCACGCACACAGCGAGGGGGGGGTCACGCACACAGCGGGGGGGCTCACGCACACAGCGAGGGGGGGGACTCACGCACACAGCGAGGGGGGGCTCACGCACACAGCGAGGGGTCTCACGCACACAGCGGGGGGGGACTCACGCACACAGCGAGGGGGGAACTCACGCACACAGCGAGGGGGGGACACGCTCACGCACACACAGCGAAGGAGGGGACACACTCACGCACACAGCGAGGGGGGGACACACGCACACACAGCGAAGGAGGGACACGCTCACGCACACAACGAGGGGGGGACACACGCACACAGCGACGGGGGGGCTCACGCACACAGCGAGGGGGGTACACACGCACACAGCGAGGGGGGGACACACGCACACAGCGAGGGAGGGACACACGCACACAGCGAGGGGGGGGAACACACGCACACAGCGAAGCGGGCACTCACGCACACAGCGAGGGGGGGGGTGCTCACGCACACAGCGAGGGTGGGACACACGCACACATCGAGGGGGGGGGACACGCACACACAGCGAGGTGGGTACTCACGCAAACAGCGAGGGGGGACTCACGCAAACAGCGAGGGGGGGACTCACGCATACAGCGGGGGGGACTCACGTTCACAGCGAGGGGGGGACTCACGCACACAGCGAGGGGGGGGGACACACGCACACAGCGAGGGGGGTCTCACGCACACAGCGAAGGAGGGACACGCTCACGCACACAGCGAGGGGGGAACACGCACACAGCGAGGGGGGTCTCACGCACACAGCGAAGGAGGGACACGCTCACGCACACAGCGAGGGGGGGACACACGCACACAGCGAGGGGGGGGACACGCACGCACACAGCGAGGGGGGGGACACACGCACACAGCGAGGGGGGGGACTCACGCACACAGCGACGGGGGGGGGACACACGCACACAGCGAGGGGGACACATGCACACAGCGAGGGGGGGACACACGCACACAACGAGGGGGGGACTCACGCACACAGCGAGGGGGGACACATGCACACAGCGAGGGGGGGACTCATGCACACAGCGAGGGGGGGACTCACGCACACAGCGAGGGGGGGACTCACGCACACAGCGAGGGGGGGAACTCACACACACAGCGAAGGAGGGACACGCTCACGCACACAGCGGGGGGGCTCACGCACACAGTGAGGGGGGGGACTCACGCACACAGCGAGGTGGGCTCACGCACACAGCGAGGGGGGGACTCACGCACACAGTGAGGGGGGACTCACGCACACTGCGATAGGGGTTCTCACGCACACAGCGAGGGGGGGGGACACACGCACACAGCGAGGGGGGACACATGCACGCACACAGCGAGGTGGGACACACGCACACAGCTGGGGGGGGACTCACGCACACAGCGAGGGGGGGCTCACGCACACAGCGAGGGGGGGGCTCACGCACACAGCGAGGGTGGGGCTCACGCACACAGCGAGGGGGGGCTCACGCACACAGCGAGGGGGGGACTTACGCACACAGCGGGGGGGGACTCACGCACACAGCGAGGGGGGGACACACGCACACAGTGAGGGGGGGACACACGCACACAGCGAGGGGGGGGACTCACGCACACAGCGAGGGGGGGGGACTCACGCACACAGCGAGGGGGGGGACTCACGCACACAGCGAGGGGGGGGGACTCATGCACACAGCGAGGGGGGGGACTCACGCATACAGCGAGGTGGGGGACTCACGCACACAGCGAGGGGGGGAACTCACGCACACAGCGAGGGGGGGTACACACTCACACAGCGAGGGGGGTCACACACACACAGCGAAGTAGGAACACGCTCACGCACACAGCGAGGGGGGAACTCACGTACACAGCAAGGGGGGGGGACACGCACGCACACAGTGAGGGGGGGACAACGCACACAGCGATGGGGGGGACACACGCACACAATGATGGGGGGGGGACACACGCACACACAGCAAAGGAGGGACACGCTCACGCACACAGCGAGGGGGGGACTCACGCACACAGCGAGGGGGGGGACTCACGCACACAGCGAGGGGGGGGGCTCACGCACACAGCGAGGGGGGGACTCACGCACACAGCGAGGGGAGGGGACTCACGCACACAGCGAGGGGGGACTCACGCACACAGCGAGGGGGGGACTCACGCACACAGCGAGGGGGGGAACTCACGCACACAGCGAGGGGGGCTCACGCGCACAGCGAGGGGGGGGACTCGCACACAGCGAGGGGGGGGACTCACGCACACAGCGAGGGGGGGGACTCGCACACAGCGAGGGGGGGACACGCACGCACACAGCGAGGAGAGGGGACACATGCACACAGCGAGGGAGGGACTCACGCACACAGCGAGGGGGGGACTCACGCACACAGCGAGGGGGGGGGACTCACGCACACAGCGAGGGGGGGGACTCACGCACACAGCGAGGGGGGGACTCATGCACACACAGTGAAGGAGGGACACGCTCACGCACACAGCGAGGGGGGGGACACGCTCACACACAGCGAGGGGGGGACACGCTCACACACAGCAAGGGGGGGACACGCTCGTACACAGCGAGGGGGGTACACATGCACACAGCGAGGGGGGGACTAAAGCACACAGCGAGGGGGGGGGTACACATGCGCACAGCGAGGGGGGGACTAAAGCACACAGCGAGGGGGGACTCACGCACACGGTGAGGGGGGGTCCCACGCACACACAACGAAGGAGGGACACACGCACACAGCGAGGGGGGGTCACACGCACACAGCGAGGGGGGGGGACACATGCACAAAGCGACGGGGGGACTCACGCACACAGCGAGTGGGGGACACACGCACACAGCGAGGGAGGGACACACGCACACAGTGAGGGAGGGACACGCTCACTCACAGCGAGGAAGGGACACGCACACACACAGCGAGGGGGGGGACACGCTCACGCACACAGCGAGGGGGGGACTCACGCACACAGCGAGGGGGGGGGACTCGCACACAGCGAGGGGGGGACACGCACGCACACAGCGAGGAGAGGGGACACATGCACACAGCGAGGGGGGGACTCACGCACACAGCGAGGGGGGGGACTCACGCACACAGCGAGGGGGGGGGACTCACGCACACAGCGAGGGGGGGGGACTCACGCACACAGCGAGGGGGGGGGACTCGCACACAGCGAGGGGGGGGACACGCACGCACACAGCGAGGAGAGGGGACACATGCACACAGCGAGGGGGGGGACTCACGCACACAGCGAGGGGGGGACTCAAGCACACAGCGAGGGGGGGGACTCACGCACACAGCGAGTGGGGGACACACGCACACAGCGAGGGAGGGACACACGCACACAGCGAGGGAGGGACACGCTCACACACAGCGAGGAAGGGACACGCACACACACAGCGAGGGGGGGCACGCTCACGCACACAGCGAGGGGGGGACACGCACACAACGAGGGGGTACTCACGCACACAGCGAGGGGGGACTCACGCACACAGCGAGGGGGGACTCACGCACGCACAGAGCGAGGGGGGGGACACACGCACACAGCGAGGCGGGGGACACCCGCACACACAGCGAAGGAGGGACACGCTCACGCACACAGCGAGGGGGGGACACGCACGCACACAGCGAGGGGGGATCACGCACACAGCGAGGGGGGGGACTCACGGACACAGCGAGGGGGGGACTCACGCACACAGCGAGGGGGGGACTCACGCACACAGCGAGGGGGGGTGACTCACGCACACAGCGAGGGGGGGACTCACGCACACAGCGAGGGGGGACACACGCACGCACACAGCGAGGGGGGGGGACACACGCACACAGCGAGGGGGGGACACGCACACAGCGAGGGGGGGACACGCACACAGCGACGGGAGGACTCACGCACACAGCGAGGGAGGGACACGCACACACACAGCGAGGGGGGACACACACACACACAGCGAGGGGGGGACACGCACACAGCGAGGGTGGGGACTCACGCACACACAGCAAAGGAGGGACACGCTCACGTACACACCGAGGGGGGGGACACATGCACAAAGCGACGGGGGGACTCACGCACACAGCGAGTGGGGGACACACGCACACAGCGAGGGAGGGACACACGCACACAGCGAGGGGGGGACTCACGCACACAGCGAGGGGGGGGACTCACGCACACAGCGAGAGGGGGACTCACGCACACAGCGAGGGGGGGACTCACGCACACAGCAAGGGGGGGACTCACGCACACAGCGAGGGGGGGACTCACGCACACACAGCAAAGGAGGGACACGCTCACGCACACAGCGAGGGGGGGGACACACGCACACAGCGAGGGGGGGGACACACGCACACACAGCGAAGGAGGGACACACTCACGCACACAGCGAGGGGGGGACACGCACACAGCGAGGGGGGACTCACGCACACAGCGAGGGGGGACTCACGCACACAGCGAGGGGGGGGACACACGCACACACAGCGAAGGAGGGACACGCTCACGCACACAGCTGGGGGGGGACTCACGCACACAGCGAGGGGGGACTCACGCACACAGCGAGGGGGGACTCACGCACACAGCGAGGGGGGCTCACGCACACAGCGAGGGGGGCTCACGCACACAGCGGGAGGGGACTCACGCACACAGCGAGGGGGGCTCACGCACACAGCGAGGGGGGAATCACGCACACAGCGAGGGGGGGCTCACGCACACAGCGAAGGGGGGGTCACGCACACAGCGGGGGGGCTCACGCACACAGCGGGGGGGACTCACGCACACAGCGAGGGGGGACTCACGCACACAGCGAGGGGGGACTCACGCACACAGCGAGGGGGGGAATCACGCACACAGCTGGGGGGGGACTCACGCACACAGTGAGGGGGGACTCACGCAAACAGCGATGGGGGGTCTCACGCACACAGCGAGGGGGGACACACGCACACAGCGAGGGGGGGACTCACGCACACACAGCGAAGGAGGGACACGCTCACGCACGCACGCACACAGCGAGGGGGGGTCACACGCACACAGCGAGGGGGGGGACACACGCACAAAGCGACGGGGGGACTCACGCACACAGCGAGTGGGGGACACACGCACACAGCGAGGGAGGGACACACGCACACAGCGAGGGAGGGACACACGCACACAGCGAGGGGGGGAACACACACACGCAGCGAAGGAGGGACACGCTCACGCACACAGCGAGGGGGGGGGACTCACGCACACAGCGAGGGGGGGCTCACGCACACAGCGAGGGGGGGGGGTCACGCACACAGCGGGGGGGCTCACGCACACAGCGAGGGGGGGGACTCACGCACACAGCGAGGGGGGCTCACGCACACAGCGAGGGGGGCTCACGCACACAGCGGGGGGGGACTCACGCACACAGCGAGGGGGGGCTCACGCACACAGCGAGGGGGGGTCATGCACACAGCGGGGGGGGGGTCACGCACACAGCGAGGGGGGGGACTCACGCACACAGCGAGGGGGGGCTCACGCACACAGCGAAGGGGGCTCACGCACACAGCGAGGGGGGGACTCACGCACACAGCGAGGGGGGGACTCACGCACACAGCTGGGGGGGGACTCACGCACACAGCGGGGGGGCTCACGCATACAGCGGGGGGGACTCACGCACACAGCGAGGGGGGACTCACGCACACAGCGAGGGGGGACTCACGCACACAGCGAGGGGGGACTCACGCACACAGCGAGGGGGGCTCACGCACACAGCGAGGGGGGCTCACGCACACAGCGAGGGGGGACTCACGCACACAGCGAGGGGGGCTCACGCACACAGCGAGGGGGGCTCACGCACACAGCGGGAGTGGACTCACGCACACAGCGAGGGGGGCTCACGCACACAGCGAGGGGGGAATCACGCACACAGCGAGGGGGGGCTCACGCACACAGCGAAGGGGGGGTCACGCACACAGCGGGGGGGCTCACGCACACAGCGGGGGGGACTCACGCACACAGCGAGGGGGGACTCACGCACACAGCGAGGGGGGACTCACGCACACAGCGAGGGGGGGAATCACGCACACAGCTGGGGGGGGACTCACGCACACAGTGAGGGGGGACTCACGCACAAAGCGAGGGGGGACTCACGCACACAGCGGGAGGGGACTCACGCACACAGCGAGGGGGGCTCACGCACACAGCGAGGGGGGAATCACGCACACAGCGAGGGGGGGCTCACGCACACAGCGAAGGGGGGGTCACGCACACAGCGTGGGGGCTCACGCACACAGCGGGGGGGACTCACGCACACAGCGAGGGGGGACTCACGCACACAGCGAGGGGGGACTCACGCACACAGCGAGGGGGGGAATCACGCACACAGCTGGGGGGGGACTCACGCACACAGTGAGGGGGGACTCTCGCACACAGCGATGGGGGGTCTCACGCACACAGCGAGGGGGGACACACGCACACAGCGAGGGGGGGACTCACGCACACACAGCGAAGGAGGGACACGCTCACGCACGCACGCACACAGCGAGGGGGGGACACACGCACACAGCAAGGGGGGGACACACGCACTCGGCGAGGGGGGGGACGCACGCACACACAGCGAAGGCGGGACACACTCTAGCACACACCAAGGGGGAGGACTCACGCACACAGCGAGGAGGGGACACACGCACACAGCGAGGGGGGGACTCACGCATACCGCGGGGGGGGGGCTCACGCACACAGCGAGGGGGACACACACGCACACAGCGAGGGGGGGGACACACGCACACAGCGAGGGGGGAACACGCACACAGCGAGGGGGGTCTCACGCACACAGCGAAGGAGGGACACGCTCACGCACACAGCGAGGGGGGGACACACGCACACAGCGAGTGGGGGACACGCACGCACACAGCGAGGGGGGAGGCTCACGCACACAGCGAGGGGGGGACTCACGCACACAGCGAGTTGGGGGGGCTCACGCACACAGCGAGGGGGGGACTCATGCACACAGCGAGGGGGGGACTCACGCACACAGCGAGGGGGGGAACACACACACGCAGCGAAGGAGGGACAAGCTCACGCACACAGCGAGGGGGGGGACTCACGCACACAGCGAGGGGGTGCTCACGCACACAGCGAGGGGGGGGTCACGCACACAGCGGGGGGGCTCACGCACACAGCGAGGGGGGGGACTCACGCACACAGCGAGGGGGGCTCACGCACACAGCGAGGGGTCTCACGCACACAGCGGGGGGGGACTCACGCACACAGCGAGGGGGGAACTCACGCACACAGCTAGGGGGGCTCACGCGCACAGCGAGGGGGGCTCACGCACACAGCGAAGGGGGCTCACGCACACAGCGAGGGGGGGGACTCGCACACAGCGAGGGGGGGACTCACGCACACAGCGAGGGGGGGACACGCACGCACACAGCGAGGAGAGGGGACACATGCACACAGCGAGTGGGGGGACACACGCACACAGCGAGGGGGGGACTCACGCACACAGCGAGGGGGGGGACTCACGCACACAGCGAGGGGGGGGACTCACGCACACAGCGAGGGGGGGACTCACGCACACACAGTGAAGGAGGGACACGCTCACGCACACAGCGAGGGGGGGACACGCTCACGCACACAGCGAGGGGGGACACGCTCACACACAGCGAGGGGGGGACACGCTCACACACAGCGAGGGGGGGACACGCTCACACACAGCGAAGGAGGGACACGCTCGTACACAGCGAGGGGGGGTACACATGCACACAGCGAGGGGGGGACTAAAGCACACAGCGAGGGGGGGTACACATGCACACAGCGAGGGGGGGACTAAAGCACACAGCGAGGGGGGACTCACGCACACGGTGAGGGGGGTCTCACGCACACACAACGAAGGAGGGACACGCACACAGCGAGGGGGGGTCACACGCACACAGCGAGGGGGGGGACACACGCACAAAGCGACGGGGGGACTCACGCACACAGCGAGTGGGGGACACACGCACACAGCGAGGGAGGGACACACGCACACAGCGAGGGAGGGACACACGCACACAGCGAGGGGGGGACACGCTCACGCACACAGCGAGGGGGGGACACGCACACAGCGAGGGGGGACTCACGCACACAGCGAGGGGGGACTCACGCACGCACAGAGTGAGGGGGGGACACACGCACACAGCGAGGCGGGGGACACCCGCACACACAGCGAAGGAGGGACACGCTCACGCACACACCGAGGGGGGGGACACATGCACAAAGCGACGGGGGGACTCACGCACACAGCGAGTGGGGGACACACGCACACAGCGAGGGAGGGACACACGCACACAGCGAGGGGGGGACTCACGCACACAGCGAGGGGGGGACACACGCACACAGCGAGGGGGGGACACACGCACACAATGATGGGGGGGGACACACGCACACAGCGATGGGGGTACACACGCACAAAAAGCGAAGCAGGGACATGCTCACACACACACCGAAGGGGGGACTCACGCACACAGCGAGGGGGGGGGCTCACGCACACAGCGAGGGGAGGGGACTCACGCACACAGCGAGGGGGAGACTCACGCACACAGCGAGGGGGCGACTCACGCACACAGCGAGGGGAGGGGACTCACGCACACATCGAGGGGGGGAACACACACACGCAGCGAAGGAGGGACTCGCTCACGCACACAGCGAGGGAGGGGACTCACGCACACAGCGGGGGGGGACTCACGCACACAGCGAGGGGGGGCTCACGCACACAGCGAGGGGGGGTCACGCACACAGCGGGGGGGACTCACGCACACAGCGAGGGGGGACTCACGCACACAGCGAGGGGGGGAATCACGCACACAGCTGGGGGGGGACTCACGCACACAGTGAGGGGGGACTCACGCACACAGCGATGGGGGGTCTCACGCACACAGCGAGGGGGGGGACACACGCACACAGCGAGTGGGGTCTCACGCACACAGCGAAGGAGGGACACGCTCACGCACACAGCGAGGGGGGAACACGCACACAGCGAGGGGGGTCTCACGCACACAGCGAAGGAGGGACACGCTCACGCACACAGCGAGGGGGGGACACACGCACACAGCGAGGGGGGGACACGCACGCACACAGCGAGGGGGGGACACACGCACACAGCGAGGGGGGGACTCACGCACACAGCGACGGGGGGGGACACACGCACACAGCGAGGGGGGACGCATGCACACAGCGAGGGGGGGACACACGCACACAGCGAGGGGGGGACTCACGCACACAGCGAGGGGGGACACATGCACACAGCGAGGGGGGGACTCACGCACACAGCGAGGGGGGGACTCACGCACACAGCGAGGGGGGGACTCACGCACACAGCGAGGGGGGGAACACACACACACAGCGAAGGAGGGACACGCTCACGCACACAGCGGGGGGGCTCACGCACACAGTGAGGGGGGGGACTCACGCACACAGCGAGGTGGGCTCACGCACACAGCGAGGGGGGGACTCACGCACACAGCGAGGGGGGACTCACGCACACAGCGATCGGGGTTCTCACGCACACAGCGAGGGGGGGGACACACGCACACAGCGAGGGGGGACACATGCACGCACACAGCGAGGTGGGACACACGCACACAGCGAGGTGGGACACACGCACACAGCGAGGGGGGGACTCACGCACACAGCGAGGGTGGGGACTCACGCACACAGCGAGGGGGGGGACACGCACACAGCGAGGGGGGGACTTACGCACACAACTGGGGGGGGACTCACGCACACAGCGAGGGGGGGAACACACACACACAGCGAAGGAGGGACACGCTCACGCACACAGCGGGGGGGCTCACGCACACAGTGAGGGGGGGACTCACGCACACAGTGAGGGGGGGACTCACGCACACAGCGAGGTGGGCTCACGCACACAGCGAGGGGGGGACTCACGCACACAGCGAGGGGGGGACTCACGCACACAGCGATCGGGGTTCTCACGCACACAGCGAGAGGGGGGACACATGCACGCACACAGCGAGGTGGGACACACGCACACAGCGAGGTGGGACACACGCACACAGCGAGGGGGGGACTCACGCACACAGCGAGGGTGGGGACTCACGCACACAGCGAGGGGGGGGGACACGCACACAGCGAGGGGGGGACTTACGCACACAACTGGGGGGGGACTCACGCACACAGCGAGGGGGGGACTCACGCACACAGCGAGGGGGGGGCTCACGCACACAGCGAGGGGGGGCTCACGCACACAGCGAGGGGGGGCTCACGCACACAGCGAGGGGGGGACTTACGCACACAGCGGGGGGGGGACTCACGCACACAGCGAGGGGGGGACACACGCACATAGCGAGGGGGGGACACACGCACACAGCGAGGGGGGGGACTCATGCACACAGCGAGGGGGGGACTCACGCACACAGCGAGGGGGGGGACTCACGCACACAGCGAAGGGGGGGACTCACGCACACAGCGAGGGGGGGGACTCACGCACACAGCGAGGGGGGGACTCACGCACACAGCGAGGGGGGGGACTCACGCACACAGCGAGGAGGGGGACTCATGCACACAGTGAGGGGGGGGACTCACGCATACAGCGAGGTGGGGGACTCACGCACACAGCGAGGGGGGGGACTCACGCACACAGCGAGGGGGGGTACACACTCACACAGCGAGGGGGGTCACACACACACAGCGAAGTAGGAACACGCTCACGCACACAGCGAGGGGGGAACTCACGTACACAGCAAGGGGGGGACACACGCACGCACACAGTGAGGGGGGGACAACGCACACAGCGAGGGGGGGACACACGCACACAGCGATGGGGGGACACACGCACACAATGATGGGGGGGGACACACGCACACACAGCAAAGGAGGGACACGCTCACGCACACAGCGAGGGGGGGACTCACGCACACAGCGAGGGGGGGGACTCACGCACACAGCGAGGGGGGGGCTCACGCACACAGCGAGGGGGGGACTCACGCACACAGCGAGAGAGGGACTCACGCACACAGCGAGAGGGGGACTCACGCACACAGCGAGGGGGGGAACACACACACGCAGCGAAGGAGGGACACGCTCACGCACACAGCGAGGGGGGGGACTCACGCACACAGCGAGGGGGGGCTCACGCACACAGCGAGGGGGGGGTCACGCACACAGCGGGGGGGCTCACGCACACAGCGAGGGGGGGGACTCACGCACACAGCGAGGGGGGCTCACGCACACAGCGAGGGGGGCTCACGCACACAGCGGGGGGGGGACTCACGCACACAGCGAGGGGGGGCACACGCACACAGCGAGGGGGGGTCATGCACACAGCGAGGGGGGGGACTCACGCACACAGCGAGGGGGGCTCACGCGCACAGCGAGGGGGGCTCACGCACACAGCGAGGGGGGCTCACGCACACAGCGAGGGGGGGACTCACGCACACAGCGAGGGGGGGGGTCACGCACACAGCGAGGGGGGGGACTCACGCACACAGCGAGGGGGGCTCACGCGCACAGCGAGGGGGGCTCACGCACACAGCGAGGGGGGCTCACGCACACAGCGAGGGGGGGACTCACGCACACAGCGAGGGGGGGACTCACGCACACAGCTGGGGGGGACTCACGCACACAGCGGGGGGGCTCACGCATACAGCGGGGGGGACTCACGCACACAGCGAGGGGGGACTCACGCACACAGCGAGGGGGGACTCACGCACACAGCGAGGGGGGACTCACGCACACAGCGAGGGGGGCTCACGCACACAGCGAGGGGGGCTCACGCACACAGCGAGGGGGGACTCACGCACACAGCGAGGGGGGCTCACGCACACAGCGAGGGGGGCTCACGCACACAGCGGGAGGGGACTCACGCACACAGCGAGGGGGGCTCACGCACACAGCGAGGGGGGAATCACGCACACAGCGAGGGGGGGCTCACGCACACAGCGAAGGGGGGGTCACGCACACAGCGGGGGGGCTCACGCACACAGCGGGGGGGACTCACGCACACAGCGAGGGGGGACTCACGCACACAGCGAGGGGGGACTCACGCACACAGCGAGGGGGGGAATCACGCACACAGCTGGGGGGGGACTCACGCACACAGTGAGGGGGGACTCACGCACACAGCGAGGGGGGACTCACGCACACAGCGAGGGGGCTCACGCACACAGCGAGGGGGGCTCACGCACACAGCGGGAGGGGACTCACGCACACAGCGAGGGGGGCTCACGCACACAGCGAGGGGGGAATCACGCACACAGCGAGGGGGGGCTCACGCACACAGCGAAGGGGGGGTCACGCACACAGCGGGGGGACTCACGCACACAGCGGGGGGGACTCACGCACACAGCGAGGGGGGACTCACGCACACAGCGAGGGGGGACTCACACACAGCGAGGGGGGGAATCACGCACACAGCTGGGGGGGGACTCACGCACACAGTGAGGGGGGACTCACGCACACAGCGATGGGGGGTCTCACGCACACAGCGAGGGGGGGGGACACACGCACACAGCGAGGGGGGTCTCACGCACACAGCGAAGGAGGGACACGCTCACGCACACAGCGAGGGGGGAACACGCACACAGCGAGGGGGATCTCACGCACACAGCGAAGGAGGGACACGCTCACGCACACAGCGAGGGGGGGACACGCACGCACACAGCGAGGGGGGGACTCACGCACACAGCGAGGGGGGGGCTCACGCACACAGCGAGGGGGGGCTCACGCACACAGCGAGGGGGGGCTCACGCACACAGCGAGGGGGGGACTTACGCACACAGCGGGGGGGGGACTCACGCACACAGCGAGGGGGGGACACACGCACATAGCGAGGGGGGGACACACGCACACAGCGAGGGGGGGACTCATGCACACAGCGAGGGGGGGACTCACGCACACAGCGAGGGGGGGGACTCACGCACACAGCGAAGGGGGGGACTCACGCACACAGCGAGGGGGGGGACTCACGCACACAGCGAGGGGGGGACTCACGCACACAGCGAGGGGGGGGACTCACGCACACAGCGAGGAGGGGGACTCATGCACACAGTGAGGGGGGGGACTCACGCATACAGCGAGGTGGGGGACTCACGCACACAGCGAGGGGGGGACTCACGCACACAGCGAGGGGGGGTACACACTCACACAGCGAGGGGGGTCACACACACACAGCGAAGTAGGAACACGCTCACGCACACAGCGAGGGGGGAACTCACGTACACAGCAAGGGGGGGACACACGCACGCACACAGTGAGGGGGGGACAACGCACACAGCGAGGGGGGGACACACGCACACAGCGATGGGGGGACACACGCACACAATGATGGGGGGGGACACACGCACACACAGCAAAGGAGGGACACGCTCACGCACACAGCGAGGGGGGGACTCACGCACACAGCGAGGGGGGGGACTCACGCACACAGCGAGGGGGGGGCTCACGCACACAGCGAGGGGGGGACTCACGCACACAGCGAGAGAGGGACTCACGCACACAGCGAGAGGGGGACTCACGCACACAGCGAGGGGGGGAACACACACACGCAGCGAAGGAGGGACACGCTCACGCACACAGCGAGGGGGGGGACTCACGCACACAGCGAGGGGGGGCTCACGCACACAGCGAGGGGGGGGTCACGCACACAGCGGGGGGGCTCACGCACACAGCGAGGGGGGGGACTCACGCACACAGCGAGGGGGGCTCACGCACACAGCGAGGGGGGCTCACGCACACAGCGGGGGGGGACTCACGCACACAGCGAGGGGGGGCACACGCACACAGCGAGGGGGGGTCATGCACACAGCGAGGGGGGGGACTCACGCACACAGCGAGGGGGGCTCACGCGCACAGCGAGGGGGGCTCACGCACACAGCGAGGGGGGCTCACGCACACAGCGAGGGGGGGACTCACGCACACAGCGAGGGGGGGGGTCACGCACACAGCGAGGGGGGGGACTCACGCACACAGCGAGGGGGGCTCACGCGCACAGCGAGGGGGGCTCACGCACACAGCGAGGGGGGCTCACGCACACAGCGAGGGGGGGACTCACGCACACAGCGAGGGGGGGACTCACGCACACAGCTGGGGGGGACTCACGCACACAGCGGGGGGGCTCACGCATACAGCGGGGGGGACTCACGCACACAGCGAGGGGGGACTCACGCACACAGCGAGGGGGGACTCACGCACACAGCGAGGGGGGACTCACGCACACAGCGAGGGGGGCTCACGCACACAGCGAGGGGGGCTCACGCACACAGCGAGGGGGGACTCACGCACACAGCGAGGGGGGCTCACGCACACAGCGAGGGGGGCTCACGCACACAGCGGGAGGGGACTCACGCACACAGCGAGGGGGGCTCACGCACACAGCGAGGGGGGAATCACGCACACAGCGAGGGGGGGCTCACGCACACAGCGAAGGGGGGGTCACGCACACAGCGGGGGGGCTCACGCACACAGCGGGGGGGACTCACGCACACAGCGAGGGGGGACTCACGCACACAGCGAGGGGGGACTCACGCACACAGCGAGGGGGGGAATCACGCACACAGCTGGGGGGGGACTCACGCACACAGTGAGGGGGGACTCACGCACACAGCGAGGGGGGACTCACGCACACAGCGAGGGGGCTCACGCACACAGCGAGGGGGGCTCACGCACACAGCGGGAGGGGACTCACGCACACAGCGAGGGGGGCTCACGCACACAGCGAGGGGGGAATCACGCACACAGCGAGGGGGGGCTCACGCACACAGCGAAGGGGGGGTCACGCACACAGCGGGGGGACTCACGCACACAGCGGGGGGGACTCACGCACACAGCGAGGGGGGACTCACGCACACAGCGAGGGGGGACTCACACACAGCGAGGGGGGGAATCACGCACACAGCTGGGGGGGGACTCACGCACACAGTGAGGGGGGACTCACGCACACAGCGATGGGGGGTCTCACGCACACAGCGAGGGGGGGGGACACACGCACACAGCGAGGGGGGTCTCACGCACACAGCGAAGGAGGGACACGCTCACGCACACAGCGAGGGGGGAACACGCACACAGCGAGGGGGATCTCACGCACACAGCGAAGGAGGGACACGCTCACGCACACAGCGAGGGGGGGACACGCACGCACACAGCGAGGGGGGGACACACGCACACAGCGAGGGGGGGACTCACGCACACAGCGACGGGGGGGGACACACGCACACAGCGAGGGGGGACGCATGCACACAGCGAGGGGGGGACACACGCACACAGCGAGGGGGGGACTCACGCACACAGCGAGGGGGGACACATGCACACAGCGAGGGGGGGACTCACGCACACAGCGAGGGGGGGACTCACGCACACAGCGAGGGGGGGACTCACGCACACAGCGAGGGGGGGAACACACACACACAGCGAAGGAGGGACAAGCTCACGCACACAGCGGGGGGGCTCACGCACACAGTGAGGGGGGGGACTCACGCACACAGCGAGGTGGGCTCACGCACACAGCGAGGGGGGGACTCACGCACACAGTGAGGGGGGACTCACGCACACAGCGATAGGGGTTCTCACGCACACAGCGAGGGGGGGGACACACGCACACAGCGAGGGGGGACACATGCACGCACACAGCGAGGTGGGACACACGCACACAGCGAGGGGGGGACTCACGCACACAGCGAGGGTGGGGACTCACGCACACAGCGAGGGGGGGGGACACGCACACAGCGAGGGGGGGACTTACGCACACAGCTGGGGGGGGACTCACGCACACAGCGAGGGGGGGGCTCACGCACACAGCGAGGGGGGGGCTCACGCACACAGCGAGGGGGGGACTTACGCACACAGCGGGGGGGGGACTCACGCACACAGCGAGGGGGGGACACACGCACACAGCGAGGGGGGGACACACGCACACAGCGAGGGGGGGACTCACGCACACAGCGAGGGGGGGACTCACGCACACAGCGAGGGGGGGGACTCACGCACACAGCGAGGGGGGGGACTCACGCACACAGCGAGGGGGGGGACTCACGCATACAGCGAGGTGGGGGACTCACGCACACAGCGAGGGGGGGGACACACACACAGCGAGGGGGGTCACACACACACAGTGAAGTAGGAACACGCTCACGCACACAGCGAGGGGGGAACTCACGTACACAGCAAGGGGGGGACACACGCACGCACACAGTGAGGGGGGGACAACGCACACAGCGATGGGGGGACACACGCACACAGCGAGGGGGGGACTCACGCACACAGCGAGGGGGGGAACACACACACACAGCGAAGGAGGGACAAGCTCACGCACACAGCGGGGGGGCTCACGCACACAGTGAGGGGGGGGACTCACGCACACAGCGAGGTGGGCTCACGCACACAGCGAGGGGGGGACTCACGCACACAGTGAGGGGGGACTCACGCACACAGCGATAGGGGTTCTCACGCACACAGCGAGGGGGGGGACACACGCACACAGCGAGGGGGGACACATGCACGCACACAGCGAGGTGGGACACACGCACACAGCGAGGGGGGGACTCACGCACACAGCGAGGGTGGGGACTCACGCACACAGCGAGGGGGGGGGACACGCACACAGCGAGGGGGGGACTTACGCACACAGCTGGGGGGGGACTCACGCACACAGCGAGGGGGGGGCTCACGCACACAGCGAGGGGGGGGCTCACGCACACAGCGAGGGGGGACTTACGCACACAGCGGGGGGGGGACTCACGCACACAGCGAGGGGGGGACACACGCACACAGCGAGGGGGGGACACACGCACACAGCGAGGGGGGGACTCACGCACACAGCGAGGGGGGGGACTCACGCACACAGCGAGGGGGGGGACTCACGCACACAGCGAGGGGGGGGACTCACGCATACAGCGAGGTGGGGGACTCACGCACACAGCGAGGGGGGGGACACACACACAGCGAGGGGGGTCACACACACACAGCGAAGTAGGAACACGCTCACGCACACAGCGAGGGGGGAACTCACGTACATAGCAAGGGGGGGACACACGCACGCACACAGTGAGGGGGGGACAACGCACACAGCGATGGGGGGACACACGCACACAATGATGGGGGGACACACACGCACACACAGCAAAGGAGGGACGCGCTCACGCACACAGCGAGGCGGGGACTCACGCACACAGCGAGGGGGGCGGACGCACGCACACAGCGATGGGGGGTCTCACGCACACAGCGAGGGGGGGGGACACACGCACACAGCGAGGGGGGTCTCACGCACACAGCGAAGGAGGGACACGCTCACGCACACAGCGAGGGGGGAACACGCACACAGCGAGGGGGATCTCACGCACACAGCGAAGGAGGGACACGCTCACGCACACAGCGAGGGGGGGACACGCACGCACACAGCGAGGGGGGGACACACGCACACAGCGAGGGGGGGACTCACGCACACAGCGACGGGGGGGGACACACGCACACAGCGAGGGGGGACGCATGCACACAGCGAGGGGGGGACACACGCACACAGCGAGGGGGGGACTCACGCACACAGCGAGGGGGGACACATGCACACAGCGAGGGGGGGACTCACGCACACAGCGAGGGGGGGACTCACGCACACAGCGAGGGGGGGACTCACGCACACAGCGAGGGGGGGAACACACACACACAGCGAAGGAGGGACAAGCTCACGCACACAGCGGGGGGGCTCACGCACACAGTGAGGGGGGGGACTCACGCACACAGCGAGGTGGGCTCACGCACACAGCGAGGGGGGGACTCACGCACACAGTGAGGGGGGACTCACGCACACAGCGATAGGGGTTCTCACGCACACAGCGAGGGGGGGGACACACGCACACAGCGAGGGGGGACACATGCACGCACACAGCGAGGTGGGACACACGCACACAGCGAGGGGGGGACTCACGCACACAGCGAGGGTGGGGACTCACGCACACAGCGAGGGGGGGGGACACGCACACAGCGAGGGGGGGACTTACGCACACAGCTGGGGGGGGACTCACG
This sequence comes from Chiloscyllium punctatum, assembly GCF_047496795.1. Lineage (NCBI taxonomy): Eukaryota > Metazoa > Chordata > Chondrichthyes > Orectolobiformes > Hemiscylliidae > Chiloscyllium > Chiloscyllium punctatum. The sequence goes on from NW_027309876.1 coordinate 435,951, forward strand.
CACACAGCGAGGGGGGGGCTCACGCACACAGCGAGGGGGGGGCTCACGCACACAGCGAGGGGGGGACTTACGCACACAGCGGGGGGGGGACTCACGCACACAGCGAGGGGGGGACACACGCACACAGCGAGGGGGGGACACACGCACACAGCGAGGGGGGGACTCACGCACACAGCGAGGGGGGTGACTCACGCACACAGCGAGGGGGGGGACTCACGCACACAGCGAGGGGGGGGACTCACGCATACAGCGAGGTGGGGGACTCACGCACACAGCGAGGGGGGGGACACACACACAGCGAGGGGGGTCACACACACACAGCGAAGTAGGAACACGCTCACGCACACAGCGAGGGGGGAACTCACGTACACAGCAAGGGGGGGACACACGCACGCACACAGTGAGGGGGGGACAACGCACACAGCGATGGGGGGACACACGCACACAGCGAGGGGGGGACTCACGCACACAGCGAGGGGGGGAACACACACACACAGCGAAGGAGGGACAAGCTCACGCACACAGCGGGGGGGCTCACGCACACAGTGAGGGGGGGGACTCACGCACACAGCGAGGTGGGCTCACGCACACAGCGAGGGGGGGACTCACGCACACAGTGAGGGGGGACTCACGCACACAGCGATAGGGGTTCTCACGCACACAGCGAGGGGGGGGACACACGCACACAGCGAGGGGGGACACATGCACGCACACAGCGAGGTGGGACACACGCACACAGCGAGGGGGGGACTCACGCACACAGCGAGGGTGGGGACTCACGCACACAGCGAGGGGGGGGACACGCACACAGCGAGGGGGGGACTTACGCACACAGCTGGGGGGGGACTCACGCACACAGCGAGGGGGGGGCTCACGCACACAGCGAGGGGGGGGCTCACGCACACAGCGAGGGGGGGACTTACGCACACAGCGGGGGGGGGACTCACGCACACAGCGAGGGGGGGACAAACGCACACAGCGAGGGGGGGACACACGCACACAGCGAGGGGGGGACTCACGCACACAGCGAGGGGGGGGACTCACGCACACAGCGAGGGGGGGGACTCACGCACACAGCGAGGGGGGGGACTCACGCATACAGCGAGGTGGGGGACTCACGCACACAGCGAGGGGGGGGACACACACACAGCGAGGGGGGTCACACACACACAGCGAAGTAGGAACACGCTCACGCACACAGCGAGGGGGGAACTCACGTACACAGCAAGGGGGGGACACACGCACGCACACAGTGAGGGGGGGACAACGCACACAGCGATGGGGGGACACACGCACACAATGATGGGGACACACACACGCACACACAGCAAAGGAGGGACGCGCTCACGCACACAGCGAGGCGGGGACTCACGCACACAGCGAGGGGGGGGGACTCACGCACACAGCGAGGGGGGGGGCTCATGCACACAGCGAGGGGGGGACTCACGCACACAGCGTGGGGAGGGGACTCACGCACACAGCGAGGGGGGGACTCACGCACACAGCGAGGGGGGGAACACACACACGCAGCGAAGGAGGGACACGCTCACACACACAGCGAGGGGGGGGACTCACGCACACAGCGAGGGGGGGACTCACGCACACAGCGAGGGGGGGACTCACGCACACAGCGAGGGGGGCTCACGCACACAGCGAGGGGGGGACTTACGCACACAGCTGGGGGGGGGGACTCACGCACACAGCGAGGGGGCTCACGCACACAGCGGGGCGGACTCACGCACACAGCGAGGGGGGACTCACGCACACAGCGATGGGGGACTCACGCACACAGCGAGGGGGGACTCACGCACACAGTGAGGGGGGCTTACGCACACAGCGATGGGGGCTCACGCACACAGCGAGGGGGGACTCACGCACACAGCGAGGGGGGCTCACGCACACAGCGAGGGGGGCTCACGCACACAGCGGGGGGGGACTCACGCACACAGCGAGGGGGGCTCACGCACACAGCGAGGGGGGAATCACGCACACAGCGAGGGGGGGAATCACGCACACAGCTGGGGGGGGACTCACGCACACAGTGAGGGGGGACTCACGCACACAGTGATGGGGGGGTCTCACGCACACAGCGAGGGGGGGGACACACGCACACAGCGAGGGGGGGGACTCGCACACAGCGAGGGGGGTCTCACGCACACAGCGAAGGAGGGACACGCTCACGCACAGAGCGAGGGGGGTCTCACGCACACAGCGAAGGAGGGACACGCTCACAGACAGCGAAGGAGGGACACGCTCACGCACACAGCGAGGGGGGGACACGCACGCACACAGCGAGGGGGGGATACACGCACACAGCGAGGGGGGGACTCACGCACACAGCGAGGGGGGGATACACGCACACTGCGAGGGGGGGACTCACGCACACAGCGAGGGGGGGACACACGCACACAGCGAGGGGGGACACATGCACACAGCGAGGGGGGGACACACGCACACAGCGAGGGTGGGGACTCACGCACACAGCGAGGGGGGCTCACGCACAAAGCGAGGGGGGACTCACGCACACAGCGAGGGGGGCTCACGCACACAGCGAGGGGGGCTCACGCACACAGCGAGGGGGGACTCACGCACACAGCGAGGGGGGACTCACGCACACAGCGAGGGGGGCTCACGCACACAGCGGGGGGGGACTCACGCACACAGCGATGGGGGCTCACGCACACAACGAGGGGGGAATCACGCACACAGCGAGGGGGGGAATCACGCACACAGCTGGGGGTGGACTCACGCACACAGTGAGGAGGGACTCACGCACACAGCGATGGGGGGTCTCACGCACACAGCGAGGGGGGGGACACACGCACACAGCGAGGGGGGGGAATCGCACACAGCGAGGGGGGTCTCACGCACACAGCGAAGGAGGGACACGCTCACGCACACAGCGAGGGGCGGTCTCACGCACACAGCGAGGGGGGGACACGCACGCACACAGCGAGGGGGGGTCTCACGCACACAGCGAAGGAGGGACACGCTCACAGACAGCGAAGGAGGGACACGCTCACGCACACAGCGAGGGGGGGACACGCACGCACACAGCGAGGGGGGGACTCACGCACACAGCGAGGGGGGGGACACACGCACACAGCGAGGGGGGACACATGCACACAGCGAGGGGGGGACACACGCACACAGCGAGGGTGGGGACTCACGCACACAGCGAGGGTGGGACTCACGCACACAGCGAGGGTGGGAGTCACGCACACACAGCGAAGGAGGGACACGCTCACGCACACAGCGAGGGGTGGACACACGCACACAGCGAAGGTGGGGACTCACGCACACAGCGAGGGTGGGACTCACGCACACAGCGAGGGTGGGAGTCACGCACACACAGCGAAGGAGGGACACGCTCACGCACACAGCGAGGTGGGGGACTCACGCACACAGCGAGGGAGGGACACGCTCGCACACAGCGAGGGGGGGACACGCTCGCACACAGCGAAGGAGGGACACGCTCACGCATACAGCGAGGGGGGTCACACACACACAGCGAAGTAGGAACACGCTCACGCACACAGCGAGGGGGTAACTCACGTACACAGCAAGGGGGGGACACACGCACGCACACAGCGAGGGGGGGACAACGCACACAGCGAGGGGGGGACACATGCACACAGCGATGGGGGAACACACGCACACAATGATGGGGGGGAAACACGCACAAACAGCGAAGCAGGGACATGCTCACGCACACACCGAAGGGGGGACTCACGCACACAGCGAGGGGGGGTGCTCACGCACACAGCGAGGGCGGGTGCTCATGCACACAGCGAGGGGGGGACTCACGCACACAGCGAGGGGAGGGGACTCACGCACACAGCGATGGGGGGATACACGCACACAGCGAGGGGGGTCACACACACACAGCGAAGTAGGAACACGCTCACGCACACAGCGAGGGGGTAACTCACGTACACAGCAAGGGGGGGACACACGCACGCACACAGCGAGGGGGGGACAACGCACACAGCGAGGGGGGGACACACGCACACAATGATGGGGGGGGACACACGCACACTGCGATGGGGGGCTCTCACGCACACAGCGAGGGGGGGACTCACGCACACAGCGAGGGGGGGACTCACGCACACAGCGGGGGGGGACTCACGCACACAGCGAGGGGGGACTCACGCACACAGCGAGGGGGGGCTCACGCACACAGCGAGGGGGGGGTCACGTACACAGCGGGGGGGCTCACGCACACAGCGAGGGGGGGGACTCACGCACACAGTGAGGGGGGCTCACGCACACAGCGAGGGGGGCTCACGCACACAGCGAGGGGGGGACTCACGCACACAGCGAGGGGGGGACTCACGCACACAGCGAGGGTGGGGACTCACGCACACAGCGAGGGTGGGACTCACGCACACAGCGAGGGTGGGAGTCACGCACACACAGCGAAGGAGGGACACGCTCACGCACACAGCGAGGGGGGGACACACGCACACAGCGAGGGTGGGGACTCACGCACACAGCGAGGGTGGGACTCACGCACACAGCGAGGGTGGGAGTCACGCACACACAGCGAAGGAGGGACACGCTCACGCACACAGCGAGGGGGGGACACACGCACACAGCGAGGGTGGGGACTCACGCACACAGCGAGGGTGGGACTCACGCACACAGCGAGGGTGGGAGTCACGCACACACAGCGAAGGAGGGACACGCTCACGCACACAGCGAGGTGGGGGACTCACGCACACAGCGAGGGAGGGACACGCTCGCACACAGCGAGGGGGGGACACGCTCACAGACAGCGAAGGAGGGACACGCTCACGCACACAGCGAGGGGGGGACACACTCACACAGCGAGGGGGGTCACACACACTCAGCGAAGTAGGAACACGCTCACGCACACAGCGAGGGGGTAACTCACGTACACAGCAAGGGGGGGACACACGCACGCACACAGCGAGGGGGGGACACATGCACACAGCGATGGGGGAACACACGCACACAATGATGGGGGGGACACACGCACAAACAGCGAAGCAGGGACATGCTCACGCACACACCGAAGGGGGGACTCACGCACACAGCGAGGGGGGGTGCTCACGCACACAGCGAGGGGGGGGGGCTCACGCACACAGCGAGGGGGGCTCTCACGCACACAGCGAGGGGGGGACTCACGCACACAGCGAGGGGAGGGGACTCACGCACACAGCGATGGGGGGATACACGCACACAGCAAGGGGGGTCACACACACACAGCGAAGTAGGAACACGCTCACGCACACAGCGAGGGGGTAACTCACGTACACAGCAAGGGGGGGACACACGCACGCACACAGCGAGGGGGGGACAACGCACACAGCGAGGGGGGGACACACGCACACAATGATGGGGGGGGACACACGCACACAGCGATGGGGGGCTCTCACGCACACAGCGAGGGGGGGACTCACGCACACAGCGAGGGGGGGGAATCACGCACACAGCGGGGGGGGACTCACGCACACAGCGAGGGGGGACTCACGCACACAGCGAGGGGGGGCTCACGCACACAGCGAGGGGGGGGTCACGTACACAGCGGGGGGGCTCACGCACACAGCGAGGGGGGGGACTCACGCACACAGTGAGGGGGGCTCACGCACACAGCGAGGGGGGCTCACGCACACAGCGAGGGGGGGACTCACGCACACAGCGAGGGGGGAACTCACGCACACAGCGAGGGTGGGGACTCACGCACACAGCGAGGGTGGGGACTCACGCACACAGCGAGGGTGGGAGTCACGCACACACAGCGAAGGAGGGACACGCTCACGCACACAGCGAGGGGGGGACACACGCACACAGCGAGGGTGGGGACTCACGCACACAGCGAGGGTGGGACTCACGCACACAGCGAGGGTGGGAGTCACGCACACACAGCGAAGGAGGGACACGCTAACGCACACAGCGAGGTGGGGGACTCACGCACACCGCGAGGGAGGGACACGCTCGCACACAGCGAGGGGGGGACACGCTCACAGACAGCGAAGGAGGGACACGCTCACGCACACAGCGAGGGGGGGACACACTCACACAGCGAGTGGGGTCACACACACACAGCGAAGTAGGAACACGCTCACGCACACAGCGAGGGGGTAACTCACGTACACAGCAAGGGGGGGACACACGCACGCACACAGCGAGGGGGGGACAACGCACACAGCGAGGGGGGGACACATGCACACAGCGAGGGGGGGAACACACGCACACAATGATGGGGGGGACACACGCACAAACAGCGAAGCAGGGACATGCTCACGCACACACCGAAGGGGGGACTCACGCACACAGCGAGGGGGGGGGCTCACGCACACAGCGAGGGGGGCTCTCACGCACACAGCGAGGGGGTAACTCACGTACACAGCAAGGGGGGGACACACGCACACAGCGAGGGGGGGACACACGCACACAGCGATGGGGGGACACACGCACACAATCATGGGGGGGGACACACGCACAAACAGCGAAGCAGGGACATGCTCACGCACACACCGAAGGGGGGACTCACGCACACAGCGAGGGGGGGGGCTCACGCACACAGCGAGGGGAGGGGACTCACGCACACAGCGAGGGGGGGGACTCACGCACACAGCGGGGGGGGACTCACGCACACAGCGAGGGGGGACTCACGCACACAGCGAGGGGGGGCTCACGCACACAGCGAGGGGGGGGTCACGTACACAGCGGGGGGGCTCACGCACACAGCGAAGGGGGGGACTCACGCACACAGTGAGGGGGGCTCACGCACACAGCGAGGGGGGCTCACGCACACAGCGAGGGGGGGACTCACGCACACAGCGAGGGGGGGACTCACGCACACAGCGAGGGTGGGGACTCACGCACACAGCGAGGGTGGGACTCACGCACACAGCGAGGGTGGGAGTCACGCACACACAGCGAAGGAGGGACACGCTCACGCACACAGCGAGGGGGGGACACACGCACACAGCGAGGGTGGGGACTCACGCACACAGCGAGGGTGGGACTCACGCACACAGCGAGGGTGGGAGTCACGCACACACAGCGAAGGAGGGACACGCTCACGCACACAGCGAGGGGGGGACACACGCACACAGCGAGGGTGGGGACTCACGCACACAGCGAGGGTGGGACTCACGCACACAGCGAGGGTGGGAGTCACGCACACACAGCGAAGGAGGGACACGCTCACGCACACAGCGAGGTGGGGGACTCACGCACACAGCGAGGGAGGGACACGCTCGCACACAGCGAGGGGGGGACACGCTCACAGACAGCGAAGGAGGGACACGCTCACGCACACAGCGAGGGGGGGACACACTCACACAGCGAGGGGGGTCACACACACTCAGCGAAGTAGGAACACGCTCACGCACACAGCGAGGGGGTAACTCACGTACACAGCAAGGGGGGGACACACGCACGCACACAGCGAGGGGGGGACAACGCACACAGCGAGGGGGGGACACATGCACACAGCGATGGGGGAACACACGGACACAATGATGGGGGGGACACACGCACAAACAGCGAAGCAGGGACATGCTCACGCACACACCGAAGGGGGGACTCACGCACACAGCGAGGGGGGTGCTCACGCACACAGCGAGGGGGGGGGCTCACGCACACAGCGAGGGGGGCTCTCACGCACACAGCGAGGGGGGGACTCACGCACACAGCGAGGGGAGGGGACTCACGCACACAGCGATGGGGGGATACACGCACACAGCAAGGGGGGTCACACACACACAGCGAAGTAGGAACACGCTCACGCACACAGCGAGGGGGTAACTCACGTACACAGCAAGGGGGGGACACACGCACGCACACAGCGAGGGGGGGACAACGCACACAGCGAGGGGGGGACACACGCACACAATGATGGGGGGGGACACACGCACACAGCGATGGGGGGCTCTCACGCACACAGCGAGGGGGGGACTCACGCACACAGCGAGGGGGGGGACTCACGCACACAGCGGGGGGGGACTCACGCACACAGCGAGGGGGGACTCACGCACACAGCGAGGGGGGGCTCACGCACACAGCGAGGGGGGGTCACGTACACAGCGGGGGGGCTCACGCACACAGCGAGGGGGGGGACTCACGCACACAGCGAGGGTGGGACTCACGCACACAGCGAGGGTGGGAGTCACGCACACACAGTGAAGGAGGGACACGCTCACGCACACAGCGAGGTGGGGGACTCACGCACACCGCGAGGGAGGGACACGCTCGCACACAGCGAGGGGGGGACACGCTCACAGACAGCGAAGGAGGGACACGCTCACGCACACAGCGAGGGGGGGACACACTCACACAGCGAGTGGGGTCACACACACACAGCGAAGTAGGAACACGCTCACGCACACAGCGAGGGGGTAACTCACGTACACAGCAAGGGGGGGACACACGCACGCACACAGCGAGGGGGGGACAACGCACACAGCGAGGGGGGGACACATGCACACAGCGAGGGGGGGAACACACGCACACAATGATGGGGGGGACACACGCACAAACAGCGAAGCAGGGACATGCTCACGCACACACCGAAGGGGGGACTCACGCACACAGCGAGGGGGGGGGGCTCACGCACACAGCGAGGGGGCCTCTCACGCACACAGCGAGGGGGTAACTCACGTACACAGCAAGGGGGGGACACACGCACACAGCGAGGGGGGGACACACGCACACAGCGATGGGGGGACACACGCACACAATCATGGGGGGGGACACACGCACAAACAGCGAAGCAGGGACATGCTCACGCACACACCGAAGGGGGGACTCACGCACACAGCGAGGGGGGGGGCTCACGCACACAGCGAGGGGAGGGGACTCACGCACACAGCGAGGGGAGGGGACTCACGCACACAGCGAGGGGGGGACTCACGCACACAGCGAGGGGGGGGACTCACGCACACAGCGAGGGGGGACTCACGCACACAGCGAGGGGGGGCTCACGCACACAGCGAGGGGGGAGGGTCACGTACACAGCGGTGGGGCTCACGCACACAGCGAGGGGGGGGACTCACGCACACAGCGACGGGGGCTCACGCACACAGCGAGGGGGGCTCACGCACACAGCGAGGGGGGGACTCACGCACACAGCGAGGGGGGGACTTACGCACACAGCTGGGGGGGGACTCACGCACACAGCGAGGGGGGACTCACGCACACAGCGAGGGGGGACTCACGCACACAGCGAGGGGGGGAATCACGCACACAGCTGGGGGGGGACTCACTCACACAGTGAGGGGGGACTCACGCACACAGCGATGGGGGGTCTCACGCACACAGCGAGGGGGGGGACACACGCACACAGCGAGGGGGGTCTCACGCACACAGCGAAGGAGGGACACACGCACACAATGATGGGGGGGGACACACGCACAAACAGCGAAGCAGGGACATGCTCACGCACACAGCGAAGGGGGGACTCACGCACACAGCGAGGTGGGGGACTCACGCACACAGCGAGGGGAGGGACACGCTCGCACACAGCGACGGGGGGACACGCTCACAGACAGCGAAGGAGGGACACGCTCACGCACACAGCGAGGGGGGGACACACTCACACAGCGAGTGGGGTCACACACACACAGCGAAGTAGGAACACGCTCACGCACACAGCGAGGGGGTAACTCACGTACACAGCAAGGGGGGGACACACGCACGCACACAGCGAGGGGTGGACAACGCACACAGCGAGGGGGGGACACATGCACACAGCGAGGGGGGGAACACACGCACACAATGATGGGGGGGACACACGCACAAACAGCGAAGCAGGGACATGCTCACGCACACACCGAAGGGGGGACTCACGCACACAGCGAGGGGGGGGGCTCACGCACACAGCGAGGGGGGCTCTCACGCACACAGCGAGGGGGTAACTCACGTACACAGCAAGGGGGGGACACACGCACGCACACAGCGAGGGGGGGACAACGCACACAGCGAGGGGGGGACACACGCACACAGCGATGGGGGGACACACGCACACAATCATGGGGGGGGACACACGCACAAACAGCGAAGCAGGGACATGCTCACGCACACACCGAAGGGGGGACTCACGCACACAGCGAGGGGGGGGGCTCACGCACACAGCGAGGGGAGGGGACTCACGCACACAGCGAGGGGGGGACACACGCACACAGCGAGGGGAGGGGACTCACGCACACAGCGAGGGGGGGACTCACGCACACAGCGAGGGGGGGGACTCACGCACACAGCGAGGGGGGACTCACGCACACAGCGAGGGGGGGCTCACGCACACAGCGAGGGGGGGGGTCACGTACACAGCGGGGGGGCTCACGCACACAGCGAGGGGGGGGACTCACGCACACAGCGACGGGGGCTCACGCACACAGCGAGGGGGGCTCACGCACACAGCGTGGGGGGGACTCACGCACACAGCGAGGGGGGGACTTACGCACACAGCTGGGGGGGGACTCACGCACACAGCGGGGGGGCTCACGCACACAGCGAGGGGGGACTCACGCACACAGCGAGGGGGGACTCACGCACACAGCGAGGGGGGGAATCACGCACACAGCTGGGGGGGGACTCACGCACACAGTGAGTGGGGACTCACGCACACAGCGATGGGGGGTCTCACGCACACAGCGAGGGGGGGGACACACGCACACAGCGAGGGGGGTCTCACGCACACAGCGAAGGAGGGACACACGCACACAATGATGGGGGGGGACACACGCACAAACAGCGAAGCAGGGACATGCTCACGCACACAGCGAAGGGGGGACTCACGCACACAGCGAGGGGGGGGCTCATGCACACAGCGAGGGGAGGGGACTCACGCACACAGCGAGGGGGGGACTCACGCACACAGCGAGGGGGGGGACTCACGCACACAGCGAGGGGGGGACTCACGCACACAGCGGGGGAGGACTCACGCACACAGCGAGGGGGGACTCACGCACACAGCGAGGGGGGGCTCACGCACACAGCGAGGGGGGGGTCACGTACACAGCGGGGGGGCTCACGCACACAGCGAGGGGGGGGACTCACGCACACAGCGAGGGGGGCTCACGCACACAGCGAGGGGGGCTCACGCACACAGCGAGGGGGGGACTCACGCACACAGCGAGGGGGGGACTTACGCACACAGCTGGGGGGGGACTCACGCACACAGCGGGGGGGCTCACGCACACAGCGAGGGGGGGACACACGCACACAGCGAGGGGGGGACTCACGCACACAGCGACGGGGGGGGGACACACGCACACAGCGAGGGGGGACACATGCACACAGCGAGGGGGGGACACACGCACACAGCGAGGGGGGGACTCACGCACACAGCGAGGGGGGGGACTCACGGACAGAGCGAGGGGGGGACTCACGCACACAGCGAGGGGGGACTCACGCACACAGCGAGGGGGGGACTCACGCACACAGCGAGGGGGGGACTCACGCACACAGCGAGGGGGGGGACTCACGCACACAGCGGGGGGGGACTCACGCACACAGCGAGGGGGGACTCACGCACACAGCGAGGGGGGACTCACGCACACAGCGAGGGGCGGAATCACGCACACAGCTGGGGGGGTCTCACGCACACAGTGAGGGGGGACTCACGCACACAGCGATGGGGGGGTCTCACGCACACAGCGAGGGGGGGGACACACGCACACAGCGAGGGGGGTCTCACGCACACAGCGAAGGAGGGACACGCTCACGCACACAGCGAGGGGGGAACACGCACACAGCGAGGGGGGTCTCACGCACACAGCGAAGGAGGGACACGCTCACGCACACAGCGAGGGGGGGACTCACGCACACAGCGACGGGGGGGGGGACACACGCACACAGCGAGGGGGGACACATGCACACAGCGAGGCGGGGACACACGCACACAGCGAGGGGGGGACTCACGCACACAGCGAGGGGGGGACTCACGCACACAGCGAGGGGGGGACTCACGCACACAGCGAGGGGGGACTCACGCACACAGCGAGGGGGGGACTCACGCACACAGTGAGGGGGGGACTCACGCACACAGCGAGGGGGGGACTCACGCACACAGTGAGGGGGGGACTCACGCACACAGCGAGGGGGGGACACACGCACACAGCGAGGGGGGACTCACGCACACAGCGAGGGGGGGACACACGCACACACAGTGAAGGAGGGACACGCTCACGCACACAACGAGGGGGGGACACACGCACACAGCAAGGTGGGGCACACGCACACAGTGAGGGGGGGGCTCACGCACACAGCGAGGATGGGGGACTCACGCACACAGCGAGGGGGGGACTCGCACACAGCGAGGGGGACACACACGCACACAGCGAGGGGGGGACACACGCACACAGCGAGGGGGGGACACACGCACACAGCGAGGGGGGGACACACGCACACACAGCGAAGGAGGGACACACTCACGCACACAGCGAGAGGGGACACACGCACACAGCGAGGTGGGCGACTCACGCACACAGCGAGGGGGGCGACTCACGCACACAGCGAGGGGGGGGACTCACGCACACAGCGAGGGGGGGGCTCACGCACACAGCGAGGGGGGGGGACTCACGCACACAGGGAGGGGGGGGACTCACGCACACAGCGAGGGGGGTGACTCACGCACACAGCGAGGGGGGGACACGCTCGCACACAGCGAGGGGGACACACACACACAGCGAAGGAGGGACACGCTCACGCACACAACGAGGGGGGGACACACGCACACAGCGAGGTAGGGCACACGCACACAGCGAGGGGGGGGCTCACGCACACAGCGAGGATGGGGGCTCACGCACACAGCGAGGGGGTACACACGCACTCAGCGAGGGGGCGGACACACAAACACAGTGAGGGGGGGGACACACACAGCGAGGGAGGCGACTCACGCACACAGCGAGGGGGGGACTCACGCACACAGCGAGGGGGGGGGCTCACGCACACAGCGAGGGGGGGGCTCACGCACACAGCGAGGGTGGGGACTCACGCACACAGCGAGGGGGGGACTCACGCACACAGCGAGGGGGGGACACGCTCGCACACAGCGAGGGGGACACACACACACAGCGAAGGAGGGACACACTCACGCACATAGCGAGGGGGGGACACACGCACACAGCGAGGGGGGGTCTCACGCACACACAGCGAAGGAGGGACATGCTCACGCACACAGCGAGGGGGGGACACACGCACACAGCGTGGGGGAACACACGCACACACCGAGGGGGACACACACGCACACACCGAGGGGGGGGACACACGCATACACAGCGAAGGAGGGATACGCTCACGCACACAGCGAGGGGGGGGACTCACGCACACAGGGAGGGGGGGGACTCACGCTCACAGCGAGGGGGGGGCTCACGCACACAGCGAGGGTGGGGGCTCACGCACACAGCAGGGGGGGGACTCACGCACACAGCGAGGGTGGGGGCTCACGCAAACAGCGAGGGTGGGGGCTCACGCACACAGCGAGGGGGGAACTCACGCACACAGTGAGGGTTGGACTCATGCACACAGCGTGGGGGGGACTCACGACACAGCGAGGGGGGGTCTCACGCACACACAGCGAAGGAGGGACATGCTCACGCACACAGCGAGGGGGGGACACAAGCACGCACACAGCGAGGGGGGGACACACGCACACAGCGAGGGGGGACACACGCACACACCGAGGGGGGGACACACGCACACACCGAGGGGGGGACACATGCATACACAGCGAAGGAGGGACACGCTCACGCACACAGCGAGGGGGGGGACTCACGCACACAGGGAGGGGGGGGACTCACGCTCACAGCGAGGGGGGGGCTCACGCACTCAGCGAGGGTGGGGGCTCACGCACACAGCAGGGGGGGGACTCACGCACACAGCGAGGGTGGGGGCACACGCAAACAGCGAGGGTGGGGGCTCACGCACACAGCGAGGGGGGAACTCACGCACACAGTGAGGGTTGGACTCATGCACACAGCGTGGGGGGGACTCACGACACAGCGAGGGGGGGTCTCACGCACACACAGCGAAGGAGGGACATGCTCACGCACACAGCGAGGGGGGGACACAAGCACGCACACAGCGAGGGGGGCACACACGCACACAGCGAGGGGGGACTCACGCACACAGCGAGGGGGGACTCACGCACACAGCGAGGGGGACACACACGCGCACACAGTGAAGGAGGGACACGCTCACGCACACAGCGAGGGGGGGACACACGCACACACAGCGAAGGAGGGACACGCTCACGCACACAACGAGGGGGGGACACACGCACACAGCGAGGTGGGGCACACGCACACAGCGAGGGGGGGGCTCACGCACACAGCGAGAATGGGGGCTCACGCACACAGCGAGGGGGGTACACACGCACACAGCGAGGGGGGGGACTCGCACACAGCGAGGAGGGTCTCACGCACACAGCGAAGGAGGGACACGCTCACGCACACAGCGAGGGGGGGTCTCACGCACACAGCGAAGGAGGGACACGCTCACAGACAGCGAAGGAGGGACACGCTCACGCACACAGCGAGGGGGGGACACGCACGCACACAGCGAGGGGGGGACACGCACGCACACAGCGAGGGGGGGATACACGCACACAGCGAGGGGGGGACTTACGCACACAGCTGGGGGGGGACTCACGCACACAGCGGGGGGGCTCACGCACACAGCGAGGGGGGACTCACGCACACAGCGAGGGGGGACTCACGCACACAGCGAGGGGGGGAATCACGCACACAGCTGGGGGGGGAATCACGCACACAGTGAGGGGGGACTCACGCACACAGCGATGGGGGCTCTCACGCACACAGCGAGGGGGGGACTCACGCACACAGCGAGGGGGGGGACACACGCACACAGCGAAGGAGGGACACGCTCACGCACACAGCGAGGGGGGAACACGCACACAGCGAGGGGGGTCTCACGCACACAGCGAAGGAGGGACACGCTCACGCACACAGCGAGGGGGGAACACGCACACAGCGAGGGGGGGTCTCACGCACACAGCGATGGAGGGACACACACGCACACAACGAGGGGGGGACACGCACGCACACAGCGAGAGGGGGACACACGCACACAGCGAGGGGGGGACACACGCACACAGCGAGGGGGGGACTCACACACACAGCGACGGGGGGGGACACACGCACACAGCGAGGGGGGACACACGCACACAGCGAGGGGGGGACACACGCACACAGCGAGGGGGGGACTCACGCACACAGCGAGGGGGGGACTCACGCACACAGCGAGGGGGGACTCACGCACACAGCGAGGGGGGGACTCACGCACACAGTGAGGGGGGGACTCACGCACACAGCGAGGGGGGGACTCACGCACACAGTGAGGGGGGGACTCACGCACACAGCGAGGGGGGGACACACGCACACAGCGAGGGGGGACTCACGCACACAGCGAGGGGGGGACACACGCACACACAGTGAAGGAGGGACACGCTCACGCACACAACGAGGGGGGGACACACGCACACAGCAAGGCGGGGCACACGCACACAGCGAGGGGGGGGCTCACGCACACAGCGAGGATGGGGGACTCACGCACACAGCGAGGGGGGGACTCACGCACACAGCGAGGGGGGACTCACGCACACAGCGAGGGGGGGACTCACGCACACAGTGAGGGGGGGGACTCACGCACACAGCGAGGGGGGGACTCACGCACACAGTGAGGGGGGGACTCACGCACACAGCGAGGGGGGGACACACGCACACAGCGAGGGGGGACTCACGCACACAGCGAGGGGGGGACACACGCACACACAGTGAAGGAGGGACACGCACACGCACACAGCGAGGGGGGGACTCACGCACACAGTGAGGGGGGGACTCACGCACACAGCGAGGGGGGACACACGCACACAGCGAGGGGGGACTCACGCACACAGCGAGGGGGGGACACACGCGCACACAGTGAAGGAGGGGACTCACGCACACAGCGAGGGGGGGACTCACGCACACAGCGACGGGGGGGGACACACGCACACAGCGAGGGGGGACACATGCACACAACGAGGGGGGGACACACGCACACAGCGAGGTAGGGCACACGCACAGAGCGAGGGGGGGGCTCACGCACACAGCGAGGATGGGGGCTCACGCACACAGCGAGGGGGGGGACTCACGCACACAGCGAGGTGGGGGGCTCACGCACACAGCGAGGGGGGGGCTCACGCACACAGCGAGGGTGGGGACTCACGCACACAGCGAGGGGGCCGACTCACGCACACAGCGAGGGGGGGACACGCTCGCACACAGCGAGGGACACACACACACACAGCGAAGGAGGGACACACTCACGCACATAGCGAGGGGGGGACACACGCACACAGCGAGGGGGGGTCTCACGCACACACAGCGAAGGAGGGACATGCTCACGCACACAGCGAGGGGGGGACACACGCACACAGCGTGGGGGAACACACGCACACACCGAGGGGGACACACACGCACACACCGAGGGGGGGGACACACGCATACACAGCGAAGGAGGGACACGCTCACGCACACAGCGAGGGGGGGGACACACTCACGCACACAGCGAGCGGGGACACACGCACACAGCGAGGGGGGACTCACGCACACAGCGAGGGGGGGACACACGCACACAGCGAGGGGGAACACACGCACACACCGAGGGGGGGACACACGCACACACCGAGGGGGGGACACATGCATACACAGCGAAGGAGGGACACGCTCACGCACACAGCGAGGGGGGGGACTCACGCACACAGGGAGGGGGGGGACTCACGCACACAGCGAGGGTGGGGGCTCACGCACACAGCGGAGGGGGGACTCACGCACACACCGAGGGTGGGGGCTCACGCACACAGCGAGGGTGGGGGCTCACGCACACAGCGAGGGGGGAACTCACGCACACAGTGAGGGTTGGACTCATGCACACAGCGTGGGGGGGACTCACGACACAGCGAGGGGGTGTCTCACGCACACACAGCGAAGGAGGGACATGCTCACGCACACAGCGAGGGGGGGACACAAGCACGCACACAGCGAGGGGGGCACACACGCACACAGCGAGGGGGGACTCACGCACACAGCGAGGGGGGACTCACGCACACAGCGAGGGGGGGACACACGCGCACACAGTGAAGGAGGGACACGCTCACGCACACAGCGAGGGGGGGACACACGCACACACAGCGAAGGAGGGACACGCTCACGCACACAACGAGGGGGGGACACACGCACACAGCGAGGTGGGGCACACGCACACAGCGAGGGGGGGGCTCACGCACACAGCGAGAATGGGGGCTCACGCACACAGCGAGGGGGGTACACACGCACACAGCGAGGGGGGGGACTCGCACACAGCGAGGGGGGTCTCACGCACACAGCGAAGGAGGGACACGCTCACGCACACAGCGAGGGGGGGTCTCACGCACACAGCGAAGGAGGGACACGCTCACAGACAGCGAAGGAGGGACACGCTCACGCACACAGCGAGGGGGGGACACGCACGCACACAGCGAGGGGGGGACACGCACGCACACAGCGAGGGGGGCATACACGCACACAGCGAGGGGGGGACTCACGCACACAGCGAGGGGGGGACACACGCACACAGAGAGGGGGGACACATGCACACAGCGAGGGGGGGACACACGCACACAGCGAGGGTGGGGACTCACGCACACAGCGAGGGCGGCTCACGCACACAGCGAGGGGGGCTCACGCACACAGCGAGGGGGGACTCACGCACACAGCGAGGGGGCTCACGCACACAGCGAGGGGGGCTCACGCACACAGCGAGGGGGGACTCACGCACACAGCGAGGGGGGCTCACGCACACAACGGGGGGGGGCTCACGCACACAGCGAGGGGGGCTCACGCACACAGTGAGGGGGGAATCACGCACACAGCGAGGGGGGGAATCACGCACACAGCTGGGGGGGGACTCACGCACACAGTGAGGGGGGACTCACGCACACAGCGATGGGGGGTCTCACGCACACAGCGAGGGGGGACACACACGCACACAGCGAGGGGGAGGACTCGCACACAGCGAGGGGGGTCTCACGCACACAGCGAAGGAGGGACACGCTCACGCACACAGCGAGGGGGGGTCTCACGCACACAGCGAGGGGGGGACACGCACGCACACAGCGAGGGGGGGTCTCACGCACACAGCGAAGGAGGGACACGCTCACAGACAGCGAAGGAGGGACACGCTCACGCACACAGCGAGGGGGGGACACGCACGCACACAGCGAGGGGGGGACAGGCACGCACACAGCGAGGGGGGGATACACGCACACAGCGAGGGGGGGGCTCACGCACACAGCGAGGGGGGGACTCACGCACACAGCGACGGGGGGGGACACACGCACACAGCGAGGGGGGACACATGCACACAGCGAGGGGGGGACACACGCACACAGCGAGGGGGGGACTCACGCACACAGCGAGGGGGGGACTCACGCACACAGCGAGGGGGGACTCACGCACACAGCGAGGGGGGGACACACGCGCACACAGTGAAGGAGGGGACTCACGCACACAGCGAGGGGGCGACTCACGCACACAGCGACGGGGGGGGACACACGCACACAGCGAGGGGGGACACATGCACACAGCGAGGGGGGGACACACGCACACAGCGAGGGGGGGACTCACGCACACAGCGAGGGGGGGACTCACGCACACAGCGAGGGGGGACTCACGCACACAGCGAGGGGGGGACACACGCGCACACAGTGAAGGAGGGGACTCACGCACACAGCGAGGGGGGGACTCACGCACACAGTGAGGGGGGGACTCACGCACACAGCGAGGGGGGGACACACGCACACAGCGAGGGGGGACTCACGCACACAGCGAGGGGGGGACACACGCACACACAGTGAAGGAGGGACACGCTCACGCACACAACGAGGGGGGGACACACGCACACAGCAAGGCGGGGCACACGCACACAGCGAGGGGGGGGTCACGCACACAGCGTGGATGGGGGACTCACGCACACAGCGAGGGGGGACTCACGCACACAGCGAGGGGGGACTCACGCACACAGCGAGGGGGGGACTCACGCACACAGTGAGGGGGGGGACTCACGCACACAGCGAGGGGGGGACTCACGCACACAGTGAGGGGGGGACTCACGCACACAGCGAGGGGGGGACACACGCACACAGCGAGGGGGAACTCACGCACACAGCGAGGGGGGGACACACGCACACACAGTGAAGGAGGGACACGCTCACGCACACAGCGAGGGGGGGACTCACGCACACAGTGAGGGGGGGACTCACGCACACAGCGAGGGGGGGACACACGCACACAGCGAGGGGGGACTCACGCACACAGCGAGGGGGGGGACACACGCACACACAGTGAAGGAGGGACACGCTCACGCACACAACGAGGGGGGGACACACGCACACAGCAAGGTGGGGCACACGCACACATCGAGGGGGGGACACACGCACACAGCGAGGGGGGGGACTCACGCACACAGCGAGGGGGGGACACGCTCGCACACAGCGAGGGGGACACACACACACAGCGAAGGAGGGACACGCTCACGCACACAACGAGGGGGGGACACACGCACACAGCGAGGTAGGGCACACGCACAGAGCGAGGGGGGGGCTCACGCACACAGCGAGGATGGGGGCTCACGCACACAGCGAGGGGGGGGACTCACGCACACAGCGAGGGGGGGGGCTCACGCACACAGCGAGGGGGGGGCTCACGCACACAGCGAGGGTGGGGACTCACGCACACAGCGAGGGGGCCGACTCACGCACACAGCGAGGGGGGGACACGCTCGCACACAGCGAGGGACACACACACATACAGCGAAGGAGGGACACACTCACGCACATAGCGAGGGGGGGACACACGCACACAGCGAGGGGGGGTCTCACGCACACACAGCGAAGGAGGGACATGCTCACGCACACAGCGAGGGGGGGACACACGCACACAGCGTGGGGGAACACACGCACACACCGAGGGGGACACACACGCACACACCGAGGGGGGGGACACACGCATACACAGCGAAGGAGGGACACGCTCACGCACACAGCGAGGGGGGGGGACACACTCACGCACACAGCGAGCGGGGACACACGCACACAGCGAGGGGGGACTCACGCACACAGCGAGGGGGGGACACACGCACACAGCGAGGGGGAACACACGCACACACCGAGGGGGGGACACACGCACACACCGAGGGGGGGACACATGCATACACAGCGAAGGAGGGACACGCTCACGCACACAGCGAGGGGGGGGACTCACGCACACAGGGAGGGGGGGGACTCACGCACACAGCGAGGGTGGGGGCTCACGCACACAGCGGAGGGGGGACTCACGCACACACCGAGGGTGGGGGCTCACGCACACAGCGAGGGTGGGGGCTCACGCACACAGCGAGGGGGGAACTCACGCACACAGTGAGGGTTGGACTCATGCACACAGCGTGGGGGGGACTCACGACACAGCGAGGGGGGGTCTCACGCACACACAGCGAAGGAGGGACATGCTCACGCACACAGCGAGGGGGGGACACAAGCACGCACACAGCGAGGGGGGGACACACGCACACAGCGAGGGGGGACTCACGCACACAGCGAGGGGGGACTCACGCACACAGCGAGGGGGGGACACACGCGCACACAGTGAAGGAGGGACACGCTCACGCACACAGCGAGGGGGGGACACACGCACACACAGCGAAGGAGGGACACGCTCACGCACACAACGAGGGGGGGACACACGCACACAGCGAGGTGGGGCACACGGACACAGCGAGGGGGGGGCTCACGCACACAGCGAGAATGGGGGCTCACGCACACAGCGAGGGGGGTACACACGCACACAGCGAGGGGGGGGACTCGCACACAGCGAGGGGGGTCTCACGCACACAGCGAAGGAGGGACACGCTCACGCACACAGCGAGGGGGGGTGTCACGCACACTGCGAAGGAGGGACACGCTCACAGACAGCGAAGGAGGGACACGCTCACGCACACAGCGAGGGGGGGACACGCACGCACACAGCGAGGGGGGGACACGCACGCACACAGCGAGGGGGGGATACACGCACACAGCGAGGGGGGGACTCACGCACACAGCGAGGGGGGGACACACGCACACAGAGAGGGGGGACACATGCACACAGCGAGGGGGGGACACACGCACACAGCGAGGGTGGGGACTCACGCACACAGCGAGGGGGGCTCACGCACACAGCGAGGGGGGCTCACGCACACAGCGAGGGGGGACTCACGCACACAGCGAGGGGGGCTCACGCACACAGCGAGGGAGGCTCACGGACACAGTGAGGGGGGACTCACGCACACAGCGAGGGGGGCTCACGCACACAACGGGGGGGGACTCACGCACACAGCGAGGGGGGCTCACGCACACAGTGAGGGGGGAATCACGCACACAGCGAGGGGGGGAATCACGCACACAGCTGGGGGGGGACTCACGCACACAGTGAGGGGGGACTCACGCGCACAGCGATGGGGGGTCTCACGCACACAGCGAGGGGGGACACACACGCACACAGCGAGGGGGGGGACTCGCACACAGCGAGGGGGGTCTCACGCACACAGCGAAGGAGGGACACGCTCACGCACACAGCGAGGGGGGGTCTCACGCACACAGCGATGGGGGGACACGCACGCACACAGCGAGGGGGGGTCTCACGCACACAGCGAAGGAGGGACACGCTCACAGACAGCGAAGGAGGGACACGCTCACGCACACAGCGAGGGGGGGACACGCACGCACACAGCGAGGGGGGCACACGCACGCACACAGCGAGGGGGGGATACACGCACACAGCGAGGGGGGGACTCACGCACACAGCGAGGGGGGACACACACGCACACAGCGAGGGGGGACACAAGCACACAGCGAGGGGGGGACACACGCACACAGCGAGGGTGGGGACTCACGCACACAGCGAGGGTGGGACTCACGCACACAGCGAGGGGGGGAATCACGCACACAGCTGGGGGGGGACTCACGCACACAGCGAGGGGGGGGTCTCACGCACACAGCGAGGGGGGGGACACACGCACACAGCGAGGGGGGTCTCACGCACACAGCGAAGGAGGGACACGCTCACGCACACAGCGAGGGGGGAACACGCACACAGCGAGGGGGGTCTCACGCACACAGCGAAGGAGGGACACGCTCACGCACACAGCGAGGGGGGAACACGCACACAGCGAGGGGGAGTCTCACGCACACAGCGATGGAGGGACACACACGCACACAGCGAGGGGGGGACACGCACGCACACAGCGAGGGGGGGACACACGCACACAGCGAGGGGGGGACTCACGCACACAGCGACGGGGGGGGGACACACGCACACAGCGAGGGGGGACACATGCACACAGCGAGGGGGGGACACACGCACACAGCGAGGGGGGGACTCACGCACACAGCGAGGGGGGGGACTCACGCACACAGCGAGGGGGGGACTCACGCACACAGTGAGGGGGGACTCACGCACACAGCGAGGGGGGGACTCACGCACACAGCGAGGGGAGGACACACGCACACAGCGAGGGGGGACTCACGCACACAGCGAGGGGGGGACACACGCACACACAGTGAAGGAGGGACACGCTCACGCACACAGCGAGGGGGGACTCACGCACACAGCGAGGGGAGGACACACGCACACAGCGAGGGGGGACACACGCACACAGCAAGGTGGGGCACACGCACACAGCGAGGGGGGGCTCACGCACACAGCGAGGATGGGGGACTCACGCACACAGCGAGGGGGGACTCACACACAGCGAGGGGGACACACACGCACACAGCGAGGGGGGGACACACGCACACAGCGAGGGGGGACACACGCACACAGCGAGGGGGGGACACACGCACACAGCGAGGGGGGACACACGCACACACAGCGAAGGAGGGACACACTCACGCACACAGCGAGTGGGGACACACGCACATAGCGAGGTGGGCGACTCACGCACACAGCGAGGGGGGCGACTCACGCACACAGCGAGGGGGGGGACTCACGCACACAGCGAGGGGGGGGACACACGCACACAGCGAGGGGGGGGACACACGCACACACAGCGAGGGGGGCGACTCACGCACACAGCGAGGGGGGGGACTCACGCACACAGCGAGGGGGGGGCTCACGCACACAGCGAGGGGGGGACTCACGCACACAGCGAGGGGGGGGACTCACGCACACAGCGAGGGGGGGGACTCACGCACACAGCGAGGGGGACACACACACACAGCGAAGGAGGGACACGCTCACGCACACAACGAGGGGGGGACACACGCACACAGCGAGGTAGGGCACACGCACACAGCGAGGGGGGGGCTCACGCACACAGCGAGGATGGGGGCTCACGCACACAGCGAGGGGGGGTCTCACGCACACAGCGAGGGGGGAAAACGCACGCACACAGCGAGGGGGGGTCTCACGCACACAGCGAAGGAGGGACACGCTCACAGACAGCGAAGGAGGGACACGCTCACGCACACAGCGAGGGGGGGACACGCAGGCACACAGCGAGGGGGGGATACACGCACACAGCGAGGGGGGCTCACGCACACAGCGGGGGGGGACTCACGCACACAGCGAGGGGGGCTCACGCACACAGCGAGGGGGGAATCACGCACACAGCGAGGGGGGGAATCACGCACACAGCTGGGGGGGGACTCACGCACACAGTGAGGGGGGACTCACGCACACATCGATGGGGGGTCTCACGCACACAGCGTGGGGGGGGACACACGCACACAGCGAGGGGGGGGAATCGCACACAGCGAGGGGGGTCTCACGCACACAGCGAAGGAGGGACACGCTCACGCACACAGCGAGGGGGGGTCTCACGCACACAGCGAGGGGGGGACACGCACGCACACAGCGAGGGGGGGTCTCACGCACACAGCGAAGGAGGGACACGCTCACAGACAGCGAAGGAGGGACACGCTCACGCACACAGCGAGGGGGGGACACGCACGCACACAGCGAGGGGGGGACACGCACGCACACAGCGAAGGGGGGATACACGCACACAGCGAGGGGGGGACTCACGCACACAGCGAGGGGGGGGACACACGCACACAGCGAGGGGGGACACATGCACACAGCGAGGGGGGGACACACGCACACAGCGAGGGTGGGGACTCACGCACACAGCGAGGGTGGGACTCACGCACACAGCGAGGGTGGGAGTCACGCACACACAGCGAAGGAGGGACACGCTCACAGACAGCGAAGGAGGGACACGCTCACGCACACAGCGAGGGGGGGACACGCACGCACACAGCGAGGGGGGGACACGCACGCACACAGCGAGGGGGGGATACACGCACACAGCGAGGGGGGGACTCACGCACACAGCGAGGGGGGGACATACGCACACAGAGAGGGGGGACACATGCACACAGCGAGGGGGGGACACACGCACACAGCGAGGGTGGGGACTCACGCACACAGCGAGGGGGGCTCACGCACACAGCGAGGGGGGCTCACGCACACAGCGAGGGGGGACTCACGCACACAGCGAGGGGGGCTCACGCACACAGCGAGGGGGGCTCACGCACACAGCGAGGGGGGACTCACGCACACAGCGAGGGGGGCTCACGCACACAACGGGGGGGGACTCACGCACACAGCGAGGGGGGCTCACGCACACAGCGAGGGGGGAATCACGCACACAGCGAGGGGGGGAATCACGCACACAGCTGGGGGGGGACTCACGCACACAGTGAGGGGGGACTCACGCACACAGCGATGGGGGGTCTCACGCACACAGCGAGGGGGGGGACACGCTCACGCACACAGCGAGGGGGGGTCTCACGCACACAGCGAGGGGGGGACACGCACGCACACAGCGAGGGGGTGTCTCACGCACACAGCGAAGGAGGGACACGCTCACAGACAGCGAAGGAGGGACACGCTCACGCACACAGCGAGGGGGGGACACGCACGCACACAGCGAGGGGGGGACACGCACGCACACAGCGAGGGGGGGATACACGCACACAGCGAGGGGGGGACTCACGCACACAGCGAGGGGGGGGACACACGCACACAGCGAGGGGGGACACAAGCACACAGCGAGGGGGGGACACACGCACACAGCGAGGGTGGGGACTCACGCACACAGCGAGGGTGGGACTCACGCACACAGCGAGGGGGGGAATCACGCACACAGCTGGGGGGGGACTCACGCACACAGTGAGGGGGGTCTCACGCACACAGCGAGGGGGGGGACACACGCACACAGCGAGGGGGGTCTCACGCACACAGCGAAGGAGGGACACGCTCACGCACACAGCGAGGGGGGAACACGCACACAGCGAGGGGGAGTCTCACGCACACAGCGATGGAGGGACACACACGCACACAGCGAGGGGGGGACACGCACGCACACAGCGAGGGGGGGGACTCACGCACACAGCGAGGGGGGGACACACGCACACAGCGAGGGGGGGACTCACGCACACAGCGACGGGGGGGGACACACGCACACAGCGAGGGGGGACACATGCACACAGCGAGGGGGGGACACACGCACACAGCGAGGGGGGACTCACGCACACAGCGAGGGGGGGACACACGCACACACAGTGAAGGAGGGACACGCTCAGGCACACAACGAGGGGGAGACACACGCACACAGCAAGGTGGGGCACACGTACACAGCGAGGGGGGGGCTCACGCACACAGCGAGGATGGCGGACTCGCACACAGCGAGGGGGGGACTCGCACACAGCGAGGGGGACACACACGCACACAGCGAGGGGGGTACACACGCACACAGCGAGGGGGGGACACATGCACACAGCGAGGGGGGACACACGCACACACACAGCGAGCGGGGACACACGCACATAGCGAGGTGGGCGACTCACGCACACAGCAAGGGGGGGGCTCACGCACACAGCGAGGGGGGGGACTCACGCACACAGCGAGGGTGGGGACTCACGCACACAGCGAGGGGGGGGCTCACGCACACACAGCGAAGGAGGGACACACTCACGCACACAGCGAGCGGGGACACACGCACATAGCGAGGTGGGCGACTCACGCACACAGCGAGGGGGGGACACACGCACACAGCGAGGGGGGCGACTCACGCACACAGCGAGGGGGGGGACTCACGCACACAGCGAGGGGGGGGCTCACGCACACAGCGAGGGGGGGGACTCACGCACACAGCGAGGGGGGGGACTCACGCACACAGCGAGGGGGGGACTCACGCACACAGCGAAGGAGGGACACGCTCACAGACAGCGAAGGAGGGACACGCTCACGCACACAGCGAGGGGGGGACACGCACGCACACAGCGAGGGGGGGACACGCAGGCACACAGCGAGGGGGGGATACACGCACACAGCGAGGGGGGCTCACGCACACAGCGGGGGGGGACTCACGCACACAGCGAGGGGGGCTCACGCACACAGCGAGGGGGGAATCACGCACACAGCTGGGGGGGGACTCACGCACACAGTGAGGGGGGACTCACGCACACAGCGATGGGGGGTCTCACGCACACAGCGTGGGGGGGGACACACGCACACAGCGAGGGGGGTCTCACGCACACAGCGAACGAGGGACAGGCTCACGCATACAGCGAGGGGGGGTCTCACGCACACAGCGAGGGGGGGACACGCACGCACACAGCGAGGGGGGGTCTCACGCACACAGCGAAGGAGGGACACGCTCACAGACAGCGAAGGAGGGACACGCTCACGCACACAGCGAGGGGGGGACACGCACGCACACAGCGAGGGGGGGACACGCACGCACACAGCGAAGGGGGGATACACGCACACAGCGAGGGGGGGACTCACGCACACAGCGAGGGGGGGGACACACGCACACAGCGAGGGGGGACACATGCACACAGCGAGGGGGGGACACACGCACACAGCGAGGGTGGGGACTCACGCACACAGCGAGGGTGGGACTCACGCACACAGCGAGGGTGGGAGTCACGCACACACAGCGAAGGAGGGACACGCTCACGCACACAGCGAGGTGGGGGACTCACGCACACAGCGAGGGAGGGACACACTCACACAGCGAGGGGGGTCACACACACACAGCGAAGTAGGAACACGCTCACGCACACAGCGAGGGGGTAACTCACGTACACAGCAAGGGGGGGACACACGCACGCACACAGCGAGGGGGGGACAACGCACACAGCGAGGGGGGGACACATGCACACAGCGATGGGGGAACACACGCACACAATGATGGGGGGGACACACGCACAAACAGCGAAGCAGGGACATGCTCACGCACACACCGAAGGGGGGACTCACGCACACAGCGAGGGGGGGTGCTCACGCACACAGCGAGGGGGGGGGCTCACACGCACACAGGGAGGGGGGGACTCACGCACACAGCGAGGGGAGGGGACTCACGCACACAGCGATGGGGGGATACACGCACACAGCGAGGGGGGTCACACACACACAGCGAAGTAGGAACACGCTCACGCACACAGCGAGGGGGTAACTCACGTACACAGCAAGGGGGGGACACACGCACGCACACAGCGAGGGGGGGACAACGCACACAGCGAGGGGAGGGGACTCACGCACACAGCGATGGGGGGATATACGCACACAGCGAGGGGGGTCACTCACACACAGCGAAGTAGGAACACGCTCACGCACACAGCGAGGGGGTAACTCACGTACACAGCAAGGGGGGGACACACGCACGCACACAGCGAGGGGGGGACAACGCACACAGCGATGGGGGGACACACGCACACAATGATGGGGGGGGACACACGCACAAACAGCGAAGCAGGGACATGCTCACGCACACACCGAAGGGGGGACTCACGCACACAGCGAGGGGGGGGGCTCACGCACACAGCGAGGGGAGGGGACTCACGCACACAGCGAGGGGGGGACACACGCACACAGCCAGGGGAGGGGACTCACGCACACAGCGAGGGGGGGACTCACGCACACAGCGAGGGGGGGGACTCACGCGCACAGCGAGGGGGGACTCACGCACACAGCGAGGGGGGGCTCACGCACACAGCGAGGGGGGGGTCACGTACACAGCGGGGGGGCTCACGCACACAGCGAGGGGGGGGACTCACGCACACAGCGAGGGGGGCTCACGCACACAGCGAGGGGGGCTCACGCACACAGCGAGGGGGGGACTCACGCACACAGCGAGGGTTGGACTCATGCACACAGCGTGGGGGGGACTCACGACACAGCGAGGGGGGGTCTCACGCACACACAGCGAAGTAGGAACACGCTCTCGCACACAGCGAGGGGGTAACTCACGTACACAGCAAGGGGGGGACACACGCACGCACACAGCGAGGGGGGGACAACGCACACAGCGAGGGGAGGGGACTCACGCACACAGCGATGGGGGGATATACGCACACAGCGAGGGGGGTCACTCACACACAGCGAAGTAGGAACACGCTCACGCACACAGCGAGGGGGTAACTCACGTACACAGCAAGGGGGGGACACACGCACGCACACAGCGAGGGGGGGACAACGCACACAGCGATGGGGGGACACACGCACACAATGATGGGGGGGGACACACGCACAAACAGCGAAGCAGGGACATGCTCACGCACACACCGAAGGGGGGACTCACGCACACAGCGAGGGGGGGGGCTCACGCACACAGCGAGGGGAGGGGACTCACGCACACAGCGAGGGGGGGACACACGCACACAGCCAGGGGAGGGGACTCACGCACACAGCGAGGGGGGGACTCACGCACACAGCGAGGGGGGGGACTCCCGCGCACAGCGAGGGGGGACTCACGCACACAGCGAGGGGGGGCTCACGCACACAGCGAGGGGGGGGTCACGTACACAGCGGGGGGGCTCACGCACACAGCGAGGGGGGGGACTCACGCACACAGCGAGGGGGGCTCACGCACACAGCGAGGGGGGCTCACGCACACAGCGTGGGGGGGACTCACGACACAGCGAGGGGGGGTCTCACGCACACACAGCGAAGGAGGGACATGCTCACGCACACAGCGTGGGGGGGACACAAGCACGCACACAGCGAGGGGGGGACACACGCACACAGCGAGGGGGGACACACGCACACACCGAGGGGGGGACACACGCACACACTGAGGGGGGGACACATGCATACACAGCGAAGGAGGGACACGCTCACGCACACAGCGAGGGGCGGGACTCACGCACACAGGGAGGGGGGGGGACTCACGCTCACAGCGAGGGGGGGGCTCACGCACACAGCGAGGGTGGGGGCTCACGCACACAGCAGGGGGGGGACTCACGCACACAGCGAGGGTGGGGGCACACGCAAACAGCGAGGGTGGGGGCTCACGCACACAGCGAGGGGGGAACTCACGCACACAGTGAGGGTTGGACTCATGCACACAGCGTGGGGGGGACTCACGACACAGCGAGGGGGGGTCTCACGCACACACAGCGAAGGAGGGACATGCTCACGCACACAGCGAGGGGGGGACACACGCACACAGCGAGGGGGGACTCACGCACACAGCGAGGGGGGACTCACGCACACAGCGAGGGGGGGACACACGCGCACACAGTGAAGGAGGGACACGCTCACGCACACAACGAGGGGGGGACACACGCACACAGCGAGGTGGGGCACACGCACACAGCGAGAGGGGGACACACGCACACAGCGAGAATGGGGGCTCACGCACACAGCGAGGGGGGTACACACGCACACAGCGAGGGGGGGGACTCGCACACAGCGAGGGGGGTCTCACGCACACAGCGAAGGAGGGACACGCTCACGCACACAGCGAGGGGGGGTCTCACGCACACAGCGAAGGAGGGACACGCTCACAGACAGCGAAGGAGGGACACGCTCACGCACACAGCGAGGGGGGGACACGCACGCACACAGCGAGGGCGGGACACGCACGCACACAGCGAGGGGGGGATACACGCACACAGCGAGGGGGGGACTTACGCACACAGCTGGGGGGGGACTCACGCACACAGCGGGGGGGCTCACGCACACAGCGAGGGGGGACTCACGCACACAGCGAGGGGGGACTCACGCAAACAGCGAGGGGGGGAATCACGCACACAGCTGGGGGGGGACTCACGCACACAGTGAGGGGGGACTCACGCACACAGCGATGGGGGCTCTCACGCACACAGCGAGGGGGGAACACGCACACAGCGAGGGGGGTCTCACGCACACAGCGAAGGAGGGACACGCTCACGCACACAGCGAGGGGGGAACACGCACACAGCGAGGGGGGGTCTCACGCACACAGCGATGGAGGGACACACACGCACACAACGAGGGGGGGACACGCACGCACACAGCGAGAGGGGGACACACGCACACAGCGAGGGGGGGACACACGCACACAGCGAGGGGGGGACTCACGCACACAGCGACGGGGGGGGACACACGCACACAGCGAGGGGGGACACATGCACACAGCGAGGGGGGGACACACGCACACAGCGAGGGGGGGACTCACGCACACAGCGAGGGGGGACTCACGCACACAGCGAGGGGGGGACTCACGCACACAGTGAGGGGGGGACTCACGCACACAGCGAGGGGGGACTCACGCACACAGTGAGGGGGGGACTCACGCACACAGCGAGGGGGGGACACACGCACACAGCGAGGGGGGACTCACGCACACAGCGAGGGGGGGACACACGCACACACAGTGAAGGAGGGACACGGTCACGCACACAACGAGGGGGGGACACACGCACACAGCAAGGTGGCGCACACGCACACAGCGAGGGGGGGGCTCACGCACACAGCGAGGATGGGGGACTCACGCACACAGCGAGGGGGGGACTCGCACACAGCGAGGGGGGGACACACGCACACAGCGAGGGGGGGACACACGCACACAGCGAGGGGGGGACACACGCACACAGCGAGGGGGGGACACACGCACACACAGCGAAGGAGGGACACACTCACGCACACAGCGAGCGGGGACACACGCACACAGCGAGGTGGGCGACTCACGCACACAGCGAGGGTGGGGACTCACGCACACAGCGAGGGGGGGGCTCACGCACACAGCGAGGGAGCGGGACTCACGCACACAGCGAGGGGGGGGACTCACGCACACAGCGAGGGGGGGGATTCACGCACACAGCGAGGAGGGGGGACTCACGCACACAGCGAGGGGGGGACACGCTCGCACACAGCGAGGGGGACACACACACACAGCGAAGGAGGGACACGCTCACGCACACAACGAGGGGGGGGACTCAAACACACAGCGAGGGGGCCGACTCACGCACACAGCGAGGGGGGGACACACGCACACAGCGAGGGGGGGTCTCACGCACACACAGCGAAGGAGGGACATGCTCACGCACACAGCGAGGGGGGGACACACGCACACAGCGTGGGGGAACACACGCACACACCGAGGGGGACACACACGCACACACCGAGGGGGGGGACACACGCATACACAGCGAAGGAGGGACACGCTCACGCACACAGCGAGGGGGGGGACACACTCACGCACACAGCGAGCGGGGACACACGCACACAGCGAGGGGGGACTCACGCACACAGCGAGGGGGGGACACACGCACACAGCGAGGGGGAACACACGCACACACCGAGGGGGGGACACACGCACACACCGAGGGGGGGACACATGCATACACAGCGAAGGAGGGACACGCTCACGCACACAGCGAGGGGGGGGACTCACGCACACAGGGAGGGGGAGGACTCACGCACACAGCGAGGGGGGGGCTCACGCACACAGCGAGGGTGGGGGCTCACGCACACAGCGGGGGGGGGACTCACGCACACACCGAGGGTGGGGGCTCACGCACACAGCGAGGGTGGGGGCTCACACACACAGCGAGGGGGGAACTCACGCACACAGCGTGGGGGGACTCACGACACAGCGAGGGGGGGTCTCACGCACACACAGCGAAGGAGGGACATGCTCACGCACACAGCGAGGGGGGGGACACAAGCACGCACAAAGCGAGGGGGGGACACACGCACACAGCGAGGGGGGACTCACGCACACAGCGAGGGGGGACTCACGCACACAGCGAGGGGGGGACACACGCGCACACAGTGAAGGAGGGACACGCTCACGCACACAGCGAGGGAGGGACACACGCACACACAGCGAAGGAGGGACACGCTCACGCACACAACGAGGGGGGGACACACGCACACAGCGAGGTGGGGCACACGCACACAGCGAGGGGGGGGGCTCACGCACACAGCGAGAATGGGGGCTCACGCACACAGTGAGGGGGGTACACACGCACACAGCGAGGGGGGTCTCACGCACACAGCGAAGGAGGGACACGCTCACGCACACAGCGAGGGGGAGTCTCACGCACACAGCGAAGGAGGGACACGCTCACAGACAGCGAAGGAGGGACACGCTCACGCACACAGCGAGGGGGGGACACGCACACACACAGCGAGGGGGGGACACGCACGCACACAGCGAGGGGGGGATACACGCACACAGCGAGGGGGGGACTCACGCACACAGCGAGGGGGGGACACACGCACACAGAGAGGGGGGACACATGCACACAGCGAGGGGGGGACACACGCACACAGCGAGGGGGGGGACTCACGCACACAGCGAGGGGGGCTCACGCACACAGCGAGGGGGGCTCACGCACACAGCGAGGGGGGACTCACGCACACAGCGAGGGGGGCTCACGCACACAGCGAGGGGGGCTCACGCACACAGCGAGGGGGGACTCACGCACACAGCGAGGGGGGCTCACGCACACAACGGGGGGGGACTCACGCACACAGCGAGGGGGGCTCACGCACAAAGCGAGGGGGGAATCACGCACACAGCGAGGGGGGGAATCACGCACACAGCTGGGGGGGGACTCACGCACACAGTGAGGGGGGACTCACGCACACAGCGATGGGGGGTCTCACGCACACAGCGAGGGGGGGGACACACGCACACAGCGAGGGGGGGGACTCGCACACAGCGAGGGGGGTCTCACGCACACAGCGAAGGAGGGACACGCTCACGCACACAGCGAGGGGGGGTCTCACGCACACAGCGAGGGGGGGACACGCACGCACACAGCGAGGGGGGGTCTCAAGCACACAGCGAAGGAGGGACACGCTCACAGACAGCGAAGGAGGGACACGCTCACGCACACAGCGAGGGGGGGACACGCACGCACACAGCGAGGGGGGGACACGCACGCACACAGCGAGGGGGGGATAAACGCACACAGCGAGGGGAGGACTCACGCACACAGCGAGGGGGGGGGACACACACACAGCGAAGTAGGAACACGCTCACGCACACAGCGAGGGGGTAACTCACGTACACAGCAAGGGGGGGACACACGCACGCACACAGCGAGGGGGGAACACACGCACACAATGATGGGGGGGACACACGCACAAACAGCGAAGCAGGGACATGCTCACGCACACACCAAAGGGGGGACTCACGCACACAGCGAGGGGGGGTGCTCACGCACACAGCGAGGGGGTGGGCTCACGCACACAGCGAGGGGGGCTCTCACGCACACAGCGAGGGGGGGACTCACGCACACAGCGAGGGGAGGGGACTCACGCACACAGCGAGGGGGGGGACACACTCACACAGAGAGGGGGGTCACACACACACAGCGAAGTAGGAACACGCTCACGCACACAGCGAGGGGGTAACTCACGTACACAGCAAGGGGGGGACACACGCACGCACACAGCAAGGGGGGGACAACGCACACAGCGAGGGGAGGGGACTCACGCACACAGCGATGGGGGGATACACGCACACAGCGAGGGGGGTCACACACACACAGCGAAGTAGGAACACGCTCACGCACACAGCGAGGGGGTAACTCACGTACACAGCAAGGGGGGGACACACGCACGCACACAGCGAGGGGGGGACAACGCACACAGCGATGGGGGGACACACGCACACAATGATGGGGGGGGACACACGCACAAACAGCGAAGCAGGGACATGCTCACGCACACACCGAAGGGGGGACTCACGCACACAGCGAGGGGGGGGGCTCACGCACACAGCGAGGGGAGGGGACTCACGCACACAGCGAGGGGGGGGGCTCACGCACACAGCGAGGGGAGGGGACTCACGCACACAGCGAGGGGGGGACACACGCACACAGCCAGGGGAGGGGACTCACGCACACAGCGAGGGGGGGACTCACGCACACAGCGAGGGGGGGGACTCACGCACACAGCGGGGGGGGACTCACGCACACAGCGAGGGGGGACTCACGCACACAGCGAGGGGGTGCTCACGCACACAGCGAGGGGGGGTCACGTACACAGCGGGGGGGCTCACGCACACAGCGAGGGGGGGGACTCACGCACACAGCGAGGGGGGCTCACGCACACAGCGAGGGGGGCTCACGCACACAGCGAGGGGGGGACTCACGCACACAGCGAGGGGGGGACTCACGCACACAGCGAGGGTGGGGACTCACGCACACAGCGAGGGTGGGACTCACGCACACAGCGAGGGTGGGAGTCACGCACACACAGCGAAGGAGGGACACGCTCACGCACACAGCGAGGGGGGGACACACGCACACAGCGAGGGTGGGGACTCACGCACACAGCGAGGGTGGGACTCACGCACACAGCGAGGGTGGGAGTCACGCACACACAGCGAAGGAGGGACACGCTCACGCACACAGCGAGGTGGGGGACTCACGCACACAGCGAGGGAGGGACACGCTCGCACACAGCGAGGGGGGGACACGCTCACAGACAGCAAAGGAGGGACACGCTCACGCACACAGCGAGGGGGGGACACACGCACACAGCGAGGGTGGGGACTCACGCACACAGCGAGGGTGGGACTCACGCACACAGCGAGGGTGGGAGTCACGCACACACAGCGAAGGAGGGACACGCTCACGCACACAGCGAGGTGGGGGACTCACGCACACAGCGAGGGGGGGACACACTCACACAGCGAGGGGGGTCACACACACACAGCGAAGTAGGAACACGCTCACGCACACAGCGAGGGGGTAACTCACGTACACAGCAAGGGGGAGACTCACGCACGCACACAGCGAGGGGGGGACAGCGCACACAGCGAGGGGGGGACACATGCACACAGCGATGGGGGAACACACGCACACAATGATCGGGGGGACACACGCACAAACAGCGAAGCAGGGACATGCTCACGCACACACCGAAGGGGGGACTCACGCACACAGCGAGGGGGGGTGCTCACGCACACAGCGAGGGGGGCTCTCACGCACACAGCGAGGGGGGGACTCACGCACACAGCGAGGGGAGGGGACTCACGCACACAGCGATGGGGGGATACACGCACACAGCGAGGGGGGTCACACACACACAGCGAAGTAGGAACACGCTCACGCACACAGCGAGGGGGGGGTCACGTACACAGCGGGGGGGCTCACGCACACAGCGAGGGGGGGACTCACGCACACAGCGAGGGGGGCTCACGCACACAGCGAGGGGGGCTCACGCACACAGCGAGGGGGGGACTCACGCACACAGCGAGGGGGGGGACTCGCACACAGCGAGGGGGGTCTCACGCACACAGCGAAGGAGGGACACGCTCACGCACACAGCGAGGGGGGGTCTCACGCACACAGCGAAGGAGGGACACGCTCACAGACAGCGAAGGAGGGACACGCTCACGCACACAGCGAGGGGGGGACACGCACGCACACAGCGAGGGGGGGACACGCACGCACACAGCGAGGGGGGGATACACGCACACAGCGAGGGGGGGACTTACGCACACAGCTGGGGGGGGACTCACGCACACAGCGGGGGGGCTCACGCACACAGCGAGGGGGGACTCACGCACACAGCGAGGGGGGACTCACGCAAACAGCGAGGGGGGGAATCACGCACACAGCTGGGGGGGGGACTCACGCACACAGTGAGGGGGGACTCACGCACACAGCGATGGGGGCTCTCACGCACACAGCGAGGGGGGAACACGCACACAGCGAGGGGGGTCTCACGCACACAGCGAAGGAGGGACACGCTCACGCACACAGCGAGGGGGGAACACGCACACAGCGAGGGGGGGTCTCACGCACACAGCGATGGAGGGACACACACGCACACAACGAGGGGGGGACACGCACGCACACAGCGAGAGGGGGACACACGCACACAGCGAGGGGGGGACACACGCACACAGCGAGGGGGGGACTCACGCACACAGCGACGGGGGGGGACACACGCACACAGCGAGGGGGGACACATGCACACAGCGAGGGGGGGACACACGCACACAGCGAGGGGGGGACTCACGCACACAGCGAGGGGGGACTCACGCACACAGCGAGGGGGGACTCACGCACACAGCGAGGGGGGGACTCACGCACACAGTGAGGGGGGGACTCACGCACACAGCGAGGGGGGGACTCACGCACACAGTGAGGGGGGGACTCACGCACACAGCGAGGGGGGGACACACGCACACAGCGAGGGGGGACTCACGCACACAGCGAGGGGGGGACACACGCACACACAGTGAAGGAGGGACACGGTCACGCACACAACGAGGGGGGGACACACGCACACAGCAAGGTGGCGCACACGCACACAGCGAGGGGGGGGCTCACGCACACAGCGAGGATGGGGGACTCACGCACACAGCGAGGGGGGGACTCGCACACAGCGAGGGGGGGACACACGCACACAGCGAGGGGGGGACACACGCACACAGCGAGGGGGGGACACACGCACACAGCGAGGGGGGGACACACGCACACACAGCGAAGGAGGGACACACTCACGCACACAGCGAGCGGGGACACACGCACACAGCGAGGTGGGCGACTCACGCACACAGCGAGGGTGGGGACTCACGCACACAGCGAGGGGGGGGCTCACGCACACAGCGAGGGGGCGGGACTCACGCACACAGCGAGGGGGGGACTCACGCACACAGCGAGGGGGGGACTCACGCACACAGCGAGGGGGGGGACTCACGCACACAGCGAGGGGGGGACACGCTCGCACACAGCGAGGGGGACACACACACACAGCGAAGGAGGGACACGCTCACGCACACAACGAGGGGGGGGACTCACACACACAGCGAGGGGGCCGACTCACGCACACAGCGAGGGGGGGACACACGCACACAGCGAGGGGGGGTCTCACGCACACACAGCGAAGGAGGGACATGCTCACGCACACAGCGAGGGGGGGACACACGCACACAGCGTGGGGGAACACACGCACACACCGAGGGGGACACACACGCACACACCGAGGGGGGGGACACACGCATACACAGCGAAGGAGGGACACGCTCACGCACACAGCGAGGGGGGGGACACACTCACGCACACAGCGAGCGGGGACACACGCACACAGCGAGGGGGGACTCACGCACACAGCGAGGGGGGGACACACGCACACAGCGAGGGGGAACACACGCACACACCGAGGGGGGGACACACGCACACACCGAGGGGGGGACACATGCATACACAGCGAAGGAGGGACACGCTCACGCACACAGCGAGGGGGGGGACTCACGCACACAGGGAGGGGGGGGACTCACGCACACAGCGAGGGGGGGGCTCACGCACACAGCGAGGGTGGGGGCTCACCCACACAGCGGGGGGGGGACTCACGCACACACCGAGGGTGGGGGCTCACGCACACAGCGAGGGTGGGGGCTCACGCACACAGCGAGGGGGGAACTCACGCACACAGCGTGGGGGGGGACTCACGACACAGCGAGGGGGGGTCTCACGCACACACAGCGAAGGAGGGACATGCTCACGCACACAGCGAGGGGGGGACACAAGCACGCACACAGCGAGGGGGGGACACACGCACACAGCGAGGGGGGGACACAAGCACGCACACAGCGAGGGGGGACTCACGCACACAGCGAGGGGGGGACACACGCGCACACAGTGAAGGAGGGACACGCTCACGCACACAGCGAGGGAGGGACACACGCACACACAGCGAAGGAGGGACACGCTCACGCACACAACGAGGGGGGGACACACGCACACAGCGAGGTGGGGCACACGCACACAGCGAGGGGGGGGCTCACGCACACAGCGAGAATGGGGGCTCACGCACACAGCGAGGGGGGTACACACGCACACAGCGAGGGGGGGGACTCGCACACAGCGAGGGGGGTCTCACGCACACAGCGAAGGAGGGACACGCTCACGCACACAGCGAGGGGGAGTCTCACGCACACAGCGAAGGAGGGACACGCTCACAGACAGCGAAGGAGGGACACGCTCACGCACACAGCGAGGGGGGGACACGCACACACACAGCGAGGGGGGGACACGCACGCACACAGCGAGGGGGGGATACACGCACACAGCGAGGGGGGGACTCACGCACACAGCGAGGGGGGGACACACGCACACAGAGAGGGGGGACACATGCACACAGCGAGGGGGGGACACACGCACACAGCGAGGGGGGGGACTCACGCACACAGCGAGGGGGGCTCACGCACACAGCGAGGGGGGCTCACGCACACAGCGAGGGGGGACTCACGCACACAGCGAGGGGGGCTCACGCACACAGCGAGGGGGGCTCACGCACACAGCGAGGGGGGACTCACGCACACAGCGAGGGGGGCTCACGCACACAACGGGGGGGGACTCACGCACACAGCGAGGGGGGCTCACGCACAAAGCGAGGGGGGAATCACGCACACAGCGAGGGGGGGAATCACGCACACAGCTGGGGGGGGACTCACGCACACAGTGAGGGGGGACTCACGCACACAGCGATGGGGGGTCTCACGCACACAGCGAGGGGGGGGACACACGCACACAGCGAGGGGGGGGACACACGCACACAGCGAGGGCGGGGACTCGCACACAGCGAGGGGGGTCTCACGCACACAGCGAAGGAGGGACACGCTCACGCACACAGCGAGGGGGGGGTCTCACGCACACAGCGAGGGGGGGACACGCACGCACACAGCGAGGGGGGGTCTCACGCACACAGCGAAGGAGGGACACGCTCACAGACAGCGAAGGAGGGACACGCTCACGCACACAGCGAGGGGGGGACACGCACGCACACAGCGAGGGGGGGACACGCACGCACACAGCGAGGGGGGGATAAACGCACACAGCGAGGGGGGGACTCACGCACACAGCGAGGGGGGGGACACACGCACACAGCGAGGGGGGACACAAGCACACAGCGAGGGGGGGACACACGCACACAGCGAGGGTGGGGACTCACGCACACAGCGAGGGTGGGACTCACGCACACAGCGAGGGGGGGAATCACGCACACAGCTGGGGGGGACTCACGCACACAGTGAGGGGGGTCTCACGCACACAGCGAGGGGGGGGACACACGCACACAGCGAGGGGGGTCTCACGCACACAGCGAAGGAGGGACACGCTCACGCACACAGCGAGGGGGGAACACGCACACAGCGAGGGGGGTCTCACGCACACAGCGAAGGAGGGACACGCTCACGCACACAGCGAGGGGGGAACACGCACACAGCGAGGGGGAGTCTCACGCACACAGCGATGGAGGGACACACACGCACACAGCGAGGGGGGGACACGCACGCACACAGCGAGGGGGGGACACACGCACACAGCGACGGGGGGGGACACACGCACACAGCGAGGGGGGACACATGCACACAGCGAGGGGGGGACACATGCACACACAGTGAAGGAGGGACACGCTCACGCACACAACGAGGGGGGGACACACGCACACAGCAAGGTGGGGCACACGCACACAGCGAGGGGGGGACTCACGCACACAGCGAGGATGGGGGACTCACGCACACAGCGAGGGGGGGACTCGCACACAGCGAGGGGTGCTCACGCACACAGCGAGGGGGGGACTCACGCACACAGCGAGGGGGGGACTTACGCACACAGCTGGGGGGGGACTCACGCACACAGCGGGGGGGCTCACGCACACAGCGAGGGGGACTCACGCACACAGCGAGGGGGGACTCACGCACACAGCGAGGGGGGGAATCACGCACACAGCTGGTGGGGGACTCACGCACACAGTGAGGGGGGACTCACGCACACAGCGATGGGGGGTCTCACGCACACAGCGAGGGGGGGGACACACGCACACAGCGAGGGGGGTCTCACGCACACAGCGAAGGAGGGACACACGCACACAATGATGGAGGGGGGACTCACGCACACAGCGAGGGGGGGACTCGCACACAGCGAGGGGGACACACACGCACACAGTGAGGGGGGGACACACGCACACAGCGAGGGGGGGACACACGCACACAGCGAGGGGGGTCTCACGCACACAGCGAAGGAGGGACACGCTCACGCACACAGCGAGCGGGGACGCACGCACATAGCGAGGTGGGCGACTCACGCACACAGCGAGGGTGGGGACTCACGCAC
Source organism: Chiloscyllium punctatum (assembly GCF_047496795.1). Lineage (NCBI taxonomy): Eukaryota > Metazoa > Chordata > Chondrichthyes > Orectolobiformes > Hemiscylliidae > Chiloscyllium > Chiloscyllium punctatum. The sequence continues at coordinate 476,362 of NW_027309876.1, forward strand.
ACAGCGAGGGGGGGGACTCACGCACACAGCGAGGGGGGGGACTCACGCACACAGCGAGGGGGGGGACACACGCACACAGCGAGGGGGGGGACACACGCACACACAGCGAGGGGGGCGACTCACGCACACAGCGAGGGGGGGGACTCACGCACACAGCGAGGGGGGGGCTCACGCACACAGCGAGGGGGGGGACTCACGCACACAGCGAGGGGGGGTACTCACGCACACAGCGAGGGGGGGGACTCACGCACACAGCGAGGGGGGGACACGCTCGCACACAGCGAGGGGGACACACACACACAGCGAAGGAGGGACACGCTCACGCACACAACGAGGGGGGGACACACGCACACAGCGAGGTAGGGCACACGCACACAGCGAGGGGGGGGCTCACGCACACAGCGAGGATGGGGGCTCACGCACACAGCGAGGGGGGGTCTCACGCACACAGCGAGGGGGGGAAACGCACGCACACAGCGAGGGGGGGTCTCACGCACACAGCGAGGGAGGGACACGCTCGCACACAGCGAGGGGGGGACACGCTCACAGACAGCAAAGGAGGGACACGCTCACGCACACAGCGAGGGGGGGACACACTCACACAGCGAGGGGGGTCACACACACACAGCGAAGTAGGAACACGCTCACGCACACAGCGAGGGGGTAACTCACGTACACAGCAAGGGGGAGACACACGCACGCACACAGCGAGGGGGGGACAGCGCACACAGCGAGGGGGGGACACATGCACACAGCGATGGGGGAACACACGCACACAATGATCGGGGGGACACACGCACAAACAGCGAAGCAGGGACATGCTCACGCACACACCGAAGGGGGGACTCACGCACACAGCGAGGGGGGGTGCTCACGCACACAGCGAGGGGGGCTCTCACGCACACAGCGAGGGGGGGACTCACGCACACAGCGAGGGGAGGGGACTCACGCACACAGCGATGGGGGGATACACGCACACAGCGAGGGGGGTCACACACACACAGCGAAGTAGGAACACGCTCACGCACACAGCGAGGGGGGCTCACGCACACAGCGAGGGGTGCTCACGCACACAGCGAGGGGGGGACTCACGCACACAGCGAGGGGGGGACTTACGCACACAGCTGGGGGGGGACTCACGCACACAGCGGGGGGGCTCACGCACACAGCGAGGGGGACTCACGCACACAGCGAGGGGGGACTCACGCACACAGCGAGGGGGGGAATCACGCACACAGCTGGTGGGGGACTCACGCACACAGTGAGGGGGGACTCACGCACACAGCGATGGGGGGTCTCACGCACACAGCGAGGGGGGGGACACACGCACACAGCGAGGGGGGTCTCACGCACACAGCGAAGGAGGGACACACGCACACAATGATGGAGGGGGGACTCACGCACACAGCGAGGGGGGGACTCGCACACAGCGAGGGGGACACACACGCACACAGCGAGGGGGGGACACACGCACACAGCGAGGGGGGGACACACGCACACAGCGAGGGGGGTCTCACGCACACAGCGAAGGAGGGACACGCTCACGCACACAGCGAGCGGGGACGCACGCACATAGCGAGGTGGGCGACTCACGCACACAGCGAGGGTGGGGACTCACGCACACAGCGAGGGGGGGGACTCACGCACACAGCGAGGGGGGGGACTCACGCACACAGCGAGGGGGGGGACACACGCACACAGCGAGGGGGGGGACACACGCACACACAGCGAGGGGGGCGACTCACGCACACAGCGAGGGGGGGGACTCACGCACACAGCGAGGGGGGGGCTCACGCACACAGCGAGGGGGGGGGACTCACGCACACAGCGAGGGGGGGTACTCACGCACACAGCGAGGGGGGGGACTCACGCACACAGCGAGGGGGGGACACGCTCGCACACAGCGAGGGGGACACACACACACAGCGAAGGAGGGACACGCTCACGCACACAACGAGGGGGGGACACACGCACACAGCGAGGTAGGGCACACGCACACAGCGAGGGGGGGGCTCACGCACACAGCGAGGATGGGGGCTCACGCACACAGCGAGGGGGGGTCTCACGCACACAGCGAGGGGGGGAAACGCACGCACACAGCGAGGGGGGGTCTCACGCACACAGCGAAGGAGGGACACGCTCACAGACAGCGAAGGAGGGACACGCTCACGCACACAGCGAGGGGGGGACACGCACGCACACAGCGAGGGGGGGACACGCACGCACACAGCGAGGGGGGGGTACACGCACACAGCGAGGGGGGCTCACGCACACAGCTGGGGGGGACTCACGCACACAGGGAGGGGGGCTCACGCACACAGCGAGGGGGGAATCACGCACACAGCGAGGGGGGGAATCACGCACACAGCTGGGAGGGGACTCACGCACACAGTGAGGGGGGACTCACGCACACAGCGATGGGGGGTCTCACGCACACAGCGTGGGGGGGGACACACGCACACAGCGAGGGGGGGGAATCGCACACAGCGAGGGGGGTCTCACGCACACAGCGAGGGGGGGACACGCACGCACACAGCGAGGGGGGGTCTCACGCACACAGCGAAGGAGGGACACGCTCACAGACAGCGAAGGAGGGACACGCTCACGCACACAGCGAGGGGGGGACACGCACGCACACAGCGAGGGGGGGACACGCACGCACACAGCGAAGGGGGGATACACGCACACAGCGAGGGGGGGACTCACGCACACAGCGAGGGGGGGGACACACGCACACAGCGAGGGGGGACACATGCACACAGCGAGGGGGGGACACACGCACACAGCGAGGGTGGGGACTCACGCACACAGCGAGGGTGGGACTCGCACACAGCGAGGGTGGGAGTCACGCACACACAGCGAAGGAGGGACACGCTCACGCACACAGCGAGGTGGGGGACTCACGCACACAGCGAGGGAGGGACACGCTCGCACACAGCGAGGGGGGGACACGCTCACAGACAGCGAAGGAGGGACACGCTCACGCACACAGCGAGGGGGGGACACACTCACACAGCGAGGGGGGTCACACACACACAGCGAAGTAGGAACACGCTCACGCACACAGCGAGGGGGTAACTCACGTACACAGCAAGGGGGGGACACACGCACGCACACAGCGAGGGGGGAACACATGCACACAGCGATGGGGGAACACACGCACACAATGATGGGGGGGACACACGCACAAACAGCGAAGCAGGGACATGCTCACGCACACACCAAAGGGGGGACTCACGCACACAGCGAGGGGGGGGGCTCACGCACACAGCGAGGGGGGTCACACACACACAGCGAAGTAGGAACACGCTCACGCACACAGCGAGGGGGTAACTCACGTACACAGCAAGGGGGGGACACACGCACGCACACAGCGAGGGGGGGACAACGCACACAGCGAGGGGAGGGGACTCACGCACACAGCGATGGGGGGATACACGCACACAGCGAGGGGGGTCTCACACACACACAGCGAAGTAGGAACACGCTCACGCACACAGCGAGGGGGTAACTCACGTACACAGCAAGGGGGGGACACACGCACGCACACAGCGAGGGGGGGACAACGCACACAGCGATGGGGGGACACACGCACACAATGATGGGGGGGGACACACGCACAAACAGCGAAGCAGGGACATGCTCACGCACACACCGAAGGGGGGACTCACGCACACAGCGAGGGGGGGGGCTCACGCACACAGCGAGGGGAGGGGACTCACGCACACAGCGAGGGGGGGGGCTCACGCACACAGCGAGGGGAGGGGACTCACGCACACAGCGAGGGGGGGACACACGCACACAGCCAGGGGAGGGGACTCACGCACACAGCGAGGGGGGGATTCACGCACACAGCGAGGGGGGGGACTCACGCACACAGCGGGGGGGGACTCACGCACACAGCGAGGGGGGACTCACGCACACAGCGAGGGGGGGCTCACGCACACAGCGAGGGGGGGTCACGTACACAGCGGGGGGGCTCACGCACACAGCGAGGGGGGGGACTCACGCACACAGCGAGGGGGGCTCACGCACACAGCGAGGGGGGCTCACGCACACAGCGAGGGGGGGACTCACGCACACAGCGAGGGGGGGACTCACGCACACAGCGAGGGTGGGGACTCACGCACACAGCGAGGGTGGGACTCACGCACACAGCGAGGGTGGGAGTCACGCACACACAGCGAAGGAGGGACACGCTCACGCACACAGCGAGGGGGGGACACACGCACACAGCGAGGGGGGGACTCACGCACACAGCGAGGGTGGGGACTCACGCACACAGCGAGGGTGGGACTCACGCACACAGCGAGGGTGGGAGTCACGCACACACAGCGAAGGAGGGACACGCTCACGCACACAGCGAGGTGGGGGACTCACGCACACAGCGAGGGAGGGACACGCTCGCACACAGCGAGGGGGGGACACGCTCACAGACAGCAAAGGAGGGACACGCTCACGCACACAGCGAGGGGGGGACACACTCACACAGCGAGGGGGGTCACACACACACAGCGAAGTAGGAACACGCTCACGCACACAGCGAGGGGGTAACTCACGTACACAGCAAGGGGGAGACACACGCACGCACACAGCGAGGGGGGGACAGCGCACACAGCGAGGGGGGGACACATGCACACAGCGATGGGGGAACACACGCACACAATGATCGGGGGGACACACGCACAAACAGCGAAGCAGGGACATGCTCACGCACACACCGAAGGGGGGACTCACGCACACAGCGAGGGGGGACTCACGCACACAGCGAGGGGGGGCTCACGCACACAGCGAGGGGGGGTCACGTACACAGCGGGGGGGCTCACGCACACAGCGAGGGGGGGGACTCACGCACACAGCGAGGGGGGCTCACGCACACAGCGAGGGGGGCTCACGCACACAGCGAGGGGGGACTCACGCACACAGCGAGGGGGGGACTCACGCACACAGCGAGGGTGGGGACTCACGCACACAGCGAGGGTGGGACTCACGCACACAGCGAGGGTGGGAGTCACGCACACACAGCGAAGGAGGGACACGCTCACGCACACAGTGAGGGGGGGACACACGCACACAGCGAGGGGGGGACTCACGCACACAGCGAGGGTGGGGACTCACGCACACAGCGAGGGTGGGACTCACGCACACAGCGAGGGTGGGAGTCACGCACACACAGCGAAGGAGGGACACGCTCACGCACACAGCGAGGTGGGGGACTCACGCACACAGCGAGGGAGGGACACGCTCGCACACAGCGAGGGGGGGACACGCTCACAGACAGCAAAGGAGGGACACGCTCACGCACACAGCGAGGGGGGGACACACTCACACAGCGAGGGGGGTCACACACACACAGCGAAGTAGGAACACGCTCACGCACACAGCGAGGGGGTAACTCACGTACACAGCAAGGGGGAGACACACGCACGCACACAGCGAGGGGGGGACAGCGCACACAGCGAGGGGGGGACACATGCACACAGCGATGGGGGAACACACGCACACAATGATCGGGGGGACACACGCACAAACAGCGAAGCAGGGACATGCTCACGCACACACCGAAGGGGGGACTCACGCACACAGCGAGGGGGGGTGCTCACGCACACAGCGAGGGGGGCTCTCACGCACACAGCGAGGGGGGGACTCACGCACACAGCGAGGGGAGGGGACTCACGCACACAGCGATGGGGGGATACACGCACACAGCGAGGGGGGTCACACACACACAGCGAAGTAGGAACACGCTCACGCACACAGCGAGGGGGGCTCACGCACACAGCGAGGGGTGCTCACGCACACAGCGAGGGGGGGACTCACGCACACAGCGAGGGGGGGACTTACGCACACAGCTGGGGGGGGACTCACGCACACAGCGGGGGGGCTCACGCACACAGCGAGGGGGACTCACGCACACAGCGAGGGGGGACTCACGCACACAGCGAGGGGGGGAATCACGCACACAGCTGGTGGGGGACTCACGCACACAGTGAGGGGGGACTCACGCACACAGCGATGGGGGGTCTCACGCACACAGCGAGGGGGGGGACACACGCACACAGCGAGGGGGGTCTCACGCACACAGCGAAGGAGGGACACACGCACACAATGATGGAGGGGGGACACACGCACAAACAGCGAAGCAGGGACATGCTCACGCACACAGCGAGGGGGGGGGCTCACGCACACAGCGAGGGGAGGGGACTCACGCACACAGCGAGGGGGGAACACACGCACACAGCGAGGGGAGGGGACTCACGCACACAGCGAGGGGGGACTCACGCACACAGCGAGGGGGGGACTCACGCACACAGCGAGGGGGGACTCACGCACACAGCGAGGGGGGGGTCACGTACACAGCGAGGGGGGGGACTCACGCACACAGCGAGGGGGGGGACTCACGCACACAGCGAGGGGGGCTCACGCACACATCGAGGGGGGACTCACGCACACAGCGAGGGGGGGACTCACGCACACAGCGAGGGGGGGACTTACGCACACAGTGAGGGGGGGACTCACGCACACAGCGAGAGGGGACTCACGCACACAGCGAGGGGGGACTCACGCACACAGCGAGGGGGGGAATCACGCACACAGCTGGGGGGGGACTCGCACACAGTGAGGGGGGACTCACGCACACAGCGATGGGGGGTCTCACGCACACAGCGAGGGGTGGGACACACACACACAGCGAGGGGGGTCTCACGCACACAGCGAAGGAGGGACACGCTCACGCACACAGCGAGGGGGGAACACGCACACAGCGAGGTGGGTCTCACGCACACAGCGAAGGAGGGACACGCTCACGCACACAGCGAGGGGGGAACACGCACACAGCGAGGGGGGGTCTCACGCACACAGCGATGGAGGGACACACACGCACACAGCGAGGGGGAGACACGCACGCACACAGCGAGGGGGGGACACACGCACACAGCGAGGGGGGGACTCACGCACACAGCGACGGGGGGGGACACACGCACACAGCGAGGGGGGACACATGCACACAGCGACGGGGGGACACACGCACACAGCGAGGGGGGGACTCACGCACACAGCGAGGGGGGGGACTCACGCACACAGCGAGGGGGGACTCACGCACACAGCGAGGGGGGGACTCACGCACACAGTGAGGGGGGGACTCACGCACACAGCGAGGGGGGGACTCACGCACACAGTGAGGGGGGGACTCACGCACACAGCGAGGGGGGGACACACGCACACAGCGAGGGGGGACTCACGCACACAGCGAGGGGGGGACACACGCACACACAGTGAAGGAGGGACACGCTCACGCACACAACGAGGGGGGGACACACGCACACAGCAAGGTGGGGCACACGCACACAGCGAGGGGGGGGCTCACGCACACAGCGAGGATGGGGGACTCACGCACACAGCGAGGGGGGGAATCGCACACAGCGAGGGGGGGACACACGCACACAGCGAGGGGGGGACACACGCACACAGCGAGGGGGGGACACACGCACACAGCGAGGGGGGGACACACGCACACACAGCGAAGGAGGGACACACTCACGCACACAGCGAGCGGGGACACACGCACACAGCGAGGTGGGCGACTCACGCACACAGCGAGGGGGGCGACTCACGCACACAGCGAGGGGGGGGACACACGCACACACAGCGAGGGGGGCGACTCACGCACACAGCGAGGGGGGGGACTCACGCACACAGCGAGGGGGGGGCTCACGCACACAGCGAGGGGGGGGACTCACGCACACAGCGAGGGGGGGGACTCACGCACACAGCGAGGGCGGGGACGCAGGCACACAGCGAGGGGGGGACACGCTCGCACACAGCGAGGGGGACACACACACACAGCAAAGGAGGGACACGCTCACGCACACAACGAGGGGGGGACACACGCACACAGCGAGGTAGGGCACACGCACACAGCGAGGATGGGGGCTCACGCACACAGCGAGGATGGGGGCTCACGCACACAGCGAGGGGGGGTCTCACGCACACAGCGAGGGGGGGACACGCACGCACACAGCGAGGGGGGGTCTCACGCACACAGCGAAGGAGGGACACGCTCACAGACAGCGAAGGAGGGACACGCTCACGCACACAGCGAGGGGGGGACACGCACGCACACAGCGAGGGGGGGACACGCACGCACACAGCGAGGGGGGGATACACGCACACAGCGAGGGGGGCTCACGCACATAGCGGGGGGGGACTCACGCACACAGCGAGGGGGGCTCACGCACACAGCGAGGGGGGAATCACGCACACAGCGAGGGGGGGAATCACGCACACAGCTGGGGGGGGACTCACGCACACAGTGAGGGGGGACTCACGCACACAGCGATGGGGGGTCTCACGCACACAGCGAGGGGGGGGACACACGCACACAGCGAGGGGGGGGAAATCGCACACACCGAGGGGGGGACACACGCACACACCGAGGGGGGGACACATGCATACACAGCAAAGGAGGGACACGCTCACGCACACAGCGAGGGGGGGGACTCACGCACACAGGGAGGGGGGGGACTCACGCACACAGCGAGGGGGGGGCTCACGCACACAGCGAGGGTGGGGGCTCACGCACACAGCGGGGGGGGGACTCACGCACACACCGAGGGTGGGGGCTCACGCACACAGCGAGGGTGGGGGCTCACGCACACAGCGAGGGGGGAACTCACGCACACAGTGAGGGTTGGACTCATGCACACAGCGTGGGGGGGACTCACGACACAGCGAGGGGGGGTCTCACGCACACACAGCGAAGGAGGGACATGCTCACGCACACAGCGAGGGGGGGACACAAGCACGCACACAGCGAGGGGGGGACACACACACACAGCGAGGGGGGACTCACGCACACAGCAAGGTGGGGGACTCACGCTCACAGCGAGGGGGGGGCTCACGCACACAGCGAGGGTGGGGGCTCACGCACACAGCGGGGGGGGACTCACGCACACAGCGAGGGTGGGGGCTCACGCACACAGCGAGGGTGGGGGCTCACGCACACAGCGAGGGGGGAACTCACGCACACAGTGAGGGTTGGACTCATGCACACAGCGTGGGGGGGACTCACGACACAGCGAGGGGGGTCTCACGCACACACAGCGAAGGAGGGACATGCTCACGCACACAGCGAGGGGGGGACACAAGCACGCACACAGCGAGGGGGGGACACACGCACACAGCGAGGGGGGACACACGCACACACCGAGGGGGGGACACACGCACACACCGAGGGGGGGACACATGCATACACAGTGAAGGAGGGACACGCTCACGCACACAGCGAGGGGGGGGACTCACGCACACAGGGAGGGGGGGGACTCACGCACACAGCGAGGGGGGGGCTCACGCACACAGCGAGGGTAGGGGCTCACGCACACAGCGGGGGGGGGGGACTCACGCACACACCGAGGGTGGGGGCTCACGAACACAGCGAGGGTGGGGGCTCACGCACACAGCGAGGGGGGAACTCACGCACACAGTGAGGGTTGGACTCATGCACACAGCGTGGGGGGGACTCACGACACAGCGAGGGGGGGTCTCACGCACACACAGCGAAGGAGGGACATGCTCACGCACACAGCGAGGGGGGGACACAAGCACGCACATAGCGAGGGGGGGACACACGCACACAGCGAGGGGGGACTCACGCACACAGCGAGGGGGGGACACACGCGCACACAGTGAAGGAGGGACACGCTCACGCACACAGCGAGGGGGGGATACACGCACACACAGCGAAGGAGGGACACGCTCACGCACACAACGAGGGGGGGACACACGCACACAGCGAGAATGGGGGCTCACGCACACAGCGAGGGGGGGGACTCACGCACACAGCGAGGGGGGGACACACGCACACACAGCGAGGGGGGCGACTCACGCACACAGCGAGGGGGGGGACTCACGCACACAGCGAGGGGGGGGCTCACGCACACAGCGAGGGGGGGGACTCACGCACACAGCGAGAGGGGGGACTCACGCACACAGCGAGGGGGGGGACTCACGCACACAGCGAGGGGGGGACAGGCTCGCACACAGCGAGGGGGGACTGACGCACACAGCGAGGGGGGACGCACGCACATAGCGAGGGGGAGGCACACGCACACAGCGAGGGGGGGGACTTACGCACACAGCGAGGGGGGGGGCTCACGCACACAGCGAGGGGGGAACTCACGCACACAGTGAGGGTTGGACTCATGCACACAGCGTGGGGGGGACTCACGACACAGCGAGGGGGGGTCTCACGCACACACAGCGAAGGAGGGACATGCTCACGCACACAGCGAGGGGGGGACACACGCACACAGCGAGGGGGGACTCACGCACACAGCGAGGGGGGGACACACGCGCACACAGTGAAGGAGGGACACGCTCACGCACACAGCGAGGGGGGGACACACGCACACACAGCGAAGGAGGGACACGCTCACGCACACAACGAGGGGGGGACACACGCACACAGCGAGAATGGGGGCTCACGCACACAGCGAGGGGGGGGACTCACGCACACAGCGAGGGGGGGACACACGCACACACAGCGAGGGGGGCGACTCACGCACACAGCGAGGGGGGGGCTCACGCACACAGCGAGGGGGGGGACTCACGCACACAGCGAGAGGGGGGACTCACGCACACAGCGAGGGGGGGGACTCACGCACACAGCGAGGGGGGGACAGGCTCGCACACAGCGAGGGGGGACTGACGCACACAGCGAGGGGGGACGCACGCACATAGCGAGGGGGAGGCACACGCACACAGCTAGGGGGGGGACTTACGCACACAGCGAGAGGGGGGGCTCACGCACACAGCGAGGGTGGGACTCACGCACACAGCGAAGGAGGGACACGCTCACGCACACAGCGAGGGGGGGACTCACGCACACAGTCAGGGGGGGGACTCATGCACACAGTGAGGGGGGGACTCACGCACACAGCGAGGGGGGACTCACGCACACAGCGAGGGGGGGACTCACGCACACAGTGAGGGGGGGACTCACGCACACAGCGAGGGGGACTCACGCACACAGCGAGAGGGGGACTCACGCACACAGCGAGGGGGGGACTCACGCACACAGTGAGGGGGGGACTCACGCACACAGCGAGGGGGGGACACACGCACACAGCGAGGGGGGACTCACGCACACAGCGAGGGGGGACTCACGCACACAGCGAGGGGGGGACTCACGCACACAGTGAGGGGGGGACTCACGCACACAGCGAGGGGGGGACACACGCACACACAGCGAAGGAGGGACACGCTCACGCACACAGCGAGGGGGGACTCACGCACACAGTGAGGGGGGGACTCACGCACACAGTGAGGGGGGGACTCACGCACACAGCGTGGGGGGACTCACGCACACAGCGAGGGGGGGACTCACGCACACAGTGAGGGGGGGTCTCACGCACACAGCGAGGGGGGACTCACGCACACAGCGAGGGGGGGACTCACGCACACAGTGAGGGGCGGACTCACGCACACAGCGAGGGGGGGACTCACGCACACAGTGAGGGGGGGACTCACGCACACAGCGAGGGGGGGACACACGCACACACAGCGAAGGAGGGACACGCTCACGCACACAGCGAGGGGGGACTCACGCACACAGCGAGGGGGGGACTCACGCACACAGTGAGGGGGGACTCACGCACACAGCGAGGGTGGGACTCACGCACACAGTGAGGGGGGGACTCACGCACACAGCGAGGGGGGGACACACGCACACAGCGAGGGGGGACTCACGCACACAGCGAGGGGGACACACACACACACACATTGAAGGAGGGACACGCTCACGCACACAACGAGGGGGGGACACACGCACACAGCGAGGGGGTGGACTCACGCACACAGCGAGGGGGGGACACACGCACACACAGCGAGGGGACGACTCACGCACACAGCGAGGGGGGGGACTCACGCACACAGCGAGGGGGGGGCTCACGCACACAGCGAGGGGGGGGACTCACGCACACAGCGAGGGGGGGGACTCACGCACACAGCGAGGGGGGGACTCACGCACACAGCGAGGGGGGGACACGCTCGCACACAGCGAGGGGGACACACACACACAGCGAAGGAGGGACACGCTCACGCACACATCGAGGGGGGGACACACGCACACAGCGAGAATGGGGGCTCACGCACACAGCGAGGGGGGGTCTCACGCACACAGCGAGGGGGGGACACACGCACACACAGCGAGGGGGGCGACTCACGCACACAGCGAGGGGGGGGACTCACGCACACAGCGAGGGGGGGGCTCACGCACACAGCGAGGGGGGGGACTCACGCACACAGCGAGAGGGGGGACTCACGCACACAGCGAGGGGGGGGACTCACGCACACAGCGAGGGGGGGGACAGGCTCGCACACAGCGAGGGGGGACTGACGCACACAGCGAGGGGGGACGCACGCACATAGCGAGGGGGAGGCACACGCACACAGCGAGGGGGGGGACTTACGCACACAGCGAGGGGGGGGGCTAACGCACACAGCGAGGGTGGGACTCACGCACACAGCGAAGGAGGGACACGCTCACGCACACAGCGAGGGGGGGACTCACGCACACAGTCAGGGGGGGACTCACGCACACAGCGAGGGGGGACTCACGCACACAGCGAGGGGGGGACTCACGCACACAGTGAGGGGGGTCTCACGCACACAGCGAGGGGGGACTCACGCACACAGCGAGGGGGGGACTCACGCACACAGTGAGGGGCGGACTCACGCACACAGCGAGGGGGGGACACACGCACACAGCGAGGGGGGACTCACGCACACAGCGAGGGGGGACTCACGCACACAGCGAGGGGGGGACTCACGCACACAGTGAGGGGGGACTCACGCACACAGCGAGGGGGGGACACACGCACACACAGCGAAGGAGGGACACGCTCACGCACACAGCGAGGGGGGACTCACGCACACAGCGAGGGGGGGACTCACGCACACAGTGAGGGGGGGACTCACGCACACAGCGAGGGGGGGACTCACGCACACAGTGAGGGGGGGACTCACGCACACAGCGAGGGGGGGACACACGCACACAGCGAGGGGGGGACACACGCACACACAGCGAAGGAGGGACACGCTCACGCACACAACGAGGGGGGGACACACGCACACAGCGAGGGGGTGGACTCACGCACACAGCGAGGGGGGGACACACGCACACAGCGAGGGGGGGACTCACGCACACAGTGGGGGGGGACTCACGCACACAGCGAGGGGGGGACTCACGCACACAGTGAGGGGGGGACTCACGCACACAGCGAGGGGGGGACACACGCACACAGCGAGGGGGGACTCACGCACACAGCGAGGGGGACACACACACACACACATTGAAGGAGGGACACGCTCACGCACACAACGAGGGGGGGACACACGCACACAGCGAGGGGGTGGACTCACGCACACAGCGAGGGGGGGACACACGCACACACAGCGAGGGGACGACTCACGCACACAGCGAGGGGGGGGACTCACGCACACAGCGAGGGGGGGCTCACGTACACAGCAAGGGGGGGGACTCACGCACACAGCGAGGGGGGGGACTCACGCACACAGCGAGGGGGGGACACACGCACACACAGCGAAGGAGGGACACGCTCACGCACACAACGAGGGGGGGACACACGCACACAGCGAGGGGGTGGACTCACGCACACAGCGAGGGGGGGACACACGCACACAGCGAGGGGGGGACTCACGCACACAGTGGGGGGGGACTCACGCACACAGCGAGGGGGGGACTCACGCACACAGTGAGGGGGGGACTCACGCACACAGCGAGGGGGGGACACACGCACACAGCGAGGGGGGACTCACGCACACAGCGAGGGGGACACACACACACACACATTGAAGGAGGGACACGCTCACGCACACAACGAGGGGGGGACACACGCACACAGCGAGGGGGTGGACTCACGCACACAGCGAGGGGGGGACACACGCACACACAGCGAGGGGACGACTCACGCACACAGCGAGGGGGGGGACTCACGCACACAGCGAGGGGGGGCTCACGTACACAGCAAGGGGGGGGACTCACGCACACAGCGAGGGGGGGGACTCACGCACACAGCGAGGGGGGACTCACGCACACAGCGAGGGGGGACTCACGCACACAGCGAGGGGGGGACTCACGCACACAGTGAGGGGGGGACTCACGCACACAGCGAGGGGGGGACACACGCACACACAGCGAAGGAGGGACACGCTCACGCACACAGCGAGGGGGGACTCACGCACACAGCGAGGGGGGGACTCACGCACACAGTGAGGGGGGGACTCACGCACACAGCGAGGGGGGGACTCACGCACACAGTGAGGGGGGGACTCACGCACACAGCGAGGGGGGGACACACGCACACAGCGAGGGGGGACTCACGCACACAGCGAGGGGGACACACACACGCACACATTGAAGGAGGGACACGCTCACGCACACAGCGAGGGGGGGACACACGCACACACAGCGAGGGGACGACTCACGCACACAGCGAGGGGGGGGACTCACGCACACAGCGAGGGGGGGCTCACGTACACAGCAAGGGGGGGGACTCACGCACACAGCGAGGGGGGGGACTCACGCACACAGCGAGGGGGGACTCACGCACACAGCGAGGGGGGACTCACGCACACAGCGAGGGGGGGACTCACGCACACAGTGAGGGGGGGACTCACGCACACAGCGAGGGGGGGACACACGCACACACAGCGAAGGAGGGACACGCTCACGCACACAGCGAGGGGGGACTCACGCACACAGCGAGGGGGGGACTCACGCACACAGTGAGGGGGGGACTCACGCACACAGCGAGGGGGGGACTCACGCACACAGTGAGGGGGGGACTCACGCACACAGCGAGGGGGGGACACACGCACACAGCGAGGGGGGACTCACGCACACAGCGAGGGGGACACACACACGCACACATTGAAGGAGGGACACGCTCACGCACACAACGAGGGGGGGACACACGCACACAGCGAGGGGGGGGACTCACGCACACAGCGAGGGGGGGACACACGCACACACAGCGAGGGGACGACTCATGCACACAGCGAGGGGGGGGACTCACGCACACAGCGAGGGGGGGGCTCACGCACACAGCGAGGGGGGGGACTCACGCACACAGCGAGGGGGGGACACGCTCGCACACAGCGAGGGGGACACACACACACAGCGAAGGAGGGACACGCTCACGCACACAACGAGGGGGGGACACACGCACACAGCGAGGTGGGGCACACGCACACAGCGCGGGGGGGGCTCACGCACACAGCGAGGATGGGGGCTCACGCACACAGCGAGGGGGTACACACGCACACAGCGAGGGGGGGGACACACAAACACAGTGAGGGGGGGGACACACGCACACAGCGAGGGGGGGACACGCACACACAGCGAGGGGGGCGACTCACGCACACAGCGAGGGGGTTACTCACGCACACAGCGAGGGGGGGGCTCACGCACACAGCGAGGGGGGGCTCACGCACACAGCGAGGGGGGGACTCACGCACACAGCGAGGGGGGGGACTCACGCACACAGCGAGGGGGGGACACGCTCGCACACAGCGAGGGGAACACACACACACAGCGAAGGAGGGACACACTCACGCACATAGCGAGGGGGGGACACACGCACACAGCGAGGGGGGGTCTCACGCACACACAGCGAAGGAGGGACATGCTCACGCACACAGCGAGGGGGGGACACAGCACGCACATAGCGAGGGGGACACACACGCACACAGCGAGGGGGGGACACACGCACACAGCGATGGGGACACACACGCACGCACACAGCGAGGGGGGGACACACGCACACAGCGAGGGGGGGGACACACGCACACAGCGAGGGGGGGGGACACACGCACACAGCGAGGGGGGGGGACACACGCACGCACACAGCGAGTGTGGGGACACACACACAGCGAGGGGGGAACACACGCACACACGGCGAAGGAGGGACACGCTAACGCACACAGCGAGGGGGGACTCACGCACACAGCGAGGGGGAGACACACGCACACAGCGAGGGGGAGACACACGCACACAGCGAGGGGGGGACACACGCACACAGCGAGGGGGGAACACACTCACACAGAGTGAAAGAGGGACACGCTCACACAGACAGCGAGGGGGGGGACTCACGCACACAGCGAGGGGGGGGACTCACGCACACAGCGAGGGGGGGACACGCTCGCACACAGCGAGGGGGACACACACACACAGCGAAGGAGGGACACGCTCACGCACACAGCGAGGGGGGGGACTCACGCACACAGTCAGGGGGGGACTCACGCACACAGTGAGGGGGGGACTCACGCACACAGCGAGGGGGAATCACGCACACAGCGAGGGGGGGACTCACGCACACAGCGAGGGGGGACTCACGCACACAGCGAGGGGGGGACTCACGCACACAGTGAGGGGGGGACTCACGCACACAGCGAGGGGGGACTCACGCACACAGCGAGGGGGGGACTCACGCACACAGCGAGGGGGGGACTCACGCACACAGTGAGGGGGGGACTCACGCACACAGCGAGGGGGGGACACACGCACACAGCGAGGGGGGACTCACGCACACAGCGAGGGGGGACTCACGCTCACAGCGAGGGGGGGACTCACGCACACAGTGAGGGGGGGACTCACGCACACAGCGAGGGGGGGACACACGCACACACAGCGAAGGAGGGACACGCTCACGCACACAGCGAGGGGGGACTCACGCACACAGTGAGGGGGGGACTCACGCACACAGTGAGGGGGGGACTCACGCACACAGCGAGGGGGGACTCACGCACACAGCGAGGGGGGGACTCACGCACACAGTGAGGGGGGGTCTCACGCACACAGCGAGGGGGGACTCACGCACACAGCGAGGGGGGGACTCACGCACACAGTGAGGGGCGGACTCACGCACACAGCGAGGGGGGGACACACGCACACAGCGAGGGGGGACTCACGCACACAGCGAGGGGGGACTCACGCACACAGCGAGGGGGGGACTCACGCACACAGTGAGGGGGGGACTCACGCACACAGCGAGGGGGGGACACACGCACACACAGCGAAGGAGGGACACGCTCACGCACACAGCGAGGGGGGACTCACGCACACAGCGAGGGGGGGACTCACGCACACTGTGAGGGGGGGACTCACGCACACAGCGAGGGGGGGACTCACGCACACAGTGAGGGGGGGACTCACGCACACAGCGAGGGGGGGACACACGCACACAGCGAGGGGGGACTCACGCACACAGCGAGGGGGACACACACACACACACATTGAAGGAGGGACACGCTCACGCACACAACGAGGGGGGGACACACGCACACAGCGAGGGGGGGGACTCACGCACACAGCGAGGGGGGGACACACGCACACACAGCGAGGGGACGACTCACGCACACAGCGAGGGGGGGGACTCACGCACACAGCGAGGGGGGGGCTCACGCACACAGCGAGGGGGGGGACTCACGCACACAGCGAGGGGGGGACACGCTCGCACACAGCGAGGGGGACACACACACACAGCGAAGGAGGGACACGCTCACGCACACAACGAGGGGGGGACACACGCACACAGCGAGGTGGGGCACACGCACACAGCGCGGGGGGGGCTCACGCACACAGCGAGGGGGTACACACGCACACAGCGAGGGGGGGGACACACAAACACAGTGAGGGGGGGGACAGACGCACACAGCGAGGGGGGACACGCACACACAGCGAGGGGGGCGACTCACGCACACAGCGAGGGGGGGGACTCACGCACACAGCGAGGGGGGGGCTCACGCACACAGCGAGGGGGGGCTCACGCACACAGCGAGGGGGGGGACTCACGCACACAGCGAGGGGGGGGACTCACGCACACAGCGAGGGGGGGACACGCTCGCACACAGCGAGGGGAACACACACACACAGCGAAGGAGGGACACACTCACGCACATAGCGAGGGGGGGACACACGCACACAGCGAGGGGGGGTCTCACGCACACACAGCGAAGGAGGGACATGCTCACGCACACAGCGAGGGGGGGACACAGCACGCACATAGCGAGGGGGACACACACGCACACAGCGAGGGGGGGACACACGCACACAGCGATGGGGACACACACGCACGCACACAGCGAGGGGGGGACACACGCACACAGCGGGGGGGGGACACACGCACACAGCGAGGGGGGGGGACACACGCACACAGCGAGGGGGGGGACACACGCACGCACACAGCGAGTGTGGGGACACACACACAGCGAGGGGGGAACACACGCACACACGGCGAAGGAGGGACACGCTAAAGCACACAGCGAGGGGGGACTCACGCACACAGCGAGGGGGAGACACACGCACACAGCGAGGGGGAGACACACGCACACAGCGAGGGGGGGACACACGCACACAGCGAGGGGGGAACACACTCAGACAGAGTGAAAGAGGGACACGCTCACACAGACAGCGAGGGGGGGGACTCACGCACACAGCGAGGGGGGGGACTCACGCACACAGCGAGGGGGGGACACGCTCGCACACAGCGAGGGGGACACACACACACAGCGAAGGAGGGACACGCTCACGCACACAGCGAGGGGGGGACTCACGCACACAGTCAGGGGGGGACTCACGCACACAGTGAGGGGGGGACTCACGCACACAGCGAGGGGAATCACGCACACAGCGAGGGGGGGACTCACGCACACAGCGAGGGGGGACTCACGCACACAGCGAGGGGGGGACTCACGCACACAGTGAGGGGGGGACTCACGCACACAGCGAGGGGGGACTCACGCACACAGCGAGGGGGGGACTCACGCACACAGCGAGGGGGGGACTCACGCACACAGTGACGGGGGGACTCACGCACACAGCGAGGGGGGGGACACACGCACACAGCGAGGGGGGACTCACGCACACAGCGAGGGGGGACTCACGCTCACAGCGAGGGGGGGACTCACGCACACAGTGAGGGGGGGACTCACGCACACAGCGAGGGGGGGACACACGCACACACAGCGAAGGAGGGACACGCTCACGCACACAGCGAGGGGGGACTCACGCACACAGTGAGGGGGGGACTCACGCACACAGTGAGGGGGGGACTCACGCACACAGCGAGGGGGGACTCACGCACACAGCGAGGGGGGGACTCACGCACACAGCGAGGGGGGGTCTCACGCACACAGCGAGGGGGGACTCACGCACACAGCGAGGGGGGGACTCACGCACACAGTGAGGGGCGGACTCACGCACACAGCGAGGGGGGGACACACGCACACAGTGAGGGGGGACTCACGCACACAGCGAGGGGGGACTCACGCACACAGCGAGGGGGGGACTCACGCACACAGTGAGGGGGGGACTAACGCACACAGCGAGGGGGGTACACACGCACACACAGCGAAGGAGGGACACGCTCACGCACACAGCGAGGGGGGACTCACGCACACAGCGAGGGGGGGACTCACGCACACAGTGAGGGGGGGACTCACGCACACAGCGAGGGGGGGACTCACGCACACAGTGAGGGGGGGACTCACGCACACAGCGAGGGGGGGACTCACGCACACAGTGAGGGGGGGACTCACGCACACAGCGAGGGGGGGACACACGCACACAGCGAGGGGGGACTCACGCACACAGCGAGGGGGACACACACACGCACACATTGAAGGAGGGACACGCTCACGCACACAACGAGGGGGGGACACACGCACACAGCGAGGGGGGGGACTCACGCACACAGCGAGGCGGGGACACACGCACACACAGCGAGGGGACGACTCACGCACACAGCGAGGGGGGGGACTCACGCAAACAGCGAGGGGGGGGCTCAAGCACACAGCGAGGGGGGGGACTCACGCACACAGCGAGGGGGGGACACGCTCGCACACAGCGAGGGGGACACACACACACAGCGAAGGAGGGACACGCTCACGCACACAACGAGGGGGGGACACACGCACACAGCGAGGTGGGGCACACGCACACAGCGCGGGGGGGGCTCACGCACACAGCGAGGATGGGGGCTCACGCACACAGCGAGGGGGTACACACGCACACAGCGAGGGGGGGGACACACAAACACAGTGAGGGGGGGACACACGCACACAGCGAGGGGGGGACACGCACACACAGCGAGGGGGGCGACTCACGCACACAGCGAGGGGGGGGACTCACGCACACAGCGAGGGGGGGGCTCACGCACACAGCGAGGGGGGGCTCACGCACACAGCGAGGGGGGGGACTCACGCACACAGCGAGGGGGGGTACTCACGCACACAGCGAGGGGGGGACACGCTCGCACACAGCGAGGGGAACACACACACACAGCGAAGGAGGGACACACTCACGCACATAGCGAGGGGGGGACACACGCACACAGCCAGGGGGGGTCTCACGCACACACAGCGAAGGAGGGACATGCTCACGCACACAGCGAGGGGGGGACACAGCACGCACATAGCGAGGGGGACACACACGCACACAGCGAGGGGGGGACACACGCACACAGCGATGGGGACACACACGCACGCACACAGCGAGGGGGGTACACACGCACACAGCGAGGGGGGGGACACACGCACACAGCGAGGGGGGGGGACACACGCACACAGCGAGGGGGGGTACACACGCACGCACACAGCGAGTGTGGGGACACACACACAGCGAGGGGGGAACACACGCACACACGGCGAAGGAGGGACACGCTAACGCACACAGCGAGGGGGGACTCACGCACACAGCGAGGGGGAGACACACGCACACAGCGAGGGGGAGACACACGCACACAGCGAGGGGGGGACACACGCACACAGCGAGGGGGGAACACACTCACACAGAGTGAAAGAGGGACACGCTCACACAGACAGCGAG
Source organism: Chiloscyllium punctatum (assembly GCF_047496795.1). Lineage (NCBI taxonomy): Eukaryota > Metazoa > Chordata > Chondrichthyes > Orectolobiformes > Hemiscylliidae > Chiloscyllium > Chiloscyllium punctatum. Next base: position 497,267 of record NW_027309876.1, read on the forward strand.
GGGGGGGACTCATGCACACAGCGAGCGGGGCCTCACGCACACACTTTGGGGGGGACACACGCACACAGCGAGGGGGGGACTCACGCACACAGCGAGGGGGGACTCACGCACACAGCGAGGGGGGGGACTCACGCACACAGCGAGGGGGAGACACACGCACACAGCGAGGGGGAGACACACGCACACAGCGAGGGGGGGACACACGCACACAGCGAGGGGGGAACACACTCACACAGAGTGAAAGAGGGACACGCTCACACAGACAGCGAGGGGGGGGACTCACGCACACAGCGAGGGGGGGACTCACGCACACAGCGAGGGGGGGACACGCTCGCACACAGCGAGGGGGACACACACACACAGCGAAGGAGGGACACGCTCACGCACACAGCGAGGGGGGGACTCACGCACACAGTCAGGGGGGGACTCACGCACACAGTGAGGGGGGGACTCACGCACACAGCGAGGGGGAATCACGCACACAGCGAGGGGGGGACTCACGCACACAGCGAGGGGGGACTCACGCACACAGCGAGGGGGGACTCACGCACACAGCGAGGGGGGGACTCACGCACACAGTGAGGGGGGGACTAACGCACACAGCGAGGGGGGTACACACGCACACACAGCGAAGGAGGGACACGCTCACGCACACAGCGAGGGGGGACTCACGCACACAGCGAGGGGGGGACTCACGCACACAGTGAGGGGGGGACTCACGCACACAGCGAGGGGGGGACTCACGCACACAGTGAGGGGGGGACTCACGCACACAGCGAGGGGGGGACTCACGCACACAGTGAGGGGGGGACTCACGCACACAGCGAGGGGGGGACACACGCACACAGCGAGGGGGGACTCACGCACACAGCGAGGGGGACACACACACGCACACATTGAAGGAGGGACACGCTCACGCACACAACGAGGGGGGGACACACGCACACAGCGAGGGGGGGGACTCACGCACACAGCGAGGCGGGGACACACGCACACACAGCGAGGGGACGACTCACGCACACAGCGAGGGGGGGGACTCACGCACACAGCGAGGGGGGGGCTCACGCACACAGCGAGGGGGGGGACTCACGCACACAGCGAGGGGGGGACACGCTCGCACACAGCGAGGGGGACACACACACACAGCGAAGGAGGGACACGCTCACGCACACAACGAGGGGGGGACACACGCACACAGCGAGGTGGGGCACACGCACACAGCGCGGGGGGGGCTCACGCACACAGCGAGGATGGGGGCTCACGCACACAGCGAGGGGGTACACACGCACACAGCGAGGGGGGGGACACACAAACACAGTGAGGGGGGGACACACGCACACAGCGAGGGGGGGACACGCACACACAGCGAGGGGGGCGACTCACGCACACAGCGAGGGGGGGGACTCACGCACACAGCGAGGGGGGGGCTCACGCACACAGCGAGGGGGGGCTCACGCACACAGCGAGGGGGGGGGACTCACGCACACAGCGAGGGGGGGTACTCACGCACACAGCGAGGGGGGGACACGCTCGCACACAGCGAGGGGAACACACACACACAGCGAAGGAGGGACACACTCACGCACATAGCGAGGGGGGGACACACGCACACAGCCAGGGGGGGTCTCACGCACACACAGCGAAGGAGGGACATGCTCACGCACACAGCGAGGGGGGGACACAGCACGCACATAGCGAGGGGGACACACACGCACACAGCGAGGGGGGGACACACGCACACAGCGATGGGGACACACACGCACGCACACAGCGAGGGGGGTACACACGCACACAGCGAGGGGGGGGACACACGCACACAGCGAGGGGGGGGGACACACGCACACAGCGAGGGGGGGGTACACACGCACGCACACAGCGAGTGTGGGGACACACACACAGCGAGGGGGGAACACACGCACACACGGCGAAGGAGGGACACGCTAACGCACACAGCGAGGGGGGACTCACGCACACAGCGAGGGGGAGACACACGCACACAGCGAGGGGGAGACACACGCACACAGCGAGGGGGGGACACACGCACACAGCGAGGGGGGAACACACTCACACAGAGTGAAAGAGGGACACGCTCACACAGACAGCGAGGGGGGGGACTCATGCACACAGCGAGCGGGGCCTCACGCACACACTTTGGGGGGGACACACGCACACAGCGAGGGGGGGACTCACGCACACAGCGAGGGGGGACTCACGCACACAGCGAGGGGGGGGACTCACGCACACAGCGAGGGGGAGACACACGCACACAGCGAGGGGGAGACACACGCACACAGCGAGGGGGGGACACACGCACACAGCGAGGGGGGAACACACTCACACAGAGTGAAAGAGGGACACGCTCACACAGACAGCGAGGGGGGGGACTCACGCACACAGCGAGGGGGGGGACTCACGCACACAGCGAGGGGGGGACACGCTCGCACACAGCGAGGGGGACACACACACACAGCGAAGGAGGGACACGCTCACGCACACAGCGAGGGGGGGACTCACGCACACAGTCAGGGGGGGACTCACGCACACAGTGAGGGGGGGACTCACGCACACAGCGAGGGGGAATCACGCACACAGTGAGGGGGGGACTCACGCACACAGCGAGGGGGGACTCACGCACACAGCGAGGGGGGGACTCACGCACACAGTGAGGGGGGGACTCACGCACACAGCGAGGGGGGACTCACGCACACAGCGAGGGGGGGACTCACGCACACAGCGAGGGGGGGACTCACGCACACAGTGACGGGGGGACTCACGCACACAGCGAGGGGGGGACACACGCACACAGCGAGGGGGGACTCACGCACACAGCGAGGGGGGACTCACGCTCACAGCGAGGGGGGGACTCACGCACACAGTGAGGGGGGGACTCACGCACACAGCGAGGGGGGGACACACGCACACACAGCGAAGGAGGGACACGCTCACGCACACAGCGAGGGGGGACTCACGCACACAGTGAGGGGGGGACTCACGCACACAGTGAGGGGGGGACTCACGCACACAGCGAGGGGGGACTCACGCACACAGCGAGGGGGGGACTCACGCACACAGTGAGGGGGGGTCTCACGCACACAGCGAGGGGGGACTCACGCACACAGCGAGGGGGGGACTCACGCACACAGTGAGGGGCGGACTCACGCACACAGCGAGGGGGGGACACACGCACACAGCGAGGGGGGACTCACGCACACAGCGAGGGGGGACTCACGCACACAGCGAGGGGGGGACTCACGCACACAGTGAGGGGGGGACTCACGCACACAGCGAGGGGGGGACACACGCACACACAGCGAAGGAGGGACACGCTCACGCACACAGCGAGGGGGGACTCACGCACACAGCGAGGGGGGGACTCACGCACACAGTGAGGGGGGGACTCACGCACACAGCGAGGGGGGGACTCACGCACACAGTGAGGGGGGGACTCACGCACACAGCGAGGGGGGGACACACGCACACAGCGAGGGGGGACTCACGCACACAGCGAGGGGGACACACACACGCACACATTGAAGGAGGGACACGCTCACGCACACAACGAGGGGGGGACACACGCACACAGCGAGGGGGGGGACTCACGCACACAGCGAGGCGGGGACACACGCACACACAGCGAGGGGACGACTCACGCACACAGCGAGGGGGGGGACTCACGCACACAGCGAGGGGGGGGCTCACGCACACAGCGAGGGGGGGGACTCACGCACACAGCGAGGGGGGGACACGCTCGCACACAGCGAGGGGGACACACACACACAGCGAAGGAGGGACACGCTCACGCACACAACGAGGGGGGGACACACGCACACAGCGAGGTGGGGCACACGCACACAGCGCGGGGGGGGCTCACGCACACAGCGAGGATGGGGGCTCACGCACACAGCGAGGGGGTACACACGCACACAGCGAGGGGGGGGACACACAAACACGGTGAGGGGGGGGACACACGCACACAGCGAGGGGGGGACACGCACACACAGCGAGGGGGGCGACTCACGCACACAGCGAGGGGGGGACTCACGCACACAGCGAGGGGGGGGCTCACGCACACAGCGAGGGGGGGCTCACGCACACAGCGAGGGGGGGGACTCACGCACACAGCGAGGGGGGGTACTCACGCACACAGCGAGGGGGGGACACGCTCGCACACAGCGAGGGGAACACACACACACAGCGAAGGAGGGACACACTCACGCACATAGCGAGGGGGGGACACACGCACACAGCGAGGGGGGGTCTCACGCACACACAGCGAAGGAGGGACATGCTCACGCACACAGCGAGGGGGGGACACAGCACGCACATAGCGAGGGGGACACACACGCACACAGCGAGGGGGGGACACACGCACACAGCGATGGGGACACACACGCACGCACACAGCGAGGGGGGTACACACGCACACAGCGAGGGGGGGGACACACGCACACAGCGAGGGGGGGGGGACATACGCACACAGCGAGGGGGGGGGGACACACGCACGCACACAGCGAGTGTGGGGACACACACACAGCGAGGGGGGAACACACGCACACACGGCGAAGGAGGGACACGCTAACGCACACAGCGAGGGGGGACTCACGCACACAGCGAGGGGGAGACACACGCACACAGCGAGGGGGAGACACACGCACACAGCGAGGGGGGGACACACGCACACAGCGAGGGGGGAACACACTCACACAGAGTGAAAGAGGGACACGCTCACACAGACAGCGAGGGGGGGGACTCATGCACACAGCGAGCGGGGCCTCACGCACACACTTTGGGGGGGACACACGCACACAGCGAGGGGGGGACTCACGCACACAGCGAGGGGGGACTCACGCACACAGCGAGGGGGGGGGACTCACGCACACAGCGAGGGGGAGACACACGCACACAGCGAGGGGGAGACACACGCACACAGCGAGGGGGGGACACACGCACACAGCGAGGGGGGAACACACTCACACAGAGTGAAAGAGGGACACGCTCACACAGACAGCGAGGGGGGGGACTCACGCACACAGCGAGGGGGGGGACTCACGCACACAGCGAGGGGGGGACACGCTCGCACACAGCGAGGGGGACACACACACACAGCGAAGGAGGGACACGCTCACGCACACAGCGAGGGGGGGACTCACGCACACAGTCAGGGGGGGACTCACGCACACAGTGAGGGGGGGGACTCACGCACACAGCGAGGGGGAATCACGCACACAGCGAGGGGGGACTCACGCACACAGCGAGGGGGGACTCACGCACACAGCGAGGGGGGGACTCACGCACACAGTGAGGGGGGGGACTCACGCACACAGCGAGGGGGGACTCACGCACACAGCGAGGGGGGGGACTCACGCACACAGCGAGGGGGGGGACTCACGCACACAGTGACGGGGGGACTCACGCACACAGCGAGGGGGGGACACACGCACACAGCGAGGGGGGACTCACGCACACAGCGAGGGGGAACTCACGCTCACAGCGAGGGGGGGGACTCACGCACACAGTGAGGGGGGGACTCACGCACACAGCGAGGGGGGGGACACACGCACACACAGCGAAGGAGGGACACGCTCACGCACACAGCGAGGGGGGACTCACGCACACAGTGAGGGGGGGACTCACGCACACAGTGAGGGGGGGGACTCACGCACACAGCGAGGGGGGACTCACGCACACAGTGAGGGGGGGTCTCACGCACACAGCGAGGGGGGACTCACGCACACAGCGAGGGGGGGACTCACGCACACAGTGAGGGGCGGACTCACGCACACAGCGAGGGGGGGACACACGCACACAGCGAGGGGGGACTCACGCACAGAGCGAGGGGGGACTCACGCACACAGCGAGGGGGGGACTCACGCACACAGTGAGGGGGGGACTCACGCACACAGCGAGGGGGGGACACACGCACACACAGCGAAGGAGGGACACGCTCACGCACACAGCGAGGGGGGACTCACGCACACAGCGAGGGGGGGGACTCACGCACACAGTGAGGGGGGGACTCACGCACACAGCGAGGGGGGGACTCACGCACACAGTGAGGGGGGGACCTCACGCACACAGCGAGGGGGGGACACACGCACACAGCGAGGGGGGACTCACGCACACAGCGAGGGGGACACACACACGCACACATTGAAGGAGGGACACGCTCACGCACACAACGAGGGGGGGACACACGCACACAGCGAGGGGGGGGGACTCACGCACACAGCGAGGCGGGGACACACGCACACACAGCGAGGGGACGACTCACGCACACAGCGAGGGGGGGGACTCACGCACACAGCGAGGGGGGGGCTCACGCACACAGCGAGGGGGGGGACTCACGCACACAGCGAGGGGGGGGACACGCTCGCACACAGCGAGGGGGACACACACACACAGCGAAGGAGGGACACGCTCACGCACACAACGAGGGGGGGACACACGCACACAGCGAGGTGGGGCACACGCACACAGCGCGGGGGGGGCTCACGCACACAGCGAGGATGGGGGCTCACGCACACAGCGAGGGGGTACACACGCACACAGCGAGGGGGGGGACACACAAACACAGTGAGGGGGGGGACACACGCACACAGCGAGGGGGGGACACGCACACACAGCGAGGGGGGCGACTCACGCACACAGCGAGGGGGGGGACTCACGCACACAGCGAGGGGGGGGCTCACGCACACAGCGAGGGGGGGCTCACGCACACAGCGAGGGGGGGGACTCACGCACACAGCGAGGGGGGGTACTCACGCACACAGCGAGGGGGGGACACGCTCGCACACAGCGAGGGGAACACACACACACAGCGAAGGAGGGACACACTCACGCACATAGCGAGGGGGGGACACACGCACACAGCGAGGGGGGGTCTCACGCACACACAGCGAAGGAGGGACATGCTCACGCACACAGCGAGGGGGGGACACAGCACGCACATAGCGAGGGGGACACACACGCACACAGCGAGGGGGGGACACACGCACACAGCGATGGGGACACACACGCACGCACACAGCGAGGGGGGTACACACGCACACAGCGAGGGGGGGGACACACGCACACAGCGAGGGGGGGGGGACACACGCACACAGCGAGGGGGGGGGACACACGCACGCACACAGCGAGTGTGGGGACACACACACAGCGAGGGGGGAACACACGCACACACGGCGAAGGAGGGACACGCTAACGCACACAGCGAGGGGGGACTCACGCACACAGCGAGGGGGAGACACACGCACACAGCGAGGGGGAGACACACGCACACAGCGAGGGGGGGACACACGCACACAGCGAGGGGGGAACACACTCACACAGAGTGAAAGAGGGACACGCTCACACAGACAGCGAGGGGGGGGACTCATGCACACAGCGAGCGGGGCCTCACGCACACACTTTGGGGGGGACACACGCACACAGCGAGGGGGGGACTCACGCACACAGCGAGGGGGGACTCACGCACACAGCGAGGGGGGGGGACTCACGCACACAGCGAGGGGGGACTCACGCACACAGCGAGGGGGAGGTGCTCACGCACACAGCGAGAGGGGGGCTCACGCACACAGCGAGGGGGGGGACTCACACACAGTGAGGGAGGGGACTCACACACAGTGAGGGACGGGACTCACACACAGTGAGGGGGGAACTCACGCACACAGTGAGGGTTGGTCTCACGCACACAGCGAGGGGGTAATCACGCACACAGCGAGGGGGGGAATCACGCACACAGCGAGGGGGGGACACACGCACACAGCAAGGGGGGGATACACGCACACACAGCGAAGGAGGGGCAATCTCACGCACACAACGAGGGGGGGGACTCACGCACACAGCGAGAGGGGGCACACGCACACACAGCGAAGGAGTGACACGCTCACGCACACACCGAGGGGAGGGCTCACGCACACAGCGAGGGGGGGGACTCACGCACACAGCGAGGGGGGGACTCACGCACACAGCGAGGGGGGACTCACGCACACAGCGAGGGGGGGTGCTCACGCACACAGCGAGGGGGGGACTCACGCACACAGCGAGGGGGGACACACACGCACACAGCGAGGGGGGGACACACGCACACACAGTGAAGGAGGGACACGCTCACGCACACAGCGAGGGGGGGGACTCACGCACACAGCGAGGGGGGACTCACGCACACAGCGAGGGGGGGACACACGCACACAGCGAGGGGGGGACTCACGCACACAGCGAGGGGGGGACTCACGCACACAGCGAGGGGGGGTGCTCACGCACACAGCGAGGGGGGCCTCACGCACACACGAGGGGGGGGACTCACGCACACAGCGTGGGAGGGGACTCACACACAGTGAGGGAGGGGACTCACGCACACAGCGAGGGGGACACACACACACACAGCGAGGGGGACACACACACACACAGCGAGGGTGGGACACGCTCGCACACAGCGAGGGGGGGACACACTCACACAGCGAGGGGGTCACACACACACACAGCGAAGGAGGGACACGCTCACGCACACAGCGAGGGGAGGGGACTCACGCACACAGCGAGGGGGGGACTCACGCACACAGCGAGGGGGGGTCACGCACACAGCGAGGGGGGGCTCACGCACACAGCGAGGGGGGGGCTCACGCACACAGCGAGGAGGGGGGCTCACGCACACAGCGAGTGGGGGACACACGCACACAGCGAGGGGGGGACACGCACACAGTGAGGAGGGGGGCTCACGCACACAGCGAGGGGGGTACACACGCACACAGCGAGGGGGGACACACACGCACACAGCGAGGGGGGGGACACGCACACAGCGAGGGGAGGGGACTCACGCACACAGCGAGGGGGAGACACACGCACACAGCGAGGGGGGGACACACGCACACAGCGAGGGGGGACTCACGCACACAGCGAGGGGGGGACACACGCACACAGCGAGGGGGGGCTCACGCACACAGCGAGGGGGGGACTCACGCACACAGCGAGGGGGGACTCACGCACACAGCGAGGGGGGGATACACGCACACAGCGAGGGGGGACACACACAGCGAGGGGGGGGGCACGCACACAGCGAGGGGACACACACACGCACACAGCGAGGGTGGGGACACACGCACACAGCGAGGGGGGGAACACACACACGCAGCGAAGGAGGGACACGCTCACGCACACAGCGAGGGGGGGACTCACGCACACAGCGAGGGGGGGCTCACGCACACAGCGAGGGGGGGGTCACGCACACAGCGGGGGGGCTCACGCACACAGCGAGGGGGGGGACTCACGCACACAGCGAGGGGGCTCACGCACACAGCGAGGGGGGCTCACGCACACAGCGAGGGGGGCTCACGCACACAGCGAGGGGGGCTCACGCACACAGCGGGGGGGACTCACGCACACAGCGAGGGGGGGCTCACGCACACAGCGAGGGGGGGTCACGCACACAGCGGGGGGGGGTCACGCACACAGCGAGGGGGGGGACTCACGCACACAGCGAGGGGGGCTCACGCACACAGCGAGGGAGGCTCACGCACACAGCGAGGGGGGGACTCACGCCACAGACAGCGGGGGGACTCACGCACACAGCGAGGGGGGGACTCACGCACACAGCGAGGGGGGGACCTACGCACACAGCTGGGGGGGGACTCACGCACACAGCGGGGGGGCTCACGCACACAGCGGGTGGGACTCACGCACACAGCGAGGGGGGACTCACGCACACAGCGAGGGGGGACTCACGCACACAGCGAGGGGGGACTCACGCACACAGCGAGGGGGGACTCACGCACACAGCGAGGGGGGACTCACGCACACAGCGAGGGGGGCGCACGCACACAGCGAGGGGGGCTCACGCACACAGCGAGGGGGGCTCACGCACACAGCGAGGGGGGACTCACGCACACAGCGAGGGGGGCTCACGCACACAGCGAGGGGGGCTCACGTACACAGCGGGGGGGGACTCACGCACACAGCGAGGGGGGCTCACGCACACAGCGAGGGGGGAATCACGCACACAGCGAGGGGGGGAATCACGCACACAGCTGGGGGGGGACTCACGCACACAGTGAGGGGGGACTCACGCACACAGCGATGGGGGGTCTCACGCACACAGCGAGGGGGGGACACACGCACACAGCGAGGGGGGGGACTCGCACACAGCGAGGGGGGTCTCACGCACACAGCGAGGGGGGGAATCACGCACACAGCGAGGGGGTAATCACGCACACAGCGAGGGGGGGAATCACGCACACAGCGAGGGGGGGACACACGCACACAGCAAGGGGGGGATACACGCACACACAGCGAAGGAGGGGCAATCTCACGCACACAACGAGGGGGGGGACTCACGCACACAGCGAGAGGGGGCACACGCACACACAGCGAAGGAGTGACACGCTCACACACACACCGAGGGGGGGGCTCACGCACACAGCGAGGGGGGGGACTCACGCACACAGCGAGGGGGGGACTCACGCACACAGCGAGGGGGGACTCACGCACACAGCGAGGGGGGTGCTCACGCACACAGCGAGGGGGGGACTCACGCACACAGCGAGGGGGGACACACACGCACACAGCGAGGGGGGGACACACGCACACACAGTGAAGGAGGGACACGCTCACGCACACAGCGAGGGGGGGGACTCACGCACACAGCGAGGGGGGACTCACGCACACAGCGAGGGGGGGACACACGCACACAGCGAGGGGGGGACTCACGCACACAGCGAGGGGGGGACTCACGCACACAGCGAGGGGGGGTGCTCACGCACACAGCGAGGGGGGCCTCACGCACACACGAGGGGGGGGACTCACGCACACAGCGTGGGAGGGGACTCACACACAGTGAGGGAGGGGACTCACGCACACAGCGAGGGGGACACACACACACACAGCGAGGGGGACACACACACACACAGCGAGGGGGACACGCTCGCACACAGCGAGGGGGGGACACACTCACACAGCGAGGGGGTCACACACACACACAGCGAAGGAGGGACACGCTCACGCACACAGCGAGGGGAGGGGACTCACGCACACAGCGAGGGGGGGACTCACGCACACAGCGAGGGGGGGTCACGCACACAGCGAGGGGGGGCTCACGCACACAGCGAGGGGGGGACACACGCACACAGCGAGGGGGGACTCACGCACACAGCGAGGGGGGACACACACAGCGAGGGGGGGGGCACGCACACAGCGAGGGGGGGACTCACGCACACAGCGAGGGGGGGACTCACGCACACAGTGAGGGGGGAACACACGCACACACGGCGAAGGAGGGACACGCTAACGCACACAGCGAGGGGGGACTCACGCACACAGCGAGGGGGGGACACACGCACACACAGCGAGGGGGGGACTCACGCACACAGCGAGGGGGGGACACACGCACACAGCGAGGGGGGGACACACGCACACAGCGAGGGGGGGACACACGCACACACAGTGAAGGAGGGACACGCTCACGCACACAGCGAGGGGGGGGACTCACGCACACAGCGAGGGGGGGACAAACGCACACAGCGATGGGGGGACACACGCACAAACAGCGAAGCAGGGACATGCTCACGCACACACCGAAGGGGGGACTCACGCACACAGCGAGGGGGGGGGGCTCACGCACACAGCGAGGGGGGGGGACTCACGCACACAGCGAGGGGGGCTCACGCACACAGCGAGGGGGGCTCACGCACACAGCGAGGGGGGGACTCACGCACACAGCGAGGGGGGGACTTACGCACACAGCTGGGGGGGGACTCACGCACACAGCGAGGGGGGGCTCACGCACACAGCGAGGGGGGGGTCACGCACACAGCGGAGGGGCTCGCACACAGCGGGGGGGACTCATGCACACAGCGAGGGGGAACTCACGCACACAGCGAGGGGGGACTCACGCACACAGCGAGGGGGGGAATCACGCACACAGTGAGGGGGGACTCACGCACACAGTGAGGGGGGACTCACGCACACAGCGATGTGGGGTCTCACGCACACAGCGAGGGGGGGGGGACACGCACACAGCGAGGGGGGCCTCACGCACACAGCGAAGGAGGGACACGCTCACGCACACAGCGAGGGTGGAACACGCACACAGCGAGGGGGGTCTCACGCACACAGCGAAGGAGGGACACGCTCACGCACACAGCGAGGGGGGGACACGCACGCACACAGCGAGGGGGGGACACACGCACACAGCGAGGGGGGGACTCACGCACACAGTGACGGGGGGGGACACACGCACACAGCGAGGGGGGACGCATGCACACAGCGAGGGGGAGACACACGCACACAGCGAGGGGGGGACTCACGCACACAGCGAGGTGGGACACACGCACACAGCGAGGGGGGGACTCGCACACAGCGAGGGGGGGACTCACGCACACAGCGAGGGGGGGACTCACGCACACAGCGAGGGGGGGACTCACGCACACAGCGAGGGGGGGACTCACGCACACAGCGAGGGGGGGAACACACACACACAGCGAAGGAGGGACACGCTCACGCACACAGCGGGGGGACTCACGCACACAGCGATAGGGGTTCTCACGCACACAGCGAGGGGGGGGACTCACACACACAGCGAGGGGGGGACTCACGCACACAGCGAGGGGGGGGACTCACGCACACAGCGAGGGGGGGACTCACGCATACAGCGAGGTGGGGGACTCACGCACACAGCGAGGGGGGGGACACATTCACACAGCGAGGGGGGTCACACACACACAGCGAAGTAGGAACACGCTCACGCACACAGCGAGGGGGGAACTCACGTACACAGCAAGGGGGGGGGACTCACGTACTCAGCAAGGGGGGGGACTCACGCACACAGCGAGGGGGGGGGCTCACGCACACATCGAGGGGGGGACTCACGCACACAGCGAGGGGAGGGGACTCACGCACACAGCGAGGGGAGGGGACTCACGCACACAGCGAGGGGGGGACTCACGCACACAGCGAGGGGGGGACTCACGCACACAGCGAGGGGGGGAACACACACACGCAGCGAAGGAGGGACACGCTCACGCACACAGCGAGGGGGGGGACTCACGCACACAGCGAGGGGGGGCTCACGCACACAGCGAGGGGGGGGTCACGCACACAGCGGGGGGGCTCACGCACACAGCGAGGGGGGGGACTCACGCACACAGCGAGGGGGGACTCACGCACACAGCGAGGGGGGACTCACGCACACAGCGAGGGGGGACTCACGCACACAGCGAGGGGGGCGCACGCACACAGCGAGGGGGGCTCACGCACACAGCGAGGGGGGCTCACGCACACAGCGAGGGGGGACTCACGCACACAGCGAGGGGGGCTCACGCACACAGCGAGGGGGGCTCACGTACACAGCGGGGGGGGACTCACGCACACAGCGAGGGAGGCTCACGCACACAGCGAGGGGGGAATCACGCACACAGCGAGGGGGGGAATCACGCACACAGCTGGGGGAGGACTCACGCACACAGTGAGGGGGGACTCACGCACACAGCGATGGGGGGTCTCACGCACACAGCGAGGGGGGGGACACACGCACACAGCGAGGGGGGGGACTCGCACACAGCGAGGGGGGTCTCACGCACACAGCGAAGGAGGGACACGCTCACGCACACAGCGAGGGGGGGTCTCACGCACACAGCGAAGGAGGGACACACTCACAGACAGCGAAGGAGGGACACGCTCACGCACACAGCGAGGGGGGGACACGCACGCACACAGCGAGGGGGGGATAAACGCACACAGCGAGGGGGGGATACACGCACACAGCGAGGGGGGGACTCACGCACACAGCGAGGGGGGGGACACACGCACACAGCGAGGGGGGACACACGCACACAGCGAGGGTGGGGACTCACGCACACAGCGAGGGGGGCTCACGCACACAGCGAGGGGGGCTCACGCACACAGCGAGGGGGGACTTACGCACACAGCGAGGGGGGCTCACGCACACAGCGAGGGGGGCTCACGCACACAGCGAGGGGGGACTCACGCACACAGCGAGGGGGGCTCACGCACACAGCGAGGGGGGCTCACGCACACAGCGGGGGGGGACTCACGCACACAGCGAGGGGGGAATCACGCACACAGCGAGGGGGGGAATCACGCACACAGCTGGGGGGGGACTCACGCACACAGTGAGGGGGGACTCACGCACACAGCGATGGGGGGTCTCACGCACACAGCGAGGGGGGGGACACACGCACACAGCGAGGGGGGGGACTCGCACACAGCGAGGGGGGTCTCACGCACACAGCGAAGGAGGGACACGCTCACGCACACAGCGAGGGGGGGTCTCACGCACACAGCGAGGGGGGGACACGCACGCACACAGCGAGGGGGTGTCTCACGCACACAGCGAAGGAGGGACACGCTCACAGACAGCGAAGGAGGGACACGCTCACGCACACAGCGAGGGGGGGACACGCACGCACACAGCGAGGGGGGACACGCACGCACACAGCGAGGGGGGGACACGCACGCACACAGCGAGGGGGGGATACACGCACACAGCGAGGGGGGGACTCACGCACACAGCGAGGGGGGGGACACACGCACACAGCGAGGGGGGACACATGCACACAGCGAGGGGGGGACACACGCACAAAGCGAGGGTGGGGACTCACGCACACAGCGAGGGTGGGACTCACGCACACAGCGAGGGTGGGAGTCACGCACACACAGCGAAGTAGGGACACGCTCACGCACACAGCGAGGGGGGGACACACGCACACAGCGAGGGTGGAAGTCACGCACACACAGCGAAGGAGGGACACGCTCACGCACACAGCGAGGGGGGGACACGCTCACAGACAGCGAAGGAGGGACACGCTCACGCACACAGCGAGGGGGGGACACACTCACACAGCGAGGGGGGTCACACACACACAGCGAAGTAGGAACACGCTCACGCACACAGCGAGGGGGTAAACTCACGTACACAGCGAGGGGGGGACAACGCACACAGCGAGGGGGGGGACACACGCACACAGCGAGGGGGGACACATGCACACAGTGAGGGGGGGACACACGCACACAGCGAGGGGGGGGACACACGCACACAGCGAGGGTGGGACTCACGCACACAGCGAGGGTGGGAGTCACGCACACACAGCGAAGGAGGGACACGCTCACGCACACAGCGAGGGGGGGACACACGCACACAGCGAGGGTGGGACTCACGCACACAGCGAGGGTGGGAGTCACGCACACACAGCGAAGGAGGGACACGCTCACGCACACAGCGAGGTGGGGGACTCACGCACACAGCGAGGGAGGGACACGCTCGCACACAGCGAGGGGGGGACACGCTCACAGACAGCGAAGGAGGGACACGCTCACGCACACAGCGAGGGGGGGACACACTCACACAGCGAGGGGGGGTGCTCACGCACACAGCGAGGGGAGGGGACTCACGCACACAGCGAGGGGGGGACTCACGCACACAGCGAGGGGAGGGGACTCACGCACACAGCGAGGGGGGGATACACGCACACAGCGAGGGGGGGACACACTCACACAGCGAAGTAGGAACACGCTCACGCACACAGCGAGGGGGTAACTCACGTACACAGCAAGGGGGGGACACACGCACGCACACAGCGAGGGGGGGACAACGCACACAGCGATGGGGGGACACACGCACACAGCGATGGGGGGACACACGCACACAATGATGGGGGGGGACACACGCACAAACAGCGAAGCAGGGACATGCTCACGCACACACCGAAGGGGGGACTCACGCACACAGCGAGGGGGGGGAACACACACACACAGCGAAGGAGGGACACGCTCACGCACACAGCGAGGGGGGGGTCACGCACACAGCGGGGGGGCTCACGCACACAGTGAGGGGGGGGACTCACGCACACAGCGAGGTGGGCTCACGCACACAGCGAGGGGGGGACTCACGCACACAGCTGGGGGGGGACTCACGCACACAGCGAGGGGGGACTCACGCACACAGCGAGGGGGGACTCACGCACACAGCGAGAGGGGACTCACGCACACAGCGAGTGGGGGAGTCACGCACACAGCGAGGGGGGGAATCACGCACACAGCGAGGCGGGGTACTCACGCACACAGTGAGGGGGGACTCACGCACACAGCGATGGGGGGTCTCACGCACACAGTGAGGGGGGGGACACACGCACACAGCGAGGGGGGACACATGCACGCACACAGCGAGGTGGGACACACGCACACAGCGAGGGTGGGAATCACGCACACACAGCGAAGGAGGGACACGCTCACGCACACAGCGAGGGGGGGACTCACGCACACAGCGAGGGGGGGGGACACGCACACAGCGAGGGGGGGGGACACACGCACACAGCGAGGGGGGGACTTACGCACACAGCTGGGTGGGGACTCACGCACACAGCGAGGGGGGGACACACGCACACAGCGAGGTGGGGGACTCACGCACACAGCGAGGTGGGGGACTCACGCACACAGCGAGGTGGGGGACTCACGCACACAGCGAGGGGGGGGACTCACGCACACAGCGAGGGGGGGGACTCACGCACACAGCGAGGGGGGGGACTCACGCACACAGCGAAGGAGGGACACGCTCGCACACAGCGAGGGGGGGGACACACTCACACAGCGAGGGGGGTCACACACACACAGCGAAGTAGGAACACGCTCACGCACACAGCGAGGGGGTAACTCACGTACACAGCAAGGGGGGGACACACGCACGCACACAGCGAGGGGGGAACTCACGCACGCACACAGCGAGGGGGGGACAACGCACACAGCGAGGGGGGGACACACGCACACAGCGATGGGGACACACACGCACACAATGATGGGGGGGGACACGCACACAACGAGGGGGGACTCACGCACACAGCGAGGGGGGGGGACTCACGCACACAGCGAGGGGGGGGCTCACGCACACAGCGAGGGGGGGGCTCACGCACACAGCGAGGGGAGGGGACTCACGCACACAGCGAGGGGGGGACTCACGCACACATCGAGGGGGGGACTCACGCACACAGCGGGGGGGGA
Source organism: Chiloscyllium punctatum (assembly GCF_047496795.1). Classification (NCBI taxonomy): domain Eukaryota; kingdom Metazoa; phylum Chordata; class Chondrichthyes; order Orectolobiformes; family Hemiscylliidae; genus Chiloscyllium; species Chiloscyllium punctatum. The sequence continues at coordinate 514,268 of NW_027309876.1, forward strand.
CTCACGCACACAGTGAGGGGGGGGTCACGCACACAACGGAGGGGCTCACGCACACAGCGAGGGGGGGGACTCACGCTCACAGCGAGGGGGGCTCACGCACACAGCGAGGGGGGCTCACGCACACAGCGAGGGGGGGACTCACGCACACAGCGAAGGGGGGACTTACGCACACAGCTGGGGGGGGACTCACGCACACAGCGGGGGGGACTCACGCACACAGCAAGGGGGGACTCACGCACACAGCGAGGGGGGACTCACGCACACAGCGAGGGGGGACTCACGCACACAGCTGGGGGTGGACTCACGCACACAGTGAGGGGGGACTCACGCACACAGCGATGGGGGGTCTCACGCACACAGCGAGGGGGGGGACACACGCACACAGCGAGGGGGGGGACTCGCACACAGCAAAGGAGGGACACGCTCACGCACACAGCGATGCGGGGACACACGCACACAGCGAGGGGGGGACACGCACACACTAAGCGAGGGGGGGACACACGCACACAGCGAGGGGGGGACTCACGCACACAGCGCCGGGGGTCACACACGCACACAGCGAGGGGGGACACATGTACACAGCGAGGGGGGGACTCACGCACACAGCGAGGGGGGGACACACGCACACAGCGAGGGGGGGACACACGCACACAGCGAGGGGGGGACTCACGCACACAGCGAGGGGGGGGACTCACGCACACAGCGAGGGGGGGGACTCACGCACACAGCGAGGGGGGGGGACTCACGCACACAACGAGGTGGGGGACTCACGCACACAGCGATGGGGGGTCTCACGCACACAGCGAGGGGGGGGAACACACGCACACAGCGATGGGGGGACTCACGCACACAGCGAGGGGGGTCTCACGCACACAGCAAGGGGGGTCTCACGCACACAGCGAAGGAGGGACACGCTCACGCACACAGCGAGGGGGGGGACTCACGCACACAGCGAGGGGAGGGGACTCACGCACACAGCGAGGGGGGGACTCACGCACACAGCGAGGGGAGGACTCATGCACACAGCGAGGGGGGGTCACGCACACAGCGGGGGGGCTCACGCACACAGCGAGGGGGGGACTCACGCACACAGCGAGGGGGGGAACACACACACACAGCGAAGGAGGGACACGCTCACGCACACAGCGAGGGGGGGGACTCACACACACAGCGGGGGGGACTCACGCACACAGCGAGGGGGGACTCACGCACACAGCGAGGGGGTCTCACGCACACAGCGAGGGGGGGTCACGCACACAGCGGGGGGGCTCACGCACACAGCGAGGGGGGTACTCACGCACACAGCGAGGGGGGGGACTCACGCACACAGCGAGGGGGGCTCACGTACACAGCAAGGGGGGGACTCACGCACACAGCGAGGGGGGGGACACATGCACACAGCGAGGGTGGGACTCACGCACACAGCGAGGGTGGGAGTCACGCACACACAGCGAAGGAGGGACACACTCACGCACACAGCGAGGGGGGGGACTCACGCACACAGCGGGGGGGGGGACATACGCACACACAGCGAAGGAGGGACACACTCACGCACACACCGAGGGGGAGACTCACGCACACAGCGAGGGGGGGACTCACGCACACTGCGATGGGGGGACTCACGCACACAGCGATGGGGGGACACACGCACACAGCAAGGGGGGGGGGACACGCACATAGCGAGGGGGGGACTCACGCACACAGCGAGGTGGGGGACTCACGCACACAGCGAGGTGGGGGACTCACGCACACAGCGAGGTGGGGGACTCACGCACACAGCGAGGTGGGGGACTCACGCACACAGCGAGGTGGGGGACTCACGCACACAGCGAGGTGGGGGACTCACGCACACAGCGAGGTGGGGGACTCACGCACACAGCGAGGTGGGGGACTCACGCACACAGCGAGGGAGGGACACGCTCACAGACAGCGAAGGAGGGACACGCTCACACACAGCGTGGGGGAGACTCACGCACACAGCGAGGGGGGTCACACACACACAGCGAAGTAGGAACACGCTCACGCACACAGCGAGGGGGGAACTCACGTACACAGCGAGGGGGGGACACACGCACGCACACAGCGAGGGGGGGACAACGCACACAGCGAGGGGGGGACACGCACGCACACAGCGAGGGGGGGGACACACGCACACAGCGATGGGGGGACACACGCACGCACACAGCGAGGGGGGGACACACGCACACAATGATGCGGGGGACACACTGTTAGGTCTGAAGGTCTGAAGGTTGATAAGTCTCCGGGACCTGATGGCCTGCATCCCAGGGTACTGAAGGAGGTGGCTCGGGAAATCGTGGATGCGCTGGTGATTATTTTCCAGAGTTCAATAGAATCGGGGCTGGTTCCTGAGGATTGGAGGGCGGCTAATGTTGTGCCACTTTTTAAGAAGGGTGGGCGGGAGAAAGCAGGAAATTATAGACCAGTTAGTCTGACCTCAGTGGTGGGAAAGATGCTGGAGTCTATTATAAAGGATGAAATTACGGCACATCTGGATAATAGTAACAGAATAGGACAGAGTCAGCATGGATTTATGAAGGGGAAATCATGCTTGACTAATCTTCTTGAATTTTTTGAGGATGTAACTCGGAAGATGGATGAGGGAGATCCAGTGGATGTACTGTACCTGAACTTTCAGAAAGCTTTTGATAAAGTCCCACACAAGAGGTTAGTGAGTAAAATTAGGGCGCACGGGATTGGGGGCAAAGTACTAGATTGGATAGAGAATTGGTTGGCTAATAGGAAACAAACGGTAGTGATTAACGGCTCCATTTCGGAATGGCAGGCAGTGACCAGTGGGGAACCGCAGGGATCCGTGCTGGGACCGCAGCTTTTTACAATATATGTAAATGATATAGAAGATGGTATCAGCGAGGGGGGAGACACACGCACACAGCGAGGGGACACACACGCACATACAGCGAAGGAGAGGGGACACACGCACATACAGCGAAGGAGGGACACGCTCACGCACACAGCAAGGGGGGGACTCACGCACACAGCGAGGGGGGGTACTCACGCACACAGCGAGGGGGGGGACTCACGCACACAGCGAGGGGGGGACACACGCACACAGCGAGGGGGGGACTCACGCACACACAGCGAAGGAGGGACACACTCATGCACAAAGCGAGGGGGGGGACTAACGCACACAGCGAGGGGGTGACTCACACACACAGCGAGGGGGGGTCTCACGCACACACAGCGAAGGAGGGACACGCTCATGCACACAGCGAGGTGGGGTCTCACGCACACAGCGAGGGGGGGACACGCACGCACACAGCGAGGGGGGGACACGCACGCACACAGCGAGGGGGGGACACGCACGCACACAGCGAGGGGGGGGGCTCACGCACACAGCGAAGGGTGGGACTCACGCACACAGCGAAGGGTGGGATTCACGCACACAGTGAGGCGGGGGACACACGCACACACAGCGAAGGAGGGACATGCTCACGCACACAGCGAGGGGGGGACATGCTCTCACACAGCGAGGGGGGGACACACGCACACAGCAAGGGGGGGACACGCACGCACACAGCGAGGGGGGGACACGCACGCACACAGCGAGGGGGGGTCACACGCACACAGCGAGGGGGGGGACACACGCACACAGCGAGGGGGGACACACGCACACAGCGAGCGGGGGGACTGACGCACACAGCGAGGGGGAGGACACACGCACACAGCGAGGGGGAGGACACACGCACACAGCGAGGGGGGGACACATGCACGCACACAGCGAGGGGGGGACACGCACGCACACAGCGAGGGGGGGGACTCACGCACACAGCGAGGGGGGACTCACGCACACAGCGAGGGGGGGTTTCACACACACACAGCGAAGGAGGGACACGCTCATGCACACAGCGAGGGGGGGGACTAACGCACACAGCGAGGGGGTACTGACGCACACAGCGAGGGGGGTCTCACGCACACACAGCGAAGGAGGGACACGCTCATGCACACAGCGAGGTGGGGTCTCACGCACACAGCGAGGGGGGGACACGCACGCACACAGCGAGGGGGGGACACGCACACACACAGTGGGGGGGGACACGCACGCACACAGCGGGGGTGGGACACGCACGCACACAGCGAAGGAGGGACACGCTCATGCACACAGCGAGGGGGGGACACATGCACGCACACAGCGAGGGGGACACACACGCACACAGCGAGGGGGGGGACACACGCACACAGCGAGGGGGGGACTCATGCACGCACACAGCGAGGGGGACAAACACGCACACAGCGAGGGGGGGGACACACGCACACAGCGAGGGGGGGAAACATGCACGCACACAGCGAGGGGGAACACGCACGCACACAGCGAGGGGGGGACACATGCACACAGCGGGGGGTGGACTCACACACACAGCGAGGGGTGGACTCACGCACACAGCGAGGGGGGGGACTCACGCACACAGCGAGGGGGGGGACTCACGCACACAGCGAGGGGGGGGACTCACGCACACAGCGAGGGGGGACTCACGCACAGACAGCGAAGGAGGGACACGCTCACGCACACAGCGAGGGGGCGGACACACGCACACAGCGAGGGGGGGGACTGACGCACACAGCGAGGGGGGGACACGCTCATGCACACAGCGAGGTGGTGTCGCACGCACACACAGCGAAGGAGGGACACGCTCATGCACAAAGCGAGGTGGGGTCTCACGCACACACAGCGAAGGAGGGACACGCTCATGCACACAGCGGGGGGGGGACTCACGCACACAGCGAGGGGGGACTCACGCACACAGCGAGGGGGGGAATCACGCACACAGCGAGGGGGGGACACACGCACACAGCGAGGGGGGATTCGCTAACGCACACAGCGAGGGGGGGACTCACGCACACAGCGAGGGGGGGACTCACGCACACAGCGATGGGGGTGCTAACGCACACAGCGAGGGGGTGCTCACGCACACAGCGAGGGGGGAACTCACGCACACAGCGGGGGGGGGACTCACGCACACAGCGAGGGGGGGACTCACGCACACAGCGAAGGGTGGGACTCACGCACACAGTGAGGGGGGGGACACACGCACACACAGCGAAGGAGGGACATGCTCACGCACACAGCGAGGGGGGGACATGCTCTCACACAGCGAGGGGGGGACACACGCACACAGCAAGGGGGGGACACGCACGCACACAGCGAGGGGGGGACACGCACGCACACAGCGAGGGGGGGTCACACGCACACAGCGAGGGGGGGGACACACGCACACAGCGAGGGGGGACACACGCACACAGCGAGCGGGGGGACTGACGCACACAGCGAGGGGGAGGACACACGCACACAGCGAGGGGGGGACACATGCACGCACACAGCGAGGGGGGGACACGCACGCACACAGCGAGGGGGGGACTCACGCACACAGCGAGGGGGGGACTCACGCACATAGTGAGGGGGGGACTAACGCACACAGCGAGGGGGTACTGACGCACACAGCGAGGGGGGTCTCACGCACACACAGCGAAGGAGGGACACGCTCATGCACACAGCGAGGTGGGGTCTCACGCACACAGCGAGGGGGGGACACGCACGCACACAGCGAGGGGGGGACACGCACGCACACAGTGGGGGGGGACACGCACGCACACAGCGGGGGTGGGACACGCACGCACACAGCGAAGGAGGGACACGCTCATACACACAGCGAGGGGGGGACACATGCACGCACACAGCGAGGGGGACACACACGCACACAGCGAGGGGGGGGACACACGCACACAGCGAGGGGGGGACTCATGCACGCACACAGCGAGGGGGACAAACACGCACACAGCGAGGGGGGGGACACACGCACACAGCGAGGGGGGGACACATGCACGCACACAGCGAGGGGGAACACGCACGCACACAGCGAGGGGGTACTCACGCACACAGCGAGGGGGGGACTCACGCACACAGCGAGGGGGGGGACTCACGCACACAGCGAGGGGGGACTCACGCACAGACAGCGAAGGAGGGACACGCTCACGCACACAGCGAGGGGGCGGACACACGCACACAGCGAGGGGGGGGACTGACGCACACAGCGAGGGGGGGGACACGCTCATGCACACAGCGAGGTGGTGTCGCACGCACACACAGCGAAGGAGGGACACGCTCATGCACAAAGCGAGGTGGGGGTCTCACGCACACACAGCGAAGGAGGGACACGCTCATGCACACAGCGGGGGGGGGACTCACGCACACAGCGAGGGGGGACTCACGCTCACAGCGAGGGTGGGAATCACGCACACAGCGAGGGGGGGACACACGCACACAGCGACGGGGGATTCGCTAACGCACACAGCGAGGGGGGGACTCACGCACACAGCGAGGGGGGGACTCACGCACACAGCGAGGGGAGGACTCACGCACACAGCGATGGGGGTGCTCACGCACACAGCGAGGGGGTGCTCACGCACACAGCGAGGGGGGGACTCACGCACACAGCAGGGGGGGGACTCACGCACACAGCGAGGGGGGGACTCACGCACACAGCGGGGGGGGACTCACGCACACAGCTGGGGGGGGACTCATGCACACAGTGAGGGGGGACTCATGCACACAGCTGGGGGGGGACTCATGCACACAGTGAGGGGGGACTCACGCACACAGCGAGGGGGGGTCTCACGCACACACAGCGAAGGAGGGACACAGTCACGCACACAGCGAGGGGGGACTCACGCACACAGCGAGGGGGGGGACACACGCACACAGCGAGGGGGGGACTCACGCACACAGCGAGGTGGGGACACACGCACACAGCGAGGGGGGGACTCACGCACACAGCGAGGGGGGACACTCGCACGCACACAGAAAGGGGGAGACACGCACGCACACAGCGAGGGGGGGACTCACGCACACACAGCGAAGGAGGGACACGCTCACGCACACAGCGAAGGGGGGATACACGCACACAGCGAGGGGGGGGACTCACGCACACAGCGAGGGGGGGGACTCACGCACACAGCGAGGGGGGGACACATGCACGCACACAGCGAGGGGGACACACACGCACCCAGCGAGGGGGAGGACACACGAACACAGCGAGTGGGGGACACATGCACGCACACAGCGAGGGGGGGTCACATGCACACAGCGGGGGGTGGACACACGCACACAGCGAGGGGGGCCTCACGCACACAGCGAGGGGGGGGACTCACGCACACAGCGAGGGGGGACTCACGCACACAGCGAGGGGGGGACACACGCACACAGCGAGGGGGGGACACACGCACACAGCGAGGGGGGGACACACGCACACAGCGAGGGGGGGACACACGCACACAGCGAGGGGGGGACACACGCACACAGCGAGGGGGGGACACACGCACACAGCGAAGGAGGGACACGCTCACGCACACAGCGAGGGGGGGGGAGTCACGCACACAGCGAGGGGGGGCTCACGCACACAGCGAGGGGGGGCTCACGCACATAGCGGGGGGGGGACTCACGCACACAGCGAGGAGGGGGACTCACGCACACAGCGAGGGGGGGGACGCACGCACACAGCGAGGGGGGGACACACGCACACAGCGAGGGGGGGACACACGCACACAGCGAGGGGGGGACACACGCACACAGCGAGGGGGGGACTCATGCACACAGCGAGGGGGGACACACGCACACAGCGAGGGGGGGACACACGCACACAGCGAGGGGGGGACACACGCACACAGCGAGGGGGGGACACACGCACACAGCGAGGGGGGGACACACGCACACAGCGAGGGGGGGACTCACGCACACAGCGAGGGGGGGACTCAAGCACTCAGCGAGTGGGGGTCTCACGCACACACAGCGAAGGAGGGACACGCTCACGCACACAGCGAGGGGGGGACTCACGCACACAGCGAGGGGGGGACTCAAGCACTCAGCGAAGGAGGGACACGCTCATGCACACAGCGTGGGGGGGACACACGCACGCACACAGCGAGGGGGGGACACGCACGCACACAGCGAGGGGGGGGACTCACGCACACAGCGAGGGGGGGGACTCACGCACACAGCGAGGGGGGGGACTCACGCACACAGCGAGGGGGGGGACTCACGCACACAGCAAGGGGGGGGACTCACGCACACAGCGAGGGGGACACACACGCACACAGCGAGGGAGGGGACACGCACACAGCAAGGGTGGGGACTCACGCACACAGCGAGGGGGGGACACACGCACACAGCGAGGGAGGGGACTCACGCACACAGCGAGGGGGGACACACGCACACAGCGAAGGGGGGATACACGCACACAGCGAGGGGGGGACACACACACACAGCGAAGGAGGGACACGCTCACGCACACAGTGAGGGGGGGGGAGTCACGCACACAGCGAGGGGGGGCTCACGCACACAGCGAGGGGGGGGGAGTCACGCACACAGCGAGGGGGGGCTCACGCACACAGCGGGGGGGGCTCACGCACACAGCGAGGGGGGGACGCACGCACACAGCGAGGGGGGACTCACGCACACAGCGAGGGGGTGCTCACGCACACAGCGAAGGGGGGACTCACGCACACAGCGAGGGGGGGACTCACGCACACAGCGAGGGGGGACTCACGCACACAGCGAGGGGGGGACTCATGCACAGTGAGGGGGGACTCACGCACACAGCGAGGTTGGGAATCACGCACACAGCGGGGGGGGGATTCACGCACACAGCGGGGGGGGGACTCACGCACACAGCGAAGTGGGGGACTCATGCACAGTGAGGGGGGACTCACGCACACAGTGAGGGGGGACTCATGCACACAGCGAGGGGGGTCTCACGCACACACAGCGAAGGAGGGACACAGTCACGCACACAGCGAGGGGGGACTCACGCACACAGCGAGGGGGGGTACACGCACACAGCGAGGGGGGACTCACGCACACAGCGAGGTGGGGACACACGCACACAGCGAGGGGGGACACTCGCACGCACACAGCGAGGGGGGGACTCACGCACACACAGCGAAGGAGGGACATGCTCATGCACACAGCGAGGAGGACACACACGCACCCAGCGAGGGGGAGGACACACGAACACAGCGAGTGGGGGACACATGCACACAGCGGGGGGTGGACACACGCACACAGCGAGGGGGGGACTCACGCACACAGCGAGGGGGGGGACTCACGCACACAGCGAGGGGGGGGACTCAAGCACACAGCGAGGGGGGGGACTCACGCACACACAGCGAAGGAGGGACACGCTCACGCACACAGCGACGGGGGGATACACGCACACACAGTGAAGGAGGGACACGCTCATGCACACAGCGAGGGGGACACACACGCACACAGCGAGGGGGAGGACACACGAACACAGCGAGTGGGGGACACATGCACACAGCGAGGGGGAGGACACACGAACACAGCGAGTGGGGGACACATGCACACAGCGGGGGGTGGACACACGCACACAGCGAGGGGGGGACTCACGCACACAGCGAGGGGGGGGACTCACGCACACACAGCGAAGGAGGGACACGCTCACGCACACAGCGAAGGGGGGATACACGCACACAGCGAGGGGGGGCTCACGCACACAGCGAGGGGGGGGCTCACGCACACAGCGAGGGGGGGCTCACGCACACAGCGGGGGGGGAACTCACGCACACAGCGAGGAGGGGGACTCACGCACACAGCGAGGTGGGGACGCACGCACACAGCGAGGGGGGTCTCACGCACACAGCTAGGGGGCTCTCACGCACACAGCGGGGGGGGACTCACGCACACAGCGGGGGGGGTCTCACGCACACACAGCGAAGGAGGGACACAGTCACGCACACAGCGAGGGGGGACTCACGCACACAGCGAGGGGGGGGACACACGCACACAGCGAGGGGGGGACTCACGCACACAGCGAGGTGGGGACACACGCACACAGCGAGGGGGGACACTCGCGCGCACACAGAAAGGGGGGGTACACGCACGCACACAGCGAGGGGGGGACTCACGCACACACAGTGAAGGAGGGACACGCTCATGCACACAGCGAGGGGGACACACACGCACACAGCGAGGGGGAGGACACACGCACACAGCGAGGGGGGGACACATGCACACAGCGGGGGGTGGACACACTCACACAGCGAGGGGGGTCTCACACACACACAGCGAAGGAGGGACACGCTCATGCCCACAGCGAGGGGGCGGCTCACGCACACAGCGAGGGGGGTCTCACACACACACAGCGAAGGAGGAACACGCTCATGCCCACAGCGAGGGGGTGGCTCACGCACACAGCGAAGGGGGGGGACTCATGCACACAGCAAGGGGGGACTCACGCACTACAGCGAGGGGGGGGACTCACGCACACAGCGAGGGGGGTCTCACACGCACACAGCGAAGGAGGAACACGCTCATGCCCACAGCGAGGGGGTGGCTCACGCACACAGCGAAGGGGGGGGACTCACGCACACAGCAAGGGGGGACTCACGCACTACAGCGAGGGGGGGGACTCACGCACACAGCGAGGGGGGTGGACTCACGCACACAGCGAGGGGGGGACACACGCACACAGCGAAGGAGGGATACGCTCACGCACACAGCGAGGGGGGGGGGAGTCACGCACACAGCAAGGGGGGGCTCACGCACACAGCGAGGGGGGGGCTCACGCACACAGCGAGGAGGGGGACTCACGCACACAGTGAGGGGGGGACGCACGCACACAGCGAGGGGGGTCTCACGCACACAGTGAAGGAGGGACACGCTCACGCACACAGCGAAGGGGGGACACACGCACACAGCGAGGGGGGCACACACGCACACAGCGAGGGGGCACACACGCACACAGCGAGGGGACACACACGCACACAGCGAGGGGGACACACACACACACAGCGAGGGGGGGACACACGCAGACAGCGAGGGGGGGACACACGCAGACAGCGAGGGGGGGACACACGCAGACAGCGAGGGGGGGACACACGCAGACAGCGAGGGGGGGACACACGCAGACAGCGAGGGGGGGACACACGCAGACAGCGAGGGGGGACACACGCAGACAGCGAGGGGGGACACACGCACACAGCGAGGGGGCGACACACGCACACAGCGAGGGGGCGACACACGCACACAGCGAGGGGGGGACTCAAGCACTCAGCGAGGGAGGGTCTCACGCACACAGCGAAGGAGGGACACGCTCATGCACACAGCGAGGGGGGGACACATGCACGCACACAGCGAGGGGGACACACACGCACATAGCGTGGGGGGGACACACGCACGCACACAGCGAGGGGGGGACACGCACGCACACAACGAGGGAAGGACACGCACGCACACAACGAGGGGGGGGACACGCACGCACACAACGAAGGGGGGGACACACGCACACAGCGAGGGGGGGGACTCACGCACACAGCAAGGGGGGGGACTCACGCACACAGCGAGGGGGGGACACACGCACACAGCGAGGGAGGGGACTCACGCACACAGCGAGGGAGGGGACTCACGCACACAGAGCGAGGGGGGACACACGCACACAGCGAAGGGGGGATACACGCACACAGCGAGGGGGCGACTCACGCACACAGCGAGGGGGGGACTCACGCACACAGCGAGGGGGGGTCTCACGCACACAGCGAGGGGGGGTCTCACGCACACACAGCGAAGGAGGGACACGCTCATGCACACAGCGAGGGGGGGACACATGCACGCACACAGCGAGGGGGACACACACGCACACAGCGTGGGGGGGACACACGCACGCACACAGCGAGGGGGGGACACGCACGCACACAACGAGGGAAGGACACGCACGCACACAACGAGGGGGGGGACACGCACGCACACAACGAAGGGGGGGACTCACGCACACAGCGAGGGGGGGGACTCACGCACACAGCGAGGGGGGGGGAGTCACGCACACAGCGAGGGGGGGCTCACGCACACAGCGGGGGGGGGCTCACGCACACAGCGGGGGGGGCTCACGCACACAGCGGGGGGGGGACTCACGCACACAGCGAGGGGGGTCTCACGCACACAGCAAGGGGGGACTCATGCACACAGCGAGGGGGTGCTCACGCACACAGCGAGGGGGGGACTCACGCACACAGCGAGGTTGGGAATCACGCACACAGCAGGGGGGGGAATCACGCACACAGCGGGGGGGACTCACGCACACAGCGAAGTGGGGGACTCATGCACACAGTGAGGGGGGACTCACGCACACAGCGAGGGGGGGGTCTCACGCACACAGTGAGGGGGGACTCACGCACACAGCGAGGGGGGGTCTCACGCACACACAGCGAAGGAGGGACACAGTCACGCACACAGCGAGGGGGGACTCACGCACACAGCGAGGGGGGGGACACACGCACACAGCGAGGGGGGACTCACGCACACAGCGAGGTGGGACACTCGCACGCACACAGAAAGGGGGGGACACGCACGCACACAGCGAGGGGGGGACTCACGCACACACAGCGAAGGAGGGACACGCTCATGCACACAGCGAGGGGGACACACACGCACCCAGCGAGGGGGAGGACACACGAACACAGCGGGGGGTGGACACACGCACACAGCGAGGGGGGGACTCAAGCACACAGCGAGGGGGGGGACACATGCACGCACACAGCGAGGGGGGGACACATGCACACAGCGGGGGGTGGACACACGCACACAGCGAGGGGGGGACTCAAGCACACAGCGAGGGGGGGGACTCACGCACACAGCGAGGGGGGAGACTCACGCACACACAGCGAAGGAGGGACACGCTCACGCACACAGCGAAGGGGGGATACACGCACACAGCGAGGGGGGGGACTCACGCACACAGCGAGGGGGGGGACACACGCACACAGCGAAGGAGGGACACGCTCACGCACACAGCGAGGGGGGGGAGTCACGCACACAGCAAGGAGGGGCTCACGCACACAGCGAGGGGGGGGCTCACGCACACAGCGGGGGGGGGACTCACGTACACAGCGAGGAGGGGGACTCACGCACACAGCGAGGGGGGACTCACGCACACAGCGAGGGGGGTCTCACGCACACAGCGAGGGGGGTCTCACGCACACTGCGGGGGGGGTCTCACGCACACAGCGGGGGGGGTCTCACGCACACACAGCGAAGGAGGGACACAGTCACGCACACAGCGAGGGGGGACTCACGCACACAGCGAAGGAGGGACACGCTCATGCCCACAGCGAGGTGGGGACACACGCACACAGCGAGGGGGGGACACGCACGCACACAGCGAGGGGGGGACTCACGCACACACAGCGAAGGAGGGACACGCTCATGCACACAGCGAGGGGGGGACACATGCACGCACACAGCGAGGGGGACACACACGCACACAGCGAGGGGGAGGACACACGCACACAGCGAGGGGGGGACACATGCACGCGCACAGCGAGGGGGGGACACATGCACACAGCGGGGGGTGGACACATGCACACAGCGAGGGGGGAACACGCTCGCACACAGCGAAGGAGGGACACGCTCACGCACACAGCGAGGGGGGGACTCACGCACACAGCGAGGGGGGGGACACACGCACACAGCGAGGGGGGGACACACTCACACAGCGAGGGGGGGACACGCTCTCGCACACAGCGAGGGGGGGACTCACGCACACAGCGAGGGGGGACTCACGCACACAGCGAGGGGGGTCTCACGCACACAGCGAGGGGGGACTCACGCACACAGCGAGGGGGGACTCACGCACACAGCGAGGGGGGTCTCACGCACACAGCGAGGGGGGTCTCACGCACACAGCGAAGGAGGGACATGCTCACGCACACAACGAGGGGGGGACACAAGCACACAGCGAGGGGGGGACTCACGCACACAGCAAGGGGGGGGACTCACGCACACAGCAAGGGGGGGGACTCACGCACACAGCAAGGGGGGGGATTCACGCACACAGCAAGGGGGGGACTCACGCACACAGCCAAGGAGGGACATGCTCACGCACACAGCGAGGGGGGGACAGGCACGCACACAGCGAGGGGGGGAAACGCACGCACACACAGCGATAGGGGGGACACGCACACAGTGTAGGGGGGGACAGGCACGCACACAGCGAGGGGGGGACAGGCACGCACACAGCGAGGGGGGGACAGGCACGCACACAGCGAGGGGGGGACAGGCACGCACACAGCGAGGGGGGGACAGGCACGCACACAGCGAGGGGGGGACAGGCACGCACACAGCGAGGGGGGGACAGGCACGCACACAGCGAGGGGGGGACACGCACGCACACAGCGAGGGGGGGACACGCACGCACACAGCGAGGGGGGGACACGCACGCACACAGCGAGGGGGGGACACTCACGCACACAGCGAGGGGGGGACACTCACGCACACAGCGAGGGGGGGGACTCACGCACACAGCGAGGGGGGGGACTCACGCACACAGCGAGGGGGGGGACTCACGCACACAGCGAGGGGGGGGACTCACGCACACAGCGAGGGGGGGGACTCACGCACACAGCGAGGGGGGGGACTCACGCACACAGCGTGGGGGGGGACTCACGCACACAGCGAGGGGGGGGACTCACGCACACAGCGAGGGGGGGGACTCACGCACACAGCGAGGGGGGGGACTCACGCACACAGCGAGGGGGGGACTCACGCACACAGTGAGGGGGCACTCACGCACACAGCGATGGGGGGCACTCACGCACACAGCGATGGGGGGCACTCACGCACACAGCGGGGGGGGGACTCACGCACTCAGCGGGGGGGGGACTCACGCACACAGCGAGGGGTTGGACTCACGCACACAGCGAGGGGGGTGACTCACGCACACAGCGAGGGGGGTGACTCACGCACACAGCGAGGGGGGGACACACGCACACAGCGAGAGGGGACACACGCACACACAGCGAAGGAGGGACACGCTCACGCACACAGCGAGGGGGGGACACACGCACACAGCGAAGGAGGGACACACGCACGCACACAGCGAGGGGGGGACAGGCACGCACACAGCGAGGGGGGGACAGGCACGCACACAGCGAGGGGGGGACACGCACGCACACAGCGAGTGGGGGACACGCACGCACACAGCGAGGGGGGGACACGCACGCACACAGCGAGGGGGGGACACGCACGCACACAGCGAGGGGGGGACACGCACGCACACAGCGAGGGGGGGACACGCACGCACACAGCGAGGGAGGGACACGCACGCACACAGCGAGGGAGGGACACGCACGCACACAGCGAGGGAGGGACACGCACACACAGCGAGGGAGGGACATGCACACACAGCGAGGGAGGGACATGCACACACAGCGAGGGAGGGACATGCACACACACACGCGCACACACACACACACAGCGAGGGAGGGACACACAGTGAGTGAGTAATATGCATACACACACATACAGAGTGAGGGGAGGACACCATCACACACTGCAAGAGGGGCGCGCGCACACACACACACACACACACACACAGCGAGGTTGAGACACGCAGACAGAGCAAGGGTGAGACATGTGCTCAGAAAGCGAGAGGGGATACACACACACACACACAAAGTGAGGGAGGGACACGCACACACACATGGTGAGGGAGGGACATGCTCACACACAACGAGGGAGGTACAAAACACACACAGTGAGGAGAATTACACACACACAGCATGGGAAGGGGACACACACACGCATACACACACATATACACAGAACAATGGAGGGACACGTGCACACACAGTGATGTGTCTCCTCGGACATATCATCGTCCAGCTCTCACTCCAGTCTGCTCCCTCACAGGGTCACCGTCTCTGTGACTCCCAGGTACAACTAGGCCTCGATCCTCAGTGCGGATTTATATTCTCCCAGGTGAGAGTCAGCCTCATGCTCCTGCTCCAAGTTGGTCCCTCACACGGTCCCTCCCTCTGTGACTCGGTGCTGATTTCGAGGCTCGTGCTCTGCTTTTTATCCAACTCCAAGTCCCAGTCGGCCTTGACCCTCGCTGCTGATTTATATTCTCCCGTTTTGTGCTGCTCTCTCTCAGGTTCTCTCCCCTTGTGATTCCCAGGGGGTAGGCATCAAGCCTCAGCTGAGATTTATTACACCCCATTCCACACTGCTCTCTTACAGGATCGCCGTTGTGCCTGGAAGACAGTGGGGAAGGGGAGGATTAGACAGAGCAGAGGGTGTTACAGTGATTGAGGGAGCTGTAGGGGATGAAACAGGTTATCTGGGGAGCTAGGCAGACCTGCAGTAACTAAAGAACGTTACTGGAAGATACAGCGAGAGTTGGAGACACTGAAGAAGGTAAAGGAAATAGAGAGATGGTGGATTGTTCATGACGGAGCTTTGTAGAGTCGAAAGGGCTTCAAAGTTTGGGAGAAGATCTGGAGCTCGGGTGCTCGTTGTTGTGGTTCTGTTCACCGAGCTGGGAATTTGTGTTGCAGACGTTTCGTCCCCTGTCTGGGTGACATCCTCAGGGAGCCTCCTGTGAAGCGCTTCTGTGATCTTTCCTCCGGCAACTATAGTGGTTTGTATCTGCCGCTTCTGGTTGTAAGTTCCAGCTGTCCGCTGTAGTGGCCGGTATATTGGGTCCAGGTCGATGTGTTTATTGATTGAATCTGTGGATGAGTGCCATGCCTCCAGGAATTCCCTGGATGTTCTCTGTTTGGCTTGTCCTATAATAGTAGTGTTGTCCCAGTCGAATTCATGTTGCTTGTCATCTGCATGTGTGGCTACTAAGGATAGCTGGTCGTGTCGTTTCGTAGCTAGTTGGTGTTCATGGATACAGATCGTTAGCTGTCTTCCTGTTCGTCCTATGTAGTGTTTTCTGCAGTCCTTGCACGGGATTTTGTACACTACATTGGTTTTGCTCATGTTGGGTATCGGGTCCTTCGTTCTGGTGAGTTGTTGTCTGAGAGTGGCTGTTGGTTTGTGTGCTGTTATGAGTCCTAGTGGTCGCAGTAGTCTGGCTGTCAGTTCGGAAATGTTCTTGATATATGGTAGTGTGGCTAGTCCTTTGGGTCGTGGCATGTCTTCATTCCATTGTCTTTCCCCGAGGCATCTGTGGATGAAATTGTGTGGAGTTTGACCCCACCCCACAGCTCACCAATAGGATAAACAACACACTGAGAAACCTACAAAAAAAACGGACAGATAACCAGGTTTGAACTAGAGAGAATGAAAACTGAAAGCAACAACACCCCCAGATTCTATGGACTACCTAAAGTGCACAAACCAGCCATCCCACTCAGACCCATAGTATCACTACCAGGGACACCATCACACAAACTGGCCAAAGAACTACAGCAGAAACTGAAACACCTGATCAGTGGATCCAGACAATCTGTACAGTCAACACAGGAATTCTTGGACATCATCAGAAATATACACATACACAAGGAAGAAACCATGGTCTCATTCGATGTTTTGGCACTGTTCACCTCTATTGACAAAATCCTTGCCAGAGAAACAATAGCCAACCTGCTGGACAAACAGAACAGACAACAGGACGGTGAACCTATCAACAAAGACTCCATACTCAAACCACTGGACCTGGGCCTCACAACACACTTCACATTCAACAACCAAATATATGAACAAATCAACGGCACACCCATGGGCTCACCCATCTCTGGACTCATAGCAGAAGCAATAATGCAAAGGTTCGAACAAACAGTCTTACTGCAAATTCAACCCAAACTCTGTGTCAGATATGTAGATGACACCTTTGTAATCGTTAAAAACACAGAAATAGAGAACACACACCGGATCATCAACGCCACACTCACAGGAATCTGATTCACAAGAGAGAAAGAAAAGGACAACCAACTCCCATTCCTAGACGGGACGGTACAGAGAACACCGAACGGAGAATTCACCACAAAGGTATACAGGAAAGCCACACACACAGACCAAGTCCTGAACTATGAAAGAAACCACCCCAACACACACAAAAGAAGTTGCATCAAGACACTGTTCAAAAGGGCCACAACAGACTGCAGTACACCAGAACTGCAAAAAGAGGAAGAAGAACACCTATACAATGTATTCGCCAAAAACGGATACCCCCGCAATTTCATTAGGGATTGTCTGTATGGATTTGCTCGATGACTGTCCTCTGATATTGATGAGGGCAGTGCAGATGGTGTGGTTTATATGGAGTTCATTAAGGTCTTTGTCAAGGTCCCACACGGAAGGCTGGTCCAAAAGGGAAGAGCCCATGGGATACAAGGTAAGTTGGTGAATTGGGTTCACAATTGGTGGAGGGTTGGTTTTGTGATTGAAAGCCTTTGCCCAGCGGGTGTACCACAGGGATCTGTGCAGGAGCCATTGCTGGCTGTTACATACGTTAATAACTTGGATATCAAAGCAGAAGGAATCATTAGTGGTTTGCAGATAACATGAAAGGTGAGGGTGCTGTCCATAGTGAGGGGGATGGACTCAGGCTGCAGTCTGATATCGAACAGATGATAAACTGAGCAGAGTAATGACAGACCAAGTTTACTTCTGATCACTGTAAGGTAATACACTGTGGGAAATCTCATAAATGAATGATATCCATCATGAATGGTAGGTCCTCCTGGAGTACTGAGGAACACAGGGACCTTGGTGGGCAAGTCCCTGGATGTCTGAAGGTGTCAGCACAGGTAGACAGGGTGGGGAATACACCTGAACTGGGAGCAGGAGGGGGACCCACATCCTGGTGGGGAATGTTGCTGGAGCTGCTCAAGGGGATTTAAACTCGTCTGGCAGGGCTGTGTGACCCCAAAGAGTCGTAAGGCCAGAAAGAAAGTTGAGGCTGGTACAAATGTTCAAGAGAAGAATATAAGTAGACAAGGGAGGGCAAGGACATAGCAGACAATTAGGGAAAACTGGTGGATTAAACTGCAGTTATTTCAATACAAAAGGCCAGACAGATAAGGCAGATGAACCCAGAGCATGAATGGGAACATGGGATTGGGATCCCATAGATATTACAGAAACACAGCTGAGGGAGCAACAGGAGCAGCAGCTCAATGTTCCGGAGACAGATACTACAGGAAGGATAGAACAGGAGGCACAACAGGAGGAAAGCTGGTGGGTTTGATTGGGGGGAAACATCCCAGCAGTACCTAGAGGGAGGATTCATGTAGAATCGCCCAGTTAAACGATATTAGTGGAACTGAGAAATAAAAATTGGTCATTAGTTTTCTACGGTCGGACTACAGCGATAGGCAATGGGAGATGGAGGAGCAAACATGTCAGGAGATTTCAGATATCTCTTAGAATACTAGGGTTGTAATGATAGGGGATCTTAACTGTTCCAAACCTGGACTGGGATTGCTACTAAGTTAAGCATTTGGATGGAAGGAATTTGTTAAGTGTGTTCCGAAAACTCCCAGTCATTATGTAAGTGGCCCAACTGGAGAATGGGGCTAAACCTGACCTCCCCTTGGGAAACAAGGTCGGGAACGGGACTGAGGTGTTAGTGGGGGAGCACTTTGGAAAGTTACCACAATTGTATTAGATTGAAAATAGCGATGGAAAAGGACAGGCCTGGTCCACAAGTTAAAGTTATTCAATGGAGCAAAATAGTATTAGACAGGAATTTTTAAAGTAGATCTGGGGAGGCTATTTGCAGATAAAGGGAAGTCTGGCAAGTAGGAATATTTTAAACCCGAGATAAAAGGAGCGTTCAGCGCCAGCATGTTCCTGTTAGTGTGCAGCTCAATGCTGACTGAATTAGGAAACACTGGCTGAGATTCGAGGCTGTGGTCAAGGAAAAAAAAGGGTCACATGTCAGATATAACTGGCTGACTCAAGGGAATCCCTTCAGGAGCATCGGGGCTGTAGAAATACACTTAGCATGGAAATCAGGAATGAAAAAGGGGACATGAGATCGCTTTGGCAGAGACAGTTAAGGAGAATCCAAAGAGACTCTACAAGTGTATTAAGAGCAAAAGAAGAGCTCGGGACAAACCCGGTCTCCTTAATGATCAATGAAGGCAACAAAGTGTGAAACTACAAGATCCAAAACAAATATTTCACTTTGGAACTTACTGTGGATAAAGACTGGGGCGCTCAGGCAACTAAACAGTGTTTGGCCTGACCACAATTGGAATACTGTGTGTAATTCTGGTCTCAATGCCATCGGAAGGATGTCGTGGAACATGAAAGGTTTCAGAAGAAATGACCAAAGATGTTGCCAGGGTTGGAGGGTTTGTGCTTCAGGGAAAAGCCTGAATAGGCTGGGACTGTTTTCAGTTGAACATGGGAAGCTGAGGAGTTAACCGATAAAAGGTGTTTAAAATCATGGTGGTCATCGACAGGGTCAATAGACAAGGTCATTTCCCCAGGCGAGGGAAACTTTTCAAAGGAACCTCAAGAATAACTGGCTCCCACAGAGTGGATGGAATAAGCTGCCAGAGCAAATAGTGGAGGCTGATAGAAATACATTTAAAAGGCATGTGGATGGGTGTATGAATAGCAAAGGGTTCAGAGGGATATTGGCAAAATTGTGACAAATGTGACCAGAAACGTCATGCAGGAGTTGGTCCGAAGGGCCTGTTTCTGTGCTGAACATCTCTATGACTCAACGTCTTGAAATGAGTCCACATTATAGAAAAGGAGGTGCTGGAGGTTTTAAAACACAAAGGTAGATAAATCCCCAGGACCTGATCAAGTGGATCTCAGGACATTGTGGGAAGCTGGTGAAGAAATTGGAGGGCCCCTAGCAGAGATATTTGTACCATAGAGAGCTATGTGTGATAGGCTGTTAGACTGGAGGGTGGCATTGTGGAGAGTGAAGAAGGTTTTCTGAGATTACAAAGAGATCCTGATAAAATGTGTGAATGGCTGAAAAACTGTAGATGGAGTTCAATCTGAATAAATGTGAGGTAATGCATTTGGTACAACAAATACGGGCAGGACTTATACAATTAATGGCAAGACCTTCAGTAGTGTTGTAGAACAGGGGGACGTCAGGGTTCAGCTACATAATTCTTTGAAGTTTGCAACATGGAGAGACAGGATAGTTTAAAAAAAGGTGCTGGCCTCACTTGCTTTCATTGCTCAGTCCTTTGGATATAGGAGTTGGGAAGTTGCATTGAGATTATACAGGCCATTGGTGAGTCCTCTTCTGGAATACTGTGTCCAGTTCAGGTCGCCCAGTTATAGGAAGGAGATTATTCAGCTGGAAAGGGTTGGGAGGAGATTTACTGGGATGTGGCTGGGTAAGAAAGGCTTCAGTATAAAAAAAGGCTGAATAGGTTGGTATTTTTCACTGAAACCTGAATGTTGACAGATGACCTCATAGAAGTTTATAAAATCATGAGGGGGATCGATAGAGTTAATGGGAGTTGTCTTTTTCCATGGACAGGGGAGTTTCAAGACAAGGCACAACATTTTTAAGTTTAGAGGAGAGACATTTTTAAAAAAAAGACTTGAGAGGCACATTGTTACACAGAGGGTGGGTTGGGTGTGAAATGAACTTCCCAAGAACATGGGGACAATTACAATGTTTAACAGACATTTAGATTAGTCCAGGAATAGGAACGATGTGAAGGGAAATGATCCAGGAACAGGCAGGTGGGATGAGATCTGTTTTAGAGTATGGTTAGCGTTAACTGAACAGTGCGGTCTGATTCTCTGACTATGATTATAATGTTGTGTCATTAATTAAGAAAGGCTGCAAGAGAAAGTCAGGGAACTACAGACTGATGAGCAAGACATCAGGGTGGGTCAGTTGTTGGAGGTCTTTCTGAGAGGTAGGACTTACATGCATTTGGACAGATAAGGCCTGATTACGGACAGCCAGCATGGCTTTGTGCATGGGAAAACATGTCCCACAAACTTGACTGGAGTTTGCTCAAGATGTGACCAAAATGATAGACGAAGGGGCCAAGGAATGAAAGATTGAGTTTAATTCAGTTGTTGGATTTAGGTCAGACAAACTAAGGAGGACTAACACGGGTAATGGTTGGGCCCTGGACAGTGTTGTAGAAAAGGGAGAGACCAAGGGGTGCAGTTACATTATTCCTTGGACTGGCATCACAGAGTGACAGGGTGTTGAAAGCGGCAATTGGCACACTTGTCTTCATTGGTCGGAGCATTGAGTACATGAGTTGGAGATATTGGTAACATTGTCGTCAATATTTCTCCTGGGCAGAGGAGGCCACGGGGTGACCTTATACAAGTTTATGAAACCATGTATGGTCTAAGTAAGGTGAATTGCCAAGGGTAGGTGAGTCCAAAGCTAGAGGCATAAACGTGAGGTGTGAGAGCAACGATTTAAAAAAGGGAGCTGAGGGACAACATTTTCCACAGAGGATGGTGCATAGACGGAATGGACTGCCAGAGGAAATGGTAAAAACAAGTACAATTACAACATGGAAAAGACACTTCGGCAGGTACATGGAGAGGAGAAGGTTTGAAGGGATATGAGCCAAACACAGGCAATTCCGTCTCATTCCATTCAGGAAACCTTGGCCGAAGAGTCATGCCGCACAGAAACAGACCCAATGTCTCCAGTTATTAGAGGAGGGACTATTGAGACTAGGCATGTTGTCGAGACTGAAGCAAGTTACAGCGATACGGATGGTCATCTGGACTGGAGGTTTCAAATATGTGAAATAATTGGTGAGAGGGGAGGAGATGACAGAGATAGGAACTGTTATAGGAGTTAGAATGATTGAAGACACTGGTCCTCAATACAAGCCATAGATACAGTGTTGGAAAGGGAATAGGGAACAGAAAGATCACAGGCAGCATTCCCACCCTCTCGTGGGAGGCCTGCTTTCCCCTCAGTTGTTCTGATGCTCTCTAAGAAAGCACAGGCCTGGACTGATAACTGGGAACTCCCGATGCTGTCTCATTACAACAAAACTTGCAGCAGGCGTGGAGATTGAGCCTGGGGCGTGTCTGTACTGTGCTACCCCTCCAGCACTTTCTCTATGTAATGTCTTGTTAGCTGATGTGTGGATCCCCCTTATTACTTTCTGCTCTGTGCACTGGGATGATCTTACCTGGCAGCAGGATTTATTGAAGACTCCCGACCTCCCTGACTTTGTCTTTCTGGCTGACCAACCATCATCCCAACTAGCAGTTGGCAAGTCTATTGAGTCTGGAACTTCATGAGTACATGTAGAAGACACAGAAATAGGCAGAATGGGCAATTAGACTAATGCTTTGAGGGTTACACATATAGAATGGCACTGAGCCCACAGAGATCTGGAAAATCCCAGTCTCCATTCCTGGCCTGTGCTGCCTCATCTCTCTGGAGTGGAGAATTCTGTTGGCTCATGATCTGGAGTAGCTTCAAAATTGAGAGACGCTGACAGAGGCAGCAATTAGACCCACACAGTGAAAGATACCACATGGAGAGGTACTGAGTCATATCACCAGAGTGTCGGGTCAAACAATTGTGCAGGAAGAAAGAGTTTTGATTCATGTTGCACTGTGATATACAAACTGTAAGCAGGCGAAGTGATGGCCTAGAGGCATTATTGTGTGACAATTTATCCAGAAACTCAGCGAGTGTTCTCTGGACACAGGTTCAAATCCCACCATTGCAAATGATTGAATGTGAAGTAAATGCTTCAAAAACAATGTAATTAAAACCTGTAAATGAGTATTAAACAATTGCTGATGTTAAGAAACATCCATCGGATGCATTCCTGTCTTTAGTGAAGTAATCTAAGATGGGACTGGGATATCACAGGTATTACAGAAACAACAGCTGAGGGAGGGACAGGACAGGCAGCTCAATGTTCCAGGGGCCAGATGCTGCAGGAAGGACAGAAGGGGAGCTGAGAGAGGAGGAGAGCTGCTGGTTCTGATGGGGTGAAACATCCCAGCAGGCCTGAGAGAGGATATTCCTGCAGGATCGCCCAGTGACGCTGTGTTCGTGGGATTAATCAATAACAATGGGGCTTCCCTTTCCTCTGATTGTTCTACAGACCCCGATAACCCCGCCCTCCTGCTCCTTGACCTTCTCAAGATGGCGGCCCTGAGGCCCGCGCTCCCTCTTCCCTCAAACAAATGGCGGCCGTGACTCTGGGCCGCTTCCTTGTTCAAAGACCGCCACCTCCTTACCCGGGCCTAGACGGTCTTCTACGAGTTTTTTTAACCTTTATGCGGGACTTGTGAAATCTCTCCGCTCCTTTCTCCCAGCGAGGCTCCCACACACCGGCTAATATCGCCGCTCTCTGGAGCCGATCGCAGCCGCTGCCGGAGAAAGCAACTCCATGTCTTTCTCGCTCTCTGTCCTGACCAATGTGACACTGCGCATGCTCTGCATAGAAACCAAACTGCGCGTGCGTCTGAGGTTACCGGTGAATTTGTAGAGAATATTCATATCTGCACAGACTGATGGGTAAAATATTAGTCATTAACAATTGCTTTGTCAAGTATAGTCATAGAGATTTCTAGGATGTGAACAGGTCGATCGGTCTAACTCAACCATACCGGCTAGGTATGTAAATTAGCAATCGTTCTGGACGTTTGAAAAGAAGCTTCTTACTCGAGTTGTGCAAATCCATTGAAAATATGTACGTTATCAGATTTACATCTCAACTATTTCTTAAAATCTCACATTGATTTGTGAGAGAGGTTTAATACTCCACTATGTGGTGGGAACAATCAATCCTGCAGAACAGTTAGTTTTCTGACCAATCCTGAAGTGTTCACTCCTGGGGAATGCTTTGGCCCCGCTCCTCACTCACTCTGGTTGGAGGACCAAGCCACTGCTCGGTCCTCCAGTTCCGCCCCTTCCTCCCAATTGCAGAGTTGATTCAGGCGTGACTCAGCAGGCTGAGGGACAAGGGAAGTTCGAGTCGATGCCTTGTTATGCGGTGAAAATATCCCAAATCCTGGACCGAGAGGCGTGAATTCAATTCATAGCTTGTGCAGGTGGGTGTAATAAAAACTTTGAACAGGTTCATTCGGAAAAATAAGGGAAGTCCGGAACAGAGTTAAAAACATAGAAAGTGCATGCAATGTGGTGGGGCTGTCAATGCCCAGAAGATTTTCACCTTTACCAAGTGTTTCAGGACCCCAGTGGGTCCTAGTACAGACTGTTGCACTCCTAGTCCACAGCCAGATACCATGGTTTGGGGAAAAATGTCGTGGTGGGAGATAGAGATGCTTTTCTGGAACGTGCTCGGTTTTGGAGGTGAAATAGGCGAGAAGGAGTAGGGATTTTTATGGAGGCACTAGTTCCCCTCCTGTCGCAGCATCTTATTATTGCCCTGGCTTTGCCTCGTACATGTTTGGTGACGTTTGAGTTCTGGAGCCACAATTTCATGCTGCAACTATACAAAATGTTGGTGCGACCATCCTTGGAATATTGTGTGCAGTTCTGGTGCCCATAATTCGGGAAGGATGTGGAAGCATTGGAAAAGGTGCAGAAGAGATTTACCAGGATATTGCAATCGTTAGTGACGTTTCGTAAGCCCACAATACAACATTCATCACTGTTTAAGACAGTAGAAATCTCTTGTAGCACTTTCGTCACAGAACAATACAGTGCAGAACAGGCCCTTTGGCCCTTCATGTTGCACCGACCTGTGAACTATTCTCAGCTCGTCACCCGACACTATCCCAAAATCATCCATGTGCTTATCTAAAGGATTGTTTAAACCTCTCATGTGGCTGAGTTAACTACATTAGCAGGTAGCACATTCCACGCCCTAACCACTCTGAGTGAAGAATCTGCCTCTGACATCTGTTTTGAATCCATCACACCTCAATTTGTAGTTATACCCCCTCGAACACGCTAATGTCATCATCCTAGGGAAAAGACTTTCACTGTCGAACCTATCTAATCCTCTGATCATCTTGTAAGTCTCTGTCAAATCCCCTCTTAGCTGCCTTCTTGCCCATGAGAACAGGTTCAAGTCTCTTAACCTTTCCTCAAAAGACCTTCCCTCCAGACTAGGCAACATCCTGGTAAATCTCTTCTGCACCTTTTCCAATGCTTCCACATCCTTCCCGAATTATGGGCACCAGAACTGCACACAATATTCCAAGTATGATCGCACCAACATTTTGTATAGTTGCAGCATGAAATTGTGGCTCCAGAACTCAATCCCTCAACGAATGAACCCTAATACACTGCATGCTGCCTTAACAGTAATATCCACCTGGGTGACAACTTTCAGGAACCTATGTACATGGACTCCAACATCCCTCTTCACACCCACACCACCAAGAATCTTTCCATTGACCCAGTACTCTGCCATCCTGTTATTCTTCCTAAAGTGCGTCACCTCACATTTTGCTGCATTGAACTCCATTTGCCACCTTTCAGCCCAATTCTGCAGTTTATCCAAGTCCGCCTGAGTACCTGTAAAATTATTCCACACTGTCCACTACTCCACCGACTTTAGTGTCGTCTGCAAATTTACTGATCAATCCACCAATGCCTAAGTCTAAGTAATTTATAAAAATGACAAACAGCAGTGGTCCCAAAACAGGTCCTTGTAGCACACCACTAGTAACCAGACTCCAGGTTGAATATTTTCCATCAACCACCATTCGCTGTCTTCTTTCAGAAAGCCAGTTTCTAATCCAAACTGCTAAATCACCCTCAATTCCATGTCTCTGGATTTTCTCCAACAGCCTACCACGTGGAACCTTATGAAAGGCTTTATTGAAGTCCATGTATACCACGTCAACTGCCTTACCCTTATCTACATGCTTGGCTGCCTTCTCAAAAAACTCAGGTTTGTGAGACATGTCCTGCCCTTGACGAAACCATGTTGACTATCTGAAATCAAATTGGTATTCGGTAGATGATTATAAATCTTATCTCTTGTAATCCTTTCCAAAACCTTTCCAACAACATAAGTAAGGTACGCTGGTCTATAATTACCTGGATCCTCTCCACTGCCCTTCTTGATCAAGGGCACAACATTTGCAATCCTCCAGTCCTCTGGTACCAAACCCAGAGACAGTGATGACTCAAGTATCAAAGCCAAAGGCTTTGCTATTTCCTCCTTAGCTTCCCAGAGAATCCTTGGATAAATCCCATCCAGACCAGGGGACTTGTCTACTTTCACTCCTTCTGGAATTGATAACACCTGTTCGTAACTAACCTCGATCCTTTCTAGTCTAATATCTCGTACCACATTCTTTCCTCTATAATATTCTCCTTTTCCTGAGTGAAAACCAATGAGAAATGTTCGTTTAGCACCTCTCCGATCTCCACAGGGTCCACACTCAACTTCCCACTTCTGACTTTGACTGGCTCTCTTCCTACCCTATGCTTTTGTTCCACACATAACTATAGAAAGCTTTAGGATTCTCCTTTATTCTATTCACTAAAGACTGCTTCTGTGCTCTCTTTGCTATTCTTAACTTTCTCATCAATTCCTTTCTAGTTGATCTGTAACACTCCATCGCCTCATCTGTACCATCTTGCCTCATCAACAAATAAGCCTCCTTCTTCTTCTTTCCAAGAGATCCAATTTCTGTAGTAAACCACGATTCCTTCCTGCCTGACAGGAACATATCTGTCAAGGACACACAATATCTGCTCCTTAAACCATTTCCACATTTCAATAGTCTGCACCCCCTGCCTTTTGTTACCCCATCCTATGCATCCTAATTCTTGCTGAATCACATTCTAATTGCCCCTCCCCCATCGATAATTCTTCATCTGTGGCATGTATCTATCCCTTTTCATCGCTAAACTAAACATAACTGAATTATGATCACTCTCTCCAAAGTGCTCACCTACAACTAAATCAAACACTTACTCTGGTTCATTACCAAGCACCACATCCAGTGTGGCCTCCCCTCTTGTCCGCCCTTCGACATACTGTGTCAGGAAACCCTCCTGTACACATTGGACAAAAACTGATCCATCCGACGTACAAGAGTTCTACCAGTTCCAGTCAATGTTGGGGAAGTTAAAGTCCCCCATAATGACCACCCTATTCCTTTCATTCCTACCCAGAATAATTTTGCTAATCCTCTCTTGCACCTCCCTGGAACTCTGCGGAGGCATTTAAAAAAGGCTCTAAGCAGTGTGACCTCTCCTCTACTCCATTGCAGTGCTTCAAACTCCATGAGGCAGCCATACCCTCAGACAGACAGACTCAGTCTGAAACCTCCCCTGTCCTTAAGACCTTATGCACTGCCTGCACTCTTCCATTTTCCTTTTGCACGTTCCCTTTCCAACCAACCCCACCTGCATCACTCCACAATTGGAGCTGTCACGGGCAGAAGTCTGTGGAGTAGCCTCCCTAACCTTCTCTATTCTCCTTTTAAGATGTATTTTAAAATCATTCTCCTTAATCAATGTTTTGATCATTCATGAAGCACCTTAGGAGATTTGCCATTGTGAAAGATTCCATACAATGCAAGTTAGTTGTTGTTATTGCTGTACATTAGGAGAAACAGGAATGATGCATTCAAAATTCTAAGAAGAAAGTCACTGACAGGTTAGTGTGCAGGCCACCAAATAATAACATCACATTGGGATGGGCAATAAACAAAGAAATAACTATTGCCTGTAAAAATGGCATGTCTATTACCATGGGTGATTTTAATCTACATGTAGATTGGTTGAACCAACTCAGTCAGGGTAGCCTTGAGTTTATTATGTTTATTCATGATAGTTTTTTTGAACAGTATGACATGGAACTGACAAGGGAGCAATCTATCCAAGATCTGGCCCCTGTGCAATGAGACAGGAATAATTAATGACCTCAGAGTTAGGGATCCTCTTGGAAGAAGTGATCACTGTATGGTTGAATTTAGAATACATATAGAGAGTGTGAAAATAAAATCTAATATATGGGTCCTTTGTTTCAATACAGGGAACTACAATAGAATGAGGGAGAACCTGGATAAAGTAGACTGGAAAGAAAGATTTTATGGGACAGTTGATGAGCAGTGGAAGATTTTCAAAGACACTTTACAAAGTGCTCAGCAAAGGTATATTTCAGTGAAAAGGATGGACTGTCAGAAGAGGCATATTCTGCAATGGATATCTAAGGAAGACGATCAAATTGAAAGAGAAGGCATGCAAAGTGGCCAAAAACAGTATGAAACGAGAACTGGGAAAACTTTAAAGGTCAACAGAAAGCAACAGAAGAGCTATAAAGAAAGTTAAGATAGAACATGAGAAAAATAAATGAGCACAGACTATAAAGACAGATAGCAAAATTTTATATTGAACAAGGAAAGAGTGGCTAAAGTAAGTGTTGGTCCTTTGGAAAATGAGAAGGAGCATTAAGTTATGAGATATCACAGTGGAGAATACTAATATCTTGCCAATAGTTAGCAAAGAGACAAAGGTAGATGAGGATTTGGAAACTATCATTATTACGGAACAGCTAGTGTTGGACTGTTGGAGGTAATTGAGCTAATGACAGCAAAGTCTTCTGACCCTGATGGAATGCATCCCAGGGTACGAAAAGAGATGCCAGGAGAAATAGCAAATGCACTGGCAGTAATTTTCAAAAATTCACTGGACACTGTGGCAGTCCCAGCAGATTGTAAAGCAGCAAAAGTGATGCTACTGTTTTAAAAAGGAGGTGGAAAAAAGATGGGGAATTACCCAACAGTTACCTTATTCTCTGTAGTGGGAAAGATGCTTGGGTCTATAATCAAGGAAGAAATAGCAGGGAATCTTGATAGAAATTGTCCCATTGGGCAGACACAGCATGGGTTCATGAAGGATTTTGAGTGGGAGCAGCGGCTGAGTAAAAACGAACCCGGAAGACTACAGCTAAGATAAGACAGTTTGTTTTAAAATTACTTACCTGTAGCGGGCAGCGGTGTTTTTTTTTCTCTTTCTTCACAGAAAGAGCGGGAGCAGCAGGGGAAGTGACGTTTACCAGAAGGGCAGCCGGAAAGGAAATCAGTGAGGATATAAATCAGGAAGGCGACCAAACCCGAGATTCTACACTGGGTTTTTTTAAAGGTAAGCATTTCCTATTTCTTTACCAGTGACTGGTTAAACATTTACTTTGTTTTAGGTATCAGAAAGTATTCTAACTCAAACTTGTACAAAGTAACTAAGTAATTAATTAACTAAGCAGAGATGGCTGGGCAGGTGATGTGCTGGAGCTGTATGATGTGGGAGCTGACTGATCCCATTGGGAATGGCAGTGACCACATCTGCAGCAAGTGTTGGTTGCTGGAAGAACTACGGATCAGAGTTGATGATCTGGAATCTGAGCTTCAAACACTGCGGCACATCCGGGAGGGGGAGAGTTACCTGGACGCTTTGTTTCAGGAGGCAGTCACACCTGGGAGATTAAGTAATTCACATTCAGCTAGTGATCAGGCTCATCAGAGTGTGACTGTAAGTGAGGCAGGTAGGGGGAGCCTGAGTTCAGGAGTGGAGGAGCCTCAGCCCTTGACCTTGTCCAACAGGTATGAGATTCTTGCTCCCTGTTCAGATGAGGAAAAGGGCTCTGGACAGGATGAACCAACTGACCAAGGCACCATGGTGCAGAAGGCCACTCAAGAGGGGGGAGTTAATAGACAAGTAGTGGTTATAGGGGATTCTATAATTAGGGGGACAGATAGTATCCTTTGCAAGCCGGATCGGGAGTCTCGCATGGTGTGTTGCCTGCCCGGTGCCAGGGTGCGGGACATCTCTGACCGGCTTGAAAGGATATTGGAGCGGGAGGGGGAGGATCCAGTTGTTGTGGTCCACGTTGGTACTAACAACATAGGCAAGACTAGGGTGGAGGACCTGTTTGGGGATTACGAGGCACTAGGCAGGAAATTGAAGCACAGGTCCTCAAGGGTCATAATCTCCGGATTACTGCCCGAGCCACGTGCCAATTGGCATAGTGACAAGAAAATTTGGCAAGTAAACACGTGGCTAAGGGATTAGTGTGGGAAAGAGGGATTCCACTTCATGGGACATTGGCATCAGTTTTGGAACAGGGGGCATCTGTACAATTAGGACGGTCAGTAGGTCTTTAAACTTCTGAGTTGGGGGAGGGGAAAGTGAAAGCAACAGGGAGTTTGGCGTTAAATGGAAAGACAAGCAGCAGGATAGCATGTGTCCAGGCGGATTTAAAATTGAGGCAGACTGGGAATGCAGAAAAAAGCGAGGATAACTTAGGACATCATATGACTTCCAATATCTCTAATGATAAGAAAGTTAGCATTAAGGCACTTTGCCTGAATGTGCGTAGCATTCATAACAAAGCAGATGAACTAATGGCACAGATCATAGTGAATGATTATGATGTGGTAGGCATCACAGAGACTTGGTTACAGGGGGGTCAGGACTGGCAGTTAAACCTCCAAGGATTTGCAACTTATCGAAAAGATAGGGAGGACGGCAGAGGGGGTAGGTTTGCCTTGTTAGTTAAGAACAATATTAAATCTATGGCACTGAATGACATAGCGTCAGATGATGTGGAATCTGTGTGGGTGGTATTGAGGAACCACAAAGGCAAAAAAACCCATAATTGCAGTTGTGTACAGACCTCCTAACAGTCGTCAGGAGCAGGGACGCAACATGTACCGGGAAATAGAGAAGGCATGTCAGAAAGGCAAGGTCACGGTGATCATGGGAGACTTCAATATGCAGGTGGACTGGGTAAATAATGTTGCCAGTGGATCCAAAGAAAGGGAATTCATGGAATGCTTACAGGATGGCTTTTTGGAACAGCTTGTCATGGAGCCCACAAGGGAGCAGGCTATTCTGGACCTAGTGCTTTGCAATGAACCAGACTTTATAAAAGATCTTAAAGTAAAGGAACCCTTAGGAAGCAGCGATCATAATATGGTAGAGTTCAGTCTGGAGTTTGAAAGAGAGAAGGCAAAATCGGATATAATGGTGTTACAGTTAAATAAAGGTAATTATGAGGGCATGAGAGAGGAACTGATAAAAATAGACTGGAAGCAGAGGCTTGCGGGGAAGACAGTAGAGCAACAATGGCAGGAGTTTGTGGGTATAATTAAGGACACTGTACAGAGGTTCATCCCCAAGAAAAGAAAGATTATCCAGGGAGGGATTAGACAGCCATGGCTGACAAAGGAAGTCAGGAAATGTATTAAAGAAAGAGAGAGATCCTATAAAGTGGCCAAGAGCAGTGAGAAATCGGACGATTGGGAAGGCTACAAGAACAAACAGAGGATAACAAAGAGAGGAATAAGAAAGGAGAGGATCAAATATGAAGGTAGGCTAGCCAGTAATATTAGAAACGACAGTAAAAGTTTCTTTCAATACATAAGAAACAAACGACAGACAAAAGTAGACAATCGGCCACTTCAAACTGATGCTGGAAGCCTAGTGGTGGGAGATAAGGAAATAGCAGGAGAACTTAACAAGTACTTTGTGTCAGTTTTCACAGTGGAAGACAGGAGTAGTATCCCAACAATTAAAGGGAGTCAGGAGGCTGAGTTGAGTATGGTTGTCTCTACAAAAGAGATAGTGCTAGAAAATCTAAAAAGTCTTAAAATTCATAAATCTCCTGGCCCCGATGGGATACATCCTACAATTCTGAGAGAGGTGGCTGAGGAAATAGCGGAGGCATTGGTTGAGATCTTTCAAGAGTCACTGGAGTCACGGAAAGTCCCGGATGATTGGAAGATCGCGGTTGTAACCCAATTGTTCAAGAAAGGAACAAGACAAAAGATGGAAAATTATAGGCCAATTAGCCTAACCTCGGTTGTTGGTAAAATTCTAGAATCCATCATTAAGGATGAGGTTTCTAAATTCTTAGAAGAGCAGAGTCTGATTAGAACAAGTCAACATGGATTTAGTAAAGGGAGGTCATGTCTGACAAACCTGTTGTATTCTGTGAAGAGGTGACAAGCAGGTTAGACCAGGGAAACCCAGTGGATGTGTTCTATCTAGACTTCCAAAAGGCCTTTGATAAGGTGCCACACGGGAGGCTGCTGAGCAAGGTGAGGGCCCATGGTGTTCGAGGTGAGCTACTGGGATGGATTGAGGATTGGCTGGCTAACAGAGGGCAGAGAGTTGGGATAAAAGGTTCTTTTTCAGAATGGCAGCCGGTGACGATCGGCGTCCCGCAGGGTTCAGTGTTGGGGCCACAGCTGTTTGCACTATATATTAATGATCTGGATGAAGGGACTGGGGGCATTCTAGCGAAGTTTGCCGAAGATAGGTGGACAGGCAGGGAGTACTGAGGAAGTGGCGAGGCTGCAGATGGATCCAGACAGTTTGGGAGAGTGGTCCAGGAAATGGCTGATGGAATTCAACGTGAACAAATGCGAGGTCTTGCACTTTGGCAAAAAGAATAAAAGCACAGACTACTTTCTAAACGGTGAGAAAATTCGTAAAGCCAAAGTACAAAGGGATCTGGGAGTGCTAGTCGAGGATTCTCTAAAGGTCAACATGCAGGTTGAGTCTGTGATTAAGAAAGCGAATGCGATGTTGTCACTTATCTCAAGAGGGTTGGAATATAAAAACACCATTGTGCTACTGAGACTTTATAAAGCTCTGGTTAGGCCTCATTTGGAGTACTGTGTCCAGGTTTGGTCCCCACACCTCAGGAAAGACATAGAACATAGAACATAGAACATAGAACAATACAGCACAGAACAGGCCCTTCGGCCCACGATGTCGTGCCGAACTTCTAACCTAGATTAAGCACCCACCCATGTACACATCCAAATGCCGCTTAAAGGTCACCAATGATTCTGACTCTACCACTCCCACGGGCAGCGCATTCCATGCCCCCACCACTATCTGGGTAAAGAACCCACCCCTGACATCTCTCCTATACCTTCCACCCTGGAACGTGTCCAGCGGAGATTCACACGGATGATCCCTGGAATGGTAGGTCTAACATATGAGGAACGGCTGAGGATACTGGGATTGTATTCATTGGAGTTTAGAAGTTTAAGGGGAGACTTAACAGAGATGTACAAGATAATACATGGCTTGGAAAGGGTGGATGCTCGGAAATAGTTTCCGTCAGGTGAACAGACTAGGACCCGTGGACACAGCCTTAGAATTAGAGGGGGTAAATTCAGAACAGAAATGCGGAGACATTTCTTCAGTCAGACAGTGGTGGGCCTGTGGAATTCATTGCCGCAGAGTGCAGTGGAGGCCGGGACGCTAAATGTCTTCAAGGCAGAGATTGATAAATTCTTGATGTCACAAGGAATTAAGGGCTATGGGGAGAATGCGGGTAAGTGGAGTTGAAGTGCCCAGCAGCCATGATTGAAGGCGGAGTGGACTCGAAGGGCCGAATGGCCTTACTTCCACTCCTATGTCTTATGGTCTTATGGTCTCAGTACTTTTGCAGTCTCATTCAGATTTGAAATATTCGCCCACGGACAGAATGCACACCTTTCCTTCCAGATGAAAAGGCCAATGATATTCAGCTCGTAACTATCAGATCGGAACATGAAACTCCATTTGAATTTCTCATCCGCAAATCCACCCTTTCAGTACCATACAACAGAGCACACAAGTTACCACTGTTAATACAGGATGGAAATTCATAAGACAATTGTTGTATTAAACTGTAGTTTCCTTGTTCCCCCAAAGCTTTAAACCTCAGTCTCACAATTTCTCTCTTCTGTTAACTGAAATCCAAACCAATCCCCCCACTCCTTTCCTCCACACCCAGTTCTCACACACTCTCTCTTCGAATTCAGTTTCCTCGCTCCTGATGAGAACCATCCTGCATACACTGCTTCCTGCACACTCTGGCCAAGACCCATCTGACTAAAATGAGCCAAATTAGAATTCTAATTGCAGGCCCATCCTTGTCTCTTTCCATAACAACCCTGAATCTTCACAAAAGAGTTCTTATAACTTTCTGCAAAACGCTGCACCACTGATAGTCTGATCACATGTCAGGGGAGCAAGAAAGGGGCCATTCCTCTGAGTCCTGCTCCCAGAGGGATGAAGCAGCTAATAATAGATTAATCCCTCACACCCACAGCCTCCTTCCCAGGTACTGACCTATACTGCACACAGTCCCACAATTGGCCAGCACTGTGCTCGTGCATTTGTCTCCCCTCCTACAGCACTTGCTCCCAATCATACAGGAGTCCAGGTGATTGACAGCAGCTACTGCCCAATATATTAGAATCCCTACAGTATGGAAACAGGCCCTTCAGCCAAACAAGTCCTTACTGACCCTCCAAACAGTAACTTACACAGACCCATTCCCCCTAGCTAATACTATGGGCATTTTAGAATGGCCAATTCACATGCGCAAACTCCACAGAGACAGTCGCCCGTGGCCGGAATCGAACCTGGGTACCTCGTGCTGTGAGGCAACAGTGCTAACCACTGAGCCGTCTCTATTTTTTTTCTTTAAACCAAACAGACACAGGGAGATCTCTACACTGCCAATCGCCCGAGGCTAGAATCGAAGCCTGATTCCTGTTGCTGTGAGGCAGCAGTGCTAACCACTGAGCCGTCTTTATCGACGGGATGGGGCGGGGCTGGAGGACTAGGTTAATGGGATTGTAAACAATGAATGAATGGGGTGAACACTGGGGGATGGACAGGTCAGTGAGGGACAGGATCAGTGCAGCAACAGGAGGGGATCCTGAACAAACTGAGTAATGTGAGAGTATGACAGGAAAGAAACTACAGGAAGGTTCTGTTTGGAGGCTCAGGCAGGGAAAGCTGGGAGACAGTATGGCCTGGTGGCTTGGGCAGGTTTACTAATCAGCCTCTTCAAAGATGCTGTCCCACAACTCTAAACCCGATCCTCCTGGTCCAGACGTAAGGACACTTACACATTTCCTGGTGGGCAAGGGATAAAGGGACTGACTTTCAAAAGGAACTCACCTGTGTTGGTGACATTAACAAGACTCAATACAGACTCACTGACAAAATGCTGGTGTAATTGAACTTCATCCAGAATATTAACACCTATAACTGGGCAACGCAGACCCCAATGTACAGAGTTAAATCCTGGATACTAATAACAGCTTTGTGCATGGGAAATCATCGTTCATGAATTTGACTCAGTTTTTTTGAAGAAGTAACAAAGAGGATTGCTGAGGTCAGAGCATGGACATGATCTACATGGACTTCAGTAATGTGTTTGAAAAGGTTCCTCATGGGAGACTGGTCAGCAAGGTTAGATCGCATGGAGTACAGAACTGGCCCGAAGGTAGAAGGCAGAGGGGGCTTTTCAGGCTAGAGGCCTGTGACCAGTGGAGTCTCACAAGGATCGGTGCTGGATCCACTACTTTTCATCATTTATATCCATGATTTGGATGTGAACATAAGAGGTATTGTTAGTAAGTTTGCAGATGACACCAAAATTGGAGGTGTAGTAGACAGTGAAAAAGATTACCTCAGAGTACAAGAGGATCTGGATCAGATGGGTGATGTGCTGAGGAGTTCAGTTTATAAAAGTGCGAGCTGCTGCATTTTGGAAAAGCAAACTTCAGCAGGACTTATACAGTTAATAGTAAGTTCCTGGGGAGTGCTGCTAAACAAAGAGTCCTTGGAGTGCAGGTTCATAGTTCCTTGACAGTAGAGTAGCAAGTGGATAGGATCGTGAAGGCCACAGTTGGTCTGCTTGTCTTTATTGGCCAAAGCATTGAGTATAGGGGTTGGGAAGTAATATTGAAGCGGTACAGGACATTGCAAAAGTTGCCAAATCAATATTCCATAGAATTCTGTTCTCATTCCTATCAGATGGATGTTCTTAAACTTTAAAGAGATCAGAAAAGATTGGGAGAAGATTTGTAGCTCGGGTGCTCGTTGTTGTGGTTCTGTTCGCTGAGCTGGGAATTTGTCTTGCAAACGTTTCGTCCCCTGTCTAGGTGACATCCTCAGTGCTTGGGAGTCTCCTGTGAAGCGCTTCTGTACTGTTTCCTCCGGCATTTATAGTGGCCTGTCTCTGCCGCTTCCGGTTGTCAATTCGATCTGTACGCTATAGTGGCTGGTATATTGGGTCCAGGTCGATGTGTTTGTTGATAGAGTCTGTGGATGAGTGCCATGCCTCTCGGAATTCCCCGGCTGTTCTCTGTTTGGCTTGCCCTATAATGGTAGTGATGTCCCAGTCGAATTCATGTTGCTTGTCGTCTGTGTGTGTGGCTACTAAGGATAGCTGGTCGGGTCGTTTCGTGGCTAGTTGGTGTTCGTGTATACGGATCGTTAACTGTCTTCCTGTTTGTCCGATGTAGTGTTTTGTGCAGTCCTTGCATGGGGTTTTGTACACGACATTGGTTTTGCTCATGCTGGGTATCGGGTCCTTTGTTCTGGTGAGTTGTTGTCTGAGAGTGGCTGTTGGTTTGTGTGCTGTTATGAGTCCTAGTGGTCGCAGTCGTCTGGCTGTCAGTTCGGAAATGCTCCTGATGTATGGTAGTGTGGCTAGTCCTTTGGGTTGCGGCATGTCCTCGTTCTGTTGTCTCTTCCTTAGGCATCTGTTGATGAAATTGCGAGGGTATCTGTTTTTGGCGAATACATTGTATAGGTGATCCACTTCCTCTTTTTGTAGTTCTGGTGTACTGCAGTGTGTTGTGGCCCTTTTGAATAGTATCCTGATGCAACTTCGTTTTTGTGTGTGGGGTGGTTGCTTTCATAGTTTAGGACTTGGTCTGTGTGTGTGGCTTCCCTGTAAACCTTTGTGGTGAATTCTCCATTCGGTGTTCTCTGTACCGTCACGTCTAGCAATGGGAGTTGGTTGTCCTTTTCTTCCTCTCTAGTGAATCGGATTCCTGTGAGTGTGGCGTTGATGGTCTGGGGTGTGTTCTCTATTTCTGTGTTATTAATTATCACAAAGGTGTTATCCACGTATCTGACCCAGAGTTTGTGTTGAATTTGTGGTAAGACTGTTTGTTCTAACCTTTGCATGACGTCTTCTGCGATGAGTCCAGAGATGGGTGAGCCCATGGGTGTGCCGTTGATTTGTTCGTATATTTGGTTGTTGAATGTGAAGTGTGTTGTGAGGCACAAGTCCAGTAGTTTGAGTATGCCGTCTTTGTTGATAGGTTCAACGTCCTGTTGTCTGTTATGTCTGTCCAGCAAG
The DNA here is from genome assembly GCF_047496795.1 of Chiloscyllium punctatum. Classification (NCBI taxonomy): domain Eukaryota; kingdom Metazoa; phylum Chordata; class Chondrichthyes; order Orectolobiformes; family Hemiscylliidae; genus Chiloscyllium; species Chiloscyllium punctatum. Next base: position 552,140 of record NW_027309876.1, read on the forward strand.
TTGGCTATTGTTTCTTTGGCTCGGGTTTGTCGATGGAGGTGAACAGTGCCGTTACATCGAATGAGACCGTAGTTTCTTCCTTGTGTATGTGTATATTTCTGATGATGTCCAAGAATTCCTGTGTCGATTGTATAGATTGTCTGGATCCGCTGATTAGGTGTTTCAGTTTCTGCTGTAGTTCTTTGGCCAGTTTGTGTGATGGTGTCCCTGGTAGTGATACTATGGGTCTGAGTGGGATGTCTGGTTTGTGCACTTTGGGTAGTCCATAGAATCTGGGGGTATTGTTGCTTTCAGGTTTCATTCTTTGTAGGTCAGATCTGGTTATCTGTCCATCTTTTTTATCGATTCCTCAGTGTGTTGTTTATCCTCTTGGTGAGCTGTGGGGTGAGGTCGAACTCCCTCTTTTGGTAGGTGTTGGTATCTGCAAGTAGTTGTGCTTTTTGCATGTCATCTGCTTTGTCCAGGACGACCGTCATTCTGCCTTTGTCTGCTGGTAGTATAATTATGTTCTTATCGTTTTTTTTAGTGATTTTAGTGCTTCCCTCTCCTTGGTGTTGAGGTTATGTGTTTGTCTTTTTCTTGTTATCAGCGTTACGATACTTTGTCTCACTGTTTGTTGTGTCTCTTCTGTCAGTCCATTGTTCCTGAGTGTGCATTCAAGTGCTGCTAGGAAGTCTGCTGTCTTGGCGTCCCTGTGGTTGTCGTTGAGTCCCTTGGCCAGTATTGTTCTTTCCGTGTCTGTGAGCTGCCTGTGGGAGAGGTTTTTAACCCAGGTGTGTGTTGTGGTGTCCTCTCTGTTGTGTGTTAGTTAGGCCATTTTTTCTTTTAGTGCCGTTTTTTTGCGGTGTGTGGTCCTGTTCTGTCCTATGGTGACGGCCTGTTCTATGGTCTGGGTCGATTCCAGATTGGTGGTTTTTGAAATTAACGATTTTTGGCGCGCAATTTCTTGTCTGTATTCGTGTAGTCTGGTGTGAGCGTCTGTAATCATGATCTGGATCATCCTGAATCCGTTCTGCCTGGCTGTGTCCCTGGCTTGTGGATTGTTGACTGGTGGTCTGTATGTGACACATGGTGGAAGGATTCAATTCTTTCAGCATTCATGCAGGAACCGGAGTTGTTCGTATGTGGCGCTTAGGCGGTTGGCACAGGATTCCCATTTCCTGGCTTGTCTTAGCATCTCTCGCCCGTAGGTGTTCAAAGTTTGTGTGAAGATTTGTAGCTCGGGTGCTCGTTGTTGTGGTTCTGTTCGCCGAGCTGGGAATTTGTCTTCCAAACGTTTCGTCCCCTGTCTAGGTGACATCCTCAGTGCTTGGGTGCCTCCTGTGAAGCGCTTCTGTGCTGTTTCCTCCGGCATTTATAGTGGCCTGTCTCTGCCGCTTCCGGTTGTCAGTTTGAGCTGTCCACTATAGTGGCCGGTATATTGGCATACGAAGACGGCATACTTAAACTACTGGACTTGTGCCTCACAACAACTTCACATTCAACAACCAAATATACGAACAAATCAACGGAACACCCATGCGCTCACCGATCTCTGGATTCATAGCAGAAGAAGTAATGCAAAGGTTAGAACAAACAGTCTTACCACAAATCCAACCCTGGGTCAGATACGTGGATGACACCTTTGTAATAATTAAAAACACATAAATAGGGATCACACACCAGATCATCAACGCTACACTCACAGGAATCCGATTCACTAGAGAGGAAGAAAAGGACAACCAACTCCCATTCCTAGACGTGATGGTATAGAGAACACCGAACGGAGAATTCACCCCAAAGATTTACAGGAAAGCCACACACACAGACCAAGTCCTAAACTATGAAAGCAACCACCCCAACACACACAAACGAAGTTGCATTAGAACACTATTCAAAAGGGCCACAACACACTGCAGTACACCAGAACTACAAAAAGAGGAAGAGGAACACCTATACAAAGTATTCGCCAAAAAGGAATGCCCTCGCAATTTCATCAACAGATGCCTATGGGAGGGACAACGGAACGAGGACATGTCGCAACCCAAAGGACTAGCCACACTACCATACATCAGGAGCATTTCCGAACTGACAGCCAGACTACTGCGGCCACTAGGACTCATAACAGCACACAAACCAACAGCCACGCTCAGACCCCAACGCACCAGAACAAAGGACCCGATACCCAACATGAGCAAAACTAATGTAGTGTACAAATCCCATGCAAGGACTGCACAAAACACTACATCGGACAAACAGGAAGACAGTTAACGACCCGTATAACACGAACACCAACTAGACACGAAACGACATGACCGGCTATCCTTAGTAGCCACACACACAGACGACAAGCAACATGAATTCGACTGGGACAACACTACCATTATAGGACAAGCCAAACAGAGAACAGCCAGGGAATTCCTAGAGGCATGGCACTTATCCAAAGACTCTATCAACAAACACATCGACCTGGACCCAATATACCAGCCACTACAGCGGACAGCTCGAACTGACAACCGGAAGCGGCAGAGACAGGCCACTATAAATGCCGGAGGAAACAGCACAGAAGCGCTTCACAGGAGGCTCTCAAGCACTGAGGATGTCACCCAGACAGGGGACGAAACGTTTGCAAGACAAATTCCCAGCTCGGCGAACAGAACCACAACAGTTTGTCCTTGGGTCTTTTCTATCTTTCCTGGTATTTTTCGACATCATCAGATCAGATATACGATGTACTGATGATTATCCAGGTTGGTTACTATCCCATGCTCGCTATTGTTGGTTTTCCTGGTTAGTATCTGCATCTCTATCCATTTACTAATCTCATAAACCCTGGCGAACTTCCTTGCTATTTCCGTTACCTATATTTGGCAAAGATGGAAAATGTTGTCTTCAGTTTCAAATGCAAATTCCATTCATTATCCACAAATTTCGGAACCGCCCACACTCCCGCCCTCCCAAACGCCTGAGAGCAAGATTGTTCATAATCCTGAAGTACATTTTTACCCGGAATTTACTTTTGTCTCTCTATTCTGTCCATCATCAAACTTATCCACTATCAGCTTGATAATATCCCCAGTCACCATCTTGGCATCAATGCTGACGCTTAATAAACCATTATTCATGCCTTTATGGTTACAGCTCTCCTCGAAGCACGATTTCAGTTGCAAAGATTTCGATCACAACCTTGTTCTTGTCTCTAAAGTAACCTCATAACAGGGACACTGTGTCAGAGTAATTACATCACAAGAAATGTAATTCAGAGGCACAGGGTATTACAGATAAAGGCACTGTTTCGCATCCTATCACAAATTATGTGAATGTAAATTCAAATGACAGGAATTGGAAATAAAAACAAATTTCATAATTATGACAAGAACATCACCAGCATTTAGAACTATAAGTTCTAAAGTTTATCTACTTCACTGATGTCGTTTGGAAAAAAAATCTAGCATTATTACCTGATCTGGCTTAAGACTCTCATCAGACCCACAGTAATGTACTTGGCTCTGTACTACCTTCGGGAATGAGCTCACAGTAAAGGGTCAACAAATACTGCCCCTGTCGGCAATGCAGACATCCTAAAGGTTATATAAAACAAAGAATGACGCAAGAGATCAGAATCAAAAAGAACGAGAAAGTTCCAGAGAAACTGAGCAGATTTGGCTGCCTCAGGTCGAGAAAGAAAAAAGAATTGGCATTTTCAGTCCAATGACCAGACAACAGAACTGAACACAGCTGGGAAATAGTGTGATCGATGTTGGTGACAGGGACGTCTGTTGTAAAGAGGAGAAGGACTGAGTTGAATAGATAGGAAAAGATGGAGGGAAAGAAGCAAACAAACGGATTTTTGATGATTAGCTGGGATGGAAAACAAACGAGATTAACCTTATTTATTTTTCTCCTGTTACCATATTACTGAAAAATGTGACCATTTAAGGTATACATCAAGTCACCGTTTAAACTGAATTATGTCGCTTTCTCTCTCTTTCCTGAGTGTAAACATATTACTTTATTCATTAATGTGATGCTAGGCCAGTATTAAATTCCATTTCCCCATTGTCCTTGAGAAGGTGTTAGTGAACTGCTTTGCTGACCAGTGCAGTCCTTGGGCTGGAAGTAGTCACTGCTTAGTTCTATACGGTTCCATTTCTTTGAGACTTTATAGTGACTGATATAACTGACTGGCTGGCCTGGTCATTTCAAACTGCAACTGAGAGTTGACTACATTGCCGTTGGTCTGGAGTCACACGTAAGCCCAATCAGGTGAAGATATTGGATTTCCTTCCCTGAAGGGCATGGAGTTGCCAGGTAGGGCAAAATCGACATTGGTTTCATTGTTTTATTTGATTATTAATTCCTGTTATTTTATTGAATTCAAGTTCCAACATTTGCCGAGGTGGAAATCAAATCCGGGGTCTGGGTCATTATCTGGGTCCCTGAATTGATATTCCAGAGATCATGCAGCTAGGCCATTGCCTCCTCAGCATCTCCAACCATCTCCAATGTCAATAGTGATGTTGCTGTTGCTGTGGCTTTGCTTCAAAAGGCAAAGAAATGATTTGGCAAAACATACCATCCTTCTCATTTTGTATTTATGAGCAGGCAAGATGATGGGACCTACTCTTGGTGAAAATGACCTGGATGTCCTTGGTCATGAGTCACTGACAGAATTCATGCGGAGCAGTAAGTAATCAGCCCAGTAAATGTGTGGTGCTCTTTATTGCAAAATGATTAAAGTGTAAGTGTGAAAACACCTTCCTGCAGTTGTTAAGTGTTCTTGAGACAGGACTTGGGGCACTGTGAACAGAATTTCTCTCCTCTGTGAGGAATGATCTCCTTGCCACAATGAGACAGTGTAAAGGAGTTTCACCAGATTAATCCCTGCGATGATGGTACTATGAGGAGGGTGTGAGGAAAATGACAGTTTAATCTGTATCATTACAAAAGAATAAAAACTGATTGCATTAAAACTTGAGCGTTATGGAAACACTCATTATTTCCAAAACAAAACATTGATAGCATGAAATATAACATGTTTTCACATTTGGACAAATATATAGTTAGGAAATATTGAGAAGGATATGGGCCAAGTGCAGAGAAATGAGTTGAGCATGGATTACCATCTTGGTCAGCATGAAGCAGTGTGGCCTAAAGAGCCTGTCTCCATGCTGTAGGATTCTATGACTCTTTCACAGTTTTCATAGTTCTGTGGAGCCCCCATTTAGGTTGAGAAGTGTACCTTATCAATTTGAGAAGAAATGTAGTGAGGTGAAATACTTGATAAGGACTCCAGAAAGGAAGAAATCTCACAGACTGTGTCATGTGAATACGCCCAAAAGGTATTTTGAAAAAGGAGGAAAGCAAGAGGAGAAGGTGTTCATGATAACAACACAAAAAGAAAAAAAAACAAGTGCAGAAGATTCTGAATTTGACATTCCTCAAATCAAATTGAGCAATGAGAAAGTAGTCAAAACTTGGGAGAAATTATTGAGTTACACAAGAAAATCGAAATGACCTGAATGATTTATTACTATCACATGGAGCGATATGTGGAAATAAACTGGAAGTACTAATATATTTGTGCATGACGTAGATATGGGAGATGCTTTTCCGATTAAGCAACATTCTTCTGGGCATAACCGCCTAAAGTTGGCACAGGTTCAGAAAGCGATAGAGTGCATACTCCAAGATGGCATAATCGAAGTGAGTTACAGTGACTGGAGCACACCTATAGTAATAGTGCCAAAGCCAGATGGTACCCATTAGCATGTTTGGACCATCGCAAAGTCAACACCGTTACAAAGACTGATGTATATCCAATTCCATGTTTGGAGGACAGTGTCGAAAAATTGGGAGAAGTCGGACCTGCTCAAAGGTTACTGGCAAGTAGCTCTGTCAGAGAAAAGAAAGGGAATTTTGGCTTTCATAAGGCCAAATGCATAATATCAGTTCAAAGTCACGGCATTTGTTATGAAAAACGCTCCACCACATTTCAGAGACTGAAAATAATGTCATTGCAAGATTATCCAACGATGTGGAGTACATTGATGACTTGGTGATTTTCATTCACTCATGGAAGGAACACTTTACAGCATTTTTAGGACTTGTTCACTCGACTTCAGAAGGCAGGCTTGGTGGTAAACATAGCTAAAAGTGAATTTCCCACAGCATTGTCAAAAAAACCCCGCAATACTATGGTTCAGAGGATTGACTGGAATTTACCGAAGGTTTGTGCCAAACTTTAGCAGTGCGGCTGCTCCAGTCACCAAATTGATAAAAAAGGGCAACAACTCTCATTGGACAGAGGACTGTCAAAAGGCATTTGACAGCCTAAAAACTGTGTTAACCACAGCCCCAGTGTTAGCAACACCGCATTACAAGAAGCCTTTCTAGGTGGCTATCAATTCCAGTGATGTGGGTGTAAGTGCGATGCTCCTGCAGAGGATGACGAGTTAATCAAAGGACGCATCTGGTATTTTTCCAATAAGCTGATCGTTCATCAACAGAAATTTAATTTTGGTGTTGGCATTGCAACATTTCAGTCTTTAGATTGCCAACATTGCATCGGAGGCAATCATATACACTGATCATAACTCATTGACAAGTGTGGAAAACGTTAAGGAAAAATAATGCCAGATTGTTAAATGGAGATTGTTGTTGCAGTCATTCAGTTTGACAATTGTGTATGTGGCAGCGTGCAAAAACGGGATTGCTGATGTGTTATTGAAACTCGAATGAGATACGGAAACATTCATTGGCGGGTCTGCTGCGGCCTGAATTTGCATGGGTTTGTGCATGCTTGCACAGTTATACTTAGTATACTGTATATGTGCGTTTTTAGACTACTAACTGGGTTTAAAGGGTTAAAAGTGCAGCCATCGTTTGGTATTGATGGTTCACTTTCTGTTAAAAGGGTGGGGGGATGGTGTGAAGTATCACAAAGCTAACCCTTTCTTTTGGTCTAAAAGCTGTTCCATGAATCAGGGAGAATCTGTCCTTGATTTTATTTTTAGAGGGACAATAAAGCGGGGCCTGACTCCGATCAGTCTGACTTGGTACAGAAATGAAAACGATTTTCAGAGGCCTTTTGTTTATATGAGAACAGATGAGCTTTCAGGGCAAAGTGGTCATGTTTTGAAGTGACCTTTAAAACGAAAGGGGAGCAGTCAGCTGAGATGAGCAATTTTCAGTTGTCTTGAACTGGGAAGTTCAACAGGGAGCTTTGCAGAAACTCTGTCTCTTTTCTGCCTTTCAACTTCAACCTGTAAGAATGTGTTCCACTTATACTGGGTATTCAAGTGAGTTTTGAGACTGTTGTGTGTATTTGGAACAGCATAATTTGGTCGAGCCGAATAGGTTGAGTTCTGTCGGTACTCTGTTCTTTCGGCTTCATTGTGTAATTTTGTGAATAAAGTTTTGTCTGTTTTAAAAACCATTAGTAAACCTAGCTAAATTACTCTGGGTAATTTTCATTGTGCAATTATCGAAACAAATTGCAAAGGTCTAAGCTGCCTGGTTAAAAATGCTTTGAGTGGTCTACCTAGTCCATAACATCTTGGAGATGGAAGAAGCCCCATTGGGACTTGGTACAAATCATTCACTTCACACTTCACCAACAGCTAACGTGTGTGCCATTAGCAATGGAGCCAGGACGAACAACATGGAGCAGTCTTTCTGTGCAGTCTCTGCTTCGTTGGTTTGTCATGTTTCTGCATCAATTACATCCCCCATTTCAGTGTAACAGTTTGGAGGGACTAAATGGCTTCTCCTGTTCATGTGTCAATGTCTCGCAGGACTGAATGTCCTCCTCTGGGTCCCAAGGCAGAGGTTCAAGGACTTCAATGGGCAACCCGTTGTTCCAGCTTCCCAGCGTGTTGTGTTGACTAGACTCTTTATCTTCCTGTGTCATCGGAGACAAACAGGAGGCTGGAAGAACATGACATGCCAGGCAGCAGCAGGTAGGGAAGTCAACATTTCAGGTATAATCGTTCTTCAGAACTGTGGGTGGGGTTAGGGGGAGCTGCAGATAAAGATAGAAGGGAGTGGTTGGGGTGGGGAGAGCAGCGGGATTGTGAGGTAGTGGATGGGTGGACACAAGTGGCTGGTGCAATCTACTTGGTCGGTAGGATGGATGAATTGGATTGGGAGCTGGAAGGCAAGGTAGGAAGGGGAGAGGCTAGAAAGAAAGTAGGGGCATAGCTGACAAGGTTATTTCAAATTGGAGAACTCATTGATGAGTCCTCCAGGCTTGAGGGTTGCCAGGACAAAGATAAAGTGTTGTTCCTCCAATTTGTGGCCTGCCTCACTGCGACAACAAAGGAGGCAAGGGATGGTTATTTTGGAAAGGGAGAGGGAAGGGGGATTGAAGAGGACGGTGACTAGGGGATCAGGCCCAGTGAAATGGGCCAGTGTAATGCTCATGAAACGTGCCCTTAGTTTACATTCAGTCTCCCTAATGCAGAGAAGACCACACTGGGAGCACCTGATGCAGTAAACGAGGTTGGAGGAGAGGCAGGCGAAACTCTGTCTGACCAGGAAGGACTGTTTGGGGATGTGTAAGGCGGTGAGGAATGTGGGGTGCCAGCAGGTGATGCATTTTTTGCAGTTGCAGGCGAAGGTGCCTGGGGGCAATTGCAGTAATTGGTAGGGCGTGTGGCACAATAAACAAAGAGAACAGTCTTTGTGGAAGGTGTGCCAGGTGGTGGGATTCAACCTAGTTTACTGCACCTCATGGACTCGATGTGATCTTCTCTACTTTGGTGAGATCAATCGCAAACTAAGGGAATGTTTTGCTGAGCCTCTCTGTCAGGCTTGTCAGGGCTGACCTGAACTCGCAATCACCGCCATTTTAAATTCTCCCGCCCACTCCCTTTCTGACATGGCCACCGTGTAGCTCCTCCATTGTCAGAATGAACAAAACCACAAATTGAAGGAGTAACACTTCATCTTCTGCCTTGGCAGCTTCAATAAGGAGAACTCAACATTGAGTTCTCCAATTTCAAATGACCTCCTTTCCAATCCCCCAACTCCCTTGCCAGCCCCACCTCCTCCCTTCCATTTCTCTGATCAACCCTTCTTCCACATACCAACTGGATTCAATACTTCCTTCGCTAATGCGGTAGTACCTTCTATTTGTGTTCATCTATCCTCGCCTCACCACCCTGTCTCCTACTCCCTCACCACTCCCCTTTATCTGTATACCCCCTTACCCCCACCCCCAGTCCTGAAGAACGGTTATACCCAAGGCATTGACTTCTCGACCACTTGATGCTGCCTGGCTTGTTGTGTTCTTCCAGCCTCCTGTGTATCCACGTTAGATTCCAACGTCTGCATATTTTTAAAAAGTCTTCTTGTGTAGTAGTCGAGAGAGTGAATGAATTGTGCCTCTTCTTATCCAATTCTTTCGATGGGCTGAATGACTTTCTTATATTACTGTGAAACCAGCTTGAGTTGCTGAATGAGCTCCTCCTTTTTTTACCGTGAAAATCTGTAGTGCCTCGCGGTACTTTTCCATTATTGTTGCTTATATATTAACAGCACAAGATTGAATGTTGTCCGATTTCATGTTTTAGCAGCTGAGTAGGTGACACATTTAATCTGAACATTGTGTAATCTTCACTGAACATTCCTACGTCTCATCATATGATGGCGGGGAAGACATTGATGAAGCAACTGAAGGTGTTTGTGCCGAGGAAACTACCCTGAGGATCGCCCACAGAGATATCCAGGGACTGGGAGGATTGATGTCCACCAGCCCCATTGTGTTCTGAATGACCCATACAGTGGCGAGTTCACACCTGATTCCCAATAGGTTCAATTTTGTTCAGTCTCCTTGACATCTTGCTCAATCAAATACTGCCACGATATCAGGGCCAGTCACTCTGACGCTGTGTTCATATCTTCTATCCATGCCCATAGGCCAACGTGTATGTATGGGGAATGTTTCCTTCTCTCAGAGGGTAGTGACTGTTGGGACCTCTCTATCCCAGACAGTTAAGGAGGCTACATCACTGAAATATTTTGGGGCTGGTGGAAGAGGGTGTGTCAATGGATTTTGAAAATCCAGAGAGTTGAAAGTTACAAGGAATTAGGCATGAAAGAGAATAGGTCAGCTCTAACCTTACTGAAGGCAAGGTCAGGCCTGAGGGGCTAAACAGCCTCGTGTTATTCCAGTATACCCCACAGTCCAGTCACTTTGTGGCCTCTTCCATTTCCTGTGTTAATGACTTCAAGAGCTAAATAAACTGATTCTGTTGCTGTGCAACAGGAGACTGGTACTGCATGATCTACTCTGGGTACAGTTTTACCGCTCAAGGGGGTGATTAACCTCCTCCTTTACTGTATTTCAGGATCCAGGGGCTGAAAAACCTCATCCTGTTCTGGTGTAACTGAAATCCATATAGTTGAATTTAACACTTCGGAGAAATTGAGCTGGGCAGATGCTGGAGATTAGAGACAAAAAGTGTAGCACTGTAAAATCACAGCAGGTAATGCAGCTTTCACGGAACTGGAGAATCGATGTTTTGGACATTCCTGATGAAGGGCTTATGCCCGAAATTTCGATTGTCCTGCCCCTTGAATGCTGCCTGATCTGCTGTGTTTTTCCAACGCTACATGTTTCGACGTCAACTACCCTGCCCAAGTCAATCTTCCTGGTCACGTCATCAAATTACTTCAAGAGATTTGTCAGGCATAAACTTCTTCACACAAAACTACACTTACTATTTTTAATTAAAGCCTATGTTTCCAAATGCATGTACATCTTATTCCACAGAACCTTCTCAAGTAACTTTCCTACCACAGATGTTAAACCTCCTGGTCTGTGGTTCCCAGACTTTTTTGTTCTGTCCTTCTTGAATAAGGGCACAAAATCTGCTATCCTCCAGTGGTTAATGATGAACAAAGTTGTCAGCCAGGGTCCAAGCAAATTCTTCTGTCGCCCCTTGCAGTGTTCTTGGGTATATCTGGTAATGACCGTGAGATGTATCCACTTCCAAACATTCTAGTACGGCCAAAACTTTCTCTACTATGACATGGACTGTCCCTAAGATATCACCACTAACTTCGTCAAGTTCTCAAGTCATCATGTCTTTCTCCATGGTAAACATAGAGTAGATATAATCATTGAGGACTTCGCCCATCTCTTATGGTTCCACACATACATGTCCACTTTGGTCTTCGAGGGGTCCTATTTCCTCTATAGTTACTGCTTATTTTTCTTTAATATATTTAAAGTACCTTTTTGGATTCATCTTAATCTTCTCAGTCAAGGCTCTTTCTTGGCCCCTTTTTCACCCTATTGATTTCCTTCTTCTGTAGATTCCTGTATCCCTTATATACCATATATGGTACCAAATGCCTGCACCTGAGCCACGCCCCAAGTTCGAACTTGAATCTGTGGACCAGTTTTGTCCCTCTCCATAACTATTTGAAACTTAATAGAACAGTGGTCACTGATCCCAAGATGCTACTCCACTGTTAACTCAGTCACCTGTCCTGCCCAACTTCCTAAGAGTATTTCGAGTATTGACCCTTCCCGTGTATGACACCCCATATACTGCTTGAGGAAACTTTCCTGACACATTTTACAGATTCTACTTATTCAAATCCCTCAACACTTTGGTAGTCCCAGTCTATATTAGAAAAATAAATATCCCCAATTATGATAACCCGATTGCTCCTGCAGGTCTCCCCTCTCTCCCTACATATTTGCTCCTCTCATTCCTATTGTCTATTTGGGGGCCGATAGTACAGCCACAATCACGTCACCCTCCCCTTCCTATTTCTTAGCTCCACCCACAAAGCCTCACTGGATGATCCTTCAGTTATTTCATCTCTGATTACTGCTGTGGTATTCTCCTTAAACAGAAATGCAATTCCCGCTCCCTCTTTCCATCGTCCCTGTCCTCTCTAAAGCGCCTGTACCCTGGCCCATTAAGTTGCCAGTCCTCTCCTCCCTTAGCCATGTTTCAGTAATAGCTGGACTATACCAGTCCCACGTACCTATACACACTCTCAGTTCATCGGCCTTACCTGTCAGCCCTCTTGCATTGAAATAAATGCAATTTAATCCAAAAGGCATTAATTTCTCTCTGTCATGTTCGAGCCTAACCTATCTCTTCAACTTATTATTTCTGATTGCTGAATCTCCTTCCAGGCTCTCATTTGCCTCCCTGCTCTAGAGCATACCACCCACTGCCAATCTCGTCTAAACCCTCTCTTGTAGGATGAGCAAACCTGGCCGCCATGATATTGGTGCCTCCTCCATTGTATGTGCCATCGGTCATGGATGGTAATCTCCATTTTAGGAGATTAGCACTGTCAAGATTTTTTAAAATGCTTCTCCTAGCTATCTGTAATCACTCTGCAGGACCTCATCCCTATTACTACAGGTATCATTTGTGCCAATGGGCATAATGTTTTCTGGCTGCTCACCCTCCCCCTTGAGAATGTTCTGCAGCTGCTCAGAGACATCCTGGACCTGGGCACCTGGGAGGTAACACACCATCCTGGATTCAGTTTGAGGCCACAGAATCTCCCAATCTGTCCCTCTAACAATCAACACTCCTATCTCTAAAACCCTGCTTACCTTTACCCTTTACTGCTGTCTCCCAAAGCTAATGGTAGTGCCACTAACCTGCTACTGCTGTTTTCCCCTGAACAGTCTTTGCCCCCAACATTATTCAAAATGTTATACTTGTTTTCAAGGAGAATGGCCGCAGGTGATTCTTGCACTCTCTACCTACTGCCTTTGCCATTCCTCCTGACCGCCCAGCTACTCTCTGCCTGGAATAGGACAGGAAGCTAGGAACGCCTGATGGATTAAATTGTATTCATTTAAATTCAACAGGCCTTACAGGTAAGCCTGATGAACTCTGGGTGTGGATCTTTATGTGTGACTGGGATATGATAATCATTACAGAAACATGGCCAGGGACGGTTCTTGGGTGTGCCCACCACACTAAAGCACTTTTTCCAGCTCTCTAACACGATCACCTAGGAGTTGCTGCAGTGTTAAAACCTTAAGCACTCCTTGACACTAAGCCCATGACAACTTGCTCTCAAATGCAGGACATTGCTTGGTGTTGGAGGGTGGCTTGCTGAGGTCTTCCTTCTGTTAGTGGTGACTTCACTGATGCAAATCCTCACCCTGACATCCAATCCTTGTTGTCACAGTCCTCTTGGCCTTTCTGTCTAATAGTACTGCATTCATTAATTACTTGAATCAGTCGATTGCATTCCAAACCATGTCTCACTCCGTAGTGAGAGAGGTTAATGTTCCATTTAGTGAAGGGCTATTGGAATAAGGATACCATTAGACATAGCAGCAACAGTATGCCGATCCACTATCTGAGTCTGCTTTTCCACTCAACTAGGTTATACTTATTTTGATAATCCACCATTCCACTTGTCTGCATTTTCCCCATAAAACTAGTTTAAACTCAACCTGCCTCAGACTTGAAGATAATTAATGTTCCTGCCACAACAGCCCTCCGAAGTTACTTCAATTGTTTCCCTCTTACTGATATGAGACTTGGCGGTCTTTAATCCCATGCAGTATTTCTGGAACTCTGTTTGAAATTTGTACCAACATTAGATGTTGTGCTGTCCTGTCACACCTCCTCTGTGGCCAGATGCAAAACAAAAGTAAAAGGTTAAGACCCTGTAATCTCCTCCCTCATCTTCTACGTCAGCCTAAGATACAGGCCTTCCTAACCTGGGGACTTGCCCACTCTATCCTGCATGAACTTCCAATTCTTCCTCAGCTTCTGTATCAATTCACTCAAGGATCACATGGTCACTCTCTCTGAATCCAGGAACTGCTTCTCCAAACTGAAGACTGGTATGAAGTAAAAGTTTACCATGTTATCAGGCTCCATGCACAAGCTTCGACCTTGGTCCCTAATACTCCACAAACTTTCCCGCGTTATTGTCTCCCCCTTATTAAACTGATGAAATGGCTTTGGATTCTTGCTAATCTCTCCTGCTAATGTTTTATCACCCCTCCTTCTGCTCTTCTACTGACTTTTTAAGTTTAGCCCTACACTTCCTCCATTCTTTTAGGACTTCCATTAATCTGCTCACTTTGTACCTGCTTTCAACTTCTCCTTCCTTTTTAATTCTGTTCGGAATATTTGCCGACATTTGAGGTTCTCTGGGCTTGTTTTCCTAAATCGCATCTTCGGTGTAACATGTTTGGCCGACACTCTCATCAATTCCATTTTGATCCAATGAGGCCCAACCTCCTCCCGCGACCCCCACCCCGCCACACGCTGTTCTGCTACAGTTTCATCCAGAAGCAATTGCACTTTGACCGGATCCTGCCATTTTTTTTTCATAGAATCTGTCTTCCCAGTACTAAACATTTTATTTTTTCAAACACTTTTTGATTCTTTTCCTTTGCAAACTCTAAATGTGTGATGTCACATTCATTGGTCCTACAATGCTCTCCCAATCCTGCCTGGAACACCTGACTGCCTTCTTTCCCCACATTGAGACCAAGCACTGCCCGCCCATTGTTGTATCTGCTACGTGTTGATATAAGAGGCTCTCTTGAATAAATTTCAAGGCATCTGCCCCCTCTTAAAAGGTTATCATTGCCCTCATGAAGGTTTAGATTTGAAATGCCTGAATATAATGATCCTCTTATTGTTTTTACACACCTCAGAAAATTGGTTACATATCTGCTCCTGTACATTATTTTTTACCTGTAGATCTATAATATATTCCAAGCAGTGCGTCTGTCATGGTTTTGATCCCAAGCTATAACCACCAAGCCTCATTAGAAGGTCCTTCCCAGATATCCTTCAACCTTACAGCAGTAACTGACTCCATAATTAATAATGCAGTACCATCTCCTCTTTTAACCCCTCTCCCAGTTCTTGTACCACAGGATATTGAGTTATCAGCCCTGACCACCCTCAAACATATCTCTGTGATGGCACAAATGTCACAGTTCCCCATTTCACCTTGTTCCCTTATCACATTTGTCTCTAATAATATTCCCAGCATTAAGGCAAAGGATCCCAGCCTGCGATATCACACCTGGTGTACTCTATACTTCGGACTTCTTCAATCGTTTAATGTTTGTTATCAAGCCAACCAATTCATGAACCATAACTGCAAATCTGGAACTGAATGAATATTTGTTGAATTAATGATTTGATTAGTGCATTATTCAAATGCAACATTCCAGAATTGAACAGTCAGCTCCACATACAATTAGTTTCTGCTGACTAATTCCAGGCTCAGTGAGCAGAGAACAGCTTCAGAGTCATAGTCATAGAGTCATAGAGATGTACAGCAGAAACAGATCCTTAGGTCTAATGGGGAAAGTGAGCACTGCAGGTACTGGGGATTCGTGTCGGAACATGTGGTGCTGGTAAAGCACGGCTTGTCAGGCAGCATCTGAGGAACAGGAAATTCAAAGCTTTTGGGCATCAGCCCTTCATCAGGAATGCATTGGTGCTTTTCTATGTTTTCCATTACTTAATACACAGGATATTGAGAACCATACGTGCTCAGGAAGACAGCACGGTATATAGCCCTGAAATGGAAAGCAGTCAATCATTTTGTTGGACAGAGAGTAAATAAGTTGAAGTAAAGTACAGATTGATTGAAGTACAAATATAAGAGGAGTGCAGTCCCCTTAACCAGACGAGATACACTCTGGGTTACTACAGGAAGAGAGGGAAGAGATTTATCCACCTTTGGCGATGGTCTTTGCATCCTCACTGTCGACTGGAGTAGTGCCAGATAATTGGTGGGTGGTAAATGTTACTAAATTATTCAAGAAAGGTAG
Source organism: Chiloscyllium punctatum (assembly GCF_047496795.1). NCBI lineage: Eukaryota > Metazoa > Chordata > Chondrichthyes > Orectolobiformes > Hemiscylliidae > Chiloscyllium > Chiloscyllium punctatum. The sequence continues at coordinate 567,924 of NW_027309876.1, forward strand.
TCGTGAGAATTACAGACCAATCAACCTTACATCAGTATTGGGCAAAGTATTGGAGAAGATTCTGCGAGACAGAATTTATGATTATTTGTAAAACCATAGTTTGATTAGAAAATAGTCAGCATGGCTTTGTGAGGGGCAGGTCATGATCAAAACCTGATTGAATTATTTGTGGATGGGATCAAACACATTGAAGAAACGAGAGTAGTGGATGTGAAGTCCATGGATTTTAACCAGGCGTTTGATAAAATTCCCCATGGTAGGTTCATTCAGAAAGTGAGGTGGCACTGGATATAAGAAAACCTGTCTGTCTGGATACGGAATTGGCTGGCCCTTAGAAGACACAATGTGGTGGTAAATGGGAAGTATTCAGTCTGGAGCTCGGTGATCAGTGGTGTTCCGTAGGGATCGATTCTGGGACCTTTAATGTTTGTGATTTTTATAAATGACTTGGATGAGGAATTGGAAGGGTACGTTGGTAAGTTGGTCAATATAACCCAGGTTGGTGGAGTTGTGGATAATGTGGAGGGCTATTGTAGTTTGCAATGAGACATTGACAGGTTGCAGAACTGGGCTGAGAAGTGGCAGATGAGATTCAACGTGAAAATGTGTGAAGCGATTCATTTTGGAAGGTCGAATTTGAATTCAGAATAACGGCAGTATTCTTATATTGTGGAGCAACAGGGGCATCTTGTGGCTCATACCATAACTCCCTCAGAGTTGCCACCCAGGTTGCCAAGATTGTTAAGAAGGAGGATGATGTTTTTAGTAGCCGGGGGATTGAGTTTAAGCGCTTGAAGTTATGCTGCAGCTCGATAGAACCCTGGTGAGATCACACTTAGAATATTGTGATCAGTTCTGGTCACCTCATTATAGGAAAAATGTGAAAGGTTTGGTGACGGTGGTGAGGAGATTTATCAGGATGCTGCCTGGACTGGACGGCATGTCTTACAAAGAAGAGTTGGGGTAGCTATGTTTTCTTTCTAATTGGAACGAAGAGGAATGGAATGTGCCTTGACAGAGTTGTACAAGATGATGAGAGGCATAGATAGAGTAGATAGCCTGAGAGTTTTCCCCATGGCGGAAATGCCTATCATGAGGCATAACAATTTTAAGGTAATTGGAGGGAGATTTAATGTAGATATCAGAGATAGGTTCCTTAATCAGAGAATGGTGGATGGGTGGAATGCACTGCTGGCAAGTATGGTAGAGTCAGCTGCATTAGCGATAGTTAAGCGACTATTGGATAGGCAAATAAATGACTATATAATGAAGAGTATGTAGGTTAGTATGATCTTAGAGTAGGATAAAAGGTTGGCTTGACGTCAAGGGGCAAAACGTTAGTTCTGTGCTGTACTGGGGTTGGTGACAATTCGCCTTGGCAGATTCGCCGCTGATGATCAGGTACTGCCTGTTCTCCACCAGCGTTTATCCACTGGGGTCGTTTGACCTCTGGAGACTATTCGCGATTGGAAATGTATATGTGTGTAGTGATTGTTTTCCCTCCAGCCTGTTCTTTCATACTTCTCAGTCCCCTTTATTTATACAACAACATACTACATATTGATTAAAAAAGCGTTAAAATGAATATCATTTTATTGGTTTATATATAAGAATGAGTTAATAACTTTAACCAGAAAAAGGAAATATATTTAAAAATCTTTATTATAGTAGTAAAGTCTCACATTAATATTAAACAATGAAATTTCAGTTAATTTGATCGTTATGTGCTATTCCACTAAGATATTCCAAGCAATCTCTTTCGCCGTATTCAAGAAAAATTTTTTATTCTATCGTCTGCGTCTCGATTCTTTTAGCTTGATTTGTGGTGGGAAACCCGCTATCAGCTGTTCCATATATAAATCACGCCCCTTTTGCTCTTTCATTAACGTTCCAATACATTTCCATATGGTTGGGTGGTGAGCTCCGAGTTCAGAAGCAATACACTGATGAGCAGTTTCAGCATGATTATTTGTGCGATCTTCACCATTTATTATTGTCTCATAGACCGACCACATATCGTGGGGAAACAAGGGCTAGTGCCATGTCGATTGTTGAGTCCAATATAGTTAAATTCAAACCAATCTAGCGTTGGTTGTCGTTCACGAAGCAGAAACTCTGCGAGTGCTTCTACGTAGTTATCAAGGTCAGCAAGTGACATAAAAGCCAAAGCAATTACCATTTTTGCTTTTAAAGCATTATCTAGATCGGTGTTTTATTGACGAGTTGTTCCAACTGCAACAGGATGTCTATGCATATTTTGTTCCAAATGAAAGAAACAGCCCCTAATTCTAATTTCAGGAAAACATTCTCTCAAAGCACTGATAGCTGCCGGCTCAAAGTCAAAATGGATATACTGTGGTCTGGGATTAGGTGCCAAAGACTTCACCATTTCAAAAATTCATACATACATTGACCGCTGCTTATTGGATGACCCCATCAAATCTTTTTGCTAAAATACAGTCTACCTGAGAGAATAAAATAGGGGAAATGTTGAACGTGCCATCCACCAACTACGTCGATTCTGCTAAATGATGTATTCAAGATTCCCTACCAAATATGATTATCTGATTACTTCCTTGACCACTATCCGCAAAAGAAATTATTTTTCTGCTCCGTTATCTGGCTTATATAATTTGTATCGAATTGGAATTACCAAATGCTGAAGATCAGTCGGGCGTGGTGACGCTAAAATAATATCATTCCTGTATCATCGAATCATTTTCTTCATGCTGCTTGTCATCGGTAAAGATGCTAGGACTGACTGAGGGACATTAGCTAACATTCGTTAATAAGACCACTAGGTACTTCCTGCGATTCTTCTGCAAGATGCTTTAAACTTGTTTTCACATTCGCAACTTGGACACTTGCTGCAGAAGGAGAATGTGTGTGTCCATTTATTGTTTTTATCCTCGTGCCACTCTTCGTGTGGATCCGTTCGTCACATCGGTCTCTTTGTTCACATCAGCAAAATTTAATACTTGAATCACTCTTGGATAGTTTATCAAAATATATATAAAACCATCGTGGTAAATCTACTTATTTCCACGTTTACTAATAATTTCTATTTCCATACTAAAAATTGCCGTTCCAAAAATACAAGTTGTAAAAATAAACTCCTGTAACTAAAATAAGTTGATACTAAAACAACACAAACACTACCTTAACCAATATAACGACAATTTTATAAACCACGAATATTCAAAATATACTACTTACTTGCGGTGTCGAGTCGTCTTCAGTGGCCAATGGGTGGTGGCTAAGCATTCTCGGTGGTCAAAGGGCAGTGGTTAATCGTCGGCGGCGAATCTGCTGTGACGAATAGTCCCATTCTATGCTTTCTGTTTCACCCAGCTTGTGGATTCTTATCAATTGTTGAATGTGTGAGGGAGTGGTGTGTGTGAGATCAGGAAGCTTTGGAGGGGCGTTAGGCCAAGATCTCCAGTTATGGTGTGCATTGTTACAGTCACCTGAAAAACAGTTCAATATATGTGTGACGACCAACAGCAGACAGAATCCGTCAAGTTCAGTTATTAACGTGATTCTTGACTTGCCACTTCCTGCTGTTTTCTTCAAATACATTCTGTTGGGTCACAATTGTATTAATCTCTGGCGATCCACAAAAATGTACAATTTTATTTTGATACTGGTGAATGTGAAGGTGACACTTATTGGATATGCTTGTAAAGGTTTCTTTGTGAGACACAATGTGCTACAGAAGACTGTAAACTTGCTAACGTCTTCACCCAGTGTCTGGTCCAGGTTGAAGATGCATGGAGTCTGGGAGGCAGGCCAGATGTCATCACCATAAGTAACTTGTGCGATGTGATTTTGACACTCCGTCTCCATTCATCACCCCCGGGCCAGGCTCAGACTGAAGATGAATTTGTAAGGCATGGTTGCTGGATAGTCTTTGAACTAATTTGCACAGCATTTATGCCTACACAGAGACTAATGATAGCCTGTTGGTTGGTTCCCCCCTTCCTAAGCTGGAGTCTAAAGAATTTGTTGTGAAATAACGTTTGAATGACTGCCCTGACCCAGGTGGAAGCTCTCTGAATACTTTTAAGAGCAGACTAATGTCTTACTAAATATCACAGACAGCTGTGACTGAATTCCAATCTTTCAAAATCCATTTTCAACGTAGGTTATGATTGCAAGCTGAGGAGTTTACTGATCTGAAAAATAATCAGATATTTGCTATATTCGTGAATTGGGCAAAAATGTGAAATTTGATTACTCAACCAAACAATAATTACATCATCTCTGAAAACAATTAGGTTGATGTTATATTTATGGTACTAAAATATAAAATGCTGTCAAAATTATACGATACAAAAATAAAGAATGTATATTTTATTTAATATCGAACAATGAACAGATATCTGACTATAGTCGTGATCACAATTACATATTCATTGTCAGTTGTCAAATGAACACATTGTCGCTCCAACATTTGGAACGTGGTTGGCTTCTGAATGATTATATTATCAGAGTGAGAAAATGATTGAACATCATATAGAAATATTGTTCTTATACATTTATAGATAATCAATCAGTTTAATTTCTCATCGAAACATGCGAGTTTCAGCTATTTACCAACAGTTCAGAAATGACAATAATTCAACATGCACTGTGAATATTAGTTTAAATAAATGATTTTCTTATTAAATTGAAGTGAACAATAATTTGAAACCTTGCAATTTTTAGAATGAATGGTATTTAACGTAAAATGTTAAAAAGAACGATGAACATATATTCATGTGATTGAACAGTCAGACATTTTCAAAGAATTTCGTGCCAAAGCAAAGGAAATATTTGTTTTAGTAATTGGAATACAAGATTTAAAGTATTCATGTGCAGAGTACTAATTAGAGCTCATCATCAAGCTGACCTTGCAATACTTGCATTTTGAATGGTTATGCTGCAGCAAATGCGATCAGATATTTGCCAGCATTTACAACAGGAAATAATCTGATACTGGCTTTGACTTGCATCTGTTCATGATAGAGTACAGAACTTTAATGTACACAAGGGGCTATTGGGCCACTATGAATGCATCAGCTTTTGAAATGTCAACCAAGATCCTCCCATTCGCCACCTCTATCACTGTAGTCCTTTAAAGTCGAAAATTTCAAATATATATCCAGTTCCCTCTTGAATCTTCATCCACAAACCTCCCAGGCAGGTCATTCTAAATCCGAACAACTCTCTCAATAAAGTTATTTTTTTCTTTATCTCACTCCGAGTCTTGTGCTGACAATCTTGGAACTGGGACACCTAGATGCTGTAATACCAGAGAAGAGAAACTGGGTATTTTCATTTTACCCTTTTTGTTCATAATTTTGAGCACTGCAATAAGTTCACATCTTTGTCTATTCTAATCAATTAAGAGTAAGTCTAACTTTTCCCACCCTACTTTAACTGAATCCTTCATTCCAGTTATCATTCTGATTATTTATAAGGTTAGTGTGGAATGCTCTGTATGGAATGCTCTGCCCCAGAGGGCAGTGGAGGCCCAGTCTCTGGATTCATTTAAGAAATAATTGGATAGATCTCTTAAAGATAGTGGAGTCAAGGGTTATGGAGATAAGGCTGGAACAGGATACTGATTGGGAATGATCAGCCATGATCATATTGAATGGCGATGCAGGCTCGAAGGGCTGAATGGCCTACTCCTGCATCTATTGTATATTGTCTATTGTCTAGTGGCATTCTTCTACAAAGTAATGCGCTGCGTGCGTGTGTGTTTGTGTCTGTGTCTGTGTGTGTGCGTGTGTCTGTCTTTTTGTGTGTCTGTGTCTGTGTATCTGTGTCTCTGTGTTTGTACGTATCTCTGTGTCTGTGTATGTGTCTGTTTCTGTGTGTGTGTGTGTGAGCTGTGTGTGTGAAAGAGGGAGAGAGAGAGAGAGAGAAAGTAAACACATGGTTAAAGAGCGAGTTCGGGGATGAGGGTTTCAGACTTCTGGATCATTGGGACTTCTTCCAAGACAGGTAGGAGCTTTAAAGAATGGACAGATATCATCTTACCCGTAGGAGCACCAACATCCTGGTGGGGAGGTTTTCTGGTGCAAATTAGTTGGATTAAACTCATAAACCAGGAGGCTGGGAAACAAAGCAGCAGGTCAGGAACGGAGCAGAAGGTAGAGGTGAGTAGGACATCAGTCACGGCCAGTCTCATGACCATGCTGCGAGAAGGAATCAAATCAGTCCAAAATGTGAGTTGGAGGTTAGGTTAGAATAAATGATAGAGGTGTTTATCAGAGATTAAAAAAATAAACATGGAAAGTGTGGGTAACGTGAAGGAGTGATGTATGTGAGATCAGGAAGCTCGGACTTAAGAAAATATTAAAGGAGAAAGCCAAATCAAAAGAACTTATTTAAAAACCTTATGCCTAAAAGCACACAGTAATTGGAATAAAATTGATGAGCTGGCAGTAGATACAGAGATCAATAGGTATGACCTTGTAAGGATGATTGTAACATGGTTACAGGATGCTCAGGACTGGACAGTGAACTGTCCATGGGTACTCGGTATTCCGAAAGGATAGACATGAAGGTAAAGGAGGTGGAATTGATGTATTGGTTAAGGATGATATCAAGACGAGATTAAGAAATGATATTGGTACTAGGGAACAAAATGAAAATCAGTATAGGTGCAAATAAGAAGCAAAGGAAGATACCTCTTTGGAAAAATAATTTTCAGCCACCATCTCCCCAAAGTACTTCAGAGGTCGGAAATAATGAGGGCTCGTGACAAGATAACAATGGTGGGATGAACGTGCATATTGAATCCATTAATCAACTTGGCAAAGGGTAGGCTCCAAGTACAATTCATAGATTATATGAAGAATTGTTTCTGCGAGCACATGTCATGGAACCAACCAGAGAGCAGGCTACTTTAGATTCGTTATAAGGAAGGAATGAAAAATTATCTTGCTGTTAAGGATCCTCTGGGAACGAAGGACCACAACTTACTGATTGAAAGAGTGAGGACAGAGTCACATACAAGAGCCTTAGTGTTGGGCAATGATACTTACAGTTATCTAAGGAAGGGGTTGATTAGGGGTGGGGGGAGCAGTCAAAAGCAGGCCAGATGAAGAAATTTGGCAAGTACTTAAGGGGATATTAAATACCTCTCAATTCAAGTATATTCGGGAGAGAAGAGGAATTGCATGACAGAGAAAAATCATCCATGCCTAGATAAGGAAGTCAATGACAGCATGAGGGCAAAAACTTGAGCAAATCATACTGCACAAGTTAGTCACGCTCCCGGGGATTGAGTAAGGTAGTGGCCTAGTGTGTTATTGCCGAACTGTTCATCGAGTGACGCAGATAATGTTCTGGGGAGTTGGGTTCGATTCCTGCTATGGCAGTTGGTGGAATTTGAATTCAAATTTGGAATTAACAAACTGGTGGTGAACGTGAATAGATTGTCATGAGAAGCTCACCTGTTTAACTAATTTTCTATGGGAAGGAAACTGTCATCCTTTCCTGGTCTGACCTACACGTGACTCCAGACCCACAGTAATGTAAATAACTCCTAACTGTCCTATGGGTAATCAAGGATGGACAATAAATGGCCAACGCATCAATGCCTTCTTGCGGTGAATTAATGAAAACAACAAAAGAAATAAATTTCAGCAACGTGTTAACACACATCATTAAATGAAGCTATGACAGGAAACGAGTGGAAATATAAACACTGATTTCAGAAGCTTTCACTAGTATAGAAAAAGGAAGCGCATAGTGAAACTTAGTGATGGCTTTTTTTCAGGATGAAACTGACATGATAACAATGAGAAACTCAAAAATGGCAGCGGCACAAAACTAATGCTTTCTGTTTTCACAGACTGCACAAAAACTATAGTTCCTACAGAGGATCTAGTTGGGATTACTGCTGTTTATCATTTTTATAGATGACCTAGATGAGGGCACAGAATGCTGTGTTAGTAAATTTATGGATGGTACTAAGGTGAGTGAAGTGTGGATCGTGCTGAAGGATGTTGCAGGTTACAGAGGAACATAGATAAGTTGCAGAGCTGGGCTGAGAGGTAGTAACTTGAGTTTAATGTGGAAGAGTGAGACGTGATTCACTTTGGAAAGAGCAACAGGAATGAAGAATACTGGGCCAATGGTAAGATTCTTGGCGGTGTTGATGAGCAGAGAGATCGCTGAAAGTTGCTACCCAGTTTAATAAGCTCGTTGAGAAGGCGTATGGTATGTTAACTTTTATTGGTGATGGGTTTGAATTTTGGAGGCACACAATCACACTGCAGGTGCACAAAACTCCGGTGTCGCTGTACTTGGAGTACTGCACATAGTTCTGTTTGCTGCATCATAGGAAGGACGTGGAAGGTTTGGAAAGGGTTCAAAAGAGATTTACAAGGATGTTGCCTGATTTGGAGGGAAGGTCTTATAAGGAAGGTCTAAGGTAGTTACGGCGGTTTTTGTTCGAGAGAAGAAGGTTGAGAGGTGACTAAATTAATCTATATATGATAATAAGAGGGTGAGATAGGGTAGACAGTGTTATGAAGTTTTAAGTGTGCTATACCATTAAGAGAGTTGAAAGGTTGGCCAAGGGCTTAGCAAGCGCACTGAGTACTGGGAAAATTAAAAATGTAATATTTGCTGAAACAGCTAGCAGTATCTAGGTTGCTATGAGACACAAACAAATTCAAATTTAGCCAATCAGTTTAAATGGTGTCCCAAGATACCAAATGCCAATCAAGTTTGTATTTAGTATTTTCACAATATTTAAACTAATGAAACAAACCATTTTTGGGGTATAAATATTAAACGTTTTGAACAGTTAGCCAGAAGGGCAAAGCGGAGCAAGCCGCCAACAAGTCCAGCCTGGCAGCAGAAAGATCATGCTCCCCAACAGATACTTTTACCAACGAAAGATCTGGGAAGCAGATTTCTCAAGAATAAGAAAGGATGGCAGAAATATGGAGAAAAATCGACAGCTGCCTGGTTTTGAGATAAGATTATTTTGAAATCTTAATCTAGAATTTTTGATCGGAGTAGTATTATAGAGGTGGAGGTAAAAGATAGTTTTAAGGTTAAGGAGTTGTAAGTAGTTGTTAAATATTATTCTCTGTTAGACTTAAATAAGAAAGTTGTTAATTTTTACTTTAAATAGTAATTTCTGGATAGTTCTTTGCCTCTGGAATTTGAACAGATTACAGCACGGGGTGAATGTTTTCTGTGTTGTTGGTTTAAATTCGCAGAGGTGATTACCCCTGGTCGTAACAACAGTGAGAGCCTTTTTCCTCGGATGGTGTTGGTTGCTCGAGGGGCATAGATTTGAATTGATGGGGGTGGGGGTGGGTGATAGATATAGGACAGATGTCAGAGATAGTTTCTTTACTCAGAGAATAGTTGGGGCATGGAACACCTGCCCTGAAACAGTAGTGAACTCACCAGCTTCAAAGGCATTTAAATGGTCATTTGATAAACGTATGGATGAAAATGGAGTAGTGTCGAATAGATAGGCTTCAGATTGGTTCCACAGGTCTGCACAACATCGAGGTCCGCTGGGTCAGAACTGTGCTGTTATGTTCTATGATTACTATGACCAGGAACAAATGTATGAAGTAAACCAATGGGATTAAAGGTAGATAAGTCTCAAGTGTATTAAAGGAGCTAGCAGCAGGGATGATAGATGCATTGGTTGTGAGATTGAAAAATTACTTGGATTGTAGAAAGGTGCCAATGCATTGGAAACGTAATAATATGACATTCTTATTCACAAGGGAGATAGGCAAAAGGTGGGGCAATGCATACCAATGAGCTTGACCTCTGTGTTGTGAGGTTGCTGGAATCAATCATAAAGAAGGAAATAGCTGAACCCGTGGCAAAACAAAGATCATGTCACCAGTTTCAGTAGTTTCATGAAGGGTAGGTCATGTTGGACAAATCTTCTGGGGTTCACTGAGGATGCAAAGAGGAAGTTGGATATTGGGGATCCAGTGGATATAGTATATGGAGACTTTCAGAGGCATTTGGCAAGGTGCTACATAAAAGACTGATCTAGTAGGTTAGTTCCCATGTGGTTACGGGTAGAGTATTGGCTTAGATAGAGGTTGACTGAAGGAAGGTAGAGAATTGGGAGGTGGAGAAGTCAATATTTCAAGTGTATGGAATGGGAAATAACCATTTAGATTGGAAGTAAAGAGTGTTGAGCATTCTTGTGCGACTTAAAGATTTTTTTCTGCAACTCCAGGCTGGAAACTGGGAAACGAGGCTGCAAGAGTCAAAAAACTACAGATGCTGGAATTCAAAATAGACAGACAGAAGGCTGGAAGGACACAGCAGACAAGGCAACATCAGGAGCTGGAGAAGTCGACGTTTCGTGGTTAAACCATTATCCACCACCTGATGCTGCTTGGCTTGCTGTATTCTTCCAGCCTCCTGCCTGTCTATGATAGAGCCACAAAACATGTTAGCATTGCTCCAAACTGACAGTTTGGACATGGTGCAAAAATATTACCTTGTCAACACATTGGAATGTGGCCACAATCTATATTTTTTGGCAAAAACGTCTGACTGTAATATGGAAGAATATAATGATTGAAAAGCTAAGAAAGGAAGATGTGAAGTGGATATTAGTGTATTGGTGCGTAAAAATGGCGAACTTATAAAATTTTGGACAATACCATGATGACCTTTGAAAAGGTAAGGTGCTTTTCGGTGATTAAATAGAAAAGTGAACGTCTGGAGGTTAGCAGTTTGCATGTGCCCAGTTGACAGAATGGAGCAAAACCATTCAGTTATCGGACCCAAGCAGCACTTTTACCCAGGCAACATTTCAAATTCTGCCAATTAAGTTAAAAAGGCACTTGGAGACTAAGAGTCCATTTTAGAGTTAATAATCTGAAACAAATCATTATATAAGAATTTCTTGTATCAAGGAGGGATATACAACAGAGAGGCAATTGAACGGAAGGGGAGAGTCAACTACCATCTGAAAAGATGATAAAAGGGAAATGTCATCTGTGAAAGAAGTATTGGGGTTTCACAAAAAATCTCCATGCTCTATCTAAAAAGCTCTATCCATCAATAAAGGCGCACAACACGCTGAGCAAATAGTCTTGAAACCAGAAAACAACTGAGAAGGCACTTCAGACAGAGAAAGACGAGAGGATAAGATACCGAAATCTCAAGTGAATTCATTCTGCATGAACTTTGAGAAACTAAGTTTTAATTTATTGTTCTTACTAATAATGGATTTACGAGTGGAATCTGCATTATTGATACAGCATAATCAAGAAAATCTTGGTTTATTCCAGAATAGATAGCTAGTTACAAAGTGATTATTCAGTTTGTTCACTGTTAGAGTTAGAATCCCTACAGTGGAGAAACAGGCCCTTCAGCCAAACAAGGACCATATTGACCATCCGAAGAGTAAACCACTCAAATGCATTACTCTACCCTATTAACTGCATTTACCCCTGACTAACGCACCTAAGTTACACATCTACGAACGCTATGGGCAATTTAGTAAACCTGCATATCTTTCGATTGAGAGAGGAAACGGGAGCACCCGGGTTGAAGCCCACGCAGACACGATGAGAATGTGTTAACTCCACACAGTTGCCCGAGGCTAGAATCGAACCTGGGTACTCTGGCGCTGTGAGGCAGCAGTGTTAACCTAGACAGGGAACTAGTTACTTGTTAATTACAGAGTACAAGAGAAGATTCCATTTCACTGAACCACTCCTTTATAACAAATTGCGTGTCGAAAAAGAGATGAGTTACATCACTTATCACACTTCCTTACCATATTATAAGGCAAGGAGATCTTCGCTGGTTGCATTGGTTTTAATTGTCAGATGGATGTTGACCTCCACTTCATAATATTATAGAGATGCTCGAATTGGTCAGGTGAATTGGTATATGGAGCATAGCAGGAAACATGTATCTGTGTTTGAATAGAGTGGTGGAATGAATGGAAAAACAGTGTATTATTCCAATGAAGCGATTGCAAAGCTGTGGCACAGAGAAATCAGGCATCTGGATCACAAACAAAAACACATTGCTTGCAATTCATAGGGAGGCAATATAAATTTTCATACCTTTTGAAAGAAAATATATCCAGAAGTAGGGAAGACTTTCTACCGTTTCGCAGAGTAATGGTGAGAGCACACCAGGAGAGGTGAGGGCATAATGACATGAAAAGCAGTCCAGAGAAAATTTACTCAACTGATTCCTGTGAGGAGCATTTATCTCTGAAGGAAACATTGCCAGACTGGCCTTGGATCAGTTGGAGTTTAGGAAAACTACGTATGATACCGTTTAAACCATAATATTCTGAGTAGTCTATTCAAGTTGAATGCTGAAACAATATTTCAATTTGTGCGAGAGATTTCCAGAAATGGATGGACTCCTGGAAACTGGGGAATATCCCAGTGAAGGAGTTGATGACTGTTTTAACCATCTCAAAGGGTTCTGCGAATGTGGGAACTTCCCTCCCACCGAGTGATGGAAGGTAAGACATTGAATACTCTTAAGACACAGGTAGACAGTTTATCGCCTAAGAATGATGCATTAACGTTATAAGGCATGGCAGGAATGCGTGTTTCAGGCCACAGTCATATCATCCATGATCTTATCACATGGCAGACTTGGTTCAAGTTGATCTTAGTTTCTACGTTGCTATTGCCTTTCGATACTGACAAATAATGAAAGCATTCTCCAGCGCAGAAAGGCTCTCACTTTCAGAATGATGAACACAACTTGCAAATGTAATTTTTCAACCGCACTCCGAATGCACTGCTGGAAGTTTCATGGAGTTACAGAAAGATCAGATGCTTAGGTCAAAGTAAAAGCCTCACTAAAACTACGTTAGAAATCAAATCGGTTAGAATGGATGCCTTTAATAGATCAGATTCCTGTCAGTTGTTCTTGTGAAGTGAATTCCGTTAGCAAGACCAGCATTTATTGCCTGTGTCTAATTTCCATTCCGAACATGGTGGTGAACCGCAGTGACCCTCGTGGTGCAGGGACACGAACAGATATGTTTCAAAGAGAGCCACAGGATTCTGAACAAGTGACAATAAAGGGACAATGATATTGATTCAAGCCAGGATGCTGTGCAACGTTGGAGATTGTATTCCTCACCACATGATTCTCACAGCGATTAAAATAGTGGTAAAGTCTCTTGCTGTTCTTATTTTGGGGAATTTACAGAGTGTGTTAAGGTCTTTCGTGAGGGAGCCAGAAATAGCATTTTGAACACAGAGCTGAACTCTCCTTTTACGTACACTCTTCCACCTCTGCATGTTTGATTTATAAAGCTTGTGAATAATTTTGTATGGACCAGGATTTGGCACCTTGCACATTTGTATTTTCTGTGACACTGAAGTATGTCCTTTGTAACATTCCCAGCAATCGTCAGAGCTGAAACAAATCTACAGAATTTACGGATTCATTCATTGTTTGTTTGAAAGAGTGAGTGTGATGAGAATAAAGATTCAATTAAATTGCACGTAATGGACACACTGCCCGAGTACAAATCACATCCTCACGTTTTCCTTGAAGTGGAAGCAAATTATTAGAACACAACGCCCATTTTTGTACATACTGTATAAAAAAGTCAAAAAAATGTTGAGGAGCCACACTCGGCGAAAAAAAAACATGTCGTCTGCACTTGATGGAGATGCAGAAATTCAGAATAGCTGCACAATCTGAACAAGAATCAAATGATAGAAAAAAAACATATAACAGGTATTTTCTTAGAACATGACGCCCACCAATGCACATCAGGCCATTGTATCAACTGCGATAACTGATCGATTTTCTACTGGTGATCCCCTCCCACCACATTGCATTCCCAAACCCAAGCCAATGGCTCCAAGCTGATGGGCCTCTGAAAGCACAGTTTGCTTCCATCTCCTCCAGACATCCACAAACAGGGTGGCCCAGGCAGACACATTGCTTCAGTCTGCATTTGCTACAAACAACGCATCGCTTCCTACTTTGACTCAGCAATCCCTCCTGATCCAGTCCCTGCCCATGTACATCCGTGATTCATGTGACACTTTACACCAATTTAAGAATTTCAATTTTGCAGGCTCCATCCATCTCTTCTTTTCCATGGATGTAACATCCCATTACACATCCACCACACCCCTCCCCACCCCCACCCCCATTAGAATGGTCTCAGGACTCTCTGCTTCTTTTCGGAACAAAGGCATGAACTGCACCCAAACACCACCACCATCCTCCAACTGGCTGAGCTCGTCCTCACTCTCAACAACCTTTCTTATTAACATCTGCATGATCACTCTAACTTTGTCTTTCCTACCAATCTTTTTCCCTCTTCTGGTGTTTCTTGTGCCCTAGTTCCTGACTACGACTTGGAGGCCTGTACAAGACTCCAACTATTTTGTTTTCACGTTTTCGAGGCCTCAATTCTACCCGCACATAATCCCCATCATCTGACCCTACTTAATTTCTTTCTATTGATTTAGTTTTATTTCTTACGAATAAGGCAACCCCACCTCCTCCGCCCACCTGCCTATGTTTTAAATAAGATGTATATCCTTGAATATTTAGCTCCCTATCCTGATACCCTTGCAGCCATGTCTCCGTCATAACTGCCAATTTCGATCTGCGCCACAAGCTCATTTATTCTATTCCTTATACTGCATACATTCGGATATAACGCCTTCAGTCCTGTATTAACCGTTACTCTTCACATTGTCATTCATTTGTCCAATGTGCTTGAAGTTTGATTGCTAACTCTCTCCATACGCTCTGTCATATTTATGTCTGTTGGAGATTTTATTAACTTCTCCTGACCCCTGCACTCTTACCTCCTCCTTTAACTCGGGTTTTCTAATTCCGCCAATATCTGTTCTTGCCTACCATCGCTCCATTTAATTTAAAGCCCTGTCTACAGCCTTGGATGTGCTATCCCCTCGTACTCTGGTCCAAGCACGGTTTTGCTATTCAATTGGATTTTAGTTATTCTGTTACTTTCAATGGCAGGGTCTTTACCCAGCATCCCTAGTGGGTCAGAAAGTGCCCAGTGTCTTTGTGTACACAGCCCTCCTTCGGGACCATTCAGTGCCAGTCAATTACTTCTGCGAAGTCACAGGAGTGACTCGAGGAAAGGCTGTATGCAGTAATGGATGGACTGAGGAACTGAGAGGGATAGCTTGGGAACCAGTGGCCAGGCAAGTTTCCTGAACAGCCAGGGCAGCCTTAACACCAGGGGTGCTTTTCCAAAAACCGGTGGCATTTGCCGCATTTCATCGCCAACCTAAAGCAAAATTAATGGTGATGGCATAAACACAGAGACAGACAGTGGAGAGATGAAAGGAGATAATGCTCTTAAAGCAAACACAGGGAGATTGTACAAACGACACACAAATAGGCTCCAGAGCTTGGAATTTAACCCGAGTCCCTAGCACTATGAGGCAGTAGAGCTGTGTCATCATGACACCCAATGATGGCTAACAGAATTAGTATAGTTACATGTTGCCTTCTGCAGTTAATCCCCTGGCATACTCTCCCTCAGTCTCGGTAAGATTGGGAGGCGTTTTTAAAGCAGCAGAGGATAATTAAAAAAAGAACAATAAAGTGGAGAATATGGAATGTATAAGCTTGCTCCCCATATAAAAGGAGACTTCACGAGTTTAGTTAAGATCTACAAAAGGAAGAAATGCAAGAGTGAACATTGGGCAACTTGAAAACGAGGCTGGTTAGAGAGAAACAGAGAAAAAAGAACTGGAGGATGAACTGAATAGGTGCTTTGCATCAGTCCTCACAATGGTTGACAACTAGCAGCATTCCAGAACTTCAAGACAGTAAAGGGCGAGAGATTACTGTAGTGGTCAGTGCTGATGAGCATGTGCTGTGGAAGCTGTCATGTTTGAAGATGGATAGATGACACAGATGGAAGGATAACAACACAAATTACTGAAGGAAATAGAGGAGAAAATTGTGGATTTTCAGAAATAAATGTCCTCAGGGAGTGTCGCAGAGAACTGGAAAATCAGAATGTAAAATCTCTATGCAATGAAGGAAGGGAGGCAGAAGACAAGAAACCATAAGGAAGGTCGCCTGACATTGGTCATTAATCGAGTTTTCCAGCCCACTATTAACAATGAGGCCGCAGAATAGAGTCATAGAGATGTACAAGTCGGAAACAGACCGTTTGGTCCATCTCGTCCATGACGAACCAGATATCCCAATCTCATATCCTCCCATTTGCCAACACCCGGCCCATGTCCCTCTAAACCCTTTTTAATCATATACTCATCCAGATGCCTTTTAAATGTTGCAATTGTACCAGCGTCATTAGAATGTTATGTATTCAAAGAATGTATATGTGTTATAAATGATGCATCGTTTCAAATACTAGCTATTGACTGTCTCCTGGCAAAGCTTTTGGTGATTTGCCCAAGCCACCAACTTGCCACTCATACCCTCTTAGTTTCCTTTGCTATAATCTCTAGTTTCAGAACGAACTACACCACAGTCAGATCTCACAGGGTCCGTTGTAGTAACATTATTAGTTAGACTTTCTCATTGCATAGGACTAAATCTAAAGGAGCCCAATCTCTAATTGATTGTGCTATGTTAAATTTCAACTGAGGAGTTATGGGTGGTATTCTTTGCACATTTGTCATTGAACATTCCCACATTTGAACTGATGATGGAGGCATGGACATTGATGAAGCAGCTGGGGATGGCTTGGCCTGGGATATTTCGCTGAAGAACTGGGCCCTTGTAATGCAGTACTTAGAGGTGCATAGTAAAATAGGGTTGAGTCAGCATGAGTTCGTCAAGGAGAGGACTCGCTGACAAGTCTGCCAGAATTCTTTCAGATGATAATGTGCAAGTTTGACGAAGGAAGCATGTGATTTGATTGGCTAATTGGGACTCTACGAAATATGAATCTGCCTTAAATTGAATTTTGTCCATCTATTGGTTACAAGTTGCATGAGCAGAGATATAAAAACAGCTAAAAGTAAACAAAAAAAAACAAATTCAGCTCGAGCTAAATAGAATAACGATGGCAGGTCTGGTGATGTGTTGTTTCTGAATTATGTGGTAGCTGGAGACATTCACTGTCTCGCTCAGCAATCCTAATCTGCGGTGTGACCAGTTCACTAAATGTGCTATCCACAACCTCCTCAGCATCGCTGATGCTACACAGTGAGTCCATCCGCAGCTTCAGAGCCATCATGCGGTCAACAAGAGCTGCAGCTGGACACACTTCTTGCAAGTGTAAGAGTCAGGAACGACAGACACGTTCCTAAGCTCCCATATCAAGGAATAGTCATATGCCATGGATCTGAGGTCCCCTCCCATTGTAAGCTTAACTTTTTATCAACTAACTAAAACATAACAATGCACATAAATAAATGAAAAAGATGGATTAGAAATAAAAGCCTCACCTTACAGGATCTTTTTTCTTCTGGTTAGAGGAGGTGGGCGTTAGGGAGATATCCGTGTAGTACCTCGGTATAGCCACTGCCCAGATACAAATTAAGCCCTAACCTTCCCTGCAGCCCTCACTCGTCCTCCTCTCCTCTCCGCTCTGGAAAAATGATGTTCGTTGTCAAGCAGGTTTGGCAGATAGAACATAGAACATAGAACATAGAACATAGAACAATACAGCACAGAACAGGCCCTTCGGCCCACGATGTTGTGCCGAACTTCTATCCTAGATTAAGCACCCATCCATGTACCTATCCAAATGCCGCTTAAAGGTCGCCAATGAATCTGACTCTACCACTCCCACGGGCAGCGCATTCCATGCCCCCACCACTCTCTGGGTGAAGAACCCACCCCTGACATCTCCCCTATACCTTCCAGATGTGATAGATATCAGATCCTGTCATCACTGGACTGATTCAGAGGACTCCTCCTTCCCAGTTAATGTACTCATACTTAAGTATTTATTGCCAGGTCTGTCCTTTTTAAAGAAAGAATTCTTGCCGGAGTTGTGCTGAAATGATATTTAAATTTTGGTGCGACAAGACTCTTCCATGTGCCAATGAGTTCAGGAATAGGATGGTAGTAGAGTTAAATATATGGGCAAAGAACTGGTAGAGGAGGCAACATTTCCGATATGTGTATCATTGGGATTCCAGAATCCCTCTGTCAAACAAATCTCTATAATATTAACATAGCAGTTAAACTCACCCAAGCTCCAAGTTCACCCGAAATGCCTGTCATACTCCTCACATTATAATTAGCACAGTTACTGGAAACGGTATGTGGATAGTCCACGACAGGAAGGGCCATACTGGACTAATGAGTCAGGACAGGTGACTGACGTTTCAGGGGGCCAGCATTTTGGAATCATTTTGGAAACTCTTTCAGTTTTAAGATAGCTAAGAACGTGTATACGTCAGGACCTTTTGAGAAGCTATGGAATTGGAGTAAGGCAAGTTACGTCAGTACAGGCAGGAGTTATGGAGTGTTAAATGGAAGGAGTACCTATCAGGCAAATCCACATTTTGTGTGTGGCAACTGTTTATTAAAACCTCATTGATATACCATCCGCCGAACGTCCCCCTAACTGTTCGAATTTCAATCTATTTTGTTTGAACAGATATTTCGGGGTCGTTGTATACCAGGGAACAGCAAGAGATGATGGATGATTGTGCCCTGTGTCCTGCACTGAACCAGCTTGTCTCTATAGGCACCTAACGTTGTTATTGTGGGTCAGAGAACCTCAGAAATAATAGAGCACAGACGGAAGCCATTCAGTCCTTCGTACACCCACGAGCTCTCCAACTCCGCTATCTGAAAGCAGAAAGAGTTATTGGAGATAGACAGAGAGAGAGAGAGAGAGAGAGAGAGAATGCAACAGAAAGAAAGAATATGGAGGGAGATAAACCGACAGGAGAGAAAACGGAGTGACAGAGTGAGTGAGAAATGAAGGGGTGTGAAACGGGGATGAAATTGGATAGATCAAGAGACAGCATGAGGAGAAATAGACAGAACATAGAAGTTTTATTTAAAAATTCCACTGAACCACAAACTCTTTGTCTGGGAGCCATACCCTGGGAGCACCATGCTGATTCTGGTTGTGATCCTAGATCATTTATCTCCTATAATATCACAGAGTTGAGTGGCTGACAGCTAAACAGAATCCAATAGACCAATTGAATGGCTTCAGAGAGAAGGTGGATTAATTTAAATAGATTGTGCCAACGATAGAAGGAACTATAACCCCCTGAGAATCTGTGCGAGTGATTGAGCCAGAGAATCTCAGTGAGGGGGATCACTGTCAGAGGGGAAATCAGCATCTCAGCTGTGGGTCAAGTAATGACTGAAAAAAGTTTGCACCCAACTTCCATGGTTTAGTAATCCACATTTCACTTCATAGAGCTCGATATCATGAGGGTATTTGAACAATCTTATCTCTTTGTACATTTCATATTCTGGTTTGTCCAGAAAATCATTTTGTCGCTGTATTTTGTGTTGAATAAAGGCATTTCATTTCTGGGGAAGAAAGGACCTGTTCCAATGGGACAGCCTTCATCGGATCCATGTTGGGACCAGAGTCCGAATGAATCTCATAACTAGGGTGGTAGATAGGGATGTAAGTGGAATAGGAGAGGTGGTGTGAGTGGGGGAACGTGAATCAGTTACGGGGTAATTAGATACTTGAATTAAAAGAGGAAGTAAGAGTGCAGAATTCAGGATAGATTATTAAAATCGCCACCACAGACATTAACAGGATAGAGTGTCTAGAAATGGTTAACAAACAAACTTCAAGTACACTAGAAAAGAATGACAATGAGAAGACGGATGGTTAATACAGTACTGACAGTGTTATGTCTGAATGCATGCAGTATGAGGAATAGCGTAAATGAACTCGTAACCCACATCGAAATTGGCAGGTATGACGTGATGGGCATCACAGAGACATGGCTGCAAGGGGATCAGGATTGGGAGCTAAATATTCAAGGATATAAACCTTATCCAAAAGATATGCAGCTGGGCAGACGAGGTGGGGTTGTCTTATTAATGCGAAATAAAGTTACATTAACAGTAAAAAAAAACATAGGGTCAGATGGTTTAGCATCTGCGTGGATAAAATTGAGGAAGTACATCATTAAAGCAACTACAGTTGAAGTCTTATACAGGCCTGCAAATAATAGTGAGGAGCTGGGCCATCAGATAAATCCGGTGATAGAAAAGATGTGTAGGAAATCATGGTTAGAGTGATCATGGGGTATTTCAATAGGGGGAATGGGAAAATCAGACTTTTAGTGGATTGTAAGAAAAGCAATTCATGGAATGTCTACAAGGTATTTTTTTTTTTGCGTAGCTTGTGGTGCAGTCCACGAGGGAACAGGCAATACTGGTTTTAGTGTTGTGCAAAGGGGCAGACTAGATAAGGAGCTTCAGTTGAAGGAATCCATCGGGAGCAGCCATCATAACATGGGTGAATTTATTCTGCAATTTGAGAGGCAGAAGATAGAATTAGAGGCAAAAGTACTTCAGCTGAATAAAGGCAACTGCAGAGGCATAAGGGAGAAACTGGGTAGAATTGACTGGAAGAGTAGCCTAGCAGAAAAGACAGTAGAATAGCAATGGCAGTAGGCTCGAAGAGTAATTTAGGAGACACAGCAGAGATTCATTGCAAGGAGAAAGAGGCATGGTACAGGGAGGATGAGGCAACCATGGCTGAACGCGGGAAGTTAGGGATAGTATCAAAGCAAAACAGAGAAGTATGGAATGTGGTGAAGGACAGTGTGAAAGCAAAGGATTGGAAGTTTACAAAGACCAACAGAGGACAACAAAAATGTATACAGAGGGAGAAAATTAAATAAGGGTGTAAGCTAGCTATTAAGATATTTAAAGTCCAAAAGAGAGGCAAACGTAGATATTGGAAATGATGCCAGAGAGGTCCTGGTGGGGAACAAAAGGATGGCTGAAGAACTTTGCCTCAGTCTTCACATTGGAAGATTCCATTAATTTCCCAAAAATTCAACAGAGTGAGGGGAAGAACGGAGTATGGTGGTCAGCACCAAAGTGAATGGGTTATAAAACTGAAGAGCCAGAATATTGATAAATCATCTGGACCAGATGGACTACACCCCAGCCTTGTAAGGGAGATAGCTGAAGATGTAGTGCATGTGATCTTACAGGAATGACTAGAATCAGGAAAGGGCAAAGTGGACTGGAAAATCTCTAACTTGACACCCCGTTTAACAAGGGAGTAAAGCAGAAGACGGAAAATTACAGACTGATTAACCTAACCTCAGTTGTGGGTAAGACCCTGAAATCCATCGTTAAGGATGGTATTTCTGAATACTTGATGTAGATAGTAAAATAGGGCAGAGTTAGCATGGTTTCATCGAGGAGTGGTCAGACCTGACAAACCCACTAGAATGTTTTGAGGAAGTACTGAGCAGATTAGGAGAACCAACGGTTATTATCTACCTGCACCTCAAGACGTCCTTTGACAAATTGCTACGCTGGAGGTTATTGAGAAAGGGGACCACTGGTGTCAGAGGCAACGTGCTAGCATCGATAAAAGCTAGCAGAAAGTAAGGATAAAATATGCTTTCTCACGATGGCAGTCAGTGACAAGCATTGATCCTCAAGACTCAGTGTGGGGAGCACCAAATTTCACATTGTACAGTAAACGATTTAGATGAAGGATCTGAGGGCACTTTGGCGAATTTTTAGTATTAGAATCACTAGAGTGCGGAAACAGGCCTTTTGGCAAAGTAAGTCCACACCAACCCTCCAAACAGAAACCCAACCAGACTCATTCTCCACTGACTAATAACTTACTGTATGGGCAATTTAACATACTCATTTAACCTAATCAACTCATGCAGGAGGAAAACAGAGCACATGCAGATATGGGGAAATCGTGCAAATTCCAAACTGGCAGTGACCCGAGCTGGGTTCCTATCACTGTGCAGCAATCGCAGTAACCACTATGCCACCATGACACAGACAGCCAGATCGTCAGAAAATATAAAGATATGAAGAGGGTAAGCTAGCATTGAAGAGGTGGAGAGCTTGCAGAAACGTGATCCACTGAATCTCCTCAACTTCCCACACTTCGGTACTTGAAACCAACCCTGCAGACCACAACAAAGATAGACCTCCATGGTCCTCAACTTGCACCTCCCAAACCGCCAGATACAAGTCATCATCATCCACCATTTCTGCCACCTCCAGTCAGACCCCACCACTAGAGATATATTTCCCTTCCCAGCCCATCAGCATTCTGCAGAGACCATTCCCTCCATGACTCCCTCATTAGGCCCACGTCCCCACCCTCCACCAAGCCATAATCCACTCCTAACACTTTCCCTTGGCATCCCAAGTTGTGTAAAACGCGCACCTTCACCTTCCCCCGCACCTCCATCCAAGGCCCCAAATGTCTACGGGCCATCACCTCATAGACATTGTACTGCGTCCATTGTTCCCTGTCGCCTGTACATTGAGGAGACAGGATGTCAACTTTTGGAACGTTTCAGGGAATATATCTGGGATATACAAACACACACACACACACAGACGCGCACACACACACTCACACACACACACACACAATCACCCCACCACCCTCAGGCCGAACACTGCAACTCTCCCTCCCAAGCCGCCAAGGACATGCCAGTCCTGGGGCTGCTTCACTGTCAAACTCAAGACAACCAACATCTGGAGGAACAACATCTCATCCTCCACTTTGGGACCGTCCAACCATACTGTATCAATGTCAATTTCACCAGGTTCCTCAACTCACCTTCCCCAGCTTATCTCGGATCTAACACTCCAACTTCGCACTGTCGCTTTGAACTGTCCAATCTCTCCAGCTACTCTGACCTTCACAATCACAACCCACCTTCGTCTAACTATCGCCTTCCACGCTACCATCCCCCCGGCCTCACCCTGTCCTATTTATCTTTCAGTTTTCTTCCACCCACTCCCCTCGCTCCTGACAAAGAGCTTATGCCTGAAATGTTTCACCTCCTGCTCCTTGGATGCTGCCTGACTGGTTGTGATTTTCCACAACCACACTTTTGGGCTGTGATCTCTTGCATCTGCAGTCCTCCCCTTCGCCTGCAGAAGGATGTGGGCACGTTGGGAGATTGAGTAAAAAACATCTCAACAGAGTACAGTGTGCGAAAGTGTGTGGTCGTGCTCTTTGACAGAAAGACAAGAGGCATGGACTATTTTCAATATTAAAATTAAAATCAGAAGTCTGAAGTGCAAAGAGACTTGGGAGTTCGAGTCCAGGAATCTCTCAAGGTAGACTGGCAGGTTGTCAGTAGTTAGGAAGGCAAATACAATGATGCTATTCATTTCAAAGGCGTGTGAATATAAAAGCAGGAATATACTTCTGAGGCTATATAAGGCTCTGGTCAGACTACATTTGGAGTATTGTGCGCAGTTTTGTGCACAGCCCCGTATCACAGGAACTGGCACTGGAGGATGTTCAGAGAAGATTCATAAGAATGCTTCCAGAAATGAAAAGCTTAACATATGTGGAACATTTAAGAACTCTGGGTCAATATTTGGTAGAGTTTAGAAGGATATGTGGGGATCTAATTGAAACTTACAAAATGCTGAATGACGTGAACAGAGAGGATGTTGGAAAGATGTTTCTATTGATAGGAGAGACCAAGACCCAAGGTCCCAGCATAAAGGGAAGACCTTTTAGAACAGAGATAATGAGAAACTTCTTCAGCCAGAGAGTGGGGAATCTGTGGTATTCAAGGCCACAGAAGCTGTCGAGACCTGGTCATTAAGTATATTTAAGACTGAGGTCGATAGGTTCTTGATTGTCAAGGAGATCAAGGGTTATGTAGAAAAAGCGGGAGAGTGGCGTCGAGAAGCTTAACAATCATGATCAAATGGCGGAGCAGACTCAATGGGCTGAAAGGCCAAATTTTTGCTTCTATGTCTTCTGATTTTACAGCTAATGTTGCTGCCCACATCCCTCACTAACGATGCGTCCTGAATCTGACCTTACGATTTATAAAGAGACACGTTCCAATACTGATAACTGGCAATATCATTATCTCTTCCTCCAGTCTCATCAGCAATTTCCTCCAATTCTCTCTGATTTCTGACCCCTCCACAATGTCATAATCACATAGTAATTAAAAAGTGATACTTCATCATAGTTCATTGACATCAATAACATCAACAGCATGACCCTCACTTGTCCCTTCTGATCCCCAAATAATAATCTGAATTGTATTTGTCACGTACAATTCTCTGTTTTCACATCCATGCAGTTTGCCTGTTATAATCCATGTTGCTTTGAGCACCTTTTCCCACCAGATTATGGACTATAAAAGTTAAGTGAACATTATAATCACTGATCAATAGTTTCAGGCTTTACGTTTCCATTTATAAATGGCGAAACTGGTTTATGTTCCAACAGTCCTCTGTCCTAACTCCCATATCCAAGGCAGACTGAATGATTACACACAAGAAATCTGCTATTTCCAACATCCATTCCCTCAGTCACTCCCATATATCCCTTGCTGAATGTATAAATTTTAAACATCATTTTGAATTTTAGTAAAATCAATATTGAATTGAAAGCGGTTAACTGGAGCTATTTGTTCATCGACTGTGATTACTGTTAATCTCTGTGGATCCTAATTATCCCAGTGGAGGTTTCCATCGATAAACGATAAATGGGCTCTGTCAATGTGTTATCCCATAGTGTGAGAGGCAGCATCACCGACAGAAGGGGTGGAGAGATCAGAATCTGAGAACATTAGACTCGAAAGTTCCAACAATGGATCAGAATCTGAGAACATTAGACTTGAATGTTCCAACAATGGACAGGAGTTTATCCTTTGGTCTTTACTATCTTTCTCAGCCTTGGATATCATTAGCATGGCGGATCCATGGTATCCTATGGATTATTCAAGGTGGTTATTATCCCATCCTCGCTATAGTTGATGTTCCTAGTAAGTCATTCCCTTTGACTGATAAACTGGGTTAAACTGAATTTCTGCTCATGATATGTTAAATTTAGAAAATGGATATTAATGTCTTCACTTCCAATCAAAAACTCCTTTCCTTGTAAATTACATAAAGCAAATTACTATTTACAAATTACTCACTGACATGCGAGAAGGAACCAGACTGCTCTCAAACTCCATATCCTTTCTGTCCTGCACAGATTTGCATTTTCCATAACATCCCCACATACCAATCCTGTCCAATACCACCATTATGATATCCCAGTCTTCTCCTCAGCCTCAGTGCAACTGCTGAATGAACCATGTTTTTGCTTTTGTTAAATCCGATACAGCTGTTTCAAGTCTCTTCAAACCACGTGTCCGTTACAAAATAATTGCACTTGAGGTGTTTAACTTGTTCTCTGCACAGAATCTGTCAGATGTGAAACAGTGTATCGTGCTCAAGTCATTGACTCATAATCTACTGCCGTCGAATAATACTCCATTGATATCTAATGAAGGAAATCGATGTAATTATACTGAAACCATTATCATTTGTGAGAAAAAGCCCATCTGCTTGTCTCATGTCCTTAAGAGAAGGCAATGGGTCATCCTTGCCTGGTTCAGTCTCTGTGTGACTGAAAACTCACAGCAAAGTAGTTTACTGTTAACTGTCCTGTTGAACAGCTGAAAGAGCCACTCAGTTTTAGATCGGTATAACATGCTGGTCTGACCAGGGCTGCACACATCCCGCGAGGGAACAACAAAGGAAAGATAGCTCCTTCCTCTGCCTGTTTACCATATTCCGACAGCTCATTCCCATTCCTTGTTTTAGGTGTATTCTATCTCTTTGAAATTCTCCACAAGAGTGATGTTCATCTCCATCTCTGGTGGTGGCTTTATTGATGTTGATGTACAGACGTAAGGAACTTGTAAATTTCACGTCGGTCTCAGGGCATAGAGAAGGAATGGCTTTTAAACACCACCGGAAAGAAACAGAGACGGCAAAGTGAGGGAAGGGAATTATTGTGATCATCCCTGAGAGTGTTGTTGAGGCATTTAGGGTATTGTGGGCAGATTTTCACTCCTTTATAAGGAATGATCTCCTCGTCACAGAGAAAGTGTGAAAGAGTATCAACAGACTAATCACAGGGACCATGGGACCATGAGGAGTGAGTGAAGATTAATCTCTAGCGCTTTGAGAGAATAAGAGATGATTGCATTGAAACTTGAGGGGAATGGACAATCACTCATTATGTTCTAAACAGACACTATGAACGTGGTAAATTCCATAGTTTGTTTATTTTTACTCGGATTATAATTCTCGATAGTTTAAGTGCCTCTGAGAACGTTTCCCCTACTTCAGCCCCATTCTCCATGTTGATTGACAGGGACAGGTTCAGGCTTTGCATACAGTCTCCGCAAATTAATACTGTGCATTCGGTGTGTGTGATTCTGCATTAAACGTCATTTTATCCACAATCTCGACCACAGTCACAATACTTTCAATTTAAAACAGTTAACTATTACCAACAGCCTCTGTCCTCAATGGAGAACATGGGTCTGTCTTCTCGGAGGTGCAAATGCCTCCTTGAGACTTTGAACAAAATATTTAACTTCTCTCCTCACTACCAGGAAACCATGTTAACATAGCACGCGTTCCACATGCAATGGGGCCACGAGGAACATCATGGAGCCGTCTCTGTGTGTAGTCTCTGCTCCCTTGGTTTGAAGCATCAATTACATCCTCCTATTCCTGCATAAACCCTTGAGGGGCTGAATGTTCTCGTCCTGGTCGCATGTAACACGTACAAACGTCTGATTGGACTTAGCACCTTTCTGTTTAGCAGTTAGATGCACTGACCAGACTGCTTCTTTTCCTGTAGAACAGGCAGAAGGGTTGAATAGTTTGTCCCTCTTCTTGTTAATTCGTTTCGATGGCCTGAATTACTTCCTCATATCCAGGTGCAACCAGCTTGAGATGCTGAATGAGCTCCTCTTTTAACGGTGGAAATGTGCAGTGTCTGGCTGTGCTGTAATTGAATGTTACCGGCACTTTAATAGCACAAGCATGAATGTTTTCCGGGTTTTGCTGCTCATGGATACAGACTGTTTCAGGAGCTGACAGGAGACAAAATGTTCTGAAAATTGTCTGATTTTCAGTAACCATCACTACTTATGATCTGATGGTGGAGGAAAGACATTGATGCAGCAGCTGGAGACGTTTGTGTTAAGGGATCTACCCTGGAGACCTCCTGAAGGGATGTCCTGGGAGTGAAATGATTGATGTCCACAAACCATGAACATCTTCCTTTGTGCTATGGATGGCCCAAACCAGAGGAGATATTGTGGTTGATTCCCATTAAATTTAATTGAGTCAGCCTTCCTTGATACCATCCTGAGTCAACTCCTGCCTTGATATCAGGGTCTGTCACTCTTAGCTTTGCTCCTGTGTTCAACTCTATTGAACATATCAATAGGTTATTGCATCTGTGACGGGAGTGTTTTCTTCTCACAAAGGCTAGTGAATGTCAGGAACTATCTGGACTAGAGAGTTCAGGAAGCTAGATCACTGAAAGTATTTACAGAGGAGGTAGATTGATTTTTGCCTTCAATCATTGAGTTGAAGGTGTGAGGAATTGAGAATTGAATGGGGTTAACGCCAACAGTGGATCCGCCATGATGGTATACAATGGCACAGCAGGATTTGCTGTCTGAATTACTTGACCCTGTTCCTTATGTTCTCGTATTCTGTAACTGCTAAGTTAATGTTTGTAATTTTCCTGAATGTTCTGTCATTGAATGTTGCAGTCAGAGAGAGCAAAGTATTTTGTGTATCATCTCTGAGTAATGTCTGTGGGCTGTATTGACAGTGAATCTGGGTCCACAACATGACCAACAAACGAACCACAAGTTGCAGAGAGGAAACACTGTGTAAGGAGATCAGAGGCGTCTTTCGAACCCAGCTTGCATTTCCCAATAACATTTTCCAACCCACTGCGTATATCAGTCTGGAGGGACTGAATTATATCCCTATGTTACTGTGGACAATGTATTTGGAGCAAGTGGCCTCCACCTGCATTTGTGAGGGGGCTAAATAGAACATTGGAACATTTGAGTGAGGAGCAGGAGTGGGTCATTCGCCACTCTGTCACTGCTGTACCAGGCACTAAGTTCATGATTGATCTGATTGTGGTTTTAGCAGCAAGTTTCTCAAGGGGCACAATTTTCCTTCATTCACTTGTCTGTCAAATATTTAACAGATACAACTTTGAATAAATGCAAACACCCAAACATCACAAACTTTGGAGAAAGGGAATTCTCATTTGTACATCTCTTTCAGAATTTCTCATTCGTGTTCCAACCAATGTTACAGAGTCACTGATACCTTTTGCAGTCACATTCCTCCACTGGTTACAACGAATTTCAAAGTTTACTGATAAAACCAATGATATAATTGTAAGCCTGGCTCATCTTCAAGAAAAATGTGAGACACACACAAACATGCACCTGCATGCACACATGAACACACATATTTTAAGACAAAACAGAAAAATGAAAGCTTTCCAGAGTTTCATAATAGCTGAACCCTTAACAAATGGAAAGATGACAGAGTGTCCCAAATGTTATTCTGTCCTCTGAAGTTCTTCCGCTCACACAAGCTGCTGGGAATAAGGTATATCCCTGGAACAATTGGATTTGGTTCAATTTGCTTTGCGTCAGAGAGTGGAAAAATGCCAAAAAATCTTTCATCACGAAACCTCCACGATTGGTAAAGATGATGCACGTTTTTTTTCTCTTGTCAGGCCGAACAAAATGAGAGAGAGACGAAGCAGTAGGTAACGTTTTTCTCCCTCCCTGTTTTAATATATGCAATAATGTTAAATGAACACCAAAAGAGACCATGTGTGATTTGCTTGAAATTTCTCTTGAATGGATGAAAATGGGCTATGTGCAAGTGCATCATTACTGCTGTTGTACACAGTGCCTTTCATTAGCAAAAAAAAAATCCCAACTTTACAATTTGCTGGAATGTTTGTATGTGTCTGCATAATTTTAAGAAATCGGTGGATATTGTCATTATATCTGCGTTAAAATCAATGTTAGGGCACAGTGTGAAGGCCTGCGAATTTAAACCAGACACACAGAAAAACATCACCGCGCCTCATAGTCTATAAAAGTGTGAGTGACAAAGATCGAACAAATCCAACTATTTATTGTTCCTTCTTTAACTCCACGAAAAATCAGAACATTAAGCAACAACCTTCTGCACTGTAATCATCCTTGTCTGATCAATTTATCTACTTCCCACTCTACAGCAATATACTGATCTGATAAAACCACTCGATTGAGATTTTTTTTAAAAAGTTGAATTTCAAAACCCCAAGCGAGTTATGTCGATCTTCCTGTGAATCTTCCTCAGCAGGGTTTCCTGGGACTTTTCTTCGGTCTTCTTCTGCACAGATTTCATAGATACAGGTAGCTTTCAGAGAACAATTCTGAAGGCAGTCTGCGTCTGTTAGTGCTCTTTGTCGCTGTGGCTAACTTTTCAAAATGCCCGATTTTATACCCCAAAACATCGGATTGCCTCATTGGTTTCATATTGTTAAAATTCTAATTCGTTTGGATTTTGATTTCTTGGGGCGTAAGTTAAACTGATTGGCCAAAGTCGAATTTATTGTCTACCATAGCACTCACCTCAGCAATTTGTTTCAGCCAAATGTTACTTTTTAAAAACTTTTCAGCACACTCTGTGCTTGTTAAGTCCTTGCCAGCTTTCACTCTCTTTAAAAGGTTCAGTACACGCCTATGCATTTATAACAATTAACACAATTATTCTTAAAGTTTATTCCGTAGTTTTAAACACCCTGACAAGAGAAAATATGTACACAGCTGATTGTTCTCAAAATCGTAGATGGTTCAAAAAGATTTCTCATCCAATACTGAAACTGATCATGCTTCGTATCAAAAGACCTTCCAGGAACGTGTGTATAGAGAGCAGGAGAGTCATGTTGCGGGCATATTCTTGATGAAGGGGTTATGCTTGAAACATTGACTTTCCTGCTCCTCGGATGCTGCCTGACTTGCTGTGCTTTTCCAGAGGCATACATTTGACTCTGACCTCCAGCATCTGCAGTATCCCTGTGCAAATGCAGTTAAACATTCCTATAATTAAACCCGATACTATTTCCCAGAAACAACAACTTTCCAAACTACTTGCTGCATCTGCAGACTAACTCCATGGGTTAGGGGCAGCAGTTGGCCATTCGGTTGCACCATTCAGAATGCTCATGGCTGATCCGAGTGTGTACGACAATCCGTCTCCTGTCTGTTCCCAATAAGCATTGACTCTCCTGTCCAGCAAAGATCAGTCGAGCTCAGCCTTGAATATCTTCAATAACCGAGTCTTCTCTGCTCCCTGAGGATGAGGACACCACAGATAACACAACACTAAAGTGAAAGGGACATCGTTATTTCATTGCAGGACCCGTTATTAGAAAACTGTATTAACCAAACAACAAATCGCCACCTTTCTTGAAAAATAAGAACAGAATAGTTAGGGACAGACATAATCCATTCAGCCCACTAAACCTGTCCAAAAGTATCACCGACGCTTTCCAATCAAATATGTATTAAACTCATTCTCCGCTTCTGTCCCAGGAAAAGAATACCTGATTACATAACACCACACGAGCACTAGAAAAGGAGCAGAATTAGGTCATTCAGCACATCGAGTCTGAATGCCATTTCATAATGGATTAGAGGTTTCTCAACGTCATTCTACTGACTTCTCTCTGTAAGACGTGATACCCTTATTCATCAAAAACCTATCTATCTCTGTCTTATAGACACACATATCTGTGTCCCTGTGTGTCTGCAAGCGTGTATGTGTGTTTGTTCATGCATTTGTGTGTCTGTATAATTGTGTGTATACATTTATCCTTCCGTGTCTTGGCCTCTGTGTTTTATCTGTGTTTATGCCAGTTTGTGCGTAACTGTATATGTCTCTTTATGCCTCTACACGTGTGCGGGTCCATTTCTGTGTATGTGCTGTAAGTGTTTGGATATTGGGGTGTTTACATATTTCTCTGAACATTTCTTTGTCTGTATCGTTCTGCAATTTGTTGTTTTGGGAGGGAGGGAAATAGTGGAACAGACAGAGCGGTATTTCCCTCCATTGAATATTGTTTCTTACTCAGTTGTTGGATTGTGGATATTACGGAATCTCCACACTATTCACTCCGGTCTTCTCCTGTTTGTGCGAGGGTCCTCCCAACATGGCGGGGCGGGGGGGAGGGGGTTGGGAACAGATATAGGACACTCGACCACCCGGTTTGGCCCTTTCTGTCCTATTCCAGACTGTTCATCCTAGAATGGGAGAAAGTGTAGGGGGCAATAAGCTGTTAGTAATGTTGTAGGTGGTGATGGGGGTGGTGGTGAATGGTGAGGTGTCCAGAGGGAGTCACTCCACATTGCAGAATCCATAAGGTGTTGTTAGTGTGGGGGTAATGAGTATGCGACAGGCAAAATGATGGAAGGAAGGTGCTGAATTCAATAGTGAGAGTCATAGTGCATGAAACCTATTTGGAGATAGAGCATGAGTTTTGTTCGGGGGTAGGTGCTATAGCAGATATACAGTAAGTGTGAGACAGCAGGCAGAATATGGTGACACTTATCCTGACAGAACGGGGATGCAGAATGCCCTGTGTTGCTGGACATTTCTTCAGATTATTTCAGCGTCGAAGTGAGCCTCCCTGAATTTCTTGTCCAAGTCTATCACTAATAACGCCACAGACCCTGTCCCTCAGATTCCACAGAATCAATTTGGAAGGATCTTAGCAACGAGAAACAAATATTGGCGTGTTATGTCGTGCAAAACCCTCGTGCAAATTTTGTGCATCTTATGCTCTGGAAATTAGATGTTGTGAGTGCTGCAGTCATACTGAAATATCTCAAGTTGCATCGAAACTGCTTTATCTTCAAGACTGCTCATGCTGTACAAAATAAATTCCAGAAGTGTGTATTAGACAGTTTGAAGAGTATGTTCTGATCCAAACTAGAGACAACGTTAGTTTGGATTTGGTGTTGTGTGGTCAGAAGGACTAATTAATAACCTTGTTCTGAGGAATAGTGACATTACTATGTTGCATTTCAAATGGTTGTCGGCATACAATATCGAATGTTTAAACATTATGGTCAAGCATCATGGAAGCCTGGAGGCTAGAGAGTCAAGTTCGCTCCAGTGAATTGGGAAAATACGATATAACATTATGGGAGACAAGCAATGGTTGTTAGAGTCATAAAGTCCTAAAGCATGGAGACAGACCCTTTCGTCCATTCCTATCAAAATGCCCATCCACACTAACCCCATTTCCCTGCTATTGCCTAGTATCATTCGAATCCTTTCCTATCCATGTATTTGTCCAAATGCCTTTGAAATGTTGTTAATATACTCGCCTCAACCACTTCCGCTGCCAGCTCATTCCATATGTGTACCAGCTATGTATTAAAAAAAGTTTTCCCGCAGGTTCCCTTTTGTTCTTTCCCGTCTAACTCTCTAACCTTAAGCTGATGCCCTCTAGTCCTTGATTGCCCTACCCTGGGAAAAAGACTGAGTGCATTTACACTGTCCATGCCTCCCATGATCTTATACACTTTCTATAAGATTTCCCCTCAGAGTCTTACAGTCTAAAGAAAAATGACTTGGCCTGTCCAAACTCTTCCTACAACTCAGACCACTGAGTACTGGCAACATCCTTTTGAATTTCTTCTGCACGCTTTCCAGTTTAATCACATCCCTCCTGGAGCAAATTGACAAAAGCCGAACACAATACTCCAAGTGCAGTCTCACCAGCGGCCTGTATAACTGCAAAATAACTCCCCAACTTCGATGTTCAACTCCCTGACTGATCCAGGCCAAAAGACTTATTATTTCCCGTCTCACTGTGACTCTACTTTGAGAGAATCGTCACCTGAATTTCAAGGACCCTCTGTTCCATTACACTCATTAAGGCCCTCTCATTCACCATGAAACCACTACCTTGACTTGATTTTCCAAAATGCAAGACCTCGCACTTATCTATATTAAATTCCATTTGCCATTTCTCGGCACTCTTCCTCAGCTCACCAAGTTCCTGCTGCAATTTCTTATAACCTTCCTCAATGTCCACGATACTGCCTGCTTTAGTGTCATCAGCAAAATTACGAATCATGCCTTGTACATTCTAAGCAAAATCATTGATATAGGTAACAGCAGTCGTCCCAGCACCGATCGCTGAGGCACTCCACTTGTCACAGGCCTCCAGTCCGACATGCATCCTTCCACTATTACACTCTGCTTCCTACTATCGAGCCAATTGGGTGTTCAGTTTGCCAGATTCTTCGGGATTCCACGCGATCAAAACTTTCAGAGTAGCCTATCATGTGGAATCTTATCAAAGGCATTTCTGATATCGATATAGACTATGTCTACCACCCTACCTTCGCCAACATTCCAGGTCACTTAATCAAAGGACTCTAAAACATTTTCAAGTCATGAAATCCCACACACACAGCTGTGCAGACTGTTCCTAATCTAAGTCTGTCTTTCCAAATGCATGCCTCCCTTATCTCTCAGAGTCTTCTCAAGCAACAGACCTATCACAGTTGTTAATCTAACTGGTTTATAGTTTGCAGGTTCTTTGTTGCAGCCCTTCTTAAATCCAGGCACAACATTCGTTCCCCACCAGTCTTCTGGGACTTCATCCATGGCTAACAATTATGCAAAAGTATCAGACAAGTTCCCAGCAGTTTTTTTTTCTGTTGCCGATTGCAGTGTTATTGGATATATCTCGTCTGGACCAGGAGATCTATAGAAATGCTGCAAATTCTGAAAAATACATCTATTTTATTAAGGCACAATCACAAAGGAAAGGAGAAAGTGACTTAATGATGGTGAACAGAACAAATTAAATTTTATATTAATCAGAGAATGTGACTTCAGAAGAATTCCAGACATGGTTGAAACTTGAGAATTCTCAGAAATTTGTCTGTGTGGAGTTTGCACATTCTCCCCATATCTCTGTGGGCTTACTCCGGGTGCTCCAGGTTCCTCCCACAAACCAAAGATCTGCAGGTTAAGTAAATTAACCATGCTAAATTGTGCCATAATCTAAAGGATGTGTAAATAAGGTGCATTAGTCTGGGCTAAATGTAGAGTCGAAGTGGAATGGGTTTACGTGGACCACTGTTTGGAGGGGCAGTGTGGACCTGTTGGGCCCAAGGACCTTTTCCACACTGTAGGCAATCTAAAAGCACAAACAATTACATAAATCTACAATCAGTATTTCAAAGAAAACAAAATAAAGTAAGTTCAAATGTGGAAATTTGTAATCGGGAGAGGAGAATGTATTGTTGGGAACATTGAAATGGCCGAGAAATTAACCAGTTACTTTGAATCCATCTTCATGGAGGAAGATCGAGACAATCATCCAGAAATGCGAAATGATTCTGCAGAACTTATGCAGAAACTGAAGACATAAAGTCAATTTATATCAGTGACAGAGTGTACTTGAACATGCGGCTGGACTGAGGGATGCTAAGTCTTATGAACCTGATGTACTTCACATCAAAATATTACAAATAAATTAGCAACAGAAATATTAATTATGCTATCGATGACAGTGTTTTATTTCCCTGTATATTTTTCAGAGACCGGAAGCTATTGTAGATGCATGGAAGGTAGTAAACGGGATCCAAGCATGTCCAAATGGAAGAAGATATAGAGTTGAGAACTGTAGAACAATTAACTTGGCATCTGTAGGGAAACTGTTGGAATCTCTTACATAGGATGTGATATTGGATATTAAGAAATTAACAACAACATTGGAGAGAAGCAGCATGCATTTCTGAGAGGGAAATCATACTTGACAAACTTTGGAATTATTTGAACTTGTTTCTTTCACCATAGATAATCAGGAACCAGGAGAAATGGCATATTTGGATTTTCAGAAGGTTTTCTATCAGAACTCATGCAATGAGTTCATAAGTAAGTTAATGTGTAGGGTAGGTGGAGGATTAAATGTAAGTGGAAAGTTAAAGTCAGGCTCACCTTCATTTTAGTGAATAATAATATAGATGGAATGACATGTTGAAGCAGTTTTACAGTGTGTTGGTGAGCTTGTATTGAGGTATTGTGTACAGTTTTGGTGACCCAATCTGAGAAAGAATATACTGACCACAGAGGAAGTGCAATGTACATTCTCCAGATTAATCCCTCAAATGGCGAGATTGACTGATGAGGAAACGTGGCCTGTGATCTCTACACTTTGAAAGAATAAGAGGTGGGCCACAGAGAAATTTATAAAATTCACTAAACATATAACAAAGTGGAAATAAACAGAATGTTTCTCTGGCTGTCTACTCTACGTTTAAGGCAAATAATGGCAGGATAAGGGACAGGCCATTTAAGACAGCAATAAGGTGGAAATTCTTCACTCAGTGGTGACTGACTAACACAAAGACATGGAAACCTGCTGGCAGGGTAAGATTATAGAGAATCCCCAGATAATATACAAGTGTGGCAAGTGGAACAGAATAACTAGGGAGCAGTTAGCTTTTATTAGTGACTTGCCAAGTTGCAGACAAATCAACTGAGTGATAGGTGACAGAAGGTGGTGGTAGACAGCTGTTTTTGTGACTGGAGACCAGTGTCCAATGGTGCACCACGGGGATCAATGCTGTGTCCATTATTATTTGTGATTCGAATGTGCCAGTGTTGGACTGGGGTGGAAAAAGTTAAATGTCAGAAAACACCAGGTTCCAGTCCAACAGGTTTTTCGGAGGCATTCGATTTCTGAGCGCATAGTCACGTGATGAAGAAGAAGCGCTTCGAAAGCGAGTGCCTCCGAATACATCTATTGGACTATAACCTGGTGGTGTGGCAATTTTAACCTTAAAAATGATTGACCGAGTCATTGGCAGTGAAGGAGTCTGCCTTAAGTTTCAGGAAGATGCAGATGTAATGGTCAAATGGGTGGATCCATGGCTGATGGAATATAATCCTGCTAACTCTGAGGTGATGAACTTTGGCAAAACGAACCAGACAGGGGAGACTCAATGAACGGAGAGCGCAGCAGTTCAGGAAGCATCCGAGGAGCAGTAAAATGGACGTTTCAGGCAAAATCCCTTCATCAGGAATACAGGCAGGGAGCCTGAATGATGGAGAGATAAGTGAGAGGAGGGTGAGGGTGGGGATAATGTAGCATAGAGTACAATACCCCCACTCCCACCCTCCTCTCAATTATCTCTCCACCATTCAGGCTCTCTGCCTGTATTCCTGATGAAGGGCTTTTGCCCGAAACGTCGAATTTAATGCTCCTCGGATGCTGCTGACCGGATGCACTCGTCCAGCACCACTCATCCAAAATCTGGTTTCCAGCATCTGCAGTTATTGTTTTTACCGAGGACTCAATGAATGGCAGTACACTAGGAAGCTCAGAGGATGCTTCTCCACACATCCCTGAATGTGGCTAAACAGGTGAATGCACAAGTTGAGAAAGCATAGCGGACTATAAACATAGCATTTCTTAATCGAGGTATAGATTATAAGAGCTATGCGGAATATTGGAGTACTGTGTGTAGTTCTGGGAAACATTACAGGAAGTATGCGATAATACTGGAGTGGGTGTAGAGAAGGTTCACGAGGACGTTCGCTGGGATGGAGCAGATCAGCTATGGAGAGAGGCTGGATAAATTCGGGTTGTTTAGTTTGGAGCAGAGAAGGCTGAGGGGGGCCTGATTCAGAAGGATAAGATTACGAGGACCATGGATAGGGTAGATAGACAGCAGCTGTTCCTTTTTATCAAAGGGTCAACAACAAAGAGCACACTCTTAAAGTGAAGGGTTGGTGGTTTAGTGAGAATTTGAGAGGTTTCTTTTTTAATCTACAGGGTGTTCAGGTCTGGAATGCATTTCCTGAGAGAGCAGTTGGCTGACCTAACCTCACAACCGTAATAATTACACGGTCGTGCACTTGAAGGGACATAACATACATGACTATTGTCCTTGTGAGGAAACTGAGACGAATGAACACCGTGCTGTATTTGTGACGGTAGAGAGTCTATCCTCCTGTGATTGTATCGCTGTGGAATGTCAATCATTGAGCAGCTTAAGACAGGAATTGATTGGGTTTTGAACAGTTTATTTACGAGGGTTATAGAAGTGAACTGATAATAGGTTCTAAATGTATGTCGATCGTAAAATTAAGGGGAAAATGTGCAGCTTCCAAACAGTCTGAAACCGGAGAATGGAGAACAGGAAAATGGCAGAACTATGAAGCAAATACTTCAGTTATGTCTTCACAGAAGAAAAGAAAACAAAATAGAAATCTCCCCAGCAATACTAAGGAATGTGAGTCTCGTGACAAAAAGGGACTAGAATGAAATAAGCAACTAAATCGTTTTAGAGCAAGTATTGGAATTGAAAGTAATAGATATAGACAAAGTCAACAGAAATGTATCAAATGGGAATCAATTTTGGAAAAAAACGGACTTTTAGAAAAAAAAAATGGAGACACAATCAATGCAATAGAATTGGATTTTTGGAAAGATTTTTGATAAAGCCCCAAGTCTATTGTGCAAACTCGAATCGTTTGGGACAGGGGCCAATATTAGACATGGTATTAGAGTGAGACAGCTAACAGAGTAAGAATAAAACAATGTTTTTTTTAGCGTGCAAGGCTTGGGGATTATAGCAGGGATTGGGGCTTGGGACCCAACTATCCCTAATACACACCAAACCTTTGGTTGAGGGGCTCAAATGAAATTTTCCAAATCTGCTGATGGCACGAAACCATGTTGCATTGTGAGTGGCTGAGCAGAATGTAAAAAAAGCTTCAAGGTGATTGAGACAAGTGCAGTGAATCGGAAAATACGTTGCAGATGGAGAGCAATCGGGAGGGGATGTGACGTTGTGCACTTTGGTGGGAACTTTAGAATGGCAGCCTTAGAATTGAAAAGGGATTGGTTGAAAAATGTTGATCTTTCAAGGAACTTAAGCTGCGTTTTTGTTTCCTTCGACGCAGACCTGTGAAGGCCATGCAGGGCTGTGAGTTCTGAAAGCAAAAGTCAATGTTGGGAATAGCACTGACACACTGACCAGTGTACACAGACCCACCAAGTGGGTAGCTGTAACATTGAAAAGGATAGGATTTCCCTGTACACCAATCACTGAAAGAAATATTGCACGAGCAGAAAGCAGTTCGGAACATAAATGCTTATTCACCTTCATTTCACAAGAATTTGAGTGCAGGGGTAAGGGTGTCTTACTGCAGCTGTACAAGGCCTTGGCGAGACATCATCCCAAACATTGTGCAGCATTTTGTGCAGTTTTGTTCTCCTTATCTAATAATGGACAAACCTGACATTGAGGGAGATCAGCGAAAGATGACCAGATGATCTCTGGAATGACAGGCTTGTTGTGAGAGCAGAGTTTGGGGCGACTGGACCTGTATTCCATGGGCTTTAGGAAAATGAGTGGTGATCTCAGTGAAATATATAAAACTCTGACAGGCTGAGACAGATTGGAAGCAGGGATGATAATTCCTCTGGCTGAGACGTCTAAAACAAGGGGCCACATTATTAGATACAGGCATGTCACACTGCATTGAGATGAGAAAAATTGTCTGCACTCAGAGACTGGTGAACCTGGGGAATTCTCTCCCAGATCAGCCAGTGGAAGCCAAGACACTGAATATAAATAAGGACTTCGATACACTAAAGGGATAGGGAGAGAGCAGGAGTGTCGTGTGAAGATAGAGGATCAGATACCATTACAGATTATGCTCCAATAACGCGGTAGCTGTATTCATGTGTTGCAGGAAATCGTGCAATATTAATGACAGGGCCTGTGGGAAAAAGAGGGTAAGGGGCGAACCGCTCCAAATATCAGTAAAAAGCAAAAACTAAATTTAGTCTAACACACACACTAGCACAGTCTAAGTAAATCTTTCATTGATATATTATAATAAAACAGTTCAGTGAATGTAACACTTTAACAATACAGTCACTGACTCCAGCACTCTGCAATCACTTCACCAGAAAGCGCGTGAGACAACTGACCACATGATGCCGACGTGGAATTTCAGTTGTCCCCAAGGTTCTCTAAGCCGGGTTGAAACAAAGTTCCTTCTAACTGTAGACTACAATTTCCAATTTAAGGCTCAGTTTCAATGCTTGCAGAGCGAATTGCATTCCTGTTTTAGCTGAACACAGAGAAGGTGCATTTTAAAGAGAGAGGATCCAGAGGCTGCGTTTTGCTGTTCAGCTGGTGCCGGGCAAGGAATTGTGTCACAGTGAATGGGAGTTCACTTTATAGAAAAAGGGGCACAATTCACGAATCGCAATGTAGCCAAATCACATTTAAGAAACATTCACTATCTGAGAACTGACAGTATATTGAATGGAGAAGCAAAATTGATCGGCCGAAGGGACTACAGCAATTATTACTTTATATTTCACAATTTTTAAAGGTATTAAGGAAAATGAACACTGTGTGGCTAAAAGTGCGTTGAGGAGATTTTCTATATGAACTAGAATGGGGAAGGCTCAATGTCTTGAATGACCATCTCCTTTCTCGAATGTTTCTGTGCAATATGTGGGAAAGCACTGTAAATGTCATCACAAGCTCTCAGATGTTAGGAAGGAGGGCTCTGCAGGGTCAACATGACTGTGCTTCCCATTCTATTTTCCAATACCGAGGCTGGGGCCGGCTGTTCTGTCCAGATTTATCCTTTAAGACCTCGGAACAGCTTCATACAACCGAATGTCTTGCTTGGCCGTTTCAGAGACCACTGAAGAGTTTATCACATGTCTGTGTGTCTGGAGTCACTTTTAGTCCATACCAGAGAAGCACAGGAGATTCACTTCCTGAAAGTACACTAGGGAAGGAAATTGTTGCTTACAATCAACATTGGCTTCAAGGTCACTATTACAGACAACAGGTTGTACATCTCAATAGTTTATTAATTATTATTAGCTTACACCAGCAGTCAGAGAATTAGCCTGTTATGGATTAGTATTACAGTGATATTTCCATAGCAGCACCATCTCCAATTGAGAATCTATCGGAATGCACACTAAACAGGTTATTTCTGTGCTGCTTGACATCTCTACCAAAAATAATTCCCACTAATTTGACTGTCGTAATGGGACTGAGGGGCAGGTAATTGGTCAGATTGTAATTATTCTCCTCTTAAGGGACTGGACATAGTTGAGTATTTTTCCACGTTTCCAGGGAGATCTCAAGTTTGGAGCTGGAGCGGCACAGCTTCCCCAGGGACTCGGCTTGTTGTGCAGCACAAATCATCAGTCCTATTGCAGGAATGGTGTCAGGACCCATTACCATTGTCGTATCAACGGGGCTCAGCTGTTTCTTCATGTCACGTATAGCGAATCGATTTGGTTGAAGACTGGCATCCGAGATTCTGTGGGCATTACCCAAGCATCACTTCTGGCTGAGAATATTGCAGACACTGCATCCTTGTCTTTTACACCGATGTGCGGCATGGTTACCCTCTTTGGGGGATGGAAACACCGAGTGGTGTTGGTACTGGGCTATTAGTCTCGCAACTCAAGATCTATTCTGTCAAGGAATGGTAGAGCAATAGCCTCAGCAATAGCTAATAGTCTGACAACCCCAGTAATGTTCTGGTGACCTGAGTTCGACTCCTGTCACAGCAGATGGTGGAATTTAAATCAACAAAGGTTTGGAATTAAAAGTCTAATGATGATCATGAATCAATTGCTTATTGTGGGAAAGGGCCCATCTGTTTCACTAATGTCCTGAGGGAAGGAAACTGCCACCAATACCTGCTTTTGCCCACATGTAAATCCAGGCCCACAGCAATGTGGTTGACTCTTAACTGCCTTCTGGGCAATAAATGATGACCTAGCCTGCGACGCCTTAACCCATTGAACATTTTTTAAACAAAAAATAATATTCGTGGAGACCTCTTCTCTCGTCAGTTGTTTCATATTTCAACTTCATTTCTGACTGGATGTGGCAGGATTGCAGAACTTGGATCTGATCTGTTTGCTTTATGATCATTTTTCCCTCTCTATCAGATATTAGTCCTATTGTTTGGCATGTAAGTGCAGGGTCAAGTGCGGTAGCTTTAAATGGGTTATCATCAGTTTTAGCGACACATGGTTCTGACCCTGTATATACAGCCATATTTGTTACTGAAACATTGAACATCTTAATGGGGATGATAAACTGAAGGATTTAACTGGGCAAACAGTTACAGATTGTGATTCAATGCAATGCTCCTTCTGTTCAGCTGTCGTCGAGAGTACCACAAGAATTTCCAGTTTTCAGCTGCAATTTCTGCAATGCAATTCTTCTGTCTGTCCCCCAATTCACACCGAGACCTATTCACCCATCACTCCTTGACCTACTCTGGTTTCTGATGTAGCAACACTTCCATTTCAATACTGTCATTCCTCTGAGCGTCTGTCCATGACGTCACACCTCTTACTTGTCATTTTTTTTTCAAAACTCATAAACATATTCCGTAAGGAAGCACCATGGCTCAGTGGATAGTGTTGCTGCCTCACAGCACTAGGGACCCAGGTTCGATTCCATCCTCTGGCGACTGTCTGTGTGGAGCTTGCACATTCTCCCGTGGGTTTCTTCTGGGTGCTTTGGTTCTCTACCACAAACAAAAAAGGGGAAGGTTAGGTGAATAGTAATGGTCAGGGATGTGTAGGCTAGGTGCATTAGGCAGGGGTAAATATAAATAGGAGAATGGGTCTGGTTGGTTTACTCTTCAGAGGATCGGTGTGGACATGTTAAGCTGAAGGGCCTGTTTCCACACAGCAACGATTCTAATTCTGACATTCATCTGAATATTTTCCCTTCCAGTCTTACCACTTTCGGTGTTTAACTTGAATGTGTTTCCCTCTGTTTCTTTCCATGACTTTCATTAAGAACTCTGAAGTGTCTATGATTCCAGTCTTATGTAGTTTCAGAACCAAGGTATTTGTGCACCTTGTGTTATTTTTCGCTTCCAAGTGTTCGGCACTCCATGTGGGTCTGGACATTTGAGCAGCTTTGATAAACATGTTTGAACATGTTCAAAACCAGAAATTTCTGGAGAATCTCAGCAGGTCTGGCAGCATCTGTGGAGACGGAGAAACAGAGATAGCGTTTCAAGTCCAGCGTGGCCCTTGTTCAGAACTGAAAAGGGCTCCTTATTGCTTTGACAAAGGTGGATGAGGGATGATGGGAAATAGTGCATGTGGAAGTGCAATGGCACAGAGGAATGGGCTTTTAATTGTGGTGAAATAGAAACAGATGTAAAATGGGTGTAAATTAAAGTGTGGATGGGAGAAATGGGTTGCCTCTATTGAGTGCAGGATAAACAGATTAGATCATTGGGAGGCCAGGAAGCAGAATGCATGAAAAATGGAGAACAGCCATAATCGGGTCAGTCTCTGAATTTGAAATTGTATATTATTACCTACAGGCTGTAACACATCATAGTGTAAAGTGAGATGTTACTCGAGCTTGGGTTGTGCTTCATTATAACATTGCAGCAGCTCAGGCCCGAAATGCGAGGAAGGGGGCAAGGTAGCTTATTGAAATGGGAAACAATGAGAGGGTCAGGGTTATTCCTACAGACAGAGTGTTTCTCAATGCAGTCTCTGTTTGGTCTCCCCAATGTAAAGGAGACTGCATTGTGACAGGAGACCGGATTGAAAGAGTAAGAGTAAAATGCTACTTCATCTGGGAGGTGTGATTGGGACCTTGGACAGTGAGGAGGGAAGAGGTGAATGGTCTAGTGATGTAGCTTCTGTAATTGCATGGGAAAGTGTCATAGGGAGTGCGGAAGTTTTTGGGGTGATGGTAGGTGTCACAGAGGGAATGGTCCCTGTGGAATGCTGGCAGTGGACGAGAGTGGAAGATGTGTTTATTGTTGCTGTCCTGCTGGAGGTGGTGGAAGTGGCGGAAGATGAGTCAGTGAATGTGGATTCTAATGCAGTTGGAAGTGACGACAAGGGAGGTCTATCATTGTTCTGGTAAGGAGGGAATGGAGTGAGGGCAGAAGGTTGAGAGAAAGGGCAGTCACAGCTGAAGGCCCCGTCCACCATAGTTAGGGGATTTCTGGTTTGAAGGAAAAGGAGGTCACGTCAGTGGAAGCTCACTGGAATGTGGCATCATCAAACAGACATAAGATGGATGGAGAAACTTGGAGAATGCAGTCAGGCTCCGCTGATCATGTGTTTAGCTACATGAAGAAGTTCCCCCTGAATTATTTAAAAGAACCAGGTACTTAAATTGAGGATTTATGTCTCACATCTTGTCTGAAGTGAGATGTAGATATAGACCGAGAAGAAGTTCCTGCGTATACGTGGGCAGACATTCAAGCAGATATCCCATAATTCTAAGCAATTATTGTCTCTGTTCAAAAAGAAAGACTCGATAAGAGGATGAAGCACCCATGGTTGACAAAGGATGGGAACGATACTATTGATTAGCATTCGTGGAGTGCCAGAATTAGAATGTTTCTTCTCGGGACCATAAGCAGATGCTGGGCATGACTTTAAGTTGAGCTTTCTGAATTATCCCCAGAAATCCCTGCCATTGCTTCTCCATCCTCTTCCCTGCTCCTCTCCCCTTCCTGATTCCAGGTTCTCCCTCACAAATTACTGAGTACATTCTCTTACATTATGGTCTGTCCCCACTTCACTTGAAGCTCTTTGATCGAGTCTACTTTCCCTGCACTAGCATCAAGCTGTGTTTTGTGCTGCAACTTTGCCTCTGGTCTCAATGTGGCACGGCCTCTCCATTCACATCTGATTTCAGAAAGTTTCCTTCTTGGAGTAAACCTTATTGAAAACACCTCTCCATTTTTGCACTGAATTCACACTGTAATCCAAATTTCAAACTCAGACTTCATCTCACTCTGCTAAAGGCAAACGCACTCTGACCGT
Organism: Chiloscyllium punctatum; assembly: GCF_047496795.1. NCBI lineage: Eukaryota > Metazoa > Chordata > Chondrichthyes > Orectolobiformes > Hemiscylliidae > Chiloscyllium > Chiloscyllium punctatum. The sequence continues at coordinate 611,818 of NW_027309876.1, forward strand.
GTGGTCTTAGAATTCCTTTCTTACATAGATCTGGCCATAGATACGTTTTCACTGGAGAGATCGCCACCCCCTTTAGACAAAGAAACTCAGGTGTTTGACTTCCTATTGGTACAAGCAAGAGTTTCATTCTGCCTTAGTATTGTAACATGGAGAAAAACAAATCACAGTATGAAGTTTTGGTCTGAGTGTTGTTTACCTGTCATTTTGAACATTGTTTCAAATTTACTGTGCTTATCTTTAAATGTTTGTTCTTGAAGTTAGTATCAGATGGAGTGTAGGAGGTTGAGGGGTGGCATTATAGAAGTTTATAAAATCATGAGAGGCATGGATAGCGTGAATAGCCAAGGTCTTTTCCACAGGATAGAGGAGTTCAAACAGAGAGGATATAGCTTTAAGGTGAAAGGCAGAAGATTAAAAAAGGACGTTTTCACATAGAAGATGTTATGTGTATGGAAAGAGCTGTCAGAGGAAGAATGGTAAATGCAATTCCAGCTACAACATTTATAAGGCGTTAGTACAAGCATAGGAATAGGAAACGTTCAGAGACACATGGACAAAATGCAATCAGATGGGACTAATTTACATTGGAAAACCTGGTCAGCATGGACAAATTGGACCAAAGAGTGCGCGATATGACTGTATGAATCGAGAAAGCGAGGTAAAGGGAAGAAAAGCTATGGTGTAAGCAAACTAGCAAGAAATATAAAAACAAGGATCACAAACTTTTCCATGTATATAAATAATGTTCAAGATGACTCAATGACCTTAGGTAGGAATGATGTCAGGAACGCATATTGATTCCGTTTGGAGAGTGTGACGGAGGAACTGGCGAAAGGACACAGGCAGATAATTTACCCCAGTATTTTACATCATTCCTCACAGGGAAAGGCACTGTAAGTATTTCAGTGATACAACAAAACTGTAATAGGAGGGAAGTTCTTGAACCGTCTCGAACAGAAGGAACGAGGTTTCTAACAATCAGATAAGAACAAAGGTAGACCAATCAGCAGCAATTCATAGTTGGTTTGAAAATAAGTGGTCATAGTCTTGGGATCATTGCACCGTCTCTATCAGATATTATTTCTATTGTTCGTTAATGTAAGCAGTAAGTGCAGTAGCTTTAATGCATTGTCATCAGATTCAGGTACATAGGTTTCTGGCCCTGGCATGTTCTCCCACACGCATCACTGTCCCATAGATCAGCTTCATGGTGATGTTAGACTGAGGGATTATCCTGGGGAAAAAGTTACAGATTGTGGTGGAATATAATTCTGGTTCTGCTGCTGCTACTGCTACTACTGCTGCTGCTATGATTTGCAGCATCACATGAATTCCCAACCTTAACTGCAATTTCTGCAATACAATTCTGCTGCCAGTCCTCAATTCACACCGGGACCCATTCACCCATCACCACTGTACTCCATGACCTATCCTGATTCCTGATGTGGGAACGCTTTTTATTAATTCTTGTCCTGTTAGGGTCCCTTCATGATGTCATGCCTCCAATTTTACATTCTTCAAACGCATTTAACATTTTCATCTGAATCTGAATCTTTTCCCTTCCAATGGTGCATTCATCTATTGAAAGTGAATGTGTCTCTCTCCCTCACCATGATTCAGAACTCAGCCTTATGTCATTTCAAAACAAATGAATTTGTGCACTTTGCACTATTGTTCACTTCCTGGTGTATGGAACTTCATGTTGGACAAGGTGTTTGAGCACTTTTGACACACGCGTTTGAATCTTGCTCAAGAACACTAAACAGGTGTGGGAGCATCTGTGGAGTGAAAGCAGAGATAATCTTTCGGGTCCTGTGACTGTTCTTCAACGGTCTTGGTGTCTGAAACAATTTTTGTTTTTGTTTCGTATTTCCAGTATCCACTAGTCTTTGCTATATTGAAAATAAGTTCTGTGACCTTTCATTTTTGAACGAACTCAGTGAGTCTGGCAACGTCTGCCGAGACAACGAAACAATGTTAAACTTTCAAGTCCAGTTGAAAACTGCTTCAGAAAGGGTTGGAAATTGAGCGTTTTAGCACCTTGGTAGAGGTGGGAAAGAGTGTTTGGAGGCCCAGTGCAAAAGACAAATGGGCTTTAAATTGTGGTGAAAGAGACACAGATGGACAATGGGTGCAAATTAATGTGCAAGTATTAGAAATGGATTTTTTCTGTTGAGTGCAAGATAAACAAGACACAATCGTACAGAGCCCAGGAGGGAGAGTTTATGAAAAATGAAGAACAGCCATAATGGGGTCATGCTGTGAATTTATGGAACTGAATGTTAACCCCTTCAGGCTGGAACGTACCCAAGTGTAAAGTGAGGTATTACTCGAGCTTGGGTTAAGCTTCATTGGAAAATTGCAGCAGTCTACACTTTCTTAGCATCCCTACAGTGTGGAAACAAGACCTTCGGCCCAACGTGTCTATGCTGACTATCTAAATGGTATCCTAACTAAAGCCATTCTCTACCCTATTACTATGCATTGGCCCTTGACTATTGCACCTAACCTCCACATTCGTGAACAGTATGGGCAATTTCGCATGGCCAGTTCGCCTAACCTGCACATCCTTGAACTGTGTGAGAAAACCGAAGCACCCAGAGGAAATCCACACAGACAATGTGTAGTCTCCATGCAGGCAGTCACCCAAGGCTGTAATGGAACACATGTGGAGCACCTCTGCAAACTACTGAGCCAGCGCTCCTTCCAGGACTGAAATTGTATAAGCCCACAAGACGATAGGAGCAGAAAAGTACACATTCGGTCCATGAAGTCGGCTCCACCATTCAATTATGACTGTCATATTTCCAACCCCATTTCCCTGCTATCGCTCCGTAACCTTTGATCCCGTTGGCAATCAAGAACTTATCTTCTCTGTTTTAAATATATTCAACGATCTGTTTTCCACAGCCTTCGGTGGTAAGGAATTCCAGTTTCACCACTCTCTGCTTAAAGAAGTTTCATCTTGTCTCCTTTTGAAAGAGTCTTGCCTTTGCTCTAAGCTTGAGCCCTCATGTCCTTGTCTCTCATGTCAGTGCAAGCGTCCTCCCAATGTCCTCTCTGTCCATACCATTCAGTATTCTGTGAGTTTCAATCAGATCCCCCCATCCTTCTTATCTCCATCGAATATAAACTAGAGTCCGCAAACATTCCTCATGTGTTAAGCTTTTCATTTCTGCTGAACCTTCTCTCGAAACGCACCAAGTTTAATACATCCTTCCTAAGGTATGAGGTACAAAATGCTGGCGATGTTGTCTGACCAGAGACGTAGAAAGCATCCAAATCCTCACCTTTATGTTATAGTACTCTCGAGTTGGATGAGAACTTCATAATAGCCTTCTTCACTACTGACTCAATCTGCAAGTTTCTCTTAAGTGAATCCTGGACTTGGAATCTTAAGTCCCTTTACACTTCAGATTTCTGAATTTTCTTCCCATTTAGGAAATAGTCCATGCCTGCATTCTTCATAACAAAATTCATGACCTCACAGTCTCCCACATTGTATTTCATCTGCCACTCCTTTTCACACTCTCCTGAACTGTCGAAATATTTCTGCAGTCTTCCTGCCTCCTGAATAATACACGCTCCTCCACTATCTTTGCATCATCTGCAAACGTAGCCAGAATGCCCTCAGTTCTGCCATCCAGATCATTAACCTCTAAAGTGAAATGTTGTGGACCTAACACTGAACCTTGTGGAACACTACTAGTCACCGGCTGCTACGTTGAGAAGGACCATTTTATCTCCACTGTGCCTCCTGCCAGACAGCCAACCTTTTATCCATGTTAATACCTGGCTAATTACACCACTGGCCCTTGTCTAACTTTGCAGCCTCCTGTGTGGGACTTTATCAGATGCCTTCTGATAGTGCACATAGTTAACTCACATTGACTCTCCTTTATCTAACTGCTTGTTACCTCTTCAAAGCATTCTCATTAGCTTCAGAGCAAGGTAGATTATTGAAATGGAGAGCAATCAGAGGTTTGGGGTCATTCCTACAGACAGAGTAGAGATGTTCCTCAAAGCAGCTGATAGGCCTACTAATGTGAAGGAGACTGCATTGTGAGCAGCAAAGACAGGAGACTGGATTGAAAGAGTGCAAGTGAAATGCTGCTTCACTTGAAAGTTGTGACTGGGGCCTTGGAGTGTGAGGAAGGATGAGGTCAATGGGCAAGTGTTGCAGCTTCTGTAATTGCATGGGAAAGGGCCATGGGGGGTCAGTGTGGAAGTGTTCGGGGTGGTGGAGGGTGTCACAGAGGGAATGGTCCCTGTGAAATACTGACAGTGGATGGGAAGTGAAGATGTGTTTGATGGTGCTGTCCTGCTGGAGGTGGTAGGATTGGCGGAGGATGATTCTGTGAATGTGGATTCTAGTGCAGTAGAAAGTTAGGACAAGGGGAGATATATCATTTTTCTGGGAAGGAGGGGACAAAATGAGGGCAGAAGTGAGGGAGATGGGACAGACACAGCAGAAGGATCAGTCCATCAGAGTTAGAGGATTTCTTGTTTGAGAGAAAAGTTGCTCACGTAGGAAGCTTCCCACTGGAATGTGGCATCATCGAACAGAAATCACAGAGAAACTGGGAGAATGGAGTCACTCTCAGCTGATCATGTGCTCATCCACATACGGAGGTTCCCCCAAATGGTGGAAAAGAGGCAGGTATTTCAATTAGGTAAAAACAATGACTGCAGATGCTGGAAAGCAAATACTGGATTAGTGGTGCTGGAAGTGCACAGCAGTTCGGGCAGCATCCAACGAGCAGCGAAATCGACGTTTCGGGCAAAAGCCCTTCTTTGCCCGAAACGTCGATTTCGCTGCTCGTTGGATGCTGCCTGAACTGCTGTGTTCTTCCAGCACCACTAATCCAGTACAGGTATTTCAATTGCCGATTTATGTCTTATATTTGGTCTAAAACAGAATGTGAAAATAGACTCAGGTTAAGGTCAGTAGATGTATGGGGGAGACATTTAGCATATCCTGCTTAATAACGCTCAGAAATGTTGGTCTCTGGTCATCAAGAAGATTATATGAAGATGTGAAGGCGAACCACCCATGATGCACAAAGGATGTGAAGGATACTAATCACTCACAAACTGAAGAATTCAGATTGGCAAGCACTAGTGTCAGCCAGCTTTGGGAAGATTATTTTTGGAACCAGAAGCAGATTGTATAAAACAAAATACAAAGAAAAATATCCCAAAACTGGCAAGAAATATAAAAAAAACTAACCGCAAGAGATTTCCCCTATCGAATAAATCACGTTTATGATGTGTGTGGGACCCTTGGAAGAAAGGCAGGAGTGGATATGTGGGACACCTGGAGGATGTGACTGGGGATTTGGTTTCAGGGAACAAGCAAAGAATTTAAAACAGTATTTTTCATCGTTCCTCACAGGGGAAGGCGCAAAATCGTTCAATAATATAAACAAAATTGTAGTCGGATGAAAGTTCTTGCACTGTCTGTATCGAAACGAACAAGGATTTCCTCAAACAGAAAAGACCAAGGGTAAACAGGTCATCAGCCATTCATAGCTGGTCTTAATAGAAGTGGTTACAGAGGGTTTGGTGGCATTGTGTGAAATGTTCTATAACTCTCTGGTTTACAGGAGTGTTCTCGCGAAACTGGAGACCCACCAATGTGGCACCTGTCTTCAAGAACAGAATGAGTCGGTGCTCCCTTTGTCTGAACAGTGGAGCATATTTGAGAGGATTAATGGCCTCATAATGCACTTTCATCCTGAGTGATTTAAAAAATGTAAAACTCTGCTCCTTCCTCTGATGCCATACATACTGGGGGATGAACACTTTGCTAAAGTTGGGAATTATTTTGAAATTATCTGGAACAGTGTACAAATGACATCATTCGGAGAATTCTAGAAACAGCATTCATGATAACATTTCATCACCATATGGAGGTATTGCGCAGGTGACAGTGAGAGGAGGTGCTGCATCCAGCAGTGAAAACGATGGAGCCTTATTTGGTGGGTAGGTGCTATTACAGATATACAGTGAGCGTGATGGAGCAGAGAGAATACAGTGACCCTTATCCTGACAGATAACATGGAAGGTTATTGATGCTTGTCCTATATTGCTGGAAATTTCTTCAGACCGCAGATACTGCACTAAGCTGGATGGTGAGCTCAGACCATGCTCGGTGGGTCTGGTGGTGCGACCCCTTTGGGAAGAGAATGGTTCCCCTCTGCACTAGCTCATTCACCAGGACTTCCATGCCCCTGTCGACAAGCTGTGGTGTAATTTCCCCTCTTCTGCCATGCTCGGGTAAACTGCGCAGGATAGCCCGAAACTGAGAAAGCTCAACCGTATACCCATTGGCCTTTTCAAGACGGCACCAATGCCAGGGATCACGGAATATCCATGGTCATACGGATGATGGCGAGTACCTCCAGCCATGATGGGTAGGAGAATAGGGCTGGCATTGAATGAGAGCGACACCATGGAGTGTGGTAGGTAGTTAATGAGGTGAGTTCGATAAGATAGCACCAGAAAACTAGCTCGTCCTCGTGCCGACGTTCCCTCTGTCACACTCAATGGAAATGGCACTAAGACAAATTATTGTTAGGTTCATCCTAATGAGGCGAAGACTCTGCTAACCCTACTCCCAGTCACAAATCTGCAGGCCAAATGCTTATTCAAACCTCTCCATCATCTTAACTTACACCAATAGCATGTTCATTCATCATACCTGGACACAGTGCACTGTTGGACAAATAAGTAGTGGACTGGTGAGCTTTAAACAGTGTTCAATCCTGGTTGGATTGCTGAGCAGTACATGAGCCTGGTCTACGCAGTGCTTCATGCTGAGCAGGTATCACATCTGGGCTTATACATGCCTGGGCTAGATCTGTGAGGTGGATTGAGTATCCGATATAATTTCTGACAGAATTATCACTCCTCCAGCTCAGCCCATTCCGCTGGAAAATATGAGGAGTTGTGTTTCAGATAGAATTTACTTGGTCAAAATATTCGACATTAAGCAAAACACAATTTATTCAAACACAAAAGAACACAAAAGGAAGAGGAGCTTGTAATAACTTAATTCTGTTGGAAAACTTAGCAGAATAATAGGTTATTTAACTACTATACAGTACATGCTCCAATGTGGTAGCATCCAATAAATACACACATGTCAAAAACAAATTCATGAAACAGATTGTCTGACATGCAATTCTCCAATCTAGGCGGAAAGAACATCAAAAGGCAGTTCCGAGAGAAATCACAGAGAGAGTGTGTAGCACCGGCGATAGCTTTCCTGCCTTCCAACCCTTCTGAAACCCAAGCAATAACTGGCAAAAGGTAAAACTAAGAATCCTGGTTCTGTGAGAGTTTGACCATCACTCCACAGGAACAGGCCGCAGCTTCAAGGACCACAAGGAAATGACTGCATCTACACCATCTATGGCACTGTAAGTGTTTCTGAAAAATGCCTAAACCCAACTCAGCCGTTTATTGCTGAACAGATAAAAGTCAAAGTTAAACATAAATATATAAAACAAAAAGCTGCAGCGGGCCTGGTGATCAGGTACAAATGGCCTCGGGAGCTCAGCAATTCCTACCCTGCCAAAACACAGTAGAATATTTGAACTTCTGAAGAAAAGCATTATCTCTCTCCTTCACCTCTATGTTTACAGATGGAGATATGCCATTAGCCCAAAAATCAGTGATATCAAAATCCCACCCAGGCCAAGTATTATTGTGATATGTCAGAGTTCCCGCGAGAGGGGTTAACTGGAGTTGTTTGTTCAGTGACTGTGATTAATACCAGTCTCCCTGGACCTAACTTGGTCACTGGAGAGTTTCCCTCTTCCATAATTAGGGGATTCTTTCAACCTGTTACGCCATGTATCAGGCGCAGCGTCATCCTCAACAAAACTGAGATCAGCAGTTAGAGAGAAAGAAAGAGAGACCTGAATGTGAGAACATTAGAATGTTCCAACAATGGATCAGAATCTGAGAACATTAGACTGGAATGTTACAACACTGGACAGGAGTTTATCTTGGGGTCTTTACTGGATTTCTCGGAATAGGGTAGGCTTAGAGTGGCGGATACAAGCTGGACTGATGATTATTCAAGCGGGTTACTATCCCATTCTCGCTATTGTTGGTGTTCCTGGTAAGCTTATCTCTGTCAATTCTATAAATGATGCTGAATGTTATTGTTATTCTGGTTAATAATATTTCACAAATACATAAAATTTCAGTCACAAACGTCACTTCCTTTTCATGTATTTCCAATCTACTTACTCGTAAACATCTGAGCAGGAATAAGACTGTTCAGAATCTTGAGTCTCCTTTTTACCGTGAACTGTTTTATGTCTCCATATTATCTTTGTCATCAAACCTGCCGACACCCACCTACATAATATCCCGTTTCCAACTCTGCCTGAGTTCTGTTGCTGATTTCGCCATCATCTACCCCTTCATTAATGACAGTTTATGTGGCTCCAGTACTCTTCTGACTTCTCTTCCAGATACAAATAGTTTGCCCACAAACTTGCTCTATAGTTACTTAACGACAGGGACTCTGTATCAGAGTAATAATGTCACTGACCGTGTAACGCAGAGGCACAGGTTATGACTCTAAAAGCATTGTTTGAAATCTCACCAATGCCGATGATAAAATTTAAATTCCAGTGACTAAAAATTGGAATGAAACCTAATTTCACTCATGGCAACCATAAGCCATCAGGATTTCTTTTCTTGTTTTATGGAAAACCTTTGCGAAAGAAACCTAATATTTTTGCCCGATTTGGACTAAGTGTCACGTCAGACCCACAACAATGTGGTTGGTTCCATATTGCAATGACAAATGGCCGCGTGGTCAAGGGCAGTTAGGACGGACAACAAATACTGCCCTTGCCAGTGAGGCTGGCATCCTGGGAAACAACAACATGAAAGGTGAAAGAAAAAAGGAAATGTGGAATTTGGAGATTTGAAATGAAATTCTCCACCGTCTGAAAGAATGTTGGAGAATCTCAGCAGGTATGGCAGTCTGTCGGGAGAAACACAGATAACATTTCGAGTTCAGTGACCCTATCAAAACTGAATGCAACTGGGAAATAATATTATTATATCAAGAATGATCGGAAGGGTGAGCGGGAGGTTTGTGTTGAGTGGATCATGTGCAGCAAGGGAGAGAGAAAGCGAGAGAGGGAGAGAAATGCAAAGCAATCAAAAGGATTGCTGATGATAGACTAGAAAGAAAATAGAATGGGAAGTTATTTGAACATTTCCCCTTTTCACATATTCCTGAATATCATAGCTATTACGGAATGTTCCTGCTTAACGTGAGTTACGTTCCCTCTATCTGTCGTGTCTTCGTGTGATGATCAACTCCATCAGCAATACTTATAGTTGCTGAGATGTAAAGAAACATAATGTTACATTGTCAACTGCTTCTTTGGAAAGAGCAACTGTTACTGTGCGACTGTGGGGAGATGGAACAGCTATCTCAGCCAGGAAGAGAAACTGAGGAGACCGAGGCATTTTCAACTCGGAATGGATGCACTTTGGGTGTGGGGAATTGACTTGCTGCTGTCATCTAGAAAGTCAGTGGAGGCTCTGTGGATGGTGTTCTCAGAATAGTGATGTCAGCTACTGGGTTCATTCAGGGAGCCCCGAGGGTCTGGGGACCCCACTCTGAATACTGCATTTACAGTGTGTTTGGGTCCATGGTAAACAAATGGAACTGAGACAACAAAGAAGGGAAGCTGTGTGAACAGGGAGGAGCACAGCACTCTACGATACTCTCTGGGATATTCAGGAACATTTGTCTAAGCTGTACCCATTCAGGTGTAAAGTGTAAAACCAGCTTGTCTCAAAATCGAGGTGGTCATTGAGCTGTATCCCCTCCTTCAGTATAACCTGTAGTCTCATATCAGGGACAGGACTGTGCTGTCACTCACAATGAATGAAACTGGATTGGTTCTGGAACTTTACAGGCAGCAGTGAGTAATATATCCACTATCTCTTAAGTGCAAACAACCAATGTATTCACCAGCTGACTGAAAGTATCTGAGAGGAATGCATTGGTTCCATCTCCACAGAGGAAGGTATAGAAACTAATTTCCAGAAATATTAGGGAACAGAGTGACTGGTAGAAATGGGAAACTGCTGAAAATCAGAATTAATGAAGAGTATGTTAATGAAAATCTAATTGAATTGAAGTTTCATAAGTTGCTGCATCTGATGAGCTCCATCCCAGAGTGATTGAGATGAGAGCAGAGCTAATGAAAGAATTACTGTTTGTTCTTCAAAGCTAGCTAGATTCTGGAAAGGATGCTGCAGAGTGGACATCAGCTATTGTAAACACAAATATTTAAAACAGGATGGAGAGGGAAAACAGAAAACTAACTAGCTTGATATCAACCGTGAGAAAAAAAAATAGTGGAACCTTTTATAAGGAACGTGACAACTAGATACTTGGACAATAATGGTATGATTTGGTACATTCGGCCTAGATTCAGGAAAGGGAAATGTTCATTGATAAACCTGTTCGTGGAGATTGTCCGTTGTGACATCGACAGATGAGAACCATTGGGAGTGGTGTATTTGTATTTTTAGAAGACGCTTGACAAGTTTGAATACAGGTGAATGGTGAATGTTAGAGTCCATAGGTAGGTAGGGCTGGAATATATAGCACATGGATTAAAAATTGGGTAATGGAGATACGAGAAGAATGCTGTTTTTCTCTGGACTGAAGGATTGTTGGGTGGCAACAGGATCAGTGTTTGGGCAACAGCTGTTCACAAGGTATAAAAATGATTCAGATGTGAACAACAAATATCATCATGTACATTTATATTTATTAAATGGTAGAGAGGTTGGCGAGTGCTTTTGTTGAAAAGGACCTGGATGTCCTTGGTCATAAGTCACTGACAGAATTCATACAGGGGCAGGAAGGAAATCATATGTGGCTCTTCAGGCAAAATGATTGAAGTACAAAAGTTAGAATATCTTTCCAACTGATCGTGTTTTGTTGTGAGAGTATTTGGTGCATTGTGTAAAGGGTTGGTCTGCTTTATAAACAACAATCCTTTTGTCATTGAGAGAGAACAAAGTAGTTTTACCAAACTAGACACTGGCATGATGTTACCATGAGGAGAGAGTGCAGTAACTATGTTTAATCTGTAGCGCTGTGAGAGATTAAGAAGTTGAAGTTTGATGGGTATGGACAGAAAATTCTTATGTCCCGAACAGCTAATAGGGTGAAAATTTCATACTTTTCATTGGATGTTTGATTTAAGACAGTTCACATGCATCTGCAGAGCCCCCAATGTCGATCGACAGCGAGGTACAGGCTCTGAATGAACTCTGAACACTTAATTGGACAGTTACTGTGTGACACTGCATTGAATGTCACTTTGTACACAATCCTATCAGCATCCAAAATATTTCATTCTGAAACAGTTAGTTATTCCCCAACGGCTTCTGAACTCCACGGAGACCATGGGTCTGCCTTCTTGGAGATGGAAGATAACTTGAAAAATGGCTAAAAACGTTGGCTTCATTCCGACTGCCAGAAACCCATGTTAAAGTAACACATATGTATCATGAGTAATTAAGCCATGTGGATCAATTTGGAGCAGTCTGTCTGTCTAGCCCCGGCTCCATTTGTTTGTGATGTTGGAGCATCTCTGACACCTTCCTGTTCCTGTGTTAGTAGCTTCACAAACTGAATAACCTCTTCCTGTTCCTTTGTAAGTGACTCCGGGTGTGAAATGGTTCGTTCTGATCCCATGTAAGTCAAATGTGGGATTCAGCAGACTCCCTGTCTTCATGTGCAACACGCAGGAGGGACTGATCGAGCTATCCCTCTTCTTGCCTTGTAGTTTTGATGGGATGAATGGCTTCCCCATATTCTTGTGAAACCAGATTGAGGTGCTGAATGAACTCCTCCTTTTACTGTGGAAATGTACAGTGCTGTTACATAAATGTTACCCAGACTTTAACAGCACGATCTTGAATGTTGTCCAGGTCTTGCAGCACATGGTCACAAACTGTTTCAAGAGCGGAAGAGGGACAACTTGTTCTGAAAATTTTGTAAACTTCAGTGAATGCCCCCTCTTCTGCTGGCGCGGTGACTCAGTAGCTTACACAGCTGCCTCACAGCACCAGGGTCCCAGGTTCGATTCCAGCCTTGGGCAACTGTCTGCGTGGAGTTTCCACATTCCCCACTTGTCTGCATGAGTTTCGTCTGAGTGCTCCGGTTTCGTCCCACATCCAAAGATGTGCAGATCAGGTGAATTGGCCATGCTAAATTGTCCATTATGTTAGGTGCATTAGTCAGAGGGAAATGTGTCTGGGTGGGTTACACTTCGGAGGGTTGGTGTGGACTGGTTGGGACGAAAGGCCTGTTTCCACACTGAGTGGAATCTAATCTGCTCAGTTTGAACTCAATGGGGTGAATAGCCTCCTTCCCCACACTGTAGGGATTCTATGAAGACAAATTGGAGATGCCAGAGCTGAGGAAGCTATGCTGAGGATGTCCTGCAGATGTGTCCCACAGCTGAGATGATTGATGCCCCCCTATGTTAATCACCTTCCCTTGTGTCGGGAATGACTCCAAAAAGTGTAGACTTCATAATTAATTCTCATTAAGTGCGATTTTGTTCAGGCTGCTTGATGTCATCCTCAGTCAAATATTGCCTTGAGTTCAGGGCCAGTCTCTATTACCTGAGCACCTGTGTTACCTCTTTTCTTCATATCAATAGGTCATGGTGTAGAAGCAGAGAACGTTTTCTTCAAACGGAGGGTAGTGAATGTCAGGAATTCTCTTACACAGAGAGTTAGGGGAGCTAGATCACTGAAAGGGACCAGTGGTGTCCAGCAGGGATCAGTCCTGGGACCTCTGCTGTTTGTTACTTTGAAGAGTGGGTTAGTAAGTCTGCCGATGACACAAAGGTGGTTGGAGTGGTATAATATGTGGAGGGCTATTGTAAGTTGCAACGGGACATTGACAGGATGCAGAGCTGGGCTAAGAAGTGGCAGATGGAGTTCAAACTGAAGTGATTCACTTTGCAAGCTCGAATATGAACGTAGAATACATGGTTAATTCTTGGCAGTGTGGAGGAACAGAGGGATATTGGGGTCCGTGACAACAGATCCCTCAAAGTTGCTACCCAAGTTGGTCGGGTTGTTAAGAAGACATATGGTGTGTTGGCTATCAGTTGCAGGGGGATTGAGCTGCGAGGTTATGCTGCAGCTCGATAGAGCCCTGCTCAGACCGCACAGGGAATATTGTTTTCAGTTCTGCTCTCCTCATTCTAGGAAGGGTGAGGAAACTTTAAAGAGGGTAAAGAGGAGATTTACGAGGATGCTGCCTAGACTGGAGGGCAGGTCTTATGAAGAAACCGTGAGCGATCGAGGGCTTTTCTCACTGGAGGAAAAATAGATGAGAGGTGACTTGATAGAAGTGTACAAGGTGATGAGAGGCATAGAGAGAGTGAATAGCCAGAAACATTTTCCCTGAAATGTCTATCACAAGGTAGCATAATTTTAAAGTAATTGGAGGAAGTTTTGGGGAGATATCAGCGGTAGATTATTTACGCAGAGAGTGGTGGGTGTGTCGAATGCATTGTCAGCGGTGGTAGTAGAGTCAAATACGTGAGGGACACATAAGAGACTCTTGGATAGGCACATGGAACAAAGTGAACGGAAGCATGTAGGTTAGTCTGATCTTTGAATAGGATAAACGGCACAACAGCGAGGGGTGAAGATCTGAACTGCATGCATTCATGTAGAGCGCTGAACTCAAAAACTGCATGAATTCATGTAAAACTCCGTTACCTCACTTTTTAGATTAGAATCAATCTAATCATCACGGCCTAGACAGAGAACACAGGGGGGCAAAATCCTCAACATATTGTCCAGCTATCACTATTGTTAACAGCTAACCTGAGAATGCAACTTTAAGGAAAAGTTTTGTAATTTACATATGAAAGAAGTGAAACTATCATGGCATTCGAACAGATGAAAGTCTTAACAGACAATTAATTTTTCAATGTATAATTTCGGTTAAATCACACTGTAAATTTCTACGATAAATTCTGTGTTAGGATTGAGCCCTCCACTATCACCTGATGAAGGAGCGTCGGTCACTCCAAATGCTCGTGTGCTTATAATTAAACTTGTCGGACGATAACCTGGTGTTGTGTGATTTTTAACTTTGTACAGCCCAGTCCAAAACCGGCATCACCAAATCAGTACTGTTCTTTGTTCTGTGTTCTATGGAAGTGCTCAAGAAGACTTGGACATTAAGAAGATTTGAGAATTGGAGCAGGTCAGCCTTGATCTTAGTGAAGGGCAAGTCAGACTTCAGATGTGAATGACCTGCCCCTGTTTTGATGTTCTCCCATTCTGTTATTGGAAAGTTAGTTGGTGTTATTTTCCTCGAAGGTCTTTTATGGAATGTTGCAATTATGGAGACCAGTGGATTTTATGAGCCACTGTTGGGTGAGATTTGGGGGCTGTATTCACAGTGAATCTGGGTCTCAAACATGATCAACAAATGAAGAACAAGTTACAGAGAGAGGAAGCTCTGTCAGAAGAGATGAGGGGCCTCTTTATATCCAGCCTGGGTCTTCTATTTACATTTTCCAAATCTCCCAAACCTTGTGGGACAGTCTTGAGGGACGAAATGGTCTCCTCTGTTTCTGTGCACCATGCTATAACAGTAAGGAGACTCCAACTGCTCCTGTCTATCAGGCTAGAGGGGTTGAATGGAACACGGAAACATGGGATTGAGGAGCAGGAGTGGGTCATAAGAGAATTTGAGCCTTCTCCAGCAGGCATTAAGATTGTGGCTGATCAGATTCTGGTCTCAGCCTCATCTTCCTGTCTGTGTCCCATTATCCGTGATTCACTTCTCTGTCAAATCTTTAATCAACTCAGCTGTGAATACTTGTAATCAGAGAACCATCACAAACTTCCGGGGAAGAGAATTCCCAATTCGAATGGCACTTTTAGAATTTTTCCTCTTTTCGCTGTGAGAATAAGAGTGTCGTACAGAGTGGAAACGGATCCTTTTGTCCAAATTGTCCACGCCAATCAGGCATCTTAATCAGATGTCGTACCACTAACCAGCATTTGGCCCACATCCCTCTGAACCATTCCTATTTACGTACCTATCCAGATACATTTTAAACGTGTAATTGTACCCACTTTCACCATATCCTCTGACAGTACACCCATCAGCCTCTGTATGAAATATTTTCACCTCAGGTCCCTTCTAAGCCTTTGCCTTGACACCTTCACCCTATGCCAGCTAGTTCTGGACGGCCCCTGCACTGGGAAAACGATCTTGCCCATTCAGACTATCCATGCCCCTCAGGACTTTTTAAAACATCTGTCATATCTCCATTCAGCCTCTGACAGCCCAGGGGAAAAAGCCTCATCCTGTTCATCATCTCCCTGTAGCTCAAACCCTCAGATTCCAGAAAATTCTTGCAAATCTTTTCTGCACCCGTTCAAGCTTAACAACATCCATCCTTTAGCAGAGTCAACTGACATGTACACAGTATTCTTAAAGTGGCCTCACCTACGTCCTGTACAAGCGCAACACCCTACCCCTACTCCTATACTCAATGTTCTGACCGATTAAGGCAAGCATGCCAACTACATTCCTCACCACTCAATCGACCTAAACTCCACTTTCAAGGAACTATGAATCGTCACCCGTAGTTCTCTTTGTTCACCAACATTAAACTCCATCGGCCAGTTCTTGGCTCATTGATGGTAAAGGATCCCGTTATATTCTGAGATAATCTTCTTTACTGTTGACTGCACCCCTTTGGTGATGTTATCTGTAAACGTACTAACGATGCCTCCGATAATCACATCAAAGTTGTTTATAGCCGTGATTAAAAAGCAGTGAGCTCAGCACTGATCCTTTCAGAACACCGCTGGCCACAGATCGTCAGTCTGGAAAACAATCCATTACCTTCAATCCAATTTTGTATCCAAATTGGTAAGTTTTTCCTCGATTACATATAACCTAATTTTAGTAATCTGTCTACGATGGGGAACCTTATTATATGCCTTGCTGAAGTCTGTGTAAAAATTGTACACCACAGTGTCTTCTTCAATCTTCTTTGTCACCTCTTCATAATACTCAATCACATTAATTAGACATGATTTGCATCACACAAATCCATATTCATTATCTCTAATCAGTCCTTGTCTTTCTAAATAGATGTAAATCCTATCCCTCAGAATCCTCTCCAACGAACTCCTCGGCACTAACGTTGGCTGATTGAGTTGATAATTCCCTGTGTTGTTTTGGCTCATTGCTCCCTTTTCTAGTCCCACTCCCCAACTGGCCACAAAAATAATTATAACGAGGTTGATGATATGGCCAATGATGTAGTTCTCAGAGTGTGTCAGGGTCAGTGTTAGGAACAAGTGAGGCAGATTTCTTTAATCTACAAAAACAACACGTTTATGACCAATAATGAAGTGACTCAAACTATGATGGAAAGAGGAATGACGAGAGTATATTGCAAATATGTACATTGATATTATACTTTGAAAAATGCTGAGAAACACACACAGTCTCTCACACACACACACACAAACACACTCGCACGCACACACACACGCACACTCCATGGCCCATTGGCCCATTGGCCCAAACCAGTCCATGCTGATCCAAATATTCAACCATACTAACCTCATTTCCCAGCACTTGGCCCATAGCATTCTCGTCCTTTCCTGTCCATGTACTTGCACAAATGCTGTTTAAATATCGTTAATATAAATGCTTCAACCACTTCCGTTGGCAGCTCATTCTTTTTGTGTACCACTCTCTGTGTAAGACAGTTTCCATCAGTTTCCCTTTTATTCATTCCCCTCTCACCTTAAACTGATGCCCTCTCCTCCTCGGTTCCCCAACTCTAGGAAAAAAAGGCTGGATCTATCCTATCCATGTAAACTTCTATAAGATCCCTTTCAGTCCTCTATTCTCTAAAGAAAAACGTCCTCGCTTGTCCAACCTCTCCCTGTAATTCATACTGTTGAGACCTGGCAATATTTTTATAAATTCCGTCTGCACACTTTCCAAATTAAAAAACATCCTTCCGATCACAAATTGACTAAAACTGAACACAGCACGACAAGTGCAGCCTCACCAACATCCTGTATAACTGCAACATAACTTCCCAACTGCTCACCTCCATGTCCTGACCGATGCTTGCTAGTGTGGCAAAAGCCTTCTTCACTACCATGTCTAACTATGGCCCCACTTTCAGAGAACGGTGGACCTAAACTCCATGGTCCCTCTGCTCAACTACACTCCTTAAGGTCCTACCAATCAACATGAAACTCCTACCTTGATCTAACGTTGCCAAAATATTCCTCGGCCCACTTCTCCAGTTTGATCAAGGTCCTGCTGCAATTTCTGATATACTTCCTCATTGTCCACGATACCACCTATTTTCGTGTCATCTTCAAGTTTCCTAGCCATGCCTTGTGCATTCGCAGGAATATTATTGATACAGATAACAAACAGCAATGGGCCCAGCAGCGACCCCTGAGGCACGTCATGTATCACAGACCTCCAGTCCGAGAGCATCCTTCCACTATTACCCTCTGCTTACTACCAACAGCCAATTATGTGTACAATTTGCCAGCTCGCTCTGGATTCCCTGCGATTCTAACCTTACAGAACAGCCTATCAATGGTAACCTTGTCAAAGGCTTTAGTGAAAACCATACAGATGACGTATACCGCCCCACCCTCTTCAACATTTCTGGTCACTTCATCAATGAACTCAAACAAATTTGAGAGGCATGATCTCCCACTCACAAAGCCATTCAATATTTCCGGTTAAAAACATCTATTATTAAAGTTAATAATAACATACAAATTAGTAAATAATAATAATATGACATTTTCAGTGGAGAATAAATTATCCATGGTATGTGATATTGGAACGTGCATCATGGATGAAGGGCAGAATAGATTTTGTACCTGTGTCATTGAACTGTGTTGCAAAAGGCAAGGGTGGCATGGTGGTTCAGTGGTTAGTACTGCTGCCTCATAGTGCCATGGATCCGGGTTTCGTTCCAGCTTCGGGTGACTCTCTTTGTGGAGTTTGCACATTATCACTGTATTTGTGTGGGTTTCCTCTGGGTGCTCCATTTTCCTTCTACAATGCAAAGATGCATAGGTCAGGTGAATTCGCCATGCTAAATTACCCAGAGTGTTATGAGCATTCGTCAGGGGTAAATATGGGGTAGGGGAATGGCACTGGGTGGGTTACTGTTTGGAGGGTCGGTGTGATCTTTTTGGGCCAAATGGCCTGTTTCCATACGTAGGGAATCTGTCAAAAAACTATTTCTAAACAAACCTTATCTTCCTAAATGCATGCATATCTCATTCCTCAGAGTCTTCTCAAATAACCTACCTACCACAGTTGTTAGGTTTACTGGTCTGAGGATCCCAGATTTTTCTTTGCTTCCCTTCTTGAATAATGGCACAACATTTGATAATCTCTGGAACCTAAACTGTAGCTAACGATGATGCAAAAACATCAACCAGGGTCCCCGTAGTTTCTTCTGTAGTGTCTTGTAGTGTTCTTGGATGCATCTGTTTAGGACCAGGAGATTTATCCAACTTCATACATTCTAATGCATCCAACACATCTTCTCCTGTGATATTGACTCACCCCAAGATAACACTACTACCTTTGTTAACCTCCCTAGCCTTCATGTTTTTCTCCGCGGTAAAGGCAGAGGAGAAATATTCATTGAGAATCTCGCAAATCTCCTACGGTTCTAGACCTGCATGTCCACTTTGGAACTCGAGGCGTCATATTCTCATTTAGTTATTCCTTTTTCTTTAATATACTTAAAGAACCTCTTTGAATTCACCCTAAACTTCTCAGCCAAAGCTATCCTGTGCCCCCTTTTCGTCCTCCTGATTTCCTTCTTCAGTAAACTACTGTATCCCCTGTATACCTCCAGGTATTCCCTCGATCCCAGCTGCCTGGACCTGAGCCACGCCTCCTTTTCTGCTGGTCAAAGCCTCAATATCTCCTGACGTCCGAGGTTCCCTCTTCCTACCAACCTTGCCTGTTACACTCACAGGAATATATAGACCTTGAATTGTAGACATTTCACTTTTAAAGGCCTCCCACTTGCAGGAGGTCCCTTCGCCTGCAGACCAACTCCTCCAAACAACCCCTACAAGCTCCTGTCTAATTCCATCAAAATTCGCTTTGCCCCAAGTTTGAACTTCTACATGTGGAGCAGTTTTGTCCTTCTCCGTAACTATTTAAAAATTAACAGAACTATGGTCACGGGTCCCAGAATGCTCCCCCACTGTCACCTCAGTCAACTGTCCTGCCCTAGATCTTAGAGTAGGTCATGTTTTGTCCCTTCCCGAGTTGCATCCTCTACTTACTGCTTGAGGAAACTATTCTGAACACACTTAATAAATTCACCCCATCTCAGTCCTTAATTCTATGTCATTCCCAGTCTATGTTAGGAAAATTAAAATCTCCTACTAATGCAATCCTATTGGCCATGCAAGTCTCCCCAGTCTGTCTGCATATTTTTATTCCCCTAATTCCACGTTTACTATTTGGGGGCCTATAGTACAATCCAAATCCTATCACCATTCCCTTCTTATTTATTAGCTCCCCAGACAAATCCTCGCAGGATGATTCATCAGTTATTTTATCTCTGTTTACTGCTGTGATACTCGCCTTAATCAACAATGAAACTCCTTGTCCCCTCCTTCCACAATCTCTGTCCCGCATAAAACACCTATACCTTGGTACATTCAGCTGCCAGTGCTGTCCCTCCCTTAGCCATGTTTCAGTAATGGCTATAATATCCCAGTCCCACGCAGCTATCCATGCCCTGAGTTCATCGGCCTTACCTATCAGCCATCCTGCATTGAAACAGTTGCAATTTAATCCAACAGGCATTCCTTGCTCCCTGTCGTTTTCTCGCCAGACCTGTCTTTTCATTTTGCTGTTTCTGATTACTGTATCTCCTTCCAACCTCGCAATTGCCTCCATGCTGTTGAGGATCCCACACGCACCCGACCCCAACCCCAGCAAATCTAGTTGAAATCCTCCCTTGCAGCAGTTGCAAACCTGCCTGCCAGGATAATGGTCCCCTTCCAGCTCAGGTACAACCCGTCCTTCCTGAACACGTCTCCTTGCCCCACAAAAGATACCAGTAATCCAAAAATCTCTGCCCCCTGCACCAATTCTTTAGCCACTTCTTCATCTGCCATATCCTCCTGTTCTTACCTTCACTAGCACGGAGCACTGGAAATAAACTGGATATTACGACTGTCATGGTCCTGTCTTTTCTCCTTTTCCCTAGCTCTCTACAATCACTCTACAGGATGTCATCACTATTTCTACCTGTATCACTCTGTCCTTTGTACCAATGTGCACAATGACTTCTGGCTGCTTCCCGCTACCACCACCCCCCCCCCCCCACCCCACCCCAGGTGAGAACGTTCTGCAGCCGCTCTGAGACATCCTGGACCCTGGCATGTGGGAGGTTGCACACCATTCCGAATTCCCATTTGCAGCTAAAGAATCTCCAGTCTATTCCCCTCACTATCGAGTCGGATAATTACTCTGCAGTTATTCTGCTTGCACAGCCTTCTGACAATGGGATTTCTTCATGAAACAATTGAATTCGGCTGAACTGTTTTGCTTCAGGCAATGGGGAGATTCCAATGAATCCTCATCAGGAATCCTCCATCGGTGGGAAAGACGACTGGGTTTTTTTTCACTCCACACATTGCTGTGATGAGTGATAGGGAAACGGAAAGGGAGCAATAGAATGTCTCTCCACAGTTAGGCTACATTTTCCATCTGTCAGTTAAATCAGTAACGTTATCAATCCCACACTGGACTCCATGATCTCTTCTTGAACATTGTCTGAACTGTATGACTCCATCACATTCTTGACTCCAGGTTAGTGCGTCATTGCAGAATCAATTCATTAACAATAAATGGTCATGATTGTTTTGAAGATGTGTTAATATGTGCTTGCATAATGTAAAAATAAGCGTTTCATGTCTTCACAATATCTGTGTTAAAATGAATATGCTTAAACATATACAATAATTGCTGGAAAAGCTAAGCTTGTCTGTCAGCATGTAGGAAGAGAATTCACAGTTCAATTTTTCTGTCCAGAGACCTTTCCTTTGAAACTGACTTATTCTTAAAGAATTTCCCCAGTTTTATTCTCCCACTCAAGAAGAAATATCCATCCGGTATTTACCAACTGCTCTCTTCTCAAGATCTTATATGGTCAAGAAAACATCCCTCATTCTCAGGTCTAGCTGTTAATTCTTCATAACGTAATGTCTTCATCCCAAGAATGTGTAAAGAGAAATATCTTTGAGACATTTCGAAAACATTTTTTTTTATTTTCAGTTTAAACAGTTATAACTACACATAATACAACAGATGTAATCTCAGCAATGCCCTGTACCGATGCAGAAAACATCACTAAGATCATACCCAACACCCCTTGCATGAAACAGAATCACGACATTTACCTTCCAAATCACTTGCTACATCTTCAGGTTAATTTGATGGGATTCATGTACTAAGACACACAAATCCCTCTGTAACACTGAGTTCTGCATTCTCCTTGCATTTAAATAAATTTCTGCTGTTTCGTCCTTTCCCCAAATCAGAAAATTTCCATCATATATATTGAACTGCTTTTTTTCTGCTGAAACTTTGCTCACAGCCATCCTCTGTCTGTATGCCATTGCTTGTTGCTGTGCCCTCCCCCAATCTGTGTCCCATTGCAGACGTTCTGCACTCCCACTGTCTGTATCCGATAGCAGACAATCTGCCCTCCTCCGTCAGTATCCCATTGCCGATGCTCTGTCTCCCCATCTGTATCCCATTGCAGATGCACTGCCCTCACCCATCAGTATCCCATTGCAGACACTTTGCCTTTCCCCTGTCTGTATCCCATTGTAGATGCATTGCCTTCCGTCTGTCCTCCGCTGTCTGTAACCCATTGTAGATGCTTTGCCTTCCCCTGTTTGGATCCCAATGCAGACACTCTGCCCTCACCCATCAGTATCCCATTGCAGATGTTTTGCCTTCCCCTGTCTGTATCCCATTGTAGACGCTGTGCCCTCCCCTGTCTGTATCCCATTGCAGACGCTTTGCCCTCCCCCTGTCTGGATCCCATTCTAGACACTCTGCCCTCACCCATCAGTATCCCATTGCAGACACTCTTCCCTCCCCCTGCCTGTATCCCATTGCAGGCGTGCATCCCTTCCCCAGTCTGTCTCCATTTCAGATGCTCTGGCCTTCCCCTGTCTGTATCCCAGTGTAGACGCACTGCCTTCGCTCTGCCCTCCGCTGTCTGTATCCCATTGCAGACGCATTGCCCTCCCCCCGTCTGTATGCCACTGTAGACAGTGTTCCCTCCACTGTCTATATCCCACTGCAGATGCTCTGCCCTTCCCCATCCATATCGCATTGCAGACACTCTGCCCTCCTTCATCTTTATCCCATTGCAGATGATCTGTCCTCTCTCTGACTGCGTCCCATTCCAGACCCTCTGCCCGCCCCCAGTCTGTCTCCTATCGCAGATGCTCTGCCCTCCCCCCGTCTGTATCCCATTGCAGACGCTATGCCCTCCCCCCGTCTGTATCGCATTGCAGACGCTATGTCCTCCCCCTGTCTGTATCCCACCGCAGATGCTCTTCCCTGCCCCAGTCTGTGTCCCATTGCAAACGTTCTGCCCTCCTCCTGTCAGTATCCCATTGCAGAAGCACTGCTCTACCCCGTCAGTATCACATTGCAGATGCTCTGCCTCCCCGTCTGTATCCAATAGCAGACCCTCTGCCCTCACCCATCAGTATCCCGTTGCAGACGCTCTTCCCTTCCCCTATCTGCAGCCCATTGCAGAGGTGCATCCCTCCCCTATCTGTCTCCCATTGCAAACGCTCTGCCCTCCCCCTGTCTGTATCCCATTGTAGACGCACTGCCGTTGCTCTGCCCTCCGCTGTCTGTATCTCATTGCAGACGCTCTGCCCTCCCCCCTGAAAGTATCCCATTGCAGACGCTCTGATCTCCCCCGTCTGTATCCCATTGCAGACGCTCTGCCCTCCCCCCTGTCTGTATCCCATTGCAGACGCTCTGCCCTCCCCCTGTCTGTATCCCATTGCAGACGCTCTGTCTCCATTTGACATCTTATTGAATGACTATCCTGGTGCATGATCAAACTGAGCTCCATCTCCTTCATCCAGTTCATTAGAATAGATTGTAATTTGTTGATGACTTCATGCAGATCCCTGAAGAATTCCACTCATTACAGCTTTCCAAACACAAAATGAGTAATGATCTCTACTCTGCATTTCCTGACAGCCACCCAGGGCGCCCCTGCTTCTGCATAACAGACTGGGATGATTATAGGGCGTCCCCCTGTGCTGTGTAATTTACTGAATACTTCATTCTGTTTGGTGGGGTCTGTTTGGTGCAGCCCATTTTGCCGCACGCACTTATAGACGCAGAACTATTTCATCGCAGCTCATATTTATTCCTTTTCAGGTTTCGAAAAAAGCATTAATCTAAGCAAGAAAAATAAAAATAATCTTTATTCCATTTAGTAAAAATGTTAAAAATACACTTGAGTAAGTGTAACATTGACTCAGAGTTTTATTTCAGAGCTAAAATGATAGTTGGTCTTGCATTTATTCAGATTGAAAACATTCATGAAGCTATTGAACATTTGTCTGATGCGCTTCCAGATGAACTACAACCGCTGCTGGACTGGTTCGAGGATAACTATGGAGGTAGAAGATTACGCAGAGGAAATGGTCGGTGTCCACCACTTTTTAAAGTTGGAATGTGGAATTTATATGAAAGGACTTTAAACCATGAGGACAAAACAAACAATAATGCAGAAGCTGACCACAGGAGATGACAATGCGAATTTGATGTGAAACATCCAGTTATTTGGAAATATATTGACAGTTTACGAAAAGGTCAGAGAGGAAGGGACATTTACTATGAGCATCTGATAGCAGGGCACGATATTCCATTGAAATTACACAAGAATACAAACACTCGTAAGAAGTTTTCGTGAGAGAAATGATGTCGAGTATTTATGAGGGAATGCCCATAATTTTGAATGAACGTCATATTTTAGATTTTTCTTAATGAACTTATTCCATTTACTTTTTTTCTTTTTAACATTTTTACTGAAGAGAATAAACATTATTTTTTATTTTTAGTATTTCATTAATGCTTTTAACTAAGCCTGAAAAGTGAGAGAGATGAGATTGGAACTGCCAGCAAGTTTAAATTGAGAATCGCTCTTTCCTGAACATTGCTGCTTACTTGGTTGGTGGGATGTCGATGTTTCACAATCTCCACACAAGGGGTCCTGGTCCTCTGTGGCTCTTTCCAGGATCCTCCCCACATGTCGAGGTAGAGGGTGAGGGAACGAATATCGGGCACTCTAAAACCCGGCTTGGCCCTTTATGTCCTATTCCAGGCTGTTTCTCCTGGAATTGGTGAAGAGGAGGGATGGAACGAGGGTGGGAGTGGCTACCCCTACTATTAGTGCTGGTGTAGTGGAAGGGGGAAGGGTGAGATGTCCGCAGGACGTCTGACCACAGTGTTGTATCCATGCAGTGGTATTCGTGTGCGCGGCTATTGTGTCAGTGACAGAAAACGTCGGGGAGGGAAGGTGCGAATTCAACAATGAGTGTGGTCGTGCTTGAGCCTTATTTGGAGGTAGAGTGTGAGCCTTGGTCGGGGGTAGGTGTTATAACAGATATACGGTGAGTGTGAGGGAGCAGAAGAATATGGTGACACTTATCCTGGCAAAGTGGGGGGAAAGAATATTGATGCTTGTCCTGTATTGCTGACCAATTCTTCAGATCATCTCAGCGTTGAGGTGAGTCTCCCTGAACGTCTTGTCCAAGTCTATCGCTAATAACGCCACAAACCTTTTCCATTACATCGAAAAGAATCAGTTTGGGTGGATCTTCCAAAGAGCAAGGTGAAGCAAATATTAGTGTGTTATATATCTAACCCAATCTATCACGCAAATACTTTACATCATACGTTCTGGAAATTAGGTATGTAAGTTAATGCAAGGGAAAGCAATGACATAGTGACATTATCGATGGGCTCTTAACCCAGAGACCCAGGTAATATTCTGGGGATATGATTTCAAATCCTGCCATGGCAGATGGTGGAATTTGAATTCAATATGTATCTGGAATCAAGGGTTTATGATGACGAGGAATCCATTGTCGATTGTTGGAAAATCTCATCTGGTTCACTGATGTTCTTGAGGGAAGGATACTACTGTCCTTACTTGGTGTGGCCTGCATGTGACTCCAGACTCAAGACAACGCAGCTGACTCTTGACTGCCCTCTGGCATGGGCAATAAATGCTGGTTATCCAGTGACGCCCTTATCCTGTGAATGAGTAGCAAATAATCATGGGTGCTGCAGTAATACTGGATTGTCTCAAGTTGCACCGAAACTGCATTAACTAAGTGACTACCAATACTGTGAAGAATAACTTCCGTAAGTGTGTATCAGGTCGGTTGAACAGTATGTTGTGAACCAAACTGGAGAGCAGGTTATTTCAAATTTGGTGTTGTGTGGTCAGGAGGACTAATTAATAACCTTGCTCTGAAGCAGCTTTGGAGGAATAGTGACATCAATATGTTGCATTTTTACACGGCGTCTGAATACAACATCGAATGTTCGAACGTTCTGGTCAATCATCATGGAAGCCCGGAGGCTGGAGGGTCAAGTACGCTCCAATGAATTGGGGAAGTATGATATAACATTCAATGGGACAAGCAATGATTGTGAGAGTCATAGAGTCCGACAGCTCAGAGAAAGGCCCTTCAGCCCAAACTGGTCCATTCCGAACGAAATGTCCATTCACATTAACCCCATTTCCCTGCACTTGCCCCATATCCTTCTTATTCTTTCCTATCCGTGTATTTGTCCAAATGCATTTTAAATTTTGTGAATGTACCCGCCTCAAACACTTCTACTGGCAGCTCGTTCCATGTGCATACCACCCTGTGTGTAAAAGAAATTGCCCCTCAGGTTCCCTTTTACTCTTTCCCCTCGGAACTTAAATTAATGCCCTCTGGTCCATGGTTGCTCAACCCTGGGGAAAAAAGACAGAGTGCATTCACTCTATCCATGCTTCCCATGATCTTATACACTTCTATCAGATCCGCCCTCAGTCTCGCACTCTAAAGTAAAAACTCCTAGCTTGCCCAACCTCTCACAATAACTCAGACCATTGAGTCCGGGCAACATCCTTGTAAGTTTCATCTGCAATATTTCCAGTTTAATAACATCCTTCCTATAGGAAAGTGAACAACACTGAACATAACACGACCAGTATTGCATCACCACCATCCTGTATAACTGCAACATAACTCCCTAATTTCGATACTCATTGCTCTGACTGATGAAGGCCAGTCTGCCAAATGCCTTTTTCACTGCCCTATCTACCTGTGACTCCACTTTCAGAGGACTTTGAACCTGAATTCCAAGGTCCCTTTGTTTCAATACAGTCCTAAAGACCCTGCTATTCACCATGAAACTCCTACCTTGATTTGACTTTCTAAAATGCAAGAACTTACACTTATCTGTATTAAACTCCATTTGCCATTTCTCGGCCCACTTCCTCACCTGATCAAGGCACTGCTGTAATTTCTGAAATTCCTGATAGTCTTCCTCACTGTCCACGACACCGTCTATTTTCGTGTCACCTTGAAACTTATAATTCATGCCTGTACATTCTCATCTAAATCATAGATGTGTGTAATATGTAAATATATATATATATATATATATATATATATAATATACATGCATAAATCAAACAGTAATAGTCCCAGAACTGACCCCTGAGGCATTCCACTCATCACAGGCCTCGAGTCCGACAAGCATGCTTCCACTATTACTCAATGTTTTCTACCATCAAGCAAATTTTGGATTTGATTTGCCAGCTCCCCCTCAATTCCATGTGATCTAAACTTCCAGAGCAGCATACCATGTGGAACCTTACCAAAGGCCTTACTGAAATCCATATACACAAGATATACCACCAAGTTACTTGTCATTTCACCAAAGCACTCTAAGAAATTTTTGAGCCATGATTCCCCATGCACAAAGCCATGCTGACTGCTCATAATCACACCCTGCCTTTCCAAATCCATGTATATCTTCTCTCTCAGAACCTTATCAAGAAACCTACCTACTAGAGATGTCAGGTTTACTGGTTTATAGGTACCAGGTTTTTCTTTGTAGCTCTTCTTGAATAAGGGCACAACATTCGCTACCGTTGGACCTCACCCGTTGGCTACCTATGATACAAAAGTACCAACCAAGGCCCCCGCTATTACTTCTCTGTCCTCCTGCAGTGTTCCTGAATATATCGGGTCAGGACCAGGAGGTTTATAGAAATACTGATGTGTCTACTTATTTCAGGTGGAATTACCAAAGAGTGAGAAAGTGACTTAATGATGATTAAATTAACAATTTAAAGAAGATATTAATCACAGGAAGTGACTTCAGAAGAATTCCAGACTTCGTAGAATCCTGATAATTCTCAGAAAATTGCAATACAGAAAAGGAGGGTCATGAAACTGATCACGAAATCAATAAGCGAACATGCATGCAAACAAACAGGAACACAAAGACTGCAAAAATCTACGATCTATATTTCAAAGGAATGAAAAACATAGTCAAATGTGGAAATTTGCAATCGGGAGAGATGAGTTTATGGTGGATAACAGGGAAATGGCAAAGCAAATGACCAGTTATTTTACATCTGTCTTAATGGAGTAAGATCCAAAAAAATCACCCAGAAATGGGCGGCACGGTGGCACAGTGGTTAGCACTGCTGCATCACAGCGCCAGAGACCCGGGTTCAATTCCCGCCTCAGGCGACTGACTGTGTGGAGTTTGCACATTCTCGTGTCTGCGTGGGTTTCCTCCGGGTGCTCCGGTTTCCTCCCACATCACAAAGATGTGCAGGTCAGGTGAATTGGCCATGCTAAATTGCCTGTAGTGTTAGGTAAGGGGTAGATGTAGATGTAGATGTGCCTGTTTCCACACTGTAAGTAATCTAATCTAAAAAAATTCGAAGGGAAAGTATAAGACTTGCGGAAGTAAAGACATAAAGTCAATTCATATCAGTAACAAGGCAATATTAAACATGCAGCTGGATTGAGCATTGCTAATCTTGACAAACCAGATGTACTTCGTACCAAAATCTTCAGAAATAATTTTCCTTTACATTCTGCAGAGTCTGGAAGCTGGTGTAGATAAATGTACATAAGTAAACATCTTCCAAGCACGATAGATGAATGGTAGGGATCCTAGCATCTACAAAGGGAAGAAGAGATAGTGTGGAGAACTGCTGACAAATTAACTTTACATTTGTCGGGAAACTATTGGAATCTATTATATAGGATGTGATATTGGATACTTAGACATTAACAGCAATAATGGAGAGACTCAGTATGCATTTCTGAAAGGGAAATCATACTTGACAAACTTTGGAATTGTTTGAAGTTGATTCTAACAGCATAGATAATGGGGATCCAGTAGAATTGGCATATTTTAGATTATCAGAAGGCTTTCTATAAGAACTCACACAGTGAGTTCCAAAATGCAATGATGTGAAGGGTATTTGGAGGAATATATGTAAATAGAAACTTAAAGTTTGGTTTGCCTTCCTTTAAGGGAGTCAGAATATAGATGTAAAGACATGTTGAAGCAGTTTCACAGAGTGTTGGTGAGACTGTACCTGGAATATTGAGGACAGTTTTGGTGACCAAATCTGAGAAAGAATATACTGAGCACAGAGGAAGTGAAATGGACATTATCCAGATAAATCCCTCAGATGGCGAGATTGCGTGATTAGGAAACTCCGCCTGTGTTCTTTGAGTTTCAAAGAATTAGAGTTGGGTCACTGTCAACTTTATAAAACTCACAAAACATACGACAAGTTGGAAATTAACAGATGTTTATCAGGCTGTCTAATCCACATTCAAGGCAAATAATGGCAGGATAAGGACAGAACATTGAAGACTGAAATAAGTAGGAAATTCTGCACGTGGAAGAGACTGACTAACACAGGGGCAAAGCAGGGCAAGATTACGGAGAATCCACAGACAATCTATAAGTGTGTCAAGTGGAACAGAATAACCAGTAAATAGGTAGGCCTCATTAGTGACTTGCCAAGTTGCATCTAAATCAACTTTAGTAGTAGGAGAAAGAGGGGTGTGTAGAAGGCTGTTTGTGTGACTGGAGGCCAGTGTACCACAGGCATCAGTGCTGGTTCCCTTATTATTTGTGATTCGGCGGTACTAGTGTTGGGCTGGGGTGGACAAATGTAAAAATAGCAGAACACCAGACTGTAGTCTAACGGATCTATCCGGCAGCACAAGCTTTCGAAACACTGCTTCTTCATCAATGTGCACAACCACGTGATGTAACTGATGTTGAGAGATTTTTAACCTTATTATTTGTGGTATTCATAAATGATGCAGCTGTGAAAATGGATGAGGGGTGGGGTATGTAATAAATAAGTTTGTGTTTGATACAGAGATTGGCCGGGTGATTGGCAGTGAGGAGGAAGGCCTTATGTTACAGGGTGATACAGATGGAATGGTCAGATGGGTGGATCAATGGCAGATGGAATGTAACTCTGATAACTATGAGATGATACACTTTGGGAGAAGGAACCAGACAGGGGAGTACTCAATGAATGGCAGCACACTAGGAAGCTCAGAGGGTGCTTCTCCACATATCGCTGAATGTGATTGAACAGGTCAATACACAATTTGGGGATGGATAGGGGAATATAAACATAGCCTTTATTCATCTAGGAAGAACGATAAGAACTATGCAGAACTTTGATGAGGGCAAGATGGAATTCTGTGTGCAGTTCTGGGAACAACATTACAGGAAGTATGTGATTGTACTGGAGAGGGTACAGAGATATTCACCAGGATGCTGCCTGGGATGAAGCATATCAGCTATGGAGAGAGACTGGATAAGCTCAGGTTGTTTAGTTTGGAGGAGAGAAGGCTGAAAGGTCTGTGATTCAGAAGAATAGGATTACGAGGTACATGGACAGTGTGGATAGACAGCAGCTGCTGCTTTTAGTCAAAGGGCCCCACTTTTAAAGTGAAGGGTTTGCGGTTCAGTGAAGATTTGAGAATTGTTTTTCAACCAGAGGGTGTTGGGGTCTGGAATGCACTTCTTGAGAGTGCAGTTGTCATGTGTGGGATATGGTGGATTAATGTTACTTCTGCAATTATGCAATTCCATCTTACAAAGGAGGTGAACTCACACCAGTGTGTAATTGTTTTAGCCAAGAGCTGAGTCAACAAAAATGGAAACAATGTGGAGGAAATATATAATTGTTTTTGTATTAGCTAAAACTCTATGTCAGAAGGTATACATTATGGGCAAGTAGATAAGATGTTGTGAGGGGATGAAGTTAAGCTAGATACGCCTGTACAAACAGTGGGTAGAAACATGTGCTTCCCACTTTTACAAAAACACAGGAACAAACCCCAATTAAAAGGGTCATAGGGATCAGAACGGCCTCGGGAAAGACACAGATGAAGGGGGTAGATAATGATGAAGAAGGGATATGCCTAACAATGACCTATAACAGGGTAAGGTCAAACAGCCTTGTGAGACCAGAAATAAGCATTTTATCACAGACAAGGCCGGATAAGGCAAGAGGCAAACAGGGGTAATGGGGGCCGGTCTTAGGGAAGTGGACGATGTAAGCAGGGGAGGAGCAGTGTAAAACAATAGACATCAAATCATATAAATGTTATGTATGAATTGAATTTAGTGTGTGTATGTCCCTTGCCTTGAGAAAGGGACATCACACACCCACTTGCAAGTGTAAAATAAATGGCACTACTGATTCAGATCTTGTCTCGGACTGAAATTATTTTAGTGAGTGGGCTTTGTTTCTCACAATTGGGGGCTCGTCCGGGATTTTCTTCCATCACCGGGGGGAGTGGCTGGCCTTGGACACTGGGAAGACGCGTCCCGTTCCCCATTGAGGAGCGGTCTCGTGTCCTGGTTTGGTCTGCTCCCTTGGGCGACTGGTACGAATCCCACAAGAGAGACATCTGAATCAGACAGTGATAGGAGCTCGATAGACAATACGGCACAAAGGGGCCAGGCAACTCTGTGCACAGACCAAGGTAAGAAACCTAACTTTTAAGTATTGCCTTGGTGGCCGGGATTGAGTTTTAGTAGTTAATAAGGGACCAACGAAGGAACTCAATATGGGTTGTGCCGTGGGTAAGGAAAAAGCCTCCGGGAAAACAAAAGAAGGAAAAAGCAATGGAATTGGAGGCGGGGTCCCTTACAACATACCTCCAGAAAGTTCTTTGGGGAGGATGTTGTGGAATTGGCAAAATAATACTTGTACAGGGGAAAAAGATGATTAAATATTGTTGCTTCATATGGACTAAGGAATCCATTCTTCGTCCCGCCTCTTTTGGCCAAAATTCAGGTCGGACAAAGACTGGGTTTGTAAATATCTGAATTTATTTGTCAATGAGTGAGAGAGAGAGAGAGAGAGAATGAAGAGAGCTGTACAGCTGGTCGAAAGTTTAACCCTTTGTGATTTGGTTTGAATACACATTTGTTTGTTGGTGATTGAATGTTTGCGTTTTATTCCCTGGAGCTTGAGTTCCGGGGCTGTTTTGAATCTGATTCTTATTATGGAAACTTAACATGATTTCTTTTAAGGTTAAGGATTCTATAGAGATTATGAAAAAAAAGAATAATAACTCCTGTTCTTCTTACAGGTCATGACTGCCTTACTATCAGTTTCTAACTAATCTCTTCTATCTTTACATGAAAGCGATTTATGGAGGACAGTTGAAGTTTCAGTTCAACATTAGATTGTAGTAAAAACAAGATCCTATGGTTAATATCTGTGACCTTGGATTCGGCCATTGTTCATGCATTAGAAGTTTTTTTCTTTAAACTTGAATAGACAAATAATTTTAAGGCAGCTCTGATTATTTCACGACCTATAGTATTGTAATTGAGCAATGATTGGTCAGTACTACTTAAGAAAACTAATTTTGGATTTAAATTAAGGGACTAAAACTGGGTGATTACAGTGGATTTCAAAATTGAGAACTGTATGCATTTTACATTTTGAATATTAAATACTGAATAAATGAACGTAAATATATAAATATATTTACAAATTTGGAACAGGCTTTAAAGTTAGTCAAGCATGAATTGATGAATTGGTGTTTGAAGTTATGGGGAGCTAGAAATATTGCAATATTTCATTAAAAAAAAGAAAGAGGGGAAGAACGTAATGACTTATCCCCTTCGGGAGGTAACAATAGGGGACAAAGATTGGGTTTGTAAGTGTCCCCCTCAGCAGTGGGGAGGTCAGAATATTTAAAAAAGAAATGAAGGTCCTGGTTGAGGATCTGGTAGGGTTGTCTGAACAAACTGATCAATTTTTGGGGCGCAGTCTGTATACCTGGGCTGAGTTAATGTCTATTTTGAATATACTATTTACTGGGGAAGAAAGGGGACTTATATGGGGAGCAGCCATTAAAATATGGGACAGGGAACATCCGATTGGAGATGGAGATGCTGGACAGGGAGAGGTGAAGTTTCCCCTCAGAGACCCCCAGTGGGAAAATCAAAATCCGGAGCATAGAGAAGAAATGAGGGAATTGAAAGACCTGATTCTAAAAGGAATAAGAGAGGCAGCTCCGAAGTCACAGAATTTGACTAAAGCCTTTGAAGTTAGACAGGAGAAAGATGAGACTCCCTCAGCTTTCTTGCAAAGATTAAGAGACTCAATGCGGAAATATTCTGGAATGAACCCTGAGGACCCAGTGGCACAGGGTCTTTTGAAAGTACATTTTGTGACAAAGGCATGGCCAGACATACAGAGAAAGATACAGCAAATAGAAGGGTGGAGTGAAAAGCCATGAGATGAATTGTTAAGAGAGGCAGAGAAAGTGTTTGTAAAGAGAGAGGATGAGAGACAGAAACAGAAGGTGAAAATGATGGTAGCTACGGTTGGTGAGGGAGTTAAGAAAAGAATGGAACCAATAGTGACCAACCGGAGCGGTGGGTGGCAGCATTAGGACAGAGAGGACAAGGGGGAAAGGGAGAGAGAGAGGGAGAGGACAAGGGGGAGTATTTGATAGAGGGTTCGAGCGACAGGGGCAGAGCTGGAGGTCTCCACAGGCAGGATGCTATTATTGCGGAAAGATAGGGCATTTTAAGCGGGAATGTCCGGCTCTGAAAAGGGAAGAGAGGGCAATTCCGCTTATGAATTTTGATGAAGAATAGGGGTGTCAGGGGTTCCTGCCCTCGGGGGCCCACCAGGATCCCTTGATAAACCTGAAGGTGGGACCCTATAAGGAAGAGGTAGTCTTCCTAGTAGATACGGGGGCAGCACGGTCATCACTGAATTTTAAACCAAAGAAAGTAGAAATGTCGACACGGTCAATTACTGTTTCAGGGGTTAAAGGGGAGGGATTTACTGTTCCAGTATTTGAACCTATGATGATAGAAGGTCCTAAGGATAGGGTCAAAGGGGAATTGTTGTATATCCCTGATATAGGAAGTAACTTACTAGGGAGAGATTTAATTATCCTCTTAGGACTGGAGATTGGAATTCAGGAAAAAGAATTAGTTGTCCAAATGGCAATGTTGACAGAGGATATGGAGAGAGAGATAGACCCTATTGTATGGGCTAGAGAAGGGAATCGTGGAAAATTACAGATCCCCCCCCTTGAAATAAATTTAAAAAGGAAAGGGGACATTGTCTGTGAGCGACAATATCCCATTTCCATAGAAGGTAAACGAGGACTGCAGCCAGTAATTGAGGGATTGATTAGAGATGGATTGTTGGAGCCATGTATGTCTCCTTATAATACCCCAATACTACCAGTGCGGAAATCCGATGGAACTTATCGATTGGTGCAGGATTTGAGAACATTAAATCGAACAGTACAGATCAGGCACCCAGTGGTGCCAAACCCCTCTACGTTATTAAGTGAGATCCCTCATGACCACAAATGGTTTAGTGTGATAGATTTAAAGGATGCCTTTTGGGCTTGTCCCTTGGCAGAGGAAGATAGGCATTTGTTTGCCTTTGAGTGGGAAGACCCTAAGACAGGACAGCAACAGCAATACCAGTGTACTGTGCTTCCCCAGGGGTTTACGGAATCCCCAGATTTATTTGGACAGATGTTAGAACAAGTATCAGAGAAATTTAGCAGCCCCAAGGGGACTACCCTGTTGCAGTATGTAGACGACCTCTTAGTAACAGGAAAAAGAAGAGAAAGAGTAGTAGAAGCCACTAATAAATTATTGAATTTCCTGGGCCAGCAGGGACTGCGAGTATCTAAAAACAAACTACAATATGTGGAGCAAGAAGTGAAGTACTTGGGACATTTAGTTAGTGAGGGAAAGCGAAAGATAAGCCCGGAACGGATAGAGGGAATAGTGGGAATGCCACTGCCCAGCACTAAAAGGGAGTTACGCAAATTTTTAGGTCTAACGGGTTATTGCAGATTGTGGATTGATTCCTATGCACTGGAGACTAAGAGATTATATCTCAAACTATTAGAGGGGGGAACCCAAATGTCTAAGTTGGGATGAGGAGGAAAAAGAACTAGTTGAGAAACTCAAAAGAGATTTGATCCATGCCCCTGTGTTAGCCCTACCTTCCCTAGATAAACCTTTCCACCTCTTTGCTACCGTGGATAAGGGAGTGGTTTTGGGAGTATTAACCCAGAGGTGGGGGAAGGGATTAGTACATGAAGAATTGATTAAACGGGTCTTGGAGTCCCTATTACTTCCCCGAGAAATAGCAGTAGTGCATGTAAATGGTCATCAGAAAGGAAATGAACTAGAAGTTAGGGGGAATAGATTAGCCGATGAGGTGGCTAAGGAAGCAGCCCTGAACCCACAAGAAGTGGCGATTCATTCCCTAATACCTACTGTCCCAGGTCCTCGGGAAGCTCCTATATTTACTGAAAGTGGAGAAAAAGAATTGAGAGATTTAGGGTCTGTAAAAACAGCAGACGGGCCTTGGAGGTTACCTGATGGAAGGGAAATGTTAAACAAAATGATGATGCGAGAGATTATGGCCGTCCTACACCAAGGCATTGGGGAGTACAAGCAATGTGTGATTTAGTTCTTAGGGAATATGGATGTAAAGGAATGTAAACAATTGCTAAACAAATATGTGAGGGATGTATCATATGCAAAAAGGTAAATAAGAAAGTCTTGAGAAAGCAGACCCCGGGAGGAAGAGACCCAGAACTGAGATCTTTCCAGAGTATACAAGTAGATTATACTGAACTACCCAGGGTAGGCAGACTAAAATATATGCTGGTCATAGTAGATCATTTATCTGGTTGGGTTGAGGCATACCCCCTAGCTACCGTCACTGCGAGTGGAGTGTCTAAAACAATATTGGACCACATAATTCCCCGATATGGGCTAGTGAACCGTATAGACTCCGACCAAGGAACTGACTTTACCTCTAAAGTGTTACGGGGGGGGGGGTAATGAAAGGGTTGGGAATTTCCTGGGAGTTCCATACTCAATGGCACCCGCCATCATCGAGAAGGGTTGAGAGAATGAACCAAACACTCAAACGACAGCTCTCTAAACTGATAATAGGAACCAGACTCCCTTGGATCAAATGTTTACCTATAGCTCTCTTGCGAGTACGAACAGCCCCAAGGAAAGATTTGGGACTATCCCCCTATGAAATCTTATTTGGATTACCTTACTTGGGAACGAATGGAGAATTGCCAATTCCCGAAACTAAAGATTTGTTTTTAAAGAAGTATATACTGGGTTTGTCCTCCTCTTTGTCTTTCCTCAGGAAACAGGGTTTATTGGCACAGACTCCACCCCTTGAATTCACCGTTCATCCCATCCGGCCGGGCGATTGGATCTTAGTAAAATCATGGACAGAGACTAAATTACAGCCGGACTGGGAAGGGCCGTACCAGGCTCTTTTGACGACCGAAACGGTAATAAGGATGGTGGGGGAAAGGCTGGACTCACTACACTCGGATCAAAGGGCCAGTGGAATCTCCAGTTGGGGAAGAAGTCTGGACAGCCGAATCAACGCAAGATCCGCTGAAACTCAGACTAAAGAGACTTTGAGTAACTGATTATACAGTGGCGACGCGAGCGCGGGATTATTTCTGTAAGATTGTATATTAAGTCTTTTTGTGCTTCAGCATGATGTTTAGAATACTGGGAATGCTGCTAGAGATATGATGCTAGCTCTCTTAGTATTGGCATTTCATCAAATATCATTTTCATATGTATTATTAACGGTTCCTGAATCTGATAATCCACAAGTAATAGACGCTGATGTATGTAGCTTAGTAAATTGTGGGGATGTAGATAATCAGAGACAGTTCCGCAGCTCTGAGATACATCTTAAGTCCTATGGGGATAGCCTTGGGGATGGTACTTAGTATAATGGTCTCGTCACAGTACACCAGACCCCCTTCCGACCAGCTCGTGATTGTCCTGATAAAAAGTGTAACCCAATATACCTAATGATAAGGAAAACCACATGGCACGAAACAATCCTGGTGGGGGGGGGGGGGGCACCTATGAGATACAATGAAATGAAATGCTTAGGATAGAAATGAAAGCAAATGGGAAGGATTTCTTGGGCTATTGTTTTTGAATTAGTGTAGGACGGGGAAAACGGGTAGAACTACTGGGTAATAAGATACAATCTTTCACCCCTCCCGATGATCCTAAAGTAGTAAAATTTATAGAGGTAAAGGACTTGAAACAGACCATTGAAATAGAAACTGGGTACGGGGATGCAAATGCCTGGGTTGAATGGGTAAAGTATACTGTGAAAAGTCTGAACAAGAGCAATTGCTATGCATGTGCCTCCAGTCGGCCAGTGGCCCAGGTGGTTCCCTTTCCGCTCGGGTGGAAGCGAGACAGGAAGGGCATGAAATGTATGATAGCCCTGTATCAGGATGAGACTGCATGGAATGATAGGAATTGTACCTCCCTATCTCTGATGTTCCCTCCCTTGGAGAAGAAAGATGTAAAAGATCCCCCCCTGTTTTCTGCCGCAGTTGGAAATCACACATCGTGTGTGTAGACGAGGTACAAGTCAGTCGAAAGATTTGGGGGAGCTGAAACTATGTACAGAGATTAAGAATGTCACCGAAACGGAGAAGGGAGGGAACTACTCAGCATTAAAGTTTCCCCGAGCGGATCTGTGGTGGTACTGTGGAGGCAAAATATTGAGACCCACGCTATCTCCAGATTGGAGAGGGATATGTGCAATTGTACAATTGGTAATTCCATTTACCCTGGCATTTGAGAAGGAAAACAAAGGAGGGAAAAAGGGAAGGGGTAAGAGATTACTGTTAGACACTTCTTTCGATGACAGGATTTATCTTGATTCGGTAGGAGTCCCTAGGGGGCTACCTGATGAATTCAAGGCTCGTAACCAGATTGCAGCAGGCTTTGTGCCAGCTCTCTTTTGGTGGGTAACAATTAATAAAAATGATCATACCCTGTATACGAGGGCTCACCCAAAGGCTGATTGAAACAGCCTTGATGAAACAGATGCCCCTAAAAGGGAATCAGGCTGAAGGACTTTATCGACTAAATAATGAGCAGATGAGTGAGATCAAGATGGATGAAATCTCCGGGATGATGCTTGCGAATTTCGGGAGCGATGCTTAGAAATAAAATATTTGCAGAAGATAACAAATGGTAATTAAAGAAAGAGGGGGAATTGTGGGATATGGTGGATTAATGTTACTTCTGCAATTATGCAATTCCATCTTACAAAGGAGGTGAACTCACACCAGTGTGTAATTGTTTTAGCCAAGAGCTGAGTCAACAAGAATGGAAACAAT
The DNA here is from genome assembly GCF_047496795.1 of Chiloscyllium punctatum. Taxonomy (NCBI): domain Eukaryota; kingdom Metazoa; phylum Chordata; class Chondrichthyes; order Orectolobiformes; family Hemiscylliidae; genus Chiloscyllium; species Chiloscyllium punctatum. The sequence goes on from NW_027309876.1 coordinate 649,789, forward strand.
GTGGAGGAAATATATAATTGTTTTTGTATTAGCTAAAACTCTATGTCAGAAGGTATACATTATGGGCAAGTAGATAAGATGTTGTGAGGGGATGAAGTTAAGCTAGATACGCCTGTACAAACAGTGGGTAGAAACATGTGCTTCCCACTTTTACAAAAACACAGGAACAAACCCCAATTAAAAGGGTCATAGGGATCAGAACGGCCTCGGGAAAGACACAGATGAAGGGGGTAGATAATGATGAAGAAGGGATATGCCTAACAATGACCTATAACCTTATCCCGCCTTGTGAGACCAGAAATAAGCATTTTATCACAGACAAGGCCGGATAAGGCAAGAGGCAAACAGGGGTAATGGGGGCCGGTCTTAGGGAAGTGGACGATGTAAGCAGGGGAGGAGCAGTGTAAAACAATAGACATCAAATCATATAAATGTTATGTATGAATTGAATTTAGTGTGTGTATGTCCCTTGCCTTGAGAAAGGGACATCACACACCCACTTGCAAGTGTAAAATAAATGGCACTACTGATTCAGATCTTGTCTCGGACTGAAATTATTGAAGTGAGTGGGCTTTGTTTCTCACACATGGTAACCTCAACCCATTAGAAACGACACGGCTCTGCACTTCAAATACTTTAAGATTCACGGCTACGGTCTTGTGTTGGAAAGTGGCCCAAATGTAGACCGTGCTGTATTTCTGGTAGTACAGAGACTTTGCTTCTGTGATTGTATGGCTGTGGAAGGTCAATCATTGAGTAGCTTAAGGTAGGAATTGATGGGTTTCTGAAGAATATCGTAACATAGTTGATAAGAGAGAACTTGAAATATTTTCTGAAAATATGTCAAGGGCAAAATTAAGAGCAAAAAGGTGCAGATTTCTTACCATCTGATAGCAGATAATTGAGGACAGGAAAATAGCAGAATGATGGAGCAAATACTTCAGTTATGCCTTCACAGAAGAAAATAAAACAAAAAAGAAAACTTCCTTGTAATACGAGGGAACTTTATTCTGGTGAGAAAAAGGGATAGAATGAAATTAGCAGCTAAACAGTTTCGAGAAAGTATTCGACTGAAATTAATGGGCTTTAGACAAAGTCAACAGAGATTTATGAAATGGAAACCATATTTGAGAAAGTGGCTTTTAGTAGAATTATGTAGAAGGTATCAATGCCATACGAATGGAATCTCAAACCCAAGCCTATTCTGCAAATTCGAATCCTGTGTAACTCAGGCTAATATATGGTCATAGATTTAGAATGGGAGAGCTGGCAGGAAACAGTGAGTAGGAATTAAACAATGTTTTTTTTAAATGGAAGGCTGTGAGGATATAGAAACGATCGTGGCTTGGGCTCAAGCTATTCCCAATACACATCATATCTTGGGTGTGCAGCGCAACTGCAATATTCCCAAGTCTGCTGACAGCACTAAACGATGTCAGCTTGTGAGTGGATGAGGAGGATGTAAAAAAAATTCCAAGGTGATTGAGACAAGTGGAGTAACTGGGCAAATACGTGGCAGATGGAGAGTAATGAAGGAGCTGAAATGTTGTGTACTTTGATGGGAACAATAGAATGGCGGCCTCTCATTTGAAAAAGGAGTGGTTGAAAAATGTTGCTCTATGAATGAACTTAAGCTGCATTTTTGTTCATTTCTGTATAGCCCTCCGAGTCCATGTAGGGCAGTGAGTTCTGAAGCCAGAAGTCAATACTGGGAATGGCATTGGCACGCTGACAATTGTATATTGGCCCAGCAAGTGGAGAACTGTAACTTTGAAAGGATTCTGGATCTCCCTGTACACCAGTCACTGACAGCAATATCGCAGGAGCAGAAAGCGGGTCGGAAGATAAATGCTGTATTCACTTTCATTTCAGGGGGATTTGAGTACAGGACTAAGTGTATCTTATGCAGCTGTACAGGGCCTTGGTGAGACCCCATCTCGAACATTGTGCAGTATTGTGTGCAGTTTTAGTCTGTTTTCCTAACAGAGGACAAACCTGACATTGAGGGAGAGCAGCAAAGGATGACCAGTGTGATCGCTGGGATGACAGACTTGTTGTGGGAGCAGAGTTTGGAGCGACTGGACCTGTATTCCATGGGCTTTAGGAAAATGAGTGGAGATCTCAGTGAAATATATAACACTCTGACAGGGCGAGACAGATTAGAAGCAGGGATGGTAATTCCCGTGGCTGGGACGTCTAAAACAAGGGGCCACAATACTAGGTACAGACAGGCCACTTTGCATTGAGATGAGAATAAATGTCTGCACTCAGAGACTGGCGAACCAGGGGTACTCTCTCCCAGATCAGGCTGTGGAAGTCAAGGGGCTGAATATAAATAAGGCTTTCTGGAAACTAAAGGGATAGGTAGAGAGCAGGAGTATGGTGTGAAGATAGAAAATCAGCTATCATTCCAAGTTGTTCTCTAATAATGCAGTAACTGTGTTCCTGTACAACACTGTGTTGTAGAAAGTCGTGTAATATTAATAATGGGGTCTATGGATAAAAGAGGGTAAGTGTCAAACCCCGAAAAATATCAGTAAAAACCAAAAATTAAACTTGGTCTAACTCACATTCGGACAGTCTAAATAAATCTTTAAATTGCATGTTGTAATGGAACAGTGCTGTAAATGTAACGCTTTCACACGACAGTCACTCACAAGAGCACTGTACCTTTCACCACAATCTTCACCAGAAAGTGAACGGGAGCTGACTGACCACGTGATGCCGATGGGGAATTCCAGTTCTCCCCAAGGTTCTCGCCACAATTTGAAATAAAGTTGTTTCTAAATATAAACTACAATTCCCAGTTTCAGGCTCAATTTCAAGGCCTGCAGAGCGGATTGCATTCCTGTTTTAGCTGAACACATTGATTGTACCTTTTATAGACAGAGGGTTTCTGAGGCAGGATTTTCTGTTCAGCTGGTGTCTGGAAAGGAATCGCATCACAGTGAACACGAGTTCACTTTATAGAAAAAGGTTCATTAATTGCATTGCAGCCAAATTTTATTTAATCACCACGTGTTATTGGTGAACGGCCGGTACATAGAATGGAGACGCAAAACTGATGGGCTGAATGGACTACAGCAGTTCTCATTTTATGGTTCACAACGTTTAAACACATTAAGGGATATGATTATTGTATGGGGAAAACTGCGTTGAGGAGATATTCGGCCATTAACTAGAATAGGGAAAGCTGAATGAGTTGTATGACGTATTCCTTTCCCGATGCTTCTGTGCAGTGTGTGGGAAAGCTATGTAAATGTTGTCACAAGATCTCAGCTGTTAGGAAGGAGGTCTCTGCAGGGTCGACAGGATTGTGTTTCCCATTCCCTTTTCTGATAACGAGGCTGGTGCCGGCTGTTCTCTCCGGGTTTATCCATTAAGATCTTGGAGCAGGTTGATACAATTGAGTGCCTTGCTTGGCCGTTTCAGAGACCATTGAAGAGTTTATAACATGTCTGTCTGGAGTCACTTTTACGTCAGACCATGAAAGCACGGGAGATTCACTTCCTGAACGTATACTGGGGAAGGAGATCGTCGTCTATAATCGACATTGAACAAATGATCACTATTACTTACACCAGGTATTAGATCTCCATATTTTATTAATTGTTTTTTTAACTTGCACCAGTTGCCAGAGAATTATCCTGATCTGGATTAGCAATCCAATGACAATTACACAACAGCACCATCTCCCCATGGGGGCCTATCGTAAAACCACACTGAACCGATTATTTCTGTGCTGTTTGACAGCTCTGTCAAAAATAGCCCCAACCAATTTGATTATCGTGATGGGACTGAGGGCGTGGTAATTGGTCTGATTGTAATTATTCCATTCTTAGGGGATGGGACATAGTTGAGTAATTACCCACATTAGGAGAAAGTGAGGACTGCAGTTGCTAATTACCCACATTGCCAGGGAGTTGTCAGAGTTGGAGCTGGAATGAAACAGCTTCCTCAGGTAAACGGCTTACTGTGTAGCAAAAGTCCTCAGTCCTATTGCAGGAATGGTGTCAGGGCCAAATGCCTTTGTCGTATTTACAGTGTCCAGCTGTTTCTTCATGTCACGTGCAGTGAATTGAATTGGTTGAAGACGGGCATCTGTGATTCTGAGGGCATCATAGTGAGGGTGAGGTGGGTAATCGACTCAACACTTTTGGCTGAGGATGGTGCAGATACTGCATCGTCTACATGGATGCACAGGGCTGTTCTATCATTTAGGATGGGGATATTTGTGGAGTCCTCTCCTCCAGTAAGTTGTTTAATGGTTCATCGACTTTTATCCATGGAATTGACAGGACGACAGAGCTTAGATCTGATTTGTTAGCCTTGGGCTCATCTCTCTCTCTCTCTGTATCAGATGTTAGTCCTGCTGTTCATAGTGTACCCAGTCAAGTGCGGTAGCTTCAATGGGCTGTCGTCAGGTTTAGGTGCACGTGATTGCGATCCGACCATGTTCACCTACACTCGTCACTGACCCATGGATCGGCTTGATGGAAATGGTAGACGAATGGACTATCCTGGGGGAAAAGTTACAGATTGTCATTGAAATCTCCAGCAACAGATGATAACCCAGTTTTAGCTGCAATATCTACAATTCAATACTACTGACTGGCCCCAGTTCACACCGAGACCCATTCACCCATCAGCCCTGAACTCAGTGACCTACTCTGGTTTCTGATGCGGAAATATTCCCATTTTCATATTCTCATTCTGATGGATTTTTTTCCTTGTGTGACGCCTGCAATTTGTTACATAAACTATATCCATTTAAGGTAACAATCTGAATCTTTTCCTTTCAGTAATGCCATCTTCTGTATTTGAAGTGAATATGTTTCCTTCTGTTTTTCTCCCTGACCATGAATCAGAGCTCTGCAGTGTCAGTGATGCCAGCCTTATGCAGTTTCAGAGTCAAGGAACTTGTCACCATGTGTTGGTGTTCAGTTCCCAGTGTACAACACTCCATGTTGGACAGGATGTTTGGGCATCTTTGACAATATGTCGTTGGAAATTGTTCAACAAACAGAAATTGCTGACGAAATGGCTAAAGATGTTGCAGAATTTTCTGGAATGAATGCAGAGCTAAACTTCCAGTTCCAGTGAACCTTCTATAAAGCTTTTTGTATTTTTATTTCCAGTATCCATAGTCATTTGTTTAATTGAAAAATTGTTCTGTGCCTATTCATTTCTGGAGAAACTCAGCAGGTCTGTCAACATCTGCAGCGAAAGAGAAACAGAGTTAGCGTTTCCAGTCCAGTGTGACAATTCTTCAAAACTGAATACAATTGCAAAATGGTATTTTAATCCCTTGCCAGATGTAGAGGATGGGTGGCAGGGAAAAGTGGGTGTGGCAAAAGATAAATGGACTTTTAGCAGTGGGGAATGAGAAGATTCCGTATAACGGGTCGAAATTAAGGGTTACTGGGGGAAGGGGGTTCTCTTTATTGAATGCAAGATAAAGAAGACACAACCAGACAAAGTCATACGGAGGCCAGGAGGGAGAATGTTGACCATGTGGTAATATATAGATCTGGCCACAGATTCGTTTTCACTGTCGTGATCATTACCCCTTTTAGACAAAGGAATTCAGGTGCTTGACTTCTTATTGGCACTAGTAAGCGTTTCATGCTGTCTTAGTATTGTAACATGGAGAAAAACAAATCACACTTTGACGTTTGGGCTGAGTGTTGGTTACCTGTCATTTTTAATATTGATTAATTTTGCAGTGCTTATCTTTAAACACTTGTTCTTGAAGTTAGTATCAGATGGAGTGTAGGATGTTGAGGGGTGGCATTATAGAAACATATAAAATCATGAGAGGTATGGATAGGGTGAATAGCCAAGGTCTTTTCCACAGGATAGAGGAATCCAAACATAGAGGGAATAGGTTTAAGGTGAAAGAGGGTAGATTTAAAAGGGACTAAAGGGCAGCAGTTTTACACAGAGGGCGGTGTGGGTATGGAATGAGCTTCCAGAGGAAGAGTGGGAAATGCAAGGACAGCTACAACATTTAAAACTCATTTGGACAAACATATGAATGGGAAACATTTAGAGGCATATGGACCAAATGAAAGCAGATGGGACTAGTATACTTTGGAAAACCTGCCCAGCATGGACATTCAGAAAAGCTTCTCGCAGAGTCAGAGTGGTTTTGTGAAAGGGAAATGATATTTTGCCCTGTTAAATCATGCAAAGTATTTCTGGAGATGCCTGTAAATGTAACAAGTGGACTTGATAAAGGGGATCTGGTGGACACGAGGCTTTCCAGAGATTTTCCACAAGGTATTACAAAACAAACGTTCTTACACAAAACAGAAGCTCTAGAACGTCGGATACTGTATTAACGTGGGATGATGATTGTCTAACACAGAAATCGGAGAGTCAGGATTAATGGATCTAAATGGTAAAGGTGTATCAGCTGGAGTACCACAAATATCAGTCTGATGGCATCAGTTATTTGCAATCTATACTGACAGCCTGAAGGAGGGAGCTGAGTGCAACGCACATCCAAGTTTGAGGATGACACTGAGAATCAAAAGGCAGGCTGTTATTTAATGGAGAGGACTTCCAGAAAAGGAACAGTAAAGGCATTGGAGTTTTCCTGTGTATGAAACATAAAGTCAGCATGCTGGTGCAGCAAGTAACTCGGTTGGTTCAGTCGGCGGTTTCCTGGGATGAAAGGGTTGAGTTATTGAGAATCTCTAAAATGGTGAGGCGATAATTCATTTGGGTTTAAATGAATGAAGAGTGCTACTGCTGAAACATACAAGACACAGAAGGGGTTGGAGAAGGTAGATGTTGAGAAGTTGTTTCCATTCTTGGGCAAAGTGTCGAACTCGAGGACATAGATACCGAATAAGGAACATCGATTTCAATCTGAGATGCATAGTAATGTCTTCTCTCCGAAGGTAGTGAATGTCTGGAATTCCCTGACCCGGAGAGGTGTGGAGGGATACAAGGAGTCGGCAAGAGAGTGGAGTTGAGCCCTGGAGTAGATCAGCCATGTTCTTATGAAATGACAGGGTTAGCTTGAGGGGCCGATTGACCTACTCCTGTTCCTATTTATTAATTTCACATGTTATGCTTTTGGAAAGTAACGGGTTATTTTGCTGGAAATCGTGTTGTACAATGTTGCATTCAGGGAGAGCAGAGGATTTGTTGTTTTAACCCTAGGTGGGATATGTAGCTGTATTCCCAGCGTATCTGGGTCTGCAACATGACCCACATCTGGAGCAGAAGTTACAAAGGGGGGAAGCCTGGAAACAGGGATTGGGGGTGGGGGTGGTGGTCACTTCCTGATCCAGTCTGGATTTTCCAAGTACATTTCCAAAACTGCACCTAACCATCGGAGTGGCTTCGATCTGCCCCTGTTTAGCATGTCTGAGGGCTGAATGGAACATCAGAACATAGGGCTGAGGGACACAAGTGGGCCATTCGGCCCTTTGACACTACTCCACTAATAAATAAGGTCATGGCTCATCTCATTGTGATCCCAGCTGCACTTTTCTTTCCATGCACCATTATCCCTGATTCACCTGTCCATGGAAAATCAGACAAAGCCAGCTTAGATATAATTTAAAGATCTAGCCATCCCAAACTTCTGGGTAAGAGAATTCCCACTTGACTGAAATCCTACTTTGTGTATTTCTCCTAATTCCTGCTCTGATGGAGGTTGGAGGGTATCACTGTTTCCTTTTCTCATCCCATTCCTCCACTGCTGACACATAATTTTAAATGTAACCAGGTTGGTGATATGGCAGATGATAAAGTTCTCAGACTGAGTCAGGTTCAGTGACAGGAACAAGTCAGGAAGATTTCTTTAGTCAGCCACAAGTAACTAATATAACTTACGGATGTGCATGGTGGATCTGTGGTTAGCACTGCTACCTCCCATCACCAAGTAACTGCGTTCAATTCCAACCTCGGGCAACCCTCCATGTGGATTTTGAACATTCTCCCCATGTCTGTGTGGGTTTTCTCCCAGTGTTCCAGTTTCCTCCCACTGTCCAAAGGTATCCAGCTTAGAGCGGATTGGCTATGCTAAATTGCCTATAGCGCCAAGGGATGTGATGGTTAGATAGGTTAGTCATGGGAAATGCAGGGTTACATGGATAGAGTAGGGGGGCAGGTCCGGGGGGGGCGGGGGATAGTGGATACTTTTACGAGGGTCAATGTGGACTTGATGGACGGAATGTCCTGCTTCTACAATGTCGAGATTCTATAAAAACAACAAGGAGTTTTGCTGTACAAACACCCAGTGGGTATCTATCTGATCACTCTCCTCGAGGCTTTGTATGTTTCAATAAGATCACCTCTCATTCCAAGAGTAACCTGTTAAAGCCTTCATAATATAAGACCCTCATCCCTGGAATACATGAAGTGAAATATCTATGAACTGCTTCCAATTTAATTATATCCTTTCTCAGGTAAGGAGACAAAAATAATCTCATACACAGATGAAGTTAATTTTAGTTTTCTCAGTGGTGAGAGTATTTGGAAATCTCTTCCTGGCAGAGCATTGGAGGCAGAGATATTGAATATGTTTGAGGCACACACAGAAGGTTCATAAATAATAACGGAGTCAAGGATTATCGAGGAATGGCAGGAATGTGCAGTGTTGGGGAAATGCTGACAGTGGTAAAAAATCACATTGCTCCAGAACATCCAGGAATATAATGCAAAATGAAATGATAATATCGATAAAATGTTAAGGGGAAATTCAAGATGGTGGCGATCTGGAAGGTCTGCTTTGTTGGGCTCTGCATCACAGCACGGCCAAAGTGCTTCCCTAACCCACTCCATCCCAGGAACTTACTTAAAATGCTTAATTTTGGAAAGATTGGAGATTTGGCAATTGTAGTAGTTTTAGTTTGTGTACTTTTTAAGATCTATGAGACTTTGTTTATTAATGATCAGTAATTCGAGTTCTTCATCTCTCGAGTTCAAATGTTGCTACAGTGTGTTCTGGGTAATGATGTGCTTAAATAGTCTACCTGGAGCATTAAGGGGAGCCATTAGCCAGAAAAGATGAAAAATTTACTTTCTAGTCTTAAAAAGAGAGGATGGATGTTGTCCTGTTGCAGGAGATGCACCTTGATGACAAAGAACATTTGACTTTCCAGCAGGTCGCGTTTGATCGGGTTTATTTCTCCTCTTTTAATATTACGAGTTGGGGAGAAGCCATAATGGATAAAAAGAATCTTCCATTTAACCTACTAATAATCCCCAAAGCCTTGAACTATGGTAAATAATACAGTATTCTGAATGTTCATTGCACCCCCTTCCCACACCATCCCCCCCGCACTCCCCACCCACCCCACCCCCGGCGCACTCTCTTAAAATCCTGGTAGATGCATTTTCCAAATTCAGTTATCTTGCATCATGGCACATTATTGTAGAAGATTTCAACTGTCTTATGGACCCCACGGTGAACAGAATGTCTTAAGGTGCCCCAATACCCTCGTTATATTGTAAGCAATTAGTGAATTTGTGTGCAGAAAGAGAGCTGGTGGATATCTGGAGGCAGATCCACATCACAAGTAAGGATTTAATTTTCTTCTTTAACCGGCATAAATGCCACACGAGGGTTGATATCTTCCACATTCCTGCAACAATCTTAGATTCGGTGGCATCCTGCACAATTAGGAATATTACCATTTCTGACCATGAAGCAGTATACTTATTGATGAAGATTAAGGGCAATATAATAGATTCGAGACACTAGCGAATCAATCTCTTTAGTATTAAGACTAGTTGGTTAATTGAGTATTTAGATTAGATTACTTACAGTGTAGAAACAGGCCCTTCGGCCCAACAAGTCCACACCGACCCGCCGAAGAGCAACCCACACAGACCCATTCGCTGACATTTACCCCTTCACCTAACACTACGGGCAATTTAGCATGGCCAATTCACCTGACGTGCACATGTTTGGACTGTGGGAGGAAACCGGAGCACCCGGGGAAAACCCACGCAGACACAGGCGTAATGTGTAAACTCCACACAAACTGTCACCTAAGGCAGGAATTGAAGTGGGGTCTCTGGCGCTGTGAGGCAGCAGTGCTAACCACTGTGCCACCGTGCCGCCCACTGCAATGAATTCAGATCTTACTTAGCCATTAATTCAGATTTAACCAGTAAACCATCCATTCGATGGGAAGTTGCTAAGGCTTCTGCCGAGGGATTAATTAATCCTTAGGATGTCGCAGAAGGGTGAGCAGGAACGCTGGTTTGAGGCAGAGCTGAGGCCAGCCAAGAGGGCATACTGTGATAGACCCTCAGTGGCTAAGCTGCAGAGAATCACAATGCTTCGGTCTACGGTGAATTCCACGCTCACACAGACAGCCAAGAAGGTACTTACTTTTGCAAACCAAAGGCTGTTTGAACATGGTGATAAGCCAGGCAGGTATTTATTCTATCTTGCCAGGAAAACGATCGCCCCTCTTAAGCCATTACCTCAATTAGGGAAGGTACTGGGATCCTTCCCTTCAATTCCAAAAAGATTGATGCCCCCTGTCCGAGATTTTTCACCAAATTATTTCAGCCTGAACATTTTGAGGATAGGTGGATTAAGATGGAATCATTTTTCAAGAACCTGGGTCTTCCAGGAGTAACCCCTGAATAAGTGTTGTGCCTTAATGCACCATTGTCAGCGCAGGAAGTTGTGAAGCAACTTCAGAATGTAAAGGTGCACGTTCCTGACGGATTTCTGAGTGAATTTTATAAATGATTTATAAACCTATTGTCAGGGCTGATGTTTAACATGTTCTGTCACTCATACAGTCACGAACCCATCCCTCCATCCTTAAGAGAGACTCATATCTCTCTGATGCTGAAGGAATGAAGACCCCGGAGGATTGTGCTTCTTACACGCCAATCTCACTTTAAAATGTTGGTCTCAAAATCCCGTCTGAAACCCGTGCATTAAGGCTGGAAACTTTGCTGCCTTCCCTTACCAAAGAGGACCAAACAGGCTTTATAAAGGGCGGCAGATTTTTCTACAATGTTAAGTGGTTACTCAATATGATCCAAGAGTGTCAACATCAATTTGTCCAGGGATTATTGATCTCTTTAGATGAGGGAAGGCATTTGATTGGGTTCAGTGGCCGGATCTCTTCTGTACATTAGAACAGTTTGGTCTACGCAAAGTTTTTATCAAGTGGGTGAGGGTCATTTACCGTGATTCTCTGGCTGCAGTTCTCACTAATGGTGTGCCAACCAGTAATATTAATATTTCTCCAGGCAGCCGACAAGATTGACACCTTTCACCATTGTTGTTTACGTTGGGGACTGAGCCACTGGCGGAGGCCATCTGTAGGGATGTCAACATATCTGTCCCAGAGGTGGGATATCAGTCACGAAAGATTACATTATATGCAGATGAGGGTGTTTTTTTTTGTCAAATCCCGCAATTTCGTTCGGTCGTGTGATGCAATGCATTAATTTGCTTGCTGCCTTTCCGGGCGATAAGATTAATTTTACAAAGTTGGAGGCCATGCCTATGGAAGGTCTTAGGGAAATACTTGATACTGTGGGGAAATCCTGGTTTCCTTTTAAATGGTCACTGGGGTGGTTTTCCTATTTCAGTATATTCATTGCATCTGTCTTTGATCATTTAGTTAATGTGAACTATATCTATTTGTTGGACAAAATTAAACAAGACCTTCAAAGATAGGAGACATTTCCAAAATCCTGGCTAGGTCGGATAGCTGTTATTAAAATGAATGTCCTTCCTCATTTCCTTCACCCCGTGTGAATGCTTTTTTTGATGTTTCCCAGACAGATGAGGCATGTGGGCTGCACTGTGGCACAGTGGTTAGCACTGCTACCTCATACTGCCAGTGATCCGGTTCACTTCCCACCTCAGGCGACTGGCTGCATGGAGTTTGCACATTCTCCCCGTGTCTGCGTGGGTTTTCTCTGGGTGCTCCGGTTTCCTCCCACAGTAGAAAAATGTGCAGGTTAGGTGAATTGGCCATGCTAAATTGCCCATAGTGTTAGGTGAAGGGGTAAATGTAGGGGAATGGGTGTGGGTGGGTTGTGCTTCGGCGGGTCGGTGTGGACTTGTTGGGCCAAAGGGCCTGTTTCCACACTGTAAGTAATCTAATCAAAGGATTTTTTTTAAAAAATGGCTGGTTTAGCTCTTTTATCTGGCACCATAAGCGATTCTTTATCAAGCAAACAAAATTGTAACTGCCCCAAAGATTGTGGGGAGTTGATCACCCGATTAATCGCAATCAATTAAGTTTTTTTTCAACGTATTTGAGTGCCTGGGCCGCTGTGGTCTTGGCGTCACTATGGCTAGACATTGAGCCCTCTCAGACAAAGTGAACCCTTTTAGTCTGTCGTTCTTAGAGAAATTGACAACGTTTATGGAGTATTGTCAGAAACTAATGATGATCAATTCTGTTAAAGCATGAAGGACAATCCGTCAGATTGAGGGCAATACAGCCAAAACCATGTTTCTTAACCCCTATAATTGGAAGACCAGGTTGTCAACCAAGGATAATGGATTCCAGGTGTAAACTGTGGGCAGCAAGGGGGATACCTTGCTTGGGTGATTTAGAATTAGTAGAAGCCCTGCAGAGTGGACTCAGGTCCTTGGGCCCAGCAAGTCCACTTCGACCCTCTGAAGAGTGACCCACTCAGACCCATTCCCCTAACATGCTATATTTACCCTGGTTAATGCCCCAACTTACAGATCCTGGAACACGATGAGCGATTTAGCAATGACCAATTTATCTAACCTGCACATCCGCGTGACTGTGGGAGGAAACCTACGCAGACACAGTTGAGAATATACTAACTTCGGACAGCGAGTCACCCAAGGCTGGAACCAAACCCATGACCTTGGTGTTGTGAGTCAGCAGTGCAAACCACTGAGCCACCACGTGTTACTTGAGGGAGAAACAATTATATCATTTGGTCAAATAATTCGTAAGTATGGGCTACCTAGTAGAGACTCCTTCTGTTATTTTCGAAATTAGAGATTTGATTAAAAAATTACTTTGAACAGACACTTATAGATCCGACATAGAGAAGTGGGTTCTTACTGCGAAGAATACACTCTCTGTCAGTACCCTTTATCATTAGTTGGATAGTGTCCGCTCAGACAAGACTGTGAAGCTTCGTGACGTCTGTGCGAGAGAGTTGGGGTTTAGATCTCTTCGGAGACATGGGAGGATATTTGTGAAAATGCTCTAAGGATTTTGATCTGAAATAGGACCCATTCCATACAGTTGAAAATTCTTCACAGGGTCTATCTGACCCTAGATTTTCTGTCAAAATTCAAAGTTGGATTATCTTCAGCGTGTCCTAAATACAGAATGACTACAGGCACTCTGACTCATTGCATGTGGTCCTGCTGCAGGCTTCGTATATATTGGAGCTCTGCGGTAGGTGTGGTAGAGTGGGTCATTGGGACCGAATTGGAGATGGACCCGGTTTGTCTTTTCCTGGGCCTGCCCAGAGTATCTTACACAGATGCACATGGGAAAAAAATATATCCTTACTTTCTGGGCTAGGGAAAATATTATGTTGTGTTGTATGTCTGAAAACTCCACGGATCTGTTGGGACTTTGTAAACTCATCATGGAGAATATCCCTTTGGACTTTCACACCAGCATGGTGCAACAAAAAAACAGAGATTAATATAAGTCATAGAGTCATAGAGTCATAGAGATGTAAAGCATGGAAACAGACCCTTTGGTCCAACCCGACCATGCCGGCCAGATATCCCAAACCAATCTAAACCCACCTGCCAGCACCCGGCCCATATCCCTCCAAAACCTTCTTATTCATTTACCCATCCAAATGCCTCTTAAATGTTACACTTGTATCAGCCTCCCCGACATCACCTGGCAGTTCATTCCATACATGTACCATTCTCTGTATGAAATAGTTGCTCTGTTGTTCTCTATTATATCTTTCCCCTCTCACTCTAAATTTATACCCTCTCGTTCTGACGCCCCGACCCCTGGGAAAAGACTTTACCTATTTATCCTATCCATGCCCCTCATAACTTTGTAAAACTCTATTATGTCAGCACTCAGCCTCCGACGCTCCAGGAAAAACAGTCCCAGTCTGTTCAGCCTCTCCCTGTAGCTCAAATCCTCCAACGCTGGCAACATCCTTGAAATCTTTTCTGAACCCTTTCAAGTTTCACAACATCTTTCCGATAGGAAGGAGACCAGAATTGCATGCACTATTCCAACACTGGCCAAACTAATGTTCTGTACAGCTGCAACATGATCTTACAACTCCTGTACTCTAAACTCTGACCAATAAAGGAAACGCGTTCATCACTATCCTATCTACCTGCAACTCCCCTTTCAAGGAGATTTGAACCTGCACTCCAAGGTCTCTTTGTTCAGCAACACTCCCTGCGACCTTACCATTAAGTGTAAAAGTCCTTCTAAGATTTTCTTTCCCAAAATGCAGCACCTCGCATTTATCTGAATTAAACTTCATCTGCCACTTCTCAGCCCATTGGCAATTTGGTCAATCAGAGGTGACCCTCTCCGCTCTCCACTACACCTCCAATTTTGGTGTCATCTGCAAACTTACTAATTGTACCTCTTATGTCTGCATCCAAATCATTTATGTCAATGACAAAATGTAGTGAATTCTGCACCAATCCTTGTGGCACTGAATTTGTCACAGGCCTCCAGTCTGAAAAACAACCCTTCAGCATCACCCTATGTTTTCTACCTTTGAGCCAGTCCTGTATCCAAATGGCTCGTTCTCCATGTATTCCATGAGATCTAACCATGCCATTCAGTCTCCCATGGGGAACCTCATCAAATCCCTTACTGAAGTCCATATAGATCACATTTACCCCTCTGCCCTCCTCAATCCTCTTTGTTACTTCCTCAAGAAACTAAATCAAGTTTGTGAGACATGATTTCTCACGCACAAAGCCATGTTGACTATCCCTAATCAGTCCTTGCCTTAACAAATACAAGCACATCCTGGCCCTCACGATTCCCTCCAACAACTTGCCCATCACCAACGTCAGGCTCACTGGCCTATAGTTCCATGGCTTGTCCTTAACACCCTTCTTATACAATAGCACAACGTTAGCGAACCTCCAGTCTTCCAGCACCTCACCTGTGACTATCCATATTACAAATATCTCAGCAAGACGCCCAGCAATCACTTCTCTAGCTTCCCACAGAGTTCTGGGGTCACCTGATCAGGTCCTGGGGATTTATCCACCTTTACCCGCTTCAAGACATCCAGTACTTCCTCGTCTGTAATATCGACATTTTGCAAGGTGTCACCATCTATTTCACTACAATTTATATCTTCCATATCATTTTCCACAGTAAATACTGATGCACAATACTCGTTTAGTATCTCCCCCATACTTCATGTGCTAGGAAGAATATTCTGTTGTGTTGGATGTCTGAAAACCCGATTGGGTCTATTGGGTCGTTGTAAGCCCGTCATGGAGAATATCCCTTTGGACGTTCTCATTAGTATGGTGCACCGAAAAGCAGAGATTTATGTAACATATGGCAACCCTTTCTGGATTACCGCGATGCAGGCTTATTTGCCACTCTAAAAAGGACTATTATATAGCCATGACGATATTGTCTAATGAATCACATATTAGGAACTATGAACGTATGAATGTGTATCAGTTGATGCTCTCGAAGAACGAGATTTATCACTTTGTTATTATTTATTTATTATTTATTGTTTATTTTTGTTTTCTTCTGTCCGTTTAGAGACTTTAACTTATTTTGTATATACATGCACATGGGTGTAATTTTGTTCAGTTATTTGAGTTGTTTTGTTATTGGTTTAATATAATAATAAAAATATCTTTTTCAATAAAAAAGTTTGCTAAAAATTAAAATGCTAATATGGATAGATTAGAGTCCCAAATAACTCACATTAGAGAGACCACTCGTGGTGGTTTACGTTGAAGGTCACCACACGGGTGATAGGGTAAGGTTGAGAGAGGATCCCCTTCATGATAACCTCTGGGGAATTGAACCTGCGCTGGTGGCCTCCCTCTGCATCACAAACCAACCATCCAACCAACTGAGTGGGAGACTGTGTAACTGCTACACACAGAATCAGCCGCAGAAAAAGGGCAAGAGAAATTTTAGTGACAAGGAAAAAGGTGTATTTGATACAAAAATGTTCTCTGCTAGAAATTGCATTTTATAATGAGACAAGTGTTTGGAAGCTGTCTTTGGCTGAATACAATAAGGTGAGACAAGTGAAATAACCAGAATGACTAATTGTGATTGGATATCGATAACTATAAAATAAGTCCATGTTTTTGATTGGTCTGTGGAAAGCTTGCTGACTGTTGCATGAATTTATAAATCAGATGAAATATATTGTAAGCAGCGTCCGTCCCCATGAGAAATGCCTTCTGAACACATGCTAGAAGAAACCCGGGGTATGAAGTGTCTGAGAATCGTCTGCTCGGTAACAGAAACCTGGGGGTTGAATGACTGGAAGTTCCTGTAACATGGAGCTGAGAAAACCATCAGATCACCCCCAAACGTATTGAATGTTGGAGCATATTTGAAGTACTGAATGGTCTCATGATGGATTTTAATTGTGTGTGATTTGAAAAACGTGCATCTCTACTCCATTCCTCTTACATGTTACACACTGGGGCACTGCCGTTTTCCTGAAACTGGGAATAAGTTGGAACAATACCTGGAAAATTCCATAATTGGCATTCCCAGGACTATTCTATAACTATGTGGGTGGCATTAGAAAGGCAAGAGAGACAGAGAGAGAAGGTGCAGCATGCAGTAGTGAGAGTGGTGGAGCATGAGCCTTGTTCGGGGGTCGGTGCTATAACAGACATACAGTGAGTGTGAGGGAACAGAGAGAACACGGTGACCCTTAACCCTCCAGAGTGGGGAAGGTTATTGATGCTTTTCCTGTATTGCTGGACATTTCTTCAGACCATAGATACTGCACTGAGCTGGGTGGAGAGAGCAGACTATGCTCGGTGGGTCTGGTAGTGTGGCCCCCTCTGGGAAGAGAATGGTCCACTTTTGTACTTGCCCATCCACCAGGACCTCCATGTTGCTGTCGACAAACCGTGGTGTAATTTCCCCTTCGCTTCCATGTTTGGGGAAAATGTGCAGGGCAGCTCCAAAGTGAGAAAGCGCAACCGTGTGCCCATCGGCCTTTTCAAGATGGCACCAGTGTCAGTGATCACAGAATATCCAGGGGCATCCAGACGATTGTGAGTACCTCCAGTCATGATGGGTGGCAGAATCGGGCTGGCATTGAATGAGAGGGACACTATGGAGTGGGATGTGTAGTTAATGAGATGAGTTTGGTAAGATAGCACCAGGAAACTAGCTCGGCCTCGTGCAGACAACCCCTCTGTCACACCTAATTTAAATGTCACTGCGACAGTTTTTTGTTAGATTCAGCCCAGTGAGGTGAAGACTCTGCTGTCCTCACTCCCAGTTACAAAGCTGCAGAACAAATGCTCATCCAAAACTCTCCATCGCCTGAACTCACAGCAATATCCCTTTCACTCATAATTCTTCAAAATACAGACCCGTGTTGCATGATACTATCGAAATGTCTTCATTCTGAAACCTGTGAACATATCCTTCCATGACATTTTATCTCAGTCTCTCCACCACACCCCCGCCCCCCCGCATCCTATCTCCACCCCAAAACACACTCATTTACAGTCATATTGCACGAGACTGCCAGTATGACTGGTCATTTGGCCTAGCTGGTCCATGGCAACCAAAATGTACATCCAGACTCACCCCATTTCCCTGCCCTTGTTCTGTATCCCTCTAATCCTTTCCTATCTGTGTATTTGTCCAACTGCCTTTTCAATGTTGTTATTGTACCCACCTCAATCACTTCCACTGACAGCTCAGTCCATATGTGTACCACACTCTATGTAAAAAAGTTGCCCCTCAGTTTCCTTTTTATATTTTTTATCCTTTCCAAACATTAATGGATGTCCTCTAGTCATCGATTCACCAAACTTGAGAAAGAAGTTTGAAGTATTCACTCCATGCATGCCTCTCATGATTTTATAAGGGCTACACTTCTATAAGAACCCCCTCAGTTTCCTAAGCTGTAAAGAAATAAGTTCTAACCTCTCCAATCTCTGCCTATAACTTAGAGCTTATAGCCCAGGAAACATCACTGGAAATTTGTTCTGCATACTTTCTAGTTCAATAATATCCATTCTAGAGCAAGATGAACAAAACTGAACACAATACTCCAACTGCAGCCTTACCAACATCCTGTACAATTGCAGCATAACGTCCCAACTTCTATACTCAATGCGTTGATGAAGGCCAATGTGCCAACAGCTTTCTTCACTGTCCTGTGTATCTGTGACTCAAATTTCAGACAACCGTGCACCTGATCTCCAACGACCTTTTGTTCCACTACACGTCTTAAGGCACTATCATTCGTCATTAAACTCCTCCCTGGATTTGACTTTCCAAAATGCAAGACGTCACACTTATCTAAATTAAACTCCATTTGCTATTTCTCAGCCCACTTCCCCAGCTGATCAAGGTACTGCTGCAATTTCTGATAACGTTCCTCACTGCAAATGATGTCTCCTAATTTAGTGTCATCTGCAAACCTACTAACGTTGCGTTGTGCACTCTGGTCCAAATCATTGATATAGATAACAAACAGCAATGGGCCCAGGACCGACCACTAAGGCACTCCACTAGTTACAGGCCTCCAGTCTGACAAGCATACCTCCACCAAAGCCATTTGTTTCAGAACATTAAGCCAATTGTGTCGCCAATTTGCCAGTTTACATTGGAGTCCATGCGATCTAACCTTCTCGAGCGGCCTACCATGTGGAACCTTATCAAAGACCTTACTGAAATCCATATAGACGATGTCCACCATCTTTCCTCATCTACATTCCAGGTCACTTCCTCAAAAATCTCTATCAAACTTTGTCAGGCATGATCTGCCACGCACAAAGCTATGCTGACTGCTCCAAGTCAAACTCTGTCTTCCCAAATGCATCCATATCTTATATCTCCGAACCTTCTCAAGCGGTTTACCGAATACAGATGTGAAGCTTACTGGTCTATATTTCCCAGGCTTTTCTTTGCAGCCCTTCTGAATAAGGGCACTACATTTGCTACTGCCCAGTCTTCCGGGACCTTGCCCCTGAACTACCTTCTCTCGCCTTGTGCAGTGCTATTAGATATATCTGGTCAGGACCAAGAGATTTATCTGACTTTATGCATTCTAATATTTCCAACAACACCTCTACTGTGATATTGACTGTACCAAGATATCGCAACTAACCTCCCAAAGGTCACAGGTCTTCATGTCTTTCTTCATGATAAACACAGAGGGGAAATTGAGGACCTCACCCATCTCTTGAGGTTTTGCACATGCATGCCCATTTTGGATTTTAAGGCGTCCTATCTCTCTCTAGTTGTTCTTTTTATTTCCTATACTGAATCTGGATTCATCTTCATCTGCTCAGCCAAGGCTATCTCATACCCCATTTTAGCCCTGCTGATTTCCTTCTTCAGTAAACTCCTTTAACCCATGTGTACCTCCAGAGATTCCCTTGGAACCAGCTGCCTGTACCTGAGCGATGCCTCCTTTCTTTCTGCTCAGAGCCGCAATATCTCTTGTTATCCAGGGTTCTCTCTTCCAGCCTCACTTTCCCTTCACCCTCACAGGAACATGCAGACCTTGAACTCGAGCTACCTCACTTTTGAAGCCCTCCCACTTTCCCGGGATCCTTTTATCTGGAAACACACTACTCCAATCAAGCCATGAAATCCCCTGTCTAATGTCAACAAAATTCGCCTTGCCCCAATTTAGAACTTGAATCTGTGGGCCAATTTTATTTCCCTACCATACCTATTTTAACATTAATACATCTCTGGTCACTTTTCCCAAAATGCTCCCCCACTTTATCTCCGTTACCTATCCTGCCCTGTTTCCCAACAGCAGGTCGAGTTTGTCCCTTCCCGAGTAGGACCCTGTATATGCTGCTTGTGGAAGCTTTCCTGAACACACTTAACAAATTACGTTCCACCTAAGTTCTTAACCCTCTGGAAGTCCCAGTCTATGTTAGGATAATTAAAATCACCTATTATGACAACCCTATTGCTCCTGCAAGTCGCGCCAATCTTCCTGCATATTTGTTCCTCTATTTCCCATTGATTATTTGAAGGCTTATAGTGCAACCACTATAACGTCACCAACCCCTCTTATTGTTTGCATCATTTACAAAATCTCATTGGTTATTATCTCAGTTATTTCATCTTTAAATACTAGAGTGATACGTGCCTTGATCAGAACTATTGGTATTTAAATTGTTTCCATTTACATCTCTTCCTCGGAGTGACTTTCACATTCGCAGCATCCCTTGTCAAGGCACAGTGGAGATATGGAGCTGTAAATGGATGGGAGCTGCACATCCTGTCAATTCCAACATTGGTTGCAAGTTTCCCACACTGAGCTGCGATCTAACACAGTGTTACCAAACAATGCAACAATCTGGGTTTATATATGAATGAACCAGTGCGGATTGCACAGCCCCCCACGCTCGACATTAAGCCCAGGATTATAGATCCAGCATTGGTGTGGGCTGCACAGAGTTTCACTCTGCACATAGCTGGGTTGGATTCAGCAGACACTAGCCGGATCTACACAGTGCTCCATCCTGAATATGTGAGTTAGATTGCGAATGTGAGAGAACTAAACATCCGGCTATGTCTTTATTTTTGTTTTAATTCTTGTGATTGGACTCTTCAAATCCTGACTCATCCAGTTAGACCCGACCCTCTGGATGAGTCATGGTAACTGTTGTTACAGCATCTGGGTCTGCAACATGACCAACAAATGGAGCAGAGGCTGCAGAGAGGACAGTCTCCGTAAAATGGAATGAGGGAATCACCATCAGATCAGCCGTGGTCCTAGTGAATGGTGGGGCAGAATTGAATGGACCACTGATGCAACATATTCATATATTTCTGTTTGTTCCAAGCAAACTCCCCTTCTCTCCCAGTGTCCCATACTATTGGGGAGTGAGTCACCTCCTCCTGTCCCTGCGTAATAGGATCCTTGAGCCTCACTATCCTCCAGATTTCCCTGTGCCCCAGTTTTGAGCAGTTGAGTGACTGGCTCCTGTTCATGTGTCCCAGTCTCGAACAGTTGAGTAACTGTCTCCTGTCCCTCTGCCCCAGTTTCAAGCAGTTGAATGACTCCCTCCTGATCCCAAGTTTGTGAAAGTCGATGTCCTCCTCCTGCTCCTGAGTAACAGGCTCCAATAGCTCTGTGCTCACCTGCTGCTCCTGTGGAATGGAGGTGAGGGACTGAATGGCCTCTTCACATTCTTTACAGCTTTTTCTTGACGAAAGACCTTTCCCCTGTTTCTGTAAAACACCATCAAATTCTGAATGATGTATTTTTGTATTTGACTCTCTGCAATTGAGCAAACAAGCCGATTGGCAAAATTCAGAAGCTGAATAGTCTCCTCCTGTTCCTGTGTTATAGACTGAAGAGTCAATAGACTCTCAGAGATGTACAGCACGGAAAAAGATCGTTCGGTCTGGTCATCCATACCGCCAAATATCCTAAATTAATCTCGTCCCCCTTGCCAGCACTTGGCCCATCTCCCTCTACACACTTCCCATGCATATATCCATCCAAATGCCTTTTAAATGGTGTAACTGTACCTGGCCCCACCACCTCTTTTGTCTGTTCAATCCATACACACAGCGGTCTCTGTGTGAAAATGTTGTCCCTCATGTCCCTTTTTAAATCTTTCTCCTCTCACCTTAAACTTTTGTTTTCTAATTTTGGACTCGTCTATCCTGGGAAGATATTGACTGTTTTCCTTATCTATGCCCCTCATGATTTTATAAACCCCTTTAAGGATCCCCCCCCCCCCAGCCTCAACACTTGAAAATAGCCCCAGCCTATTAAAACTCTCCCTGTAACTCTAACCCTCCAACACCTACAATATTCTTTTAAATCTCTTCAGCACCCTTTCAAGTTTGACAACATCTTTCCGACAGTAGGGAGACCAGAATTAAAGGCAATATTACAAAAGTGGCCAACCCAATGTCCTGTACAGATTTAACATGTCATGCAAATGCTTCGACTCAAAGCACGCACCAATAAAGGGAAGATCACCAAATGCCTTCATCACTGCGCTGTCTACCTGTGACGGCACTTTCAAGGAACAGAGAACCTACACCACGAGTCTAGCTTTGCTGCCTCACAGGGCAGTGACCTGGGTTTAATTCCATCCTTGAATGACTCGCTGTGTGGAGTTTGTACATTCTCCCCGTTTCTGCATGAGTTTCCTTCGGGTGCTATGTTTTACTCCAACTGTATTAACATATACAGATAAGGATAGATTGGCCATGCTAAATTGGGAAATGCAGGCTCAGAGGGATAGGGCAGGTGTTTGTCCAGTGGGATACTGTTTAGAGGTTCGGTGTGCCCTCGATGGGCCGAAAAGCCTGTTTCCCCACTGTAGGGATTCGATAATTTCAATGGAGTTCTCCTTCACTGGCAGCTTTCGATAGGACACTACCTGTAAGTCTTACCTTGATTTGTCTTGCCCAAATGCAACACCTCATATGTAACTAAAATATACTCTATCTGCCACTCCTCGGTTCACCTCAGCAAAGTCTCATTATAGTCTGAGAGATCATTCCTTACTATCGACCACACCACCAATTTTGGAATTATCTACAAACTTACTGACCATACTTCATATAATCAAATGTAAATGATTTGTATCAGTGACAAAAGGCAGTGGACCCACTATTGATCTTTGCGGCACGCCACTGGTCACAGGTCTCCACGTTTAATGAACAAATGTCCATTGTCACGCCCTGTCTCCAATATTCAAGAAAATTTCGGATCCAAATGGCGAGTTCTCCCTGGATCCCAGCCAGTCTAACCTTGCTAACCAGTCTACCATGTAGAACATTTTGGTAATCTTACTGAATTCCATAAAGACAACATCCACTGGCCTGTCTTCATCAATCACCTTCATCACTTCCTCAAAAGATTACACCGAGTCAGTGAGACGTGATCTCCAATGTACAAAGCCCTCTTCAGTCCTTGTCTTTTCAAATGCATTTACATCCTTTCCCACAAAATCCCCTCCAACAATTTAGTCTCCATTGACGTCAGGCTCAGCGATCTATGGTTACCTGTTTTTTTTCCCTTACTTCTTAAATAATGCACTATGTTAGCAGCCCTCCAGTCTTTTGACACCTCACCTGTGTAAATCAATGATACAAATATATCAGCAAAATGCTGACCAATTTCTTTCCTTGCTTCTCACAAACATTTGGGATACAACTGATCAATTCACCTTTATGTGTTTTAAAATGTCAAACACCTCCTTGTAATATAGACACCTTTCAATGTTTCACTGTATATTTATTCATTCTCTCGCTCTTGTAATCTCCTCCTCATTAAATACTGAGGAGAATTTTTGTGTCATATCCCTCCAATCTCGGGTGGTTCCACACATAGGTAGTCTTACTGATCTTTAAGGGGCCCAGTTCTCCCCCTAGTTAATCTTTTACCATTAAAGGATTTGTAGAATTTCTTCAATGCCTCGTTAACCCTATTTCTAAAGCCATCTCGTGTCCACATTTTTTGGCCCGAATTCCCCGTTGACTATACACTTATTGCCCTTATATACCTATCGGGATTCACTTGATCTCAGCTCTGTTTACCTGACATATGCCTCCTTCCTTACCTTGACCATAACATCAATATATCTAACCATCCAGCACTCCCTGCACTCACCAGCCTTGCCCATCACACTAATGGGAACACGTTGGCTCTGGACTCTCTGAAACCACGTTTTGTTGGCCTTGCATTTACCAACCATCCCTTTACCTGTGAATAGGGTATTCCAATCAGCCTTTCACAGGGCTCACCTAACACTTTCAAAATTGGCCTTGTTCAAAGTTAGAACTTTAATGTTGACATCAGGTATTTCCTATTCCACAACTAATTGAAAACTAATATTTATGCGAAACAGACTTGAAAGTTAAATCAACACTTCCTGCCCCTCTATAATGGGCTCGAAAGTCTGACTAGGCTCCTCCTGTCCCTCTGTAATAGACTCAAGAGGCTTAATGGCCTCCTCCAGTTGTTCTAAACACACTCGAGAGGCTGCACGGCCTCCTCCTGTCCCTGTGTAACAGATCCGAGACACAGCAACCCATGGATTGTGAGCAGCCGTTAAACTGTATCTGATGGAGGTCCATCCTTTCTCAGATACAGAAACACAGACAACACAATGTACTGCAGGTGCTCTCTCAGTTACACTTTATGCAGCTGCAGCAACACATCTCTTTGTTCTGAATGATTCTGTTGACAAAATGTGCCAATATTCCAGCTTTCCACCTTTTCAAGTAGCAACAGGCGAATATGGGCTGAATGGTCTTCTCTTCTCCCTCTGTAAGAGGCCCATTGGGAGAGAATTTCTTCGGCCTGTTCCTGAGCAGCAGTCCCAATGCTCTATCTCAAGGTTATGAAAGGATTTGATAACAGGACATTAAAACCAGGATTGGCCGCACACTGGTCAATAAGCACCGTACTTTGTGTTCAGGTATCTAGAAACTTGCCCACAAACCCCCCCCCCTTTTTTTTATGCAGCCGATCAGTTATTTTATAACTGCCTCCTTTCATAAACAGAATAGAACATACATAGACCCCTGCAGTGTTCTGTTAATACTCTCATATACAAGGAAAAAAAGATATAAAATATTGAAAGATTTACGGTCCATCCCTCAGCAACCCTCATCCATTGCATCCAGTAAATGAAAAGTGATGAACTCGTTAACTGATCCTATTTGTTCAGTGACTGTGATTAATGCCAATCTCCATGGATTCTAATTATCCCAGTGGGGAGTTTCCATCTTTTAATGATAAATGGGCTCCGTTCAATGTGTCAACCCATAACATGAGCGGAACCATCACCGACAGCACTGACAGGGATTAGCAGATCCAGAGAGAAGGGGAGGAGAGATCAGAATCAGAGAACATGGGACTGGAATGTTCCAACAATGGAACAGAATCTGAGAACATTAGACAGGAATATTCCAACAATAGACAGGAGCTTAGCCAATTATGTTTGGTATCTTTCTGCATTTGATTGGATGCCCTTATCATTGCGGATCTATTACGCTCTTCTCATAATTCAATACTTTTATTATCCCTTCCTGGCTATCGTTGGTGTTATTGGTGAGTGTCACTATCCAGATTTGTTTTTTTATAAACCAGTTATGACTGTATTATAGTTATTTCATATCGTCTACACTTCCTGCCACTATTATTGTTCCAATCCAATCCAATCTCTCAATCTAGATATTCACTCTACAGACCAGTGCTAACTGCATCAATGAAGGTGTTCAATTACTGTCTCGCTCTCTGCTCTGGCAGTGTTACTCACGGATCTCTATGTTGAACTATTCAGTTTCAGGGGAGAATCATAATGCATCGTATCATTGCCTTTGCTGTTAAGAGCATGGAGGTCACCGTCTACTGTTCTGGTTACAAACTCCACTTCCTTCCACTGTTTCCATCCCATCCCTGGCCAATATCTGCAGCTGAAGCAGACAAGTCACAACTGTGGGATATCTCTTTGACTATGAGCTGATACTTGACACCATTCCCTGACATTTATAACTTGAAATACTCACTACTCCAGAATATATCTCACTGGTTTATTCCATCTGCTGTTTGAACCTTGAGCTATGAAGTACAGGCTTAATGAAGCCAATAATCTGCTGCTGACGGTCCCGGCTTCAAACCTGCCGAAGCAAATCTGATTCGACCTCACACCAAACTCCCATCCATCTGTCATTCATGTGCACGCGGATGTATATTGCTGTTTTGTCTGGCAATGCCTTTATTTTAACATTCTCAAACACTTCACCTCATCTGTCCATGAAACTTCCCTCGTTCTCTCTATTGATAAACAAAAAGCCTGCCAGCTCTTCTTATTTAAAATTGTTTTCTCCATGTGCGTTCCTTCTCAAACAATGAGTTTCGCATTCAACCACGCCTATCGCGCACACTGTCTCAGTCTCTGATGAACACACAGACAGAGCAAACCTTCCCATTATAGGCAGTAATCTGATGCAAGTATAGTTAGCATATGTTAGTATAGTTTTCAATACTCTCCAGATAGTGCAGTTCACTGAGCAACACACTAGCATGGTGTGCACAGCTCTCCATGCTGGGCTGTCATCTTGTCTCGGTTTATGTTTGTTTGTGGTGTTCGGTGAAGCAGATTCAGAATTTGATGTAACAAACCATTTCAGCTGATCTGACAATGCCTGTATTCAATGTTCTCATTCTTGTAATTTTACTCACGAAGATCTCACTTCTGCAGTTAGTCCCACTGCCCTGTCTTTTTCCCCATATTTACACAACATCTTTTCAGTTAATTAACTGCCTGTTTCTGTCTTTAATGTGAATCTCTCTGTCCCTTTGTATCTTTCCCTGGCCTTGGGTTTTGTCTCCCTAATGTATCGAGTGCTGGCATTGTGTAGCTCCGAAATAATGAAATGGCGTGTGTCAGGCTGTTGTTCACTTCCCGGTGTGTCCCATGTGCTGGTTCATGGACAGGTGTATTTCAGAAGTTATGAGACACATCCTTGTAACTTGGTGTGTACCTGTGGCTGTCCCTCTCAGGTGACCTTGCGATCAGTAACACGAGGAAGACCACTGAATAAAGGACCAGGCATCTAAATTGCCTGACAATGCTGTCACTTTTTTAATAAAAGGTTATTTTCTCCTTATTTTTAGTAAGAGGTCTTAAAGGCCAAACTTCCTACTGAAAACGGCTCAAGTAAATAACTTATGGGGGTTTTAGGGTTTTTAATAAATAGTAGTAACCATGGCCAGCTCGCATAGACCAGGCTTTCTAGGTTTCTTTTCATTGTAGCAATAATAATCACCAGGTGCTTGGGGTCCCAGAACGGGTGTAAGTTTTAGTAAATTATCCCTAGCTGCTATTCTCTCTGGAAGCTCACTTGATGCTCTTTCCTCCTGGATTGGAGAACTGTATGCAAGAATGCATGTTTGAATCTTCCTTTTTGCCAAGGGGTGTGTTTAGGTGATTGTAGTATATTGGAACAGTTCTTTTGTAGAAGGTACTGTATCCATTATTCTGTTATGGTTTCCAATAGTTAAGTTAGTCTAAATTCCTCTTCATTGTGTATGGATTTTGATTACAGTGTTTAAATACATTGTGTTTTGTTTAATGGCGAGTGATTTGACGAGTACCATCACATCTGGAACACCCACTTCACATCTTCCTTTAAAATAAGGAAAGGTTGGCATCCAAGATAGCTCCTTAAACAAGTTTGAGTCAGTCTGGTTGGTCTATTGCAAACTGGAGACTCTTATCTGGTTCTAAATCGGTAGCACCAAATTGGGTTTAGAATTACAATCCCTACAGTCCGCAAACAGGCCATTCGACTCAACAAGTCCACACCAACCATCCGAGGAGTAACCTACTCAGACCCATTCCTCAATCCTATTATTACACATTTACCCCGACTAAGGCACCTATCCCACACATCCCTGAAAACTACAAACAATTTAGCATGGCCAATTCACCTGACATGCACACTTTTGGATTGTGGGAGGAAACTAGAGAATCCAGAATAAGCTCATGCAAACACTGGAGAGTATGCACTGGGAGGGTATTGGGTTCAAAGGTCCTGTATGGTAGTTGTTAGTGTCTTTGGTTCCGGATGTTGAATTCGGATGGTTTAAACAGTGTGTTGAGTACAAAGACAATTTTCGTCACTAAGAGTTCTCTGGGTGTGGAAGAAGTAAAGTTAGGGGTTTTACAAAAGGTAATGAAGGGAAGCTGTAGGAATTGGCAGACAAGCTGGAGTTGGGGTTGTGTTTGTCTGTGCGAAAATGAGAGATAATTACAGCTAGAGCTCGGCAATTACATTTGGTGGAAACGCCATCAGAGTCTTTGGAAATGGCTAGAATTCAATTTCAAATGAGGCTCCTTGAACATGAAAAGGAATTGAAACAGTTTGAATTATGATGAAAAGTTGAAATAAAAAAAAGGAAATGAAGACGAAAGAGAGAAAAAGAGAGAAGAAAAGCAGAGAGTTTCAACTTCAAAAGTTAGTAATTCGAGAGGAAAGTTGACATAGAAGGTGGAGATGAAGGCAGACAGTCGGCTGGATAAGGAGGATAGTGAGGATGAGCAACCCTATATAGCAAAAGGACTGATGGGGATCTGTTTAAATACATCCAGGTATTATCTAAATTTGATGAGAATGATGGAGGGAGCCTTTTTAATATCATTTCAGAAAATGGCTAAACAAATGCAGTTGCCAGAGAACATGTGGATTTAGTTGATTCAAACAAAGCGGATAGGCATTTGCATCCCTATCAGAGGAGGTATCTGCTGAGTATGAGGAGGTAAAGAAAGCCATTTGAAGTGCATATGAGCTTGTGCAAGAAGTTGACAGACAGTATTTCAGGAATCTAAAATAGCATGCCTGGTTAAACGCACGTTGTGTTTGAAAGGATCAAACAAATTTTGAAAGGTGGGGAAGGGTATTAAAACAGAGCAAACCTATGACCCTGAGAGAGATTCTTATTTTGGAGAAGTTCAACAATTTACTTCCTGCAGTCATGAGAACTCATGTGGAAGAGCAGAGAGTAACAATGGGAAGGTTAGAAGCTAAAATGGCTGATGATGATGATTGAGTTCAGAAATCAAAGTTTGGTTTCTGTGAGAGATTGAGAAGAATGTGTGAGATTTTCTTAGAACATATCCCTGTGAGAGTAAGGTTTACTGGCATAGGCCAGGAGTAGCAGGTAAAGAGGTTAAAGCATTAAGAGGCAAAGAAGGAGGTAATTCTTTTATGCTGAGACATGAGGAGCTATGTCATTCAGAAGGACTATGGGAGAGATGAGAAGTGCTCCATTATGTAACGTGTGGTTGGAGTGTCCAGTGGAAACACCAACAGATTGATTCCCCAATGGGGAAGGAGGCCTTGAGCTTGGTGTTGGTGTTACAACATTTCAGCATTTAAATTGCAAATAACGTATCTGAGACAAATCGTTTTCACTGATCGTGACCCCTTAAAGTTTTTGGAGATGTTTTGGGAGAAAAATACCAGTCTGTGTCGACTGAGCTTATTATTTCCGCCATTCAATATGAGATTATACATGTGACAGGGTTAGAAAATCTAAGTTTTGACACGTTGTAGAAACTTGAGTGAAGAAAGACAAAGGCATTCTGTGGCAGGAGTAAAATGACTGAAATCGAATCTCGTGAACATTTGTATGCTCAGAGTCAATGTAATATATATGCATTGCAGTCAATAGACAATAGACAATAGGTACAGGAGTAGGCCATTCTGCCCTTCGAGCCTGCACCACCATTCAATATGATCATGGCTGATCATTCCTAATCAATATCCTCTTCCTGCCTCATTTCCATAACCCTTGATTCCACTATCTTTGAGAGATCTATCCATCTCTTTCTTAAATGAATCCAGAGGCTGGGCCTCCACTGCCCTCTGGGGCAGAGCATTCCACACAGCCACCACTCTCTGGGTGAAGAAGTTTCTCCTCATCTCTGTCCGAAATGGTCTACCCCGTATTATTAAGCTGTGACCTCTGGTTCGGCACTCACCTATCAGCAGAAACATGTTTCCTGCTGCCAGAGTGTCCAATCCTTTCATAATCGTATTTGTCTCAATCAAATCCCCTCTTCGTCTTCTAAACTCAAGGGTATACAAGCCCAGTCACTTCAGTTTTTCAGTGTAAGGTAATCCCGCCATTCCTGCCACTCTACTCATAGAGGAAGATTAGGAGGTCTAAAATGAATCCCTTTTTGTATATTGATGGATCATTTTATTAAAGGTGGAGTTGTGAGTATACTATCACTATAAAAAGGTTATTTTATCTAGGGATTTTTTTTTGAAGAGAGGTTATAAAGACAGAGGTGCAGAAATGCTGTCTGAAAACAGTTTAAGTAAATAATTGAGAAAGCCTTTAGGTTTTATTAAAACATTGGTAACAATGGATGGGCAGCGGCCAGCTCTCCCAGACCAGGTTTTCTTGGTTTGTTTTTAGCTGCAGCATTCAGAAGCTGTTGAGGATCCCGGAAAGGGTTGGAAGTTTCAATACCTGATCCCCAGCTGCTTTTCTCTCTGAGATCTCTGTTGATGTCGATATCTCTTCGATCGGAAAACTGCATGTAAGGATCTGTATTTGAATATATCTTTGTGCCAAGCAGTGCATACCAAGAAGATACGGTATCTATTGTTTGTGTAAGTGTTCAAACAGAAAAGCTATTTCAAAATGTTCTTTTCTTTAAGTGCATTTTAACTAAAGCATTTCAATAGATTATATTTTGCTTAATGTCGAGTAGTTTGACCAATCACAACATATCTGGAACGCAAACTTCACATCTATTTGAAAAATAAGGAAAGGTCTAAGCGACCTTCTTAAAATATTTTGCAGGGATCTGGTCTGGTCTACAACACTTATAGTTGAGGAGTTTCTGACTGACTCTTATTGAAAATGTAGTGGAGGGGTTGGGGATGGTTTGCTGGAGGTTTGTGCTGTGAGCTGCCTGAGACATTCAGGGACACATGAGGATTTGCTGACCCATCTTTGGGTGGAGCCTGGGGACTGTAGTTACAGCGTCTGGGTCAGTAACATGAGCAACAAATGGAGCAAAGGTTACAGAGTGGGGAAACACTGAAAACACAGAGTTAGTATATGTGTGGAAAGGGATCTGTTGGAACCACCCGAGTTTTCCATTAACAGCCTCGCAAGCTACACTTAATCCAGGAGCAGAGTGTGAGGGGACACTGATTAAACAAGGAGCTGGTCACAGAGCAGTGTCACCTCCTTTAACGCGTCCTGCAGCTTCACCCCAGGGGAAAGGACGGTGCTGCCAGTGGCTGTTCGGGTCACAGTTTCATTCAGCTTCTATGTTCTGGAACTTTCCAAACAGGACTGGGTGACATAGCAGTCATAGCCCAGTATGTTGCCATCAATGTAACCATTCGGTGACAGAGGATATATATGGTGGATGAGGTAAATACATTGTTTCACCCTCATCAGGGAGCTGCTGGGTGTATCCAGTATAATGGGATTCCCGATGGTGTACATGGCATCTGCAGAGTACCCATGTCAATGGGGAGAGGTAGAGGAACTGAAGTAGCTCTCTCTCTGTTAATGTTACCGTGTGTCCATGCACAGTACACTATGTTGGTGAATACCTCTGTCCTGACAGCAGCCACAGTTCCTTCATTCACAAGCAGACAGCAATCCCATCGTCTTCGGGTCTCCATGTAGAAAGGAATGAATGTATCTTGGATAAAGGCCGTCCCCTTAATACATGCTTGAAAACAGTATCCCCATCACCAACCAAACACTTCAAAACATTCCATGTGTACGGAGAGCAATGGGGTCACTTGGAGTGTCTGGGAGCAGACGATCAAGATGGAGAAAAACCTCACATGTCTGAACGGGTCTGAGAGAACCCCCCAGGACACAGTATCATTAATCCCTGTAATCCCTCTCCATTTCAGTAACATACTGCCTTCCATTATTACTGTAAATGAAATTACAGGTTATATCATGTTATATTGCACCTGCCAAATTATTATCCATTGCCTTTACATCTCTTGATAATTTAATCTCTTGCTTATCACAGCAACATGACCAAACTCAGTATCTCTATATCTGTTCCATCCTCCTGATCATTGATACAGATTGTAAATAGTGGAGGACCCAGCACTGGTCACTGTGTGACTCCACTGGTGACGTTCTGTCAAAGTGATTTAGACTGATTTTTCCGGAGTACCTGCTTCCTGTTTGATACACAGTCCTCTCCCATTACTGTGTAACACAGTGGAAAAGCTGAATATGAATGAGGAGAATCAGTCAGGAATCCAAACTCTCGAATCTACTCCGCCATGGAATACAATCTTGGCTGATGTCATCGCGACCACTGTTCCACATCCCTGCTATCTCTCGATCGTTAAACTCTGGTCTCTTGTTGGAAATTGCGGCTGATGAAAAAAATATCCACTCCACATCTGCACTTTCAATTATATTTCGCATTTTACAGACCTCAATGAGCTCTCCTATCGTTCTTAAAAAATCGAGAGTATAGGCCTGAACTGCTCAATTTCTCTTCATAAGACAAACACTTCAAATGTGGAATTATTCTAATGAAGCTCTTCTGAATTGCGTCCAATGGAAACACCTCATTCTGCAGGACACCCAAACTGTACTCCAGTTGCAGCCTCACTAATGCCTTGCATAGCTACAGCAACACTCCCTACCTTTCTACTCTATCCTTTTACAAATAAACGATGAAGTTATACTTGCATTTCTCAGTATTTGAAGTACCCGCAAGCAAGTTTTCTGTGATATGCAAGCAGGCACCCAGATCCCTCTGCACTTAAGCTCTTTGAAGTTTCTCTCCATTTAGATAATAATTTGCCTTTTTATTAGACTGGCCAACTTGAATAACCCCATATTTATCCACTTTAGTTTTCATTGCCAAATGTTTGCCCATTCATCCAATCTATACATATAGTTTTTAAATCTCTTGCATCATCATTCCGAAGTAATTTCCCGCCAATGTTAGTGTCATCTGAAAATGTAGCTATAGTATTTTCTATCCCGTCAACCGAGTAATAATGTCGATCCCAAATGGTTGAGGCATGAGAACCGAAATCTATGGCACCCAACAAATTGCATTTTCCAATATAAAATGATACATTTAATTCATCTGACTGCATTTTGTTGGTTTACCAATCCTCCATCCAAGCCAATAAATTACTCCTAAACTGATGCTGTCTGATCTTACCACTCACTCTTTGGAGAAGCGACATATCCGATGCCTTCACAAAGACCAGATATATTCCATCTCCAGGATTCCCACTATCCACCTTGTTTGTCACAACTTTAATAATTCAAGAAAACACCTCAATCGTAGTTTATCTTTTGTAAAACCATGTTGAGTCCGATGGATTGTGGTTGACGTTTGCAAATGTCCTCAACAATGGATTCTAATAATTTGCCTTAAATTACAATACTTTATTGTGACATTTTACTCCCTAATGTATACAGCTATTTTAAGTTCTTCCCTTTCTAAAACCTTTACGTTTTCTTTGAATTCCTGTTTGATGGGCAAAAGGGTTTTAAGAGATGTGCTCCAATTGCTGCATAAGCGGTATGTGTGGCTGACTGGACTCATCATCCTGCTGGTGTACAAAGTCAATGGGATGAAGTCTTTCTGGGGTTCACATGTTGTCATCCAGAAGGCCAGAATGACCACCTCCTGTTGATGCGTTAGAGGGGTGGGGGATTATGGAATCTTCCCATTGCTGTGTAACATTTTGAGGGGCTGATGGGTCTTCTCATAATTTCTCCATAATCGGTGGAGATACTAAACGGTCTCCTCATGTATCCCAGAGATGGGACGAAGGGAGCAATTGGTCTTCACTTGTTCCCATACAACAGGCACGTGTCTGAATTACCTCCTCCTTTCTCATGAAAGAAGTCTCAGATAGTTTTTATCCTAACACATTTCCCTTGCAAAAGATTCGGTGGGTCTGAATGGCCTCCTGTTATCCCAGTGTAACAATCTCCAGTCATTGTGTGACCTCTTCCAGTTCCTTTGTTACGGACTTGAGGAGGCTGAATGGACTGATCCTGTTGCTGTGTAACAGGATACTGGTGCAGCATTGCCTACTCTGGGTCCAGTGTTATAGATTCAAGGGGCTGATTAGCCTCCTCCTATAAATATACATCAGGCTCGAGGGGCTGAACAGCCTCGTCCTATTCTGGTGTAACAGGCTCGAAGGCCTGAATATCCTCCTGTTGTTCCTGTGTAACAGGCTGGAGAACGGAATGGATTCCCCCACGATCTGTGTAATTCTCTTCAGTTCTTGGCTCCTTACTGTCATCAATGTTGAAATAAGATCATCCTTTATTTTTGTAAACTCCAATGGATACTGGATGAACCTGATCATCCTTTCGTTATAAGCTAGCACGTTCATAGCAGGAATCAGCTGAGGGAACCATCTCTGAGCTGCCTCCAACATAACAACATCCTTTCTTCATTGAAGAGGTTAAATCTGTACACACTACTCCAGATGTGATCTCACTAAGATCCTGTACAGCAGCAGCAATGCTTTACCAGCCTGCTGTAAGGTTCCCACCCAGGTTAGAGCTGTTTCAGCACGCTGGGGCAAATATAGAGCATTTATGAACGATCATTGTCCTTCTCTACTTCACTAGCATAACGGGAGATCTGGAGAAAATGTCACAATGATGCTTAAGAAGATCATAAATGATGTGGCGAGATGATCTCTACCATTAATCTCCCCAAATCCCACATCGCTCAGATTCTCCAGAATCTAGTAAGGTGGAGTGCAAAAACAGCAAGGAGAAGGAAACATTGATGGGAGTTATATATCAAAGTGAAAGCTGCAATACAAATGCTGGACATGTTATAAAACGGGAAATGAGATATACACATTTGTGGCTACTGCAGTAATAACGTACTGTTGACATTATATCTAAACTGTGTTAACCCAACTGAATGCTAATGCTGGGAAAAATGGATTTCATGAGCATGTGTTTGATAGCTGGCATTAACATTTTGTCGAGCACTGAGCTAGAGATCAGGTTATTTAGAAATTGATGTTGAATGATCAAAAGAACTAATTGAAAACTTTGCTGTAAAGGACCTTTTGGGAACAGTGAACACAATGCATTGATTTTCTTTTATGCTGTTTGAGTACACGGTAGTTTTTGTTTTATTTGAAGTAACTGTTATAAATCTGAATCATGCAAGCCCTGAAGGTGTGAGGAGAAATTGGGGACTGCAGATGCAGGAGATCAGAGTCGAAGAGTGTGGTGCTGGAAGATCAGAGTCGAAGACTGTGGTGCTGGAAGATCAGAGTCGAAGAGTGTGGTCCTGGAAAAGTACAGTCAGGCAGCGTACTAGGAGAAGGAGAATTGACGTTCTGGGCATAAGCCCTTCATCAGGAATGAGGCTTATGGATGAAGGGGGGCTGAGAGATAAATGAGAAGGCTGTGTGGCAGGAGGGAGGTAGCTAGGAATGCGATAGGTAGATGAAGGTGGGGTTGAAAGTGATAGGTGATGAAGGGAGACAGAACGCCTCATCTACTACATACATTAAAGCCAATGTGGTCTTCTCTACATTGGTAAGGCAGGTGGATCATTTCAGAGAACATATCTGGGATAGCCACATTGACCAACTCCACCGCCTTGTGGCTGAGCACATTAACTCCCCTTTCCACTCTGCCAAGGACGTGAGAGTCCTGGGCCTCCTCCATCGCCAAACCCTAACCACCCGAAGCACAGATGAAGAAAGGCTCTTCTTCTACCTTGGGACCCTCCAACCACAGAGGATTAATGTAGGTTTCACCGGTTTCCCCATTCACCCTAACTCCACCTTTTCCCAGTCCAATCTTCCAACTCAGCATCCTCCCCCCTTTTGAACGTTCCTATGTGTTCATCTTCCTTCCGATCAATCTGGTCCACCCACCTCCCCGACCTAACCCTTTCAGCCTCATCTTCCACTATCTAGTAGATCACAGGAATTAGCTTCGAAAAATGCCAAGTACCGTAGTAAGCCAGGGGATTCGGAGAAATATAGGACCCAGTAATGGATGACCAAGAAAAGAAAATCAAAAAGCGAAAAAGCATAAAAACAAAAGAAAAACATAAAGACTGCTAAAAAAAAGTACATCAGTGTATGAAACAAAAATAAAAACAAGGTCAAATATGGAACATGGGTGTGCGGACAGAATAATTTATTGAAGACAACAGAGAAATCGCAGGGAAAAGAAACAGTTTCTTTGTGTCTATCTTCAAGGCAGAATATCCAGAAATTCTCCCAGAAATACCAAGTGACCATGGGGCTTGTGTAAGTAAAGTCTAAGATTATTCTTATAAGTGTTGAGGTCATGTTTTAAAAGAAAGCTGGATTGAGTATTTATAAATCTGACAGATCAGATGTACTTGATACAAGAATTTCAGAGGAAGCAGCAATAGGCATATTGATAGCATCGCAGATTATCACGTTGTTTTCCAATACATTCCCGAAAGATATTTAGCCAATCTGGATAAGGCAAAGGTTACAAATATTATCCAACAGTTTAAGAAAAGATGAAGATGGAGAGTGGTGAACTACAGATCAGTAACTTGTCATCCGCGGTCGGGTGTCTGTTGGGCTCGATTATAAAGAACGTGTTACTGGATATATAGAAGGTAATGGGAAAACTGGGGAGGATGATAATGCATCGATGAAACGAAAACCATAAGCAGCAAACATTTTTTGGAATGGTTTGAAGATGATTCTTGTGGACATAGGCAATGAGGAGCTAATGGATAACGTATCTTTGGATATTCAAGAGGACCTTTTTTAAGAACTCTCCCACTAACATCATAAGAAAAGTTAAAGTAAAAGGAATTGGGAAGAATTAGGTGGCACAGTGGTTAGCACTGCTACCTCACAGCGCCAGAGACACAGGTTCAACTCTCGCCTCAGGTGACTGACTGTGTGGCGTTTGCACATTCTCCCCGTGTCTGCGTGGGTTTCCTCCGGGTGCTCCGGTTTCCTCCCACAGTCCAAAGATGTGCAGGTCAGGTGAATTGGCCATGCTAAATTGCCCGTAGTGTTCGGTAAGGGGTAAATGTAGGTGTATGGGTGGGTTGCGCTTCGGCGGGTCGGTTTGGACTTGTTGGGCCGAAGGGCCTGTTTCCACACTGTAATGCAATGTAATCTAAACACAAGCAAATAGGAAATGAAAAATTAGGTTTACATTCATGTGAATGTAATTGAAATATAGAAGATGCCATGCGCCAGCTGCACAGAGTGTTGCTGAGACTAAACTGAGAGTATTGTGTCCCGTTTGGAGTCCCAATCTAAGATAGAATATACTACAGACGAACTGCAAAAGGTATTCTCCAGATTAATCCCTAAAATGGCAAGATTGTCTGATGTGGAAACTCAGCCTGTGATCTCGAGTTTCAAAAGATGAGAGGGGATTTTACTGAAACTTAGAAACATAGAGGGGAGAGAACAACCGAGGGACATGGAGAAGTGCAAGCAGGAGAGATGAGGGAGAATCCCATGATATTCTACACGGACAAGTAGAACAGAATAATCAGCAAACAGTTAGTATCCATTAGAAACCAAAGGGGCAATCTGTGTGTCAACCCGGAGAACATTGATAGATTGTTACATGTAAACATCACAGCTGTTTTACTTGGGAGAAGGAGGATGCAGGTACAGAATTCAGGAAGATGGACTGGAAAGCTCTTGGAAAGAGATTGATGTAAAATACGAGCGGCGGTTTGAGGCTTTGTCTGGTATAAAATTGGACCAATCTGCAGGTCTGGATACTGTTGGAGTCAAGGGAGGAAAGACGCTGACTGGAAATTTTAATTAGAATCTGACAATAGGGGAGGTGCCAGAGGACTGGAGAACAGCTATTATGATTGCACTTCACAGTAAGGGTGGTAGAGATAGACCAGGAAACTATAGACGAGCGAGTATTAAATCACTGTTCGGGAAACTACTGGAGAAAATAGAGAAGGAGAAAATTGAACTCCAATCAGAATGGCATGGCTTGATCAGGGATAATCATCATGACTTTATCAGAGTGAAGTCACACTAATGGAGTTGATTCAATTAGTTTGAGGAGGTCGCTTATTTAGTTTTGATGCAATGCCTTTGACAAAGTTCCACATGGGAAACTGAAAAAAAAATAAAGTTAAATCTCAGAGTATCAAGGATAACTTGAAAAGTTACAGCGAAAATTGTCTTAGTGTCAGGAGGCAGAGGGTGGTGGGAGAAGGCTGTTTGTGTGATTGGAGACCAGAGTCCCCTGGTGTACCACAGGGATCAGTGCTGTGTCCCTTATTGTTTGTAGCATTCATAAATGATATAGATGTGAATCTGGAGGGGGAGTGGGGGGAGGGGTGGGAGTTGTGCTAAGTAAGTTTGTGTTTGACACAAAGATTGGCCGGGTGGTTGGTAGTGAGGAGGAAGTTCTGATTTTGCAGGAAAATACAAGTGGAATGATCAGATGGGCAGATCAATGGCAGATGGAATGTGATCCTGATAAATATGAGGTGATGTACTTTGGAAGGAGGAACTAGACATGGGGTGTACACAATGATTGGCAGCACACTAGGGAGCTCAGAGGGTATTTCTCCACACATCCCTGAATGTGACTGAACAGGGTAATGGACTAGTTAAGAATTGAACCGTGGGTGGAGCGTTTATTAATCATGGAGAAGATTATAAGTGCTATACAGGGCTTGGTTTAGTCCATGATGGAGTACTGTATGTCGGTCTGGGACCCTCATTACAGGAAGGATGTGATTGTACTGGAGGGGGTTGCAGAGGAGATTCACCAGGATGTTCCCTGGGATGGAGCATATCAGCTATGGAGAGAAGCTGGATAAGCTCGGGTTGTTTACTTTGGACAGAGAGGCTTAGGGGGATGTGATTCAGAAGGATAAGTTAACAAGGGGCATCGACAGGGTGGACAGACAGCAACTGTTCCTTCTAGACAGAGGGTCAAGAACAAGGGACATCACGTTTAAAGTGAAGGGTTTGAGGTTCAGAGAGGATTTAAAGATGACGTTTTCTTCACCCAGAGGGTGTTGGGGTCTGGAAAGTAAATTCTGAGAGGGGGGTTATCAAGGTTAACCTCTCAACTGTTAAAAGTACTTGGCCAAGCACTTGGAAGTGCCATAACATTCCAGGCTATCAGCCTTTTGTCGGAATGTGGGACTAATATAGATCGTGCTGTATTTCTGTTGGCACAGAGACTATGCTCCTGTGAGTATATGATGTGGAAGGTCAATGATTGAGCCGCTTTACACAAGAATTGATGGGTTTCTGAAGATAATGTTCACAAAGGTTATAAGAGTGAACTGTTATAGCTTGTCAAATTATGTCAATGTGAGAAGTATGAAAAAGAAGTGGAGGTTTTTTCCAGTTTGAAACCAGAGAATGGAGAATGGGAAACAGGGA
Organism: Chiloscyllium punctatum; assembly: GCF_047496795.1. Classification (NCBI taxonomy): domain Eukaryota; kingdom Metazoa; phylum Chordata; class Chondrichthyes; order Orectolobiformes; family Hemiscylliidae; genus Chiloscyllium; species Chiloscyllium punctatum. The sequence continues at coordinate 688,884 of NW_027309876.1, forward strand.
AATGGCAAAACTATGAATCCACTGCTTCAGTTCTGTCTTCACAGTACACAGACAATACCAGGAAAACCAAGTCTGGCGTGGAAAACGAAATAGTACATGGAACATAGAACATAGTAAGTAAATCGTTTGGGAGAAATGATTGGGACTGAAAGTAATGGTCATAGACAACACTAACACAGGTTTATGAAATGGGAATTATGTTTGAGAAACAGACTGGGAGAGAAATGAAAGAGAAGCAATGGATGTAAAACATGTGGATTTTCAGAAAGATTTTGGTAAAGCTCCAAGCCTAGTTTGCAAAATCAAATCTTCGTGGATTGGGGTGAATATATGGCCATCCTTCTAGAATGGGACAGCTGGCAGGAAACAGTGAATAGAAATAAACAGACTTGTGAAGCAACAGCCTGACATTGTATTTAAGGTCTGATTCTGTGAGTATGACTATACCCCTGACACCCCATCACCTTCCCCGGATATCTCCTCTCTCACCAGCAGGACAGACAAAGCAGAAGTGGTGGCACCGTGGGATACAGTTTGAAGGGAATTGTTCTGGGAGTCCTCAACAGTGACTCTGTATCCCATGAACTCTCATGGCGTTAGTTTACACATGGGAAAGGAAACCTCCTGCTGATTACCATGTACCAGCCTCTTCCAACTGATGAGTCAGTACTCCTCCAAGCTGACCAACACTTGGAGGAAGCTCTGAGGGTGGCAAAGGCACAAAATGTACTCTGGGTTAGGGACGTCAATGTCCACAAAAAGAGTGGTTCACAGCAGCATTACTGATTGAGCTGGTTGGGTCCGAAAGGATATAACTTCTCGACTCGGTCTGCGGCAGGTGGTGAAGGAACCCACAAGAGGGAAAAGCCATATTTGACTACAGCCTTACTAATCTGCCAGCTGCAGAAGTATCTGTCCATGGCAGTATCGTGTAAAAGTGACCACTGCATAGTCATTGTGGAGATAAAGTCACACTTGCATATTGAGAATAACCTCCACCATTTTAGGTGGCACTGTCACCATGCTAAATAGGACAGACTTTGAACAGATCTAGCAGCTCAAGTCTGGGTTTCGATAATATGTTGTGGGTCATCAAAAGCAGCAGAATTGTGCTCCAGCACAACCTCATGGCCTAGCATATCCTCCTCACAACAATTACCATCAAGCCAGAGGATCAACCTTGATTCAATGGAGTGTGCAGGAGGGCAGGAGCAGCACTGGGAATACCTGAAAATGAGGTGTCTGCCTGATGAAGTCACCAACCATGACTACCTGCGTGCCAAACAGCATAAGCAGTTCGTCATAGACAGAGCTAAGTGATCCCACAAGCAACGGTGCAGATCTCAGCTCTGCAGTCCTTCTACTTCTAGTAGAGAATAATTATGGACAATGAAACAAGTAATCGGAGGAGGACATTCCACAAGTATCCCCATCCTTAATGATGGAAGAGCCTAGCACTTCAGTGCAAAAGATAACGTTCATGCATTCGCAACAATCTTCAGTCAGAAGTGCTGAGTGGATGATCCATCTCGGCCTCCTCCAGTGGCCCTCAACCATTCAGTTACCAGTCATCAGCCAATTTGATTCACTCCACAAGATATCCAGATTCAGTTGGAGACACTGGATACCTCAGAGGGTACATAACCTGACAACATTCTGGCAATAGTACTGAAAAGTTGTTCTCCAGGCCTTGTCACTGCCCTCACCAAGCTGTTCCAATACCGTTACAACAACATTTCCCCGATTACATGGAAAATTACCCCATGTATCTCCTGTATATAAAAAAGCAGACCAAATCCAATCCGGCCAATACCACCGCATCAGTATACTCTCGATCATCAGTAAAGTGGTGGAAGGTCTCAGTGCTTTCAAGCAGCACCTGCTCAACAATACCCTGGTTAATGACGCCCAGTTTGGGCTCCACCAGGGCCACTCAGCTCCTGACCTCATTACCGTGGTTCAAACATGGACAAAAGAGCTGAATTCCAGAGGTGGGGTGAGAGTGATAGCCCTTTAAATCAAGGCTGCCTTCGCCCAAGTGAGGTATCAAGGGGTCTTAGCAACACTGGAATCAATGGGTATCAGGAGCAAACTCCCCGCTGGTTAGAATCATACCTGACACGTAGGAAGATGGTCATGGTTGATAAAGTTCAGTCAACTCAGCTCCAGGATAAATCTGTCGGAGTCCCTCGGGCAGTGGCCTAGGCCCAAACATCTTCAGGGCTGCTTCATCAATGACCTTCCCTCCATTTTAAGGTCAGAAGTGGAGATGTTTGCCAATGATTGCACAATCTTCTGCAACATTTGTCGCTCCTCAGATACTGAAGCAGTCCATGTTCAAATACAAGACCTGGACAGTATCCAGGCTGACAAGTGGCAAGTAATATTCACGTCACACAAATGCCAGACCGTGAACATCACGACTAAAATACAATCTAACCTGCCCCTTGGCATTCAATGGTGTTACTGTCACTGAATCCACAGTGGACTGCGGCGGTTCAACAAGGCAGCTCACCACCACCTTCTCAAGGGGCAACCAGGGACAGGCAATAAATGCCGGCCCAGCCAGTCACACCCAGATTCAGGAAATAAATATCATTTTTAAAAAGAATAACAGAGGAAGTTTTCTGGGATATCACAGAGATCGGTGCTCAGGTCCCAGTTGTTCACAATACCCATTAAACATTTAGTTGCAGGAATCAAACACAATATATCCCAACCTGCTGATAGAACTAAAGGATGTTGGATTGCGAGTGGGTGAGGAGGTTGTAAAAAAGCTTCAAGGTGACTAAGACAAGTGGAGTGAATGGGCAAATACGTGGCAGATGGAGAGCAAGGTGGGTTGAGGTGACAGTGTGCCCTTTGGTTGGAACAAGAGATTGGCAGCTTTTCGTTTGAAAAAGGATTGTTTGAAACATGTTGATCTGAAAAGCGACGTATGGGCCTTTTTGTTGTTTCCTTCTGCGCGCCCCTCTGAGGTCCCTGCAGCACAGTGAGGTCTGAACCCACAAGGCAACACTGGGATTGGCATTCACACGCTGCCCAGTGTACATAGACCTACCAAGTGGGGAGCTGTAACATTGCAAAGGATCTGGATCTCCCTGTAGACCAGTCACTGAAAGCAATATTGCAGGAGCAAGAACCAGATAGGAAGATCAATGATGTGCTGACCTTCATTTCAGGGGGATTTGAGTCCAGGAGTAAGCGTGTCTTACTGCAGCTGTAGAGAGCTTTGGTGAGACCCTATCTCAAACACTGTGCAGTATTCTGCTGATTTGGTCTGAGTACATAATAACGGACAAACCTGACATTGAGGGAGAGCAGTGAAGGATGACCAGACCGATCTCTAGGATGACAGGCTTGTTGTGGGAGCAGAGTTTGGGGCGACTGGGCCTGTATTCCATGGGGTTTAGGAAAATGGGTGGAGATCTCAGTGAGATATATAAAGATCTGACAGGGTGAGATGGATTGGAAGCAGGGATTATAATTCCCCTGGCTGTGGTGTCTAAAACAAGGGCCCACAGTATTAGGTACAGACAGACCATTCTGCAATGAGATGACAATAAATGTCTGCACTCAGCGACTGGTGAACGTGGGGAATGCGCTCGAACCTGGAAGCCAAGACACTGAATATAAATAAGGATTTAGAGATAGTAAAGGAATGGTGGGAGAGAACGAGAACGATATGGAAATAAAGGGTCAGGTATCATTATATTGAATTGGGTAGCAAACTCGACAGACCAAATGGACTACTGCACTTCCTACTTTATAGCTTCCCACAGTTAATCACATTAAGGGATGTGTACAGTGTGTGGGAAAAGTGCAGTGTGTATATATTTGAACATGAACTGGAATGGGGAAGGCTCAATGTGTTGTATGACCTACTCCATTCCCGATGTTTCTATGTAGTCTGTAAATGTTGTCACAAGCTCTCAGATGTTAGGAAGGAGGTCTCTGCAGGGTCAACAGGACTGTGTTTCTCATTCAATTATTCCGATACTGAGGCTGGGGCCGGGTGTTCTGTCTGGTTTTATCCTTTAGACCTCGGAACAGTTTGATACAATAGAATGTCTTGTTTGGCGGATTCAGAGACCATTGAAGAGTTTATCACATGTCTGTGTGTCTGCAGTCACGTTTAGGCCAGACCAGGAAAGCACGGGAGATTCATTTTCTAAAAGGACATTTGTGAAGCAAATTGGTGTGAACAATCGACATTGGCTTGAAGGTCACTATTTACGGACACCAGATTTTGCATCCTAATATTTTGTCAATTGTGTTTAACTTCCACCAGCTGCCAGTGCATTAGCCTGGTCTGGATTAGTAATCCAGTGACCTTTCCACAGCAGCACCATCTCTACATGGGGACCTATCTGAAATCATACTGAGCAGGTTATTTCTGTGCTGTTTGATAACTCTGTCAAAAAGAACTCCCACCAATTTGACTGTCGAGGTGGGTCTGAGGGGGAGGTAACTGGTCAGATTGTAATTATAATCCTCTTAGGAACTGGACATAGTTGAGTAATTTTCCACATTACCAGGGAGATGTCAGAGTTGGAGCTGGAATGAAACAGTTTCCCCAGGGACACGGCTTGTTGTGCAGCACAAGTCTTCAGTCCTATTACAGGAATGGGGTCAGGGACCATTGCCTTTTTCGTACGTACTGTGTTCAGCTGTTTTTTCATGTCACGAACAGCAAATTGAATTGGTTGAAGACGGGCATCTGTGATTCTGTGGGTATCATGGCGAGGGTGAGGTGGATCATCAACTCCACACTTCTGGCTGAGGGTGGTGCAGATACCACATCCTGGTCTTTTACACTGATGTACAGGACTGTTCAATTATTTAGGATGGGGATATTTGTGGAGTCCTTTGCTCCAGTCATTTGTTTAATCATCCATCACCATTTATGACAGAATGTGACAGGATTGCGGAGCTTCGATCAGATCTGTTGGTCAAATGTGGTAGCTTTAATGGGTGAGCATCAGGTTTAGGTTCACGTGGTTCTGACCCTGTCATGTTCACTCACAGTCATTACTGAAACATAGATCGTATTGATGGTAATGGCAGACTGAGGAAATTATTCGAGGCTAAAAGTTACAGGTTGTGGTTGAATGCTGTTTTGCTTCTCCTGCTGTAGTCTACAGCACTACATAAATACGCAGTTTTGAGCTGCAATATCTGCAATGCAATTCTGCTGTCTGTCCCTTAGTTCACATCGAGACCCATTCACCCATCAGTCATGTACTCAGTGACCTACTCTGGTTTCTGATGTGGTAACACTTCCATTTTCATACTCTCATTCTGCTGAGGGTCTCTTCCCGGGTCATGCTTTCAATCTGACACATTCTGCAAAACAATTAACTGATTTTAATCAATTGTTTAATTCATCTGAATCTTTTTTCTTGAGTAATACCATTTTCTGTGTTTAAAGTGAATGAGTTTCCTCTGTTTCTCTCCCTGACCATGATTAAGAGCTCTGTTGTGTCAGTGATGCCAGCCTTATGGAGTTTCAGAGCCAATGAATTCTCTGGATTCCCAATCATCTTCACCACATTGTATGTTTCTTTTTTTGGTTTGATGCCTTATTACTCATGGTTGCCTTGTCCTGCCATGAGTATGTTTCATCTCCTTTGGGATGAATTTCTGATATCCTCCGAAATATCCCCAGAAATTCCTGCTTTTGCTGTTCCATGGTCTGCCCTGCTCAGCTCCCCTTCCAATTAACTCTGGCCAGCTCCTCCCACATGCCTTTGAAGTTACATTGCACATTTATAATCACATTACATCAAGAAGAGAGCAATAGATATAAACCGAAAGAAGGAGCTTTGAGAGAAGAGACGCAAAGAATAATTGGTACATTTCTTAACTAGATACAAAGAGAGAAAGAGCGAGACAACATAGATGAGGAAATGTGAAAAATGAGAAAACTAGATCATCGAAAGAAATAGATGCATATCCCTCAATGTTTTGGCAATTCCTGTGCGCTGTGGTCATTTGTATAGTGCATGGACAACAGAGCAATGTGTTCAAATGCTGGCTCTGATGCCAGAATTTTTATTTCCAATAATATGACAGACACTAGCTTTGGAAAATATCCAACAGGCCAACATATTGAATTCTGGTAGAAAGGGGATTAACTGAAATAAGTTGGGACACCAGAAGCAAGCATTTATAACACATCCTGATAAGAAGGAGAGATTGGAGTGGAGAATTCCAGAAAAGGAGGGATCGTTGAGAGAAAGGGAACATATCATTTTAGATGAGAATCAAATGATGTTTTAATGTTTTATAAATTCTTTACATCATATGCATCACTTTTTGTTAACTGTGTCTCCGTTATTCATTTAGAATGTGTTGTGCACATATGAAAAATGTTACTTATCTGCACACACACATTGATTAAACAGTGCATATAAAATCATTGTTCCACCATTGAAACTGCCCTGTTGTTGTGTTACGCGGATACACGAACACCAACTAGCCACCAAAAGACAGGACGCACTATCACTATGTTCCATACATACAGACAAAGAAGGGCACCACTTTGACTGAGACAAAGTACACATATACTAAGACACGCAAGGACATTCTGAGAGGAAAGGCATTCTGACCAGAAGTCCATTAATAAACGCATCAATTTAGATCCTATCTACCTACTCTTGTAAAACAAAAGAACTGGAAATGACATCACCCATCTTAAGAACCCAAGACCTAAAAATAGAGAGGCGCAACATACCACCAGCACTTCAGCAGAGACTCTCACTGATGATGTTACCTAGTCATAGTATCGAATCATCAGAAAACAAACCTTCAAGCACAGCGGGCTAACTTGCATACATACAAACTGTTATTTTTCTTTTATTAGTGGAATTTGGGAGTTCTTTGTCACTCATGTATTAACAGATTACGAGGTGAGGTGAGCTTTCTTGGGTTTGTGGTTTTAATTAACAGAAGTGCTCGACATAGATGTCTCCACAGTTTGGGGCCATGCCGTAATGGACTGGGACAGATTTGAACAGATTTCAGGTACAAAATGTCCCAGCAAATTCCAACACGTTGCAATTAGTGACCTAGATCTTCAAATAAAACCGGTCTGAAAATCTGTTTAATTTTGTTTACTGGTGGTTGTTTAAATTAAAAGTGAGGGAAAAGGCTTTTAAAATTACTAAAGAGGTTCCCAAATTTGCCAAGAAAGTTTAGAAAGACAGAAGCAGGACATTTTTTAGAATTAGCAAATAGGTTGGAATTGGGTTTAACCAGGGACAAAAGGAAAGCTGAAATTGTAATGGATTTGGTCAAGCAATTTGATGTATCAAAGAAACAGACAAGTGCAGTCGAGTTAGAAAAAACTTAAATTGCAAATATGGCAACTGAAGTTAGAAGATAAAGAAAGAGACCGAAACAGAGAGAGAAAAAAGAGGAGAGGAAAAAGAAAGAGAGAGAGAATTTGAGATTCAGAAGTTGGGAATTAGACAAGAAAGTTGAATTAACAGGATGGAGATGAAGGGAGAACGTCGGGATGTATACAAATATATTAGTACCTTGCCATATTTCGGTGAGAAAAATGTCAAAACTTTTTTTATTTCATTTGAAAAAAATGACTCGGCAGATGACGTGTCCAGTGAACTTGTGGGGAATGCTCGTTCAGACTAAGCTGGTGGGCACAGCTGGTGAGGTATGTGTAGCGCTGTCAGATGAGGGATCAAGAGATTATGCAGGTGTCAAATTGGCTATTTTGATTGGTTATGAATTGGTACCAGAAGCATGTAGACAGAGGTTCATTAAAATAGAGACGGAACCAGGTCAGACTTATGTTAAGTCTGAAAGAATTAACTGCAGTCATTTTGATAGTTGTGTGCTGGACTTAAAAATAGATAAGACCTGTGAGGCTCGAAGGGAGATTATTCTGCTGGAGATGTTTAAAGACTCACTTCCAGAGATGGTAAGAATTCATGTGCACGAACAGAAAGTTCAAGAAGCGAGAAGCGCGGCAGAAATGGCAGGTAAATATGCATTGGTGCATGAGATGAAATTTAGCTTCCGGGAGAATTTACATGCAATGAGGGATAGAAATTGGGAGAAGGGAAGTTCACACATTACAAAGCAAACAGTAGCGCACAATAGTTTACCACAGGTGAAAAAAGAAGCCCAAAGGGGTTGAAAGGAGGTGAAAGGCCTCAGGTGTTCTCAGTATAAGGGAGTGGAACACAGAAAATGACAGTGCTGATGGTTTAGGGAGGGCACTGGGAAAAGGTGTTTTCATTGAAGTAAGCTGGGACACACTGTGATGGTCGTTGAAGGAAGGCACTTTGGGGAAAGATGCGGTAGAAGAGGCTAAGCCAGTGGCATTAGTGAAACTGGTAAAGGAGACCCCAAGTAGAGCCGAGGAGCTGCAGGAGAGTGCACAGCCGAGGCAGGGTCTGGGTATGGAGTCGGTACCTGATCTCTGAAAGAATTCACCTCTGTAGATAAAGTTTACTTAGAAAGATCGGGGGAGAAGGACAAGAAGTTATAATTTTGTGAGATGTGGGATCTGCTCAGTCTCTAATAGTTGAGAAGAGAGACGCTGGAAAAGCACAAAAGATCAGGCAGCATCCAGACAGCAAGACAATTTAATATCAGGCAGAAACCCATCGTCAGGAATTTGGGGGGGGGGGCGGAGACAAGGGGGCTGAAAGATAAATACGAGGGTAGTAGCTGGGCTGGTGGGAGGGTCACTGGGAAGGCGATAAGAAGATGTAGGTTGGAGTAATAGTGATATATCGGTTTGGAGGGTGGAGTCGGTAGGTGGGAAGGAAGCTGGGCAGTTCAAGAGGGCAGTGCTAGGTTGAACGGTTGGATATGGAAGAGGTTGGTGGAGGGGAGATTTGGAATTTGGTGAAGTCAACGTTGATGATGGTTCTAGTTTGAGGGTTCTAGTTGTCCTACCACCTATCCACAACACCCTCCTCTCCGAGCTATCACCATCACACCCCACCTGCGTCTACCTATCGCCTTCCAAGCTATCTTACACCCAGCTCCACTCCCACTCTCCTATTTATTTCTTGGCCCCCTTCCCCCTCCCTTACCCCACCTCCCACTTTCCTGATGAAGAATTTATGCCTGAAACGTCAACTCTTCTGCTCCTCAGATGCTGCCTGGTTGGCTATGCTTTTCCAGCCCCACACTTTTCAACTCTCACCTCCAGCATCTGCAGCCCTCACTTTCTCTCGGCCTCGAATAGTGAGAGATGAACGTATTTTCACTCTTTCTGTCATATTAATCAAGATCGTGACAATTTGTGGAATGGGGTTAGAAATTAAGTATTCCCTTGTGTAATATCAGGATGGAATGCCAAATCAAGGTTGGGGCAGTAACAGTGACAGTGAGTAACAGAGTGTCAGTTCCAGGAGTACAGTTTATTCTTGTGAACGATTTAACAGGATCCAAGGTGGGAGTGGCACCCCTTGTATTGGAGAAGGCAAAAGGAAAACTAGGGAATTGGGGAGTTAAAAGAAAAATACCCAGGATTTTTCCAGACTGTATAGTAACAAGATTCCACTGTCATCAGTTAGAGCAGGAAGGAAAACCGAAATAAAAAGCCAAAGGAGTTGATGTGCAGTTAACTGACCCCCTGTTTGCAGGAAAAACCTGAACAGGCAGAGGGTCAGGCAGAGGGGTTTAGTCCAGAAAGGCTCATGGACTTACAACAGATATATACACACACATTCACAAACACATACACATGCACACACACAGAAAAGGAATCAGAATATATTGTCGAACATTATTAACTTAAAGATAGAATCATAAAATTAAAATGGAGACCCCGATAGGTTACTGCAGAAGGGAAATGGGCTGAAGTGCACGATATTGTGTTAGCAGTAACGTACAGTGTTACGGGTAGCACATAAACTAACTGCAGGGGGTCACCTAGGTGGACAGAAGAATCAGGTTAAGGTACAGAGGCATTTCTAGTGGCCTGGAATGCACAAGTACGTGTTTTTTTTTTGTTGCACATGTCAAACATTCTAAACGATAGGTCAGTCACAGGCAGTAATAAAACCAGCACCTTTGTTACCAATTCCTGCATTCGAAGAACATTTCACGTAGGTTATGATTACTTGTGTCGCTCCCCTATCTAAAAAAAAGGTGGAAACCATTATTTGCTAGCCATAATGGATGTGTCTACCAGATTTCCAGAGGCAATTCTATTATGGAGTGTTAAGGTAAAAAGGGAGGTGGAGGAGTTGGTATCTTTCTTTACTCACTGTGGGCTCCGCAGAGAGATTCAGTCAGACCAAGGTCTCATGTTACCGCTCAGCTGTTTAAGGAAGTCATGGATAGCTTAGGCATACAGCAGTTTAAATCAAGGGCGTCCCATCCTGAATCCCAGGGAGCCTTGGAAAGTTAGCATCAGACGCTGAAGACCATATTAACAGTGTACTGTCAGGATTACCGGAATGATTGGAATGAAGGTGTCTCATTGAATTGTTTGCCATTGGACAAAAATTATTTGCCCCAAATAAATCTACTCAGTTTACTTCCTTTGAGTTAATATATGTACATGAAGTGAGAGGTCCTTTGAAATTAATTGAATATAAATTAACAGGACCGAAGTCAGAGATCTCACACTCGGATTATGTATCTGAGGTGAGGGAGAGATTAGATGGAGTAGGTGAGTTCGCTAAACAGCACCTGAAGGGCACAGCATAGAATGAAGCAAGTGGCAGATAAAAACTCGGAAATTTTGACGATTTCCTGTGGGGATGACGTATTGTATTGTCACCAGTGATAGGAATTCCCTTCACAGCCAGGTTTAGTGACTCAGGAACAGAGTTACAGTCAGATGAACAAATTGTGCAGTTTAACTGTATGATGTAGTGACCTTTAGCAAGTGATTTAAAGCTCACACGTTACAGTTGGCAGAGCATGTTGAACGATTACAAGAAGCAAACTTGGTAATAAACTTAAAGAAAACAGCATTCACGAAGGCAGAGGTGCCGTTCTTGGGACATTACATTAGACATGGAAGATTGACCCCATGGAACACAAAGACGAAGGGCTTTGAGGAATTTCCACAACCAACCTCGAAGAAAGAGGTGCTTCGATTTTTGGAACTGAGTGGATTCTATTGGAAGTTTGTTCCAAACTTCAGCAGCTTATGAGCACCACTGATGGACTTAGTAAAGAAGAACACCGAATTGTGGTGGACAGAACAATGCCAGGAGGCATTTGAGAATTTTAAAGCAGGATTAATCACCGCACCAGTTTTAGCCATACCAAATATTCTGAAACCCTCGGGATATCGGGGTCGGAGATGTATTGATACAGAAATATGATGATGGGATTGAATGGCCAATTGGCTACTTGTCAAAAAAACTCAATATCCACCAGAACCAAAATACAACATCTCCATTACTGAAAAAGAATGATTAGGTTTCGCACTGGCCTGACAATATTTTAATGTTTATGTGACAAATAAATTGTTGGAGATGGTTGTGGACAACGGCAAACATCTCGCGTTTTTTGGAATATTTAAAGACCAGAATATGAGAATATTTCATTGGAGTCTTATCACGCTGACTTTAAACTTACACAATGTACATGCTGTGGGTCCTAAAATGTGATAGCAGATGTGTTTTTGCGGATTTAAAGGAACAGGTGTTGATAAGATTTGACTTATCCCAGTGTTTTATATGTGTGCAAAATTAATATGAATGATATAACTGAGATTAATACTTTTGTATTTCATAATAATGGGATTAAGAATTAGAGGAAAGGAAACGAAGCCATCTTTTCATTCTGATGGTTCTTTTTTTTCTGAAGGGGGGTGGTGTTATGAAGCCGAAAGCATGTCAGGTCACTTTAAGACAGAACGGGTTTTGTTGAATACAAAGTACAGCACAGATGCCAGCTAAATGTCTGATTGTTCCATATGTCACAAATATTATTGTTTGGGTACCTGGAAAGCAATCAAATGTGAGAATTATTGTATCATTGGAAGTATATATATCCAGCATTTTGAACACTAGAGGGAGAGCCGCTGCCATCCAACAGCAGAGTAACTGCTGCAGAGCAGGAGTGGTAACTGACCATCTCAAACACTCTCTATCAAAGATATATGTTCATGTAAACCTACTTGCAATAAAAACATGACCCAGGGAGATCAGCAGCTGGAAGAGTGAACACAGCAGGGAAGATAGAGACTGTGTGGTCTTGAGATTGTTATGTTTCATATGTGGGTTGTTGGAACAGCAGATTTTGACAGAGTCAGAGTCAGATAGTAAGTAGCTAAGAAAAGAGGGGCTTGTATTTGTGAAGCCCCTCTAGTGTTCACTATTAAAGTTTCGAACTTAACTTGTTAATTTTTGTTTAAATAGTGGAATGTAGGAGATCGCTGTCGCTCATATTTTAACAGATTACGAGGTGAGGCGAGCTTTTCTGGGTGTTTGGTTTTAATTAACAGAGGGGTTCGAGTCCACCTTGTAAATGTCCATCCACGCTAACCCCAATTCCCTGCAGTTGGCCAATATCATCCTAGACTTTTCCTATCCACATATTTATCCAAATGCTTTTGAAATGTTGTTAATGTACCCCCCTCAACCACATCTGCTGGCAGCTCATCCACGTACCAGCCTCTGGGTAAAGAAGTGGCCCCTCAGGTTCCCTTTTATTCCTTCCCCTTTAACCTTAAACTGATCCCCTCTAATCCTCGATTCTCTACACCTTGGAAAAAGACTGAGAGCATTAACCCTACCATCGTGATCTTATTCAGCTCTAAAAGGACTCCCTCAGTCTCCTTCACGCTAAAGAAAGGGTGCTCGCTTGTCCAAACTCTCCCTATAACTCAGACCAATGGGTCCTGGCAACGTCCTTGAAAATTTCTTCTGCACTCTTTCTAATTTAAGAGCATCCTCCCTATAACAATGTGACAAAACTGAACACAATACTCTCAGTGCAGCCTGACCAAAGTCCAGTATAACTGCAACATAACTTCCCAGCTTCTCTGTACTCAATGTCCTCCCTGATGAAGGCCACTGTGCAAAAAGCCTTCTTCACTGCCCTGTCTACCTGTGACTCCACTCTTAGAGAACCGTGCACCTGAACTCCAAGGTCTCTCTGCCCACTACACTCTTGAAGATCTTTCCATGCACCATGAATCTCCTACCTTGATTTGAGTTCCCAAAATGTAAGACATCACCCATCTCTATTAAATTCCATTTGCCATTTCTCGGCCCACTTCCCCACTTGATTAAGGTCCTGCTGCAATTTCTGATAAACTTCCTCACTGATCACGTTACCACTTATTTTAGTGTCATCTGCAAACTTACTAATCATACCTTGTACATTCTCAACCAAATCATAGATAACAAACAGCAATGGACCCAGCCTCCGGTCTGACAAACAACCTTCCACTCAATCCTCTGCTTCCGACCATCAACCCAACTGTGTATCCAATTGGACAGTTCCCCCAGCATTCCACGTGATGGAACCTTCCTGAGCAGCCTGCCATGTGGAACCTTCTCAAAGGCCATACTGAAATCCATAGAGACTACGTCGACTGCTCTGTCCTCATCAACCTTCCTGGTCACTTCACCAAAGAACTCTAAGAAATTTGGGAAGCATGATCTCCCACTCACAAGTCTATGCTGACTGCTCCGAATCAAACCCTGTGTAACTAATGGGTGCAGTCAATGGTATGCTGTCTTCATTGTAAGATGATTCGAGTACATAAGTAAAGCCATCTTCCTGCTGTTGTAGAGCCTTGCTGAGAGAGCATTCGGGGCACTCTGTACAGATTTGATGCTCTTTGTAAGGAATGATCTCCTTACCACAGACACTGGTGATGGTAACATGAGGATAGAGTGAATAAGCTGAGTGTTTAATCTGTAGAGCTGTGAGAGACGAAGAAATTGTGATGCTGAAACACGAGGAGTGGCAGCGATCACTTATTTCCAAAAGAGACATTGATAGGGAGAGAAATTCCATACTTTACCCAGGATTGATTGGTTTGATTTATTGTCACGTGTACCTCAGTACAGGGAAACACGTTGTTTATGAGCAGTGGGGGAAGATCATATTAAGCAAGGCCAGACAAATCATAGGGTGGAAATAGACTTGGACAGAGTAAGGCATACAGGTTACACTGAACAGGACATGCACTAGACAAGGTCAATATGAACAAGATCACCATTATTTGAACTTAGAGAGTCCATTCATCAGTCTATCGTGACTTTCCTAATAGTTTATTTGCCTAAATTAACTCTCCCCACGTTATTGTGCAGTCGGCGTGTGAACCCTGTACTGAACATCAGGTTATTCACAATCCCTAACAGCAGCCACAATACCTTCCATCTGAAACAGGTAGCCATTCCCACCAGCTTCCACCCTACATAGAGAACACCAGGCAGCCTTCTCGGAGATGGTACATGCCTTCTTGAGATTTCACACAACACATATGATTTCCCTGCTCACCGTGAGTAACCCACGTTAAAGTCCCACATGTGTATCATGAGCGTTGGAGCCACGAGGTACAACGTGGAGCAGTCTGTTTGTGCAGCCTCTGCTCCAATTGTTCATCACGTTAGAGCATCAATTAGGAGACAGTGAGAACTGCCCATGCTGGAGATCAGAGTAGAGAGTGGTTTGCTGGAAAAGCACAGCAGGAGAGTCGACATTTTGGGCATAAGACATTCATCAGGATCAGCATCAATTACCTTATTCTGCCCCCGTGTAAGTGCATTGAGGTGGAAATGGCCTTCTACTGTTCCTATATAAATGGCTCAACTGGCTGAATGGCCTCCTCTTGTTCATGTGTAAGTAACTCAAGGGGCTGAATGGCCTCGTTCCATTTCTGTGTAATTGACTCAGGGGACTGAATGACTTCTTCCTTGTCCAATTGGACAGGGCCAAGGGCCTGACCTTTTACCCCTGGTTCCTGTTTGAAAGCTCGATGTACTGACAAGTGTGATAATGCTGCAGCTTTAAGAGGTTATTTTGTCCTGGTTTCTTTTAAGAGAGAGATTGAATGATCGTTACCAAGCTGGTTAGTTAAGACCACTTGAGTAAACAGCGAGGGAGGCCTTAGGTTTATTTTAATGCAGCCTGAATGGGTGTGACCAGCTCTCACAGATTAGGATCTTTGAGTTTGTGGCAATCTGTGACGGAATATTCAGTTTTGCCAAAGGCTGTCTTTATGGGATTTTCGTATATCGGAACAGTTCATTAGTAATATCTCCACGCTATATTATTCTGATAACTTGTCCAATAGAATTAAGTTATTCTAATTTCCTTTTTCTTTGGTTTCATTTTATCTTTCGTGTTTAAATAGTGTTTAGCTTCACACCGAGTATTTTGACCAGTCACATTGCATCTGGAACAGACAATTTACATTCCCTTTAAAATAAGAAAACATTAGAGTCTAGGAGACTGCCTTCCAATATTTTCGAGGGGCTCTGGTGTGGTCCATCACACTAGACTCCTTCTCTTCCTGAGTAATAGGCTGGAGGCACTGAATGGGCTGTCCCTGTTCTTCTCCAATAGTGTCAATGGGCTGAATGGCTTCCTCATATTCCTGTGAAACCAGCGTGAGGTGCTGAATGAACTCTATTTTTACTGGGGCAATGTGCAGTGTCAGGCAGTGCTGTTACATGAATGTTACTGATACTTTAACAGCACAAGTCTCAATGGAGTCTGGGTCTTGTTGCACATGAACACAGATCAGTTCAGGAGCTGAGAGGGGAACAAAATGTTCTGAACATTGTGGAATCTTCAGTGACTATCCCCACTTCTGTTCTTATGTTGAGCAGGGTGAGGTTGGGGAGACATTGATGAAGCAGCTGAAGATGTTTGTGAAGAGGAAGCTACCCTGAGGATCTCCCACAGAGGTGACCCAGGACTGAGATGATGACCATCTTCCTTTGTGCCATGTTTGACACCAAACACTGGAGAGTTTACTCTGATTCCCATTAAGTCCCGTTTTGTTAAGCTCCTTTATGTCAACAGACTCAACCACTGTCTTGATATCAGGGTCTGTCATTTTTACCTGAACCCTTGTCTCAACCTCTTTTGTGCACATCAATAAACCATGATATAGGAGCAGCAAGTGTTTTCTTCAAACAGGTGGGATTGAATGTCAGGATTTCTCTTCTCAAGAGTGTTCGGGGAGCGAGATGTCTGAAAGTATTTGAAGAGGAGGGAGATGGATATTGATCTGTCAGAGAGGTGAGGGCTATGAGGAATTGGATATGAAAGAGGATTTGAGACCAAGAGCAGATCAGTCACGATCTTAGTGAAGGGCAAGGCAGGTTTGGGGAGTGAATGACCTGCCCCTGTTTCTGATGTTCTTACATTCTGTTATTGGAGTGTTAGTGGGTGTTATTTTCATGAATGTGCAATTACTAAATATTGCAGTCAGGGAGACCAGATGATTTTGTGAGCCAACTCTGGTTGAGGTATGGGGGCTGTATTCACAGTGAATCTGGGTCTAACCATGACCAACAAATGAAGCACAAGTTGCAGAGAGGGGAAGCTCTGTAAAGAGAGATGAGGGGCCTCTTTCATACCCGTGCCTGGATTTTCCAATTACACTTCCCAAATCACTTCAAAGCATGTGGGACAGTATTGAGAGGATGAATGGTCTCCTCTATTTCTGTGCACCAGGTTATAGGAGTAAGTAGCCTCCAACTGCTCCTGTCTAGCAGGTTTGAGGGGCTGAATGGAACACAGGAACATTGGACTGAGGAGCAGGAGTGAGTCATTAGATACTTTGAGCCTTCTCCACCTGGCAGTAAGATTGTGGCTGATCAGGTTGGGGTCTCAGCCCCACTTTCCTGTCTGTGTCCCATTATCTGTGACTCACTTCTCTGTCAAATATTTAACTAATGCAGCTTTCAATCAATGTGAACATAGAGGCACGATAAACTTCCAGTGAAGATAATTCCCACTTGAAAGGTCCTTTCAGAATTTTTCGTCATCCTTCTTATAGAATCAGAGAGTCATGCAGAATGGAAACAGACCCGTTAGTCCAATCTGTTCTCTCCGATCAGATATCAAATCTGATCCAGTCCCATTTGCCAGCATTTGACCAATATCCCTCTTCTTTCAGATACTTTTTAAATGTGTGATTGTAACCGCCTTCAGAACTTCCTCTGACAGCACTTTATGTACACACACCACTCTCTGTGTGAAACATTTATCTTCAGGTCCCTTCTAAATCATTCGCCCTCTCCCCTCCAACCTATGCCCTCTTGTTCTGGACTCCCCAATCCTGGGGAGCAGAACGTGGCTGTTCAGAATATCCATGCCCCTGATGGTTTTATAAACCTCTATAATGTCACCCTTCAGCCTCTGACACTCCAGGAGAAAGCACCTCAACCTAGCCAGCCTCTCCCTACAGCTCAAACCTCCAGTCCTGGAACATCTGTGTGTCAGTCATTTCTGCAGACAACCAAGTTGTACGCAGTATTCTTAAAGTGGCCTCACCAACATCCTGTACAGATGCACCATACCACCACAACTCCTATATTCAATCCTCTGACTGATTAAGGCAAATGTGCCAAATGTGTTCTGCACCACACTGTCTATCTGCGACTCCACTTTCAAGGAACTATGCACCTGCAGCCCTATGCCCCGTTGTTTCACAACATGCCCCAGGACCTGACCAACAATTGTATAATTCCTGCCCTGGTTTGCATTTACAAAATGCAAAACCTCGTATTTATCTAAATTAAACTTCATCTGTCCATCCATGCCCCTTTGTTCCATCTAATTGTGGTCTTGTTGTAATCTGAGATAATCTACTACACCACCTTTCTGATGTCATCTCTAACCTTTCGAACTATGGCCCCAATATTCACATCTAAATCCATTACATAAATGATGAAATGCAGTGAACTCAGTATTGATTCTAACAGCACACTGCTGCTCACAAGCCTCCAGTCTGAAAAATATCCCTCTTCCTTCAAGCCAATTGTGACGAGCTTCCTCTGTATCCCATGTGACAGAAAGTTACTGATCTGTCTACCAATCGGAATGAAATACTAGCTATTAAGAGAGGCTGAATAGGTTAGGTTTATTTTCACTGGAAAAAAGGAGATGGGGTGGGGGGTACCTGATTCAGGTTTACAAAATCATGAAGGGTATAGCCAGGGTGGATAGAGAGGGGCTTTTTCCCAGAGTGAAGGATTCAGTAACGAGAGGTCGTGCTTTCAAAGTGAGAGGTGGAAAGTTTAAGGGGGATACACGTGGTAAGTACTTCACACAGAGGGTGGTGGGCATTTGGAACGCTAGCAGAGGTGGTGGAGGCAGGCGCGGTAGATTCATTTAAGATGCGTCTGGACAGATGCAGGAGTAGGTGGGGAGCAGAGGGATACAGATGGTTAGGAATTGACCGACAGGTTTAGACAGTACATTTGGATCGGCTCAGGCTTGGAGGGCGAAGGGCCTGTTCCTCGGCTGTAAATTTTCTTTGGTCTTTGTTCTTTAAATGAACACCTTGCTGAAGCCCATATAGTCAATGCCTACCAAACTGCCTTCATCAATCTTCTTTGTCACCTCTTCAAAAAACTCAACCAAATTAATGAGACATGATTTCCCATGCAGAAAGCCATGTTGTCTACTCTGAACAGCCCTTTCCTTCCCAAATGTATGTAAATGCTATTCCTCAGAATCCCCTCCAACAACTTACCCACCACTGACATCAGGCTCACCCGTCTAGAGTTCCCCGGCTTTTTGGGGTCACTGTTTCCTTTTCTAGTCCCACTCCTCCACTGCTCACAACAAATGTTAAATGTAACCAGTTTGGTGATATGGCTGATGATATCGGTCTCAGACTGGGTCAGGGTCAGTTTTAGGAACAAGTCAGGCTAGTTTCTTTAATCTGCTCAAACAACACGTTTATGATCGAGAGCAATGTTACTCCAACTATGGTGGAAAGATTAATGGCAAAGTGTTTGGGTATTGCAAATATATAATCAATGGCTTAGAAAGGATGGATGCTAAGAAATTGTTTCCCTTAGGCGAGGAGACTAGGACCCATGGATACAGCCTTAGAATCAGAGGGGGTCAATTCAGAACAGAAATGCGGAGACATTTCTTCCGCCAGAGAGTGGTGGGGCCTGTGGCATTCATTGCTGCGGAGTGCAGTGGAGGCAGGGATGCTAAATGTCTTCAAGGAAGAGACTGCTAAATTCTTGATGTCACAAGGTATTAAGGGCTACGGGGAGAATGCAGGTAAGTGGAGTTGAAATGCCCATCAGCCCTGATTAAATGGCAGAGTGGACTCGATGGGTCCGATGGCCTTACTTCCCCTCCTATATCTTATGGTCTAATATTTCCCTTTCTAAACACACATACACAGACACAGACACACACACACACACACACACACACACACAGACACACACACACACACACACACACACACACACACACACACAGACACACACACACACAAACACATGCATACAAACACATGCATACACACACACACACAGATTAACAAAATTTCCGCAATTTTAACTTGAAACAACTTTGTCCAGATATTATTGTAACTCCTGATAAAAGTAAAAATTGAGATTGTCCAAAACGTTATTCTGCTTCTGAAGATATTGTACTCACACAGCTGCTAGCAATGGGATTTCATCCTGGGAGAGTTGAATTTGGCTGAATTCCCTTTGGTTTAGGCAGTGAGGAGATTCCAGTGAATTCGGCTCAGGGAGCACCCAAAGGGTAGCACGGTGGTTAGCACTGCTGCCTCCGAGCACTAGGAACTTGGGTTCAATTCCAGCCTTGGGTGACTGTCTCTGTGGAGTTTGCACATTCCCCCCTTATCTGTGTGAGCTTCTAATGGGTGATCCAGTTTCCTACCACAAACTGTGTAGGTTCGGTGGATTGGTCACGCTAAATTGTCTGTAGTGTTCAGGGATTTTTAGGTTAGCTTCATTAGTCAGGGGTAAATATAGGGCTATGGGTTGTGAAGGTTGGTATGGAGTTGTTGGGCCGAAGGGCCTGTTTCAACACTGCAGGGATTCTATAAAAATAAGAATGGTAACGATGACTGCAGATTTTTTTTTAGCTCGCGCACGTTGCTGTGATGAGGAACCACAAAGGAGAGAGTGCAAGAGGCCATTCTTTTTCGGGCAGATTACAGTTTCTCCCTCTCTGAGTTGAATCACACAGTAATGTCATCCTCTCCCAAACTGGACCATGTGAGGTCTCCTTGTACATTGTCCAAACTATGTCTCCATCACATTCCCTGTTCCATGTAGGTACATCATTGCTACTGTCATACACCGAGCCATATCCTTAGCAGAAAATGGTCTCGGCCGATTTGAAATATGTTTACATGGCCTTGCGTCAATAAAAAATAAAATAATTAATGTATTCAGAATACCTGTGTTAAAATGCATGCATTTTGTAACAAATACAGAAATTTGCTGGAAAAGCTCAGCAGGTCTGTCAGCATCCAGATGCCTTTTACATGCAGTAGTTGGACCAGCCTCCATCACTTCCTCTGGCAGCTCATTCCATACGCACACCACCCTCTGTGTGAAAATGTGCCCTTTAGGCCTCATCAAAACTTTTCCCCTCTGGTTCAGAGTCAGGGACACTACCCACTACACTACCATACCCAGACTTGGGTCAAATTTTAGTGCCCACTTTCAGCTCAGTGTGGATTTATTATAATCAGGTTCCCATTACTGAACTACACAAAACACTTTGTATTGTTAAACAAATACAAGATATTTGTCTCAACTGTAGGATATTGAGTGTACTTGCTATGCTATCAAAGTTAACTATAAACATCTTTAATTGCTATTATCTGTAGTCTGCAATATTAAGGAAAGAAATCCTGCAAACACACTCTGCCCAATGAAGAGTCTTAAATAGATATTTATTACTGAACACCAGAGACGAAGGAAGAGCTTAATTTCTGACTCCAAAACACCGATCACTCTTACCCACCTCTAACGTGCGACTGCCCTCTTCCTAAAACCATGAAGTGACACCAGGCCGCTGATTACTGTCCAGCCTCTCCTCCCCACTGACTGTGTCTGCAATCTGTCCCTCCTCTCCCTAACCACACAAGGCAAACCAAGCTCAGGGTCTTTGTGATAATCAAGGCCGGAGTGTGCAGGCCTCCTGGAGAGGGAGATGGGCATTTTAAAATTGAAGGGTGAGGGGGAGGTGACAGTCATATCACACACTGGGCTGAGGGGTGGCAGATGGAGTTTAGTTTGGATTAATGCGAGGCATTGGATTTGGTAAATCAAACAAGAACAGGACCTATACAATTAAAAGTAGGGTCTTTGTCAGTGTTGTAGAACAGAGACCTAGGCCGTCAGGTTTAATTCTTTAAAATTTGCATCTCATATAGATATTGTGGTAAAGAAGGTGTTTAACACACTTGTTTTCATTGGTCAGACCCTTTGAGTATCGGAATGGGGATGTCATGTTGAGGATGTACAGGACATTGGTGAGACCTCTTCTGGAATACTGTGTCCAGTCTGGTCATCCTGCCCGCTCACTCCATAGGCACACCACCCTCTGGGTGAAAAAGCTGCCCCTTAGGTCACTTTTAAATGTTTCCCCTCTCACCTTAAGTCTATGTCCTCTAGTTTTGGACTCCCCGTGCCCTAAGAAAATACCTTGACTCTTCACTTTAATATTATTGACCTTGATATTATTAAACTGGAGAGGATTCAGAAGAGATTAACCTGGATGTTGCTGGGAAAGGAGGGAGTGAGCTACAAGGAGAGGCTGGATAGGCTGGGACTGTTTTCACTGAAGCATATGAGATTCTGCGGTAACTTTACACAAGGGCTGATGTCTTTTCCCTAGAGTTGGGGATTCAAAACTGAGGGATATTTTAAGATGTGAGGAAAAAGATTTACAAAAGTCAGGAGAGGTAATTATGTAAGACAGAATCTGGCTTGGGTGTGGAATGAACTTCTAGAGGAAGTGGTGAAAGCAGGGACAGTTACAATGTTTTGAGGACATTTAGATCAGTCCATGGATAAGACATCAGTTTGGATGGTGCGGTGAGCAGCTGCCCTCTCCCTCCCCCTCTCTGAAAGTATCCCTGTTGGTTTTCACCCTCTGCAAATGCCTGTGCATTGGCGTGTGGAGGCTAGCAGAGGGTGGCATTGCATCACTTTAAGCACCACAGAGACTGCCAGACCTGCCCCACACACAGACACACAGATACACACAGCAATTGTTAGGACACAACATTGAGCTCATCTGGTAATATAAACGAAACATAAAGAAACGCTCAATTTGTCTTGTAAACTGTTAAAATATGAGTGACAGAGAACTCCCAAATTCCACTGTTTAAACAAAAATATCAATTTATTTTTAACTCTGAAAGTGAACATTTTACATCAACTATTCACAACTCTGAGAGCCCCTTTCTTTAACTGCTTATTACCCTACTCCAACTCTACAGTAATGTACTGTTTCAAAAAGACACTTATTAAAATTACATAAACGTAATTTCAAACCCACACAGCAGCTGTTGTTCCATCTGACCTCACACCAAAATCCCTTTTTCCCATCTTTCCTGGGAAGACAGGCTCATGTTACAGGATGTTATCGAAGTGTCTACATTTCAGCATTCTGAAACCTGGGAACACATCCTTCCATGACACTGTCTCTCAGTCTCCCCCTCTCTGTCTATACCCCAAACCCCTCCCATGTGGTGATATTTAAACTGATTCCCCGCCTGGTCTCTGTGGCAGTGAGGTTCATACCCACAACACCCCCTTGTCATGGCAACAATGGGGATATGGAGCTGGAAATGGGTGGGAGCTGTACATCCTGTCAGTTACAGAACGGGCTGCAAGTTTCCCCACACTGGGCAGGGATCTAACACAGTGTTACAGAGGAATGCCCTGGGGTGGGGTACAGAGCTCCACATGCTGGGAGGGCAACTGCTCCTGGGTTACAGATCAATGCACTGGGGTGGGGTACACAGTCCTACATGCTGGGAGGGTAACTGCTCCTGGGTTACAGATCAATGTACTGGGGTGGTGTACACAGCCCTACATGCTGGGGGGGTAACTGCTCCTGGGTTACAGATCAATGCACTGGGGTGGGGTACACAGCCCTACATGCTGGGAGGGTAACTGCTCCTGGGTTACAGATTAATGCAATGCGGTGGTGTACATAATCCTACATTCTGGGAGGGGAGCTGCTCCTGGTTTACAGATGAATCCATGGGTGATCACTGCACAGGTCCCTGTGCTGGTCAGACTATCTAGTTGAGGTTTATAGATAATACAATGATGTGGTTTGTGCAGCTCCCAATGCTGGATGGATATTTGTTTTAGGTTTAGACATTAGTGTCCTGTTCTGTTCTGCACAGCTCCCCGTCCTGGACAGATATCTAGTCTGGGTTTATGGATCAATGCACTGCTGTGGTCTCCACAGCTCCCTGTCCTGGACAGATATCGAGTCCGTGTTTATATATCAATGCACTGCTGTGGTCTGCACAGCTCCCCGTCCTGGACAGATATCTAGTCCGGGTTTATAGATCAATGCACTGCTGTGGTCTGCACAGCTCCCCGTCCTGGACAGATATCTAGTCCGGGTTTATAGATCAATGCACTGCTGTGGTCTGCACAGCTCCCCGTCCTGGACAGATATCTAGTCCGGGTTTATAGATCAATGCACTGCTGTGGTCTGCACAGCTCCCCGTCCTGGACAGATATCTAGTCCGGGTTTATAGATCAATGCACTGCTGTGGTCTCCACAGCTCCCCGTCCTGGACAGATATCTAGTCCGGGTTTATAGATCAATGCACTGCTGTGGTCTGCGTTGCTTCCCGTCCTGGGCAGATATCTAGTCCGGGTTTATAGATCAATGCACTGCTATGGTCTGCACAGCTCCCCGCCCTGGACAGATATCTAGTCCGGGTTTATAGATCAATGCACTGCTGTGGTCTACACAGCTCCCTGTCCTGGACAGATATCTAGTCCGGGTTTATAGATCAATGCACTGCTGTGGTCTACACAGCTCCCCGTCCTGGACAGATATCTAGTCCGGTTTTATAGATCAATGCTCTGCTGTGGTCTGCACAGCTCCCCGTCCTGGACAGATATCTAGTCCGTGTTTATAGATCAATGCACTGCTGTGGTCTCCACAGCTCCCCGTCCTGGACAGATATCTAGTCCGGGTTTATAGATCAATGCACTGCTGTGGTCTGCATTGCTTCCCATGCTGAATACTCGCTGGAGGAACACCGCAATCCAGGCAGCATCAGGAGGTATAGAATTTGATGTTTCAGGTGTAGCCCTCCTTCAGGATCCTTACAGAATGGTTACACCTCCTGATGCTGGCAGGATTGCTGTGTTCTCCCACCTTCCTGACTGTCTTCTTTGGACTGCAGCATCTGCAGCTTTTCTCTCTCTATCACAGCTTCCCAAACTGGACAGATGTCGAGCCTGCGTTTGAAGATAAGTGCCCTGACATGATCTGTGTGCAGTGTTCCACTCTGGACAGATTGCTGGATTGTATTGACCAGTGTAATGGATGAATCTGGACAGATTGCTGGGTTGTACTGAGCAGGACACTGGCCTGGTCTGTACAGTGAACCACGGTGAACAGATATCTCCTCTGGGTGTATGGTGTCTGGGCTGGTTCTGGGAGGTGGATTGAGAATGTGGTATATCTAACCATTTCAGCTGATCTGGGAATGCCTTTAGTTCCCATTCCTGTGATTGGACTCTCCTTCTCTCACCTCATTAATGTTACAGTGTGTCCAGGAACAGTACCTCATGTTGGTGGGGTGGGTAGGGGGGAAAGGTCATGGACAGGTCAAGGGGTTACCCGGAACGTTCTGTCCCCAACATTCTATAACTGACATTTCCCGGAACGTTCTGTCCCTGACATTCTATAACTGCCATTCCCCGGAACGTTCTGTCCCTGACATTCTATAACTGACATTCCCCGGAACGTTCTGTCCCGACGTTCTATAACTGACATTCCCCGGAACGTTCTGTCCCTGACATTCTATAACTAACATTTCCCGGAACGTTCTGTCCCTGACATTCTATAACTGACATTCCCCGGAAGGTTCTGTCCCTGACATTCTATAACTGACATCCCCCGGAACGTTCTGTCCCTGACATTCTATAACTGACATTTCCCGGAACGTTCTGCCCCCGACATTCTATAACTGACATTCCCCGGAACGTTCTGTCCCTGACATTCTATAACTGCCATTCCCCGGAACGTTCTGTCCCTGACATTCTATAACTGACATTCCCCGGAACGTTCTGTCCCGACGTTCTATAACTGACATTCCCCGGAACGTTCTGTCCCTGACATTCTATAACTAACATTTCCCGGAACGTTCTGTCCCTGACATTCTATAACTGACATTCCCCGGAACGTTCTGTCCCTGACATTCTATAACTGACATCCCCCGGAACGTTCTGTCCCTGACATTCTATAACTGACATTCCCCGGAACGTTCTGTCCCTGACATTCTATAACTGACATTCCCTGGAACGTTCTGTCCCTGACATTGTTTGCGAACGGCCGGACGTCAGTGAATTGAACAAACGATAAGATCCCGAGGGAAGAGATCCCGTTCCAGGGAGAAGGAGACACTGTTCCGAAGGCCCCTCAGGCAGTTAAAGGGGTGAATACATTTTCCCTGCGTTTACATTTCTCCCCGACACAGGATCGACCACAATTTAGACCAAAATACAGGAATTCCCAAACTCCGTTTGTCTTCAGGAAACTGGGAGAGAATCCTCCAGGACAGCAACGTTCCCACCCTCCGTATTAGGAACTGGGAAGGAGTGACCTGTGTCTGCTCTCGAGTGATCGAGTATGTGGGAATATTCTAGAAACCATCTGTCCTTATGGATGTGTCTCTGTGTGTTTGGGGAGGGAGGGTTTCTTGTGGTAGATGTCACATTTTTGTAAGTAATTCCGACCTTCCCA